>NC_054477.1:12571330-13250564 GCF_017639515.1 Carcharodon carcharias | reverse complement strand
ACCAGCCCCACACACACACACCCACCCACCACTACCAGCCCACACACACACCCACCACTACCAGCCCCACACACACACCCACCACTACCAGCCCCACACACACACCCACCACTACCAGCCCACACACACACACCCACCACTACCAGCCCCACACACACACCCACCACTACCAGCCCCACACACACACCCACCACTACCAGCCCCACACACACACACACACCACTACCAGCCCCACACACACACCCACCACTACCAGCCCCACACACAACACACACCACTACCAGCCACCACACACACACACACACACACCCAACACTACCAGCCCCACACACACACACACCACTACCAGCCCCACACACACACACCCACCACTACCCGCCCCACACACACACCCACCACTACCCGCCCCACACACACACCCACCACTACCAGCCCCACACACACACACCCACCACTACCAGCCCCACACACACACCCACCACTACCAGCCCCACACACACACACACACACACACCACTACCAGCCCCACACACACACCCACCACTACCAGCCCCCAACACAAACACCCACCACTACCAGCCGCGCACACACACACACACACCCACCACTACCAGCCCCACACACACACACACACCCACCACTACCAGCCCCACACACACACACACCCACCACTACCAGCCCCACACACACACACACCCACCACTACCAGCCCCACACACACACACACACCACCACTACCAGCCCCACACACACACACACCCCACCCACCACTACCAGCCCCACACACACACCACCACCACTACCAGCCCCACACACACACCCACCACTACCAGCCCCACACACACACCCACCACTACCAGCCCCACACACACCACCCACCACTACCAGCCCACACACACACCACCCACCACTACCAGCCCCCCACACACACACCCACCACTACCAGCCCCACACACACACACACCCACCACTACCAGCCCCACACACACACACACCCCCACTACCACCCCCACACACACACACACCCACCACTACCAGCCCCCACACACACACACCCACCACTACCAGCCCCACACACACACACACCCACCACTACCAGCCCCACACACACACACACCCACCACTACCAGCCCCACACACACAACCACCACTACCAGCCCCACACACACACCCACCACTACCATCCCCACACACACACACCCACCACTACCAGCCCCACACACACACACACACACCCACCACTACCAGACCCACACACACACACACACACCCACCACTACCAGCCCCACACACACACATACACACACACCCACCACTACCAGCCCCACACACACACATACACACACACCCACACCCACCACTACCAGCCCCACACACACCCCCACACACACACACACACACCCACCACTACCAGCCCCACACACACACCCACCACTACCACCCCACACACACACCCACCACTACCAGCCCCACACACACACCCACCACTACCAGCCCCACACACACACCCACCACTACCAGCCCCACACACACACACACCAACCACTACCAGCCCCACACACACACCCACCACTACCAGCCCCACACACACACACACCCACCACTACCAGCCCCACACACACACACACCCACCACTACCAGCCCCACACACACACACACCCACCACTACCAGCCCCACACACACACCCCCCACCACTACCAGCCCACACACACACACCCACCACTACCAGCCCCACACACACACACACACACCACTACCAGCCCCACAGACACACCCACCTCTAGCAGCCCCACACACACACCCACCACTACCAGCCCCACACACACACACACACACACACCCACCACTACCAGCCCCACACACACACACCACACCCACCACTACCAGCCCCACACACACACACAACACCCACCACTACCAGCCCCCACACACACACACACACACCCACCACTACCAGCCCCACACACACACACACACACACCCCACCACTACCAGCCCACACCACACACACCACTAACCAGCCCACACACACACCCACCACTACCAGCCCCACACACACACCCCACCACTACCAGCCCCACACACACACCCACCACTACCAGCCCCACACACACACCCACCACTACCAGCCCCACACACACACCCACCACTACCACCCCACACACCCACCCACCACTACCAGCCCCACACACACCCACCCACCACTACCAGCCCCACACACACACACACCCACCACTACCAGCCCACACCACACACACCCACCACTACCAGCCCCACACACACACACACCCACCACTACCAGCCCCCCACCACACACCACCCACCACTACCAGCCCCACACACACCACCCACCACTACCAGCCCCACACACACACCACCACAACCAGCCCCACACACACACACACACACCCACCACTACCAGCCCCACACACACACTCACACCCCACCACACAGCCCCACACAACCCACACCACACACACACCCACCACTACCAGCCCCACACACACACCCACACACACACCCACTACCAGCCCCACACACACACACCCACCACTACCAGCCCCACACACACACCCACCACTACCAGCCCACACACACACACACCCACCACTACCAGCCCACACACACAACCCACCACTACCAGCCCCACACACACACACACCACTACCAGCCCCACACACAGCCACCACTACCAGCCCCACACACACACCCACCACTACCAGCCCCACACACACACACACACACCACTACCAGCCCACCACACACACCCACCACTACCAGCCCCACCACACACACCCACCACTACCAGCCCCACACACACACACACACACACACCCACACACTACCAGCCCCACACACACACACACACCCACCACTACCAGCCCCACACACACACACACACCCACCACTACCAGCCACACACACACACCACACACCCACCACTACCAGCCCCCACACACACACACACACACCCACCACTACCAGCCCCACACACACACACACCACTACCAGCCCACACACACACCCCCACCTACCACCCCACACACACACACACCCACCACTACCAGCCCCACACACACACCCACCACTACCAGCCCCACACACACACCCACCACTACCAGCCCCACACACACACCCACCACTACCACCCCACACACACACCCACCACTACCAGCCCCACACACACACACCCACCACTACCAGCCCCACACAACACACACACCACTACCAGCCCCACACACACACACACCCACCACTACCAGCCCCACACACACACACACCCACCACTACCAGCCCCACACACACACACACCCACCACTACCAGCCCCACACACACACACCCCCACCACTACCAGCCCCACACACACCACCCACCACTACCAGCCCCACACACACACACACCCACCACTACCAGCCCCCACACAACACACACACACACACCCACCACTACCAGCCCCACACACACACCCCCCACTACCAGCCCCACACACACACACACCACACCCACCACTACCAGCCCCACACACACACACACCCACCACTACCAGCCCCACACACACACATACACACACACCCACACCCACCACTACCAGCCCCACACACACACACACACACACACCCACCACTACCAGCCCCACACACACACCCACCACTACCAGCCCCACACACACACCCACCACTACCAGCCCCACACACACACACCCACCACTACCAGCCCCACACACACACCCCACCACTACCAGCCCCACACACACACCACCCACCACTACCAGCCCCACACAACACACCCACCACTACCAGCCCCACACACACACACACCCCCCACTACCAGCCCCACACACACACACACCACCACTACCATCCCCACACACACACACACACCCACCACTACCAGCCCCACACACACACACACCACCACAGCCCCCACACCACCCCCCCACTACCAGCCCCACACACACACACACCCACCACTACCACCCACACACACACACACCCACCACTACCAGCCAGCCCACACACACACACACCACCCCACTACCAGCCCCACACACACACACACCCCACCACTACCCACAGCCCCACACACACACACACACCCACCACTACCAGCCCCACACACACACACACCCCACCACTACCAGCCCCACACACACACACACCCACCACTACCAGCCCCACACACACACACACCCACCACTACCAGCCCCACACACACACACACCCACCACTACCAGCCCCACACACACACACACCCACCACTACCAGCCCACACACACACACACCCACCACTACCAGCCCCACACACACACACACCCACCACTACCAGCCCCACACACACACACACCCACCACTACCAGCCCCACACACACACACACCCACCACTACCAGCCCCACACACACACACACCCACCACTACCACCCCACACCACACACACCCACCACTACCAGCCCCACACACACACCCACCCCACCACTACCAGCCCCACACACACCCCACACACACACCCACCCACCCACACCAGCCCCACACACACACCCACCACCACTACCACCCCAACACACACACCCACCACTACCAGCCCCACACACACACACCCCACCACTACCAGCCCCACACACACAACCCACCACTACCAGCCCACACACCACACCCACCACTACCAGCCCCACACACACACCCACCACTACCAGCCCCACACACACACACCCACCACTACCAGCCCCACACACACACACGCACACCACTACCAGCCCCACACACACACCCACCACTACCAGCCCCACACACACACACACAACCACTACCAGCCCCACACACACACACACACCCACCACTACCAGCCCCACACACACACCCACCACTACCAGCCCCCCACACACACACACCCACCACTACCAGCCCCACACACACACCCACCACTACCCCCCCACACACACACCCACCACTACCAGCCCCACACACACACCCACCACTACCAGCCCCACACACACACACCCACCACTACCAGCCCCACACACACACCCACCACTACCAGCCCCACACACACACCAACCACTACCAGCCACACACACACACACACACACACACACACCACTACCAGCCCCACACACACACCCACCACTACCAGCCCCCCACACAAACACTCACCACTACCAGCCGCGCACACACACACACACACACACACCCAACACTACCACCAGCCCCCCACACACACACACACCCACCACTACCAGCCCCAAACACACACACACACCCACCACTACAGCCCCACACACACACACACACCCACCACTACCAGCCCCACACACCACACACCCACCACTACCAGCCCCCCACACACACACACCCACCCACTACCAGCCCCACACACACAAACACCACCACTACCAGCCCCACACACACACACACCACCACTACCAGCGCCACACACACACCCACCACTACCAAACCCACACACACACCCACCACTACCAGCCCCACACACACACCCACCACTACCAGCCCCACACACACACCCACCACTACCAGCCCCACACACACACACACCCACCACTACCAGCCCCCACACACACACACACCCACCACTACCAGCCCCACACACACACACACACCCACCACTACCAGCCCCACACGCACATACACACCCACCACTACCAGCCCCACACACACACACACACCCACCACTACCAGCCCCACACACACACCCACCACTACCAGCCCCACACACACCACCCACCACTACCAGCCCCACACACACACACACCCACCACTACCAGCCCCACACACACACACACCACCCACCACTACCAGCCCCACACACACACACACACACCCCCCACCACTACCACCCCACACACCACACACACACACACACCACCACTACCAGCCCCACACACACACACACACACACACCCACCACTACCAGCCCCCACACACACCCACACACACCCACCACTACCAGCCCCACACACACACCCACCACTACCAGCCCCCACACACACACCCACCACTACCAGCCCCACACACACACCCACCACTACCAGCCCCACACACACACCCACCACTACCAGCCCCACACACACACACACACCCACCACTACCAGCCCCACACACACCACCCACCACTACCAGCCCCCACACACACACACCCACCACTACCAGCCCCACAACACACACACCCACCACTACCACCCACCCACACACACACCCCACCACTACCAGCCCCACACACACACCCACCACTACCAGCCCCCACACACACACCCACCACTACCAGCCCCACACACACACACACACACACACACTACCAGCCCCACACACACACCCACCACTACCAGCCCCACACACACACACCACCACACCAGCCACCACACACACACACACACACACCCACCACTACCAGCCCCCACACACACACACACACCCACCACTACCAGCCCCACACACACAAACACACCCACCACTGCCAGCCCCACACACACACACACACACCCACCACTACCAGCCGCACACACACACACACACACACCCACCACTACCAGCCCCACACACACACCACACACACACACCACCACTACCAGCCCCACACACACACACACACACACACCACCACTACCAGCCCCACACACACACACCCACTACCAGCCCCACACACACACCCACCACTACCAGCCCCACACACACACCCACCACTACCAGCCCCCCACACGCACACCAACCACTACCAGCCCCACACACGCACACCAACCACTACCAGCCCCACACACGCACACCAACCACTACCAGCCCCACACACACACACACCACTACCAGACCCACACACACACACACCCACCACTACCAGCCCCACACACACACACACCCACCACTACCAGCCCCACACACACACACCCACCACTACCAGCCCCACACACACACACACCCACCACTACCACCCCACACACACACCCCCACTACCAGCCCCACACACACACCCACCACTACCAGCCCCCACACACACCACACACACACCCACCACTACCAGCCCCACACACACACACCACCCACCACTACAGCCCCACACACACCACACACACAACACACACCCACCACTACCAGCCCCACACACACACACACACACCACCCACCACTACAAGCCCCCACACACACACCCACCACTACCAGCCCCACACACACAACCACCACTACCAGCCCCACACACACACCCACCACTACCAGCCCCACACACACACCCACCACTACCAGCCCCACAAACACACACACCCAACACTACCAGCCCCACACAACCACCCACCACTACCAGCCCCACACACACACACACCCACCACTACCAGCCCCACACACACACACACCACCACACCAGCCCCACACACACACACACACCCACCACTACCAGCCCCACACACACACACACCCACCTCTACCAGCCCCACACACACACACACCCACCACTACCAGCCCCACACACACACACACCCACCACTACCAGCCCCACACACACACACACACCCACCACTACCAGCCCCACACACACACACACCCACCACTACCAGCCCCACACACACACACAACCACCACTACCAGCCCCACACACACACACAACCACCACTACACCCAGCCCCACACAACCCACCCACCCACCACTACCAGCCCCACACACACACACACACCCACCACTACCAGCCCCACACACACACACACCCCCACCACTACCAGCCCACACACAACACACACCACTACCAGCCCACACAACACACCCACCACTACCACCCCCCACACACACACACACACCACCACTACCAGCCCCCACACACACACACAACCACCACTACCAGCCCCACACACACACACACCCACCACTACCAGCCCCACACACCACACACACCCACCACTACCAGCCCCACACACACACACACACACACACCACTACCAGCCCCACACACACACACAACCACCACTACCAGCCCCACACAACCCCCCCCACCCCACACACACACACAACCCACCACTACCACCCCACACACACACACACACCCACCACTACCAGCCCACCACACACACACACACACCCACCACTACCAGCCCCACACAAACACACACCCACCACTACCAGCCCCAGACACACACACACCCACCACTACCAGCCCCACACACACACACACACCCACCACTACCAGCCCCACACACACACACACACACCACTACCAGCCCCACACGCACACACACAAACCCACCACGACCAGCCCCACACACACACCCACCACTACCAGCCCACACACACACACACCACCACTACCAGCCCCACACACACACACCACCACTACCAGCCCCACACACACACACACCACCACTCCACTACCACCCCACACACACACCCACCACTACCAGCCCCACACACACAACACACCACTACCAGCCCCACACACACACACCCACCACTACCGCCCCACACACACACCCACCACTACCAGCCCCACACACACACCCACCACTACCAGCCCCACACACACACACACCACTACCAGCCCCACACACACACACACCACTACCAGCCCCACACACACACCCACCACTACCAGCCCCACACACACACCCACCACAACCAGCCCCACACACACACCCACCACTACCAGCCCCACACACACACCCACCACTACCAGCCCCACACACACACCCACCACTACCAGCCCCACACACACCACCACACACACACACACACACACACCCACCACTACCAGCCCCACACACACACACACCCACCACTACCAGCCCCACACACACACACACCCACCACTACCAGCCCCCACACACACAACCACCCACCACTACTACAGCCCCACACACACACACAACCACACACTACCAGCCCACACACCACACACCCACCACTACCAGCCCCACACACACACACACACACCACTACCAGCCCACACACACACACACCCCCACCACTACCAGCCCCACACACACACACACCACTACCAGCCCCACACACACACACCCCCACTACCAGCCCCACACACACACACACACCACCACTACCAGCCCCACACACACACACACACCACCACTACCAGCCCCCCACACACACACACGCACCACTACCAGCCCCACAAACACACACACACGCACCACTACCAGCCCCACACACACAAACACCCACCACTACCAGCCCCACACACACACACACAGCCACCACTACCAGCCTCACACACACACACACACCCACCACTACCAGCCCCCACACACACAACCACACACCCACCACTACCACCCCACACACACACACACACACCACCACTACCAGCCCCACACACACACACACACCCACCACTGCCAGCCCCTCACACACACACACACCCACCACTACCAGCCCCACACACACACACACACCCACCACTACCAGCCCCACACACACACACACACACCACTACCAGCCCCACACACACACACACACCCACCACTACCAGCCCCACACACACACCCACCACTACCAGCCCACACACACACCCACCACTACCAGCCCCACACACACACCCACCACTACCAGCCCCACACACACACCCACCACTACCAGCCCACACACACACACCCACCACTACCAGCCCCACACACACACCCACCACTACCAGCCCCACACACACACCCACCACTACCAGCCCCACACACACACCCACCACTACCAGCCCCACACACACCACCCACCACTACCAGCCCCACACACACACACACCACTACCAGCCCCACACACACACCCACCACTACCAGCCCCACACACACACCCACCACTACCAGCCCCACACACACCAACCACCACTACCAGCCCCACACACACACCCACCACTACCAGCCCACACACACACCCACCACTACCAGCCCCACACACACACCCACCACTACCAGCCCCACACACACACACACCACACCACACACACACACACCCACCACTACCAGCCCCACACACACACACCACACCAGCCCCACACACACAACCACACCAGCCCCACACACACAACCACTACCAGCCCCACACACACAAACCACTACCAGCCCCACACACACCAACCACTACCAGCCCCACACACACCACCCACTACCAGCCCCACACACACACCAACCACTACCAGCCCCACACACACACACACCACACCCACTAACACACACCACACCACAACACACACACCCACCACTACCAGCCCCACACACCACACACACACACCACTACCAGCCCCACACACACACCCACACACCACTACCAGCCCCACACACACACACCCCCCACCACTACCAGCCCCACACACACACACACACACCCCCACTACCAGCCCCACACACACACACACACACCCACCACTACCAGCCCCACACACACACACACCACCACTACCAGCCCCACACACACACCACCCACACACCCCACACACACACCACCACTACCAGCCCCACACACACCACCCACCCACACACACACACCACTACCACCCCACACACCACACACACCCACCACTACCAGCCCCACACACACACACACACCCACCACTACCAGCCCCACACACACACACACCCACCACTACCACCCCACACACACACAACACCCACACCCACCACTACCAGCCCCACACACACACACACCCACCACTACCAGCCCCACACACACACACACCCACCACTACCAGCCCCACACACACACACCCACCACTACCAGCCCCACACACACACACACCCACCACTACCAGCCCCACACACACACACACCCACCACAACTACCAGCCCCACACACACACACACCCACCACTACCAGCCCCACACACACACACACCACCACTACCAGCCCCACACACACACACACCCCCACCACTACCAGCCCCACACACCACACACACCCACCACTACCAGCCCCACACACACACACACACCCCACCACTACCAGCCCCACACACACACACACCCACCACTACCAGCCCCACACACACACACACCACCACTACCAGCCCCACACACACACCACACTACCAGCCCCACACACACACCCACCACTACCAGCCCCACACACACACCCACCACTACCAGCCCCACACACACCAACCACTACCAGCCCCACACACACCACACCACTACCAGCCCCACACACACACACACCACCACTACCAGCCCCACACACACACCACCCACCACTACCAGCCCCACACACACACACACCCACCACTACCAGCCCCACACACACACACACCCACCACTACCAGCCCCACACACACACACACCACCACTACCAGCCCCACACACACACACACCCACCACTACCAGCCCCACACACACACACACCCCCACTACCAGCCCCACACACACACACACCCACCACTACCAGCCCCACACACACACACACCCACCACTACCAGCCCCCACACACACACACACCACACACCCACACACCAGCCCCACACACACACACACACACACCACTACCAGCCCCACACACACACACACACCCACCACTACCAGCCCCACACACACACACACCACCACTACCAGCCCACACACACACACACCCACCACTACCAGCCCCACACAACACACACCCACCACTACCAGCCCCACACACACACACACACCCACCACTACCAGCCCCACACACACACACACACACCCACCACTACCAGCCCCACACACACACACACCACCCCCACTACCAGCCCCACACCCACACACACACACCACTACATGCCCCACACACACACCACTACATGCCCCGCACACACACACCACTACATGCCCCACACACACACGCGCACACACACACCACTACATGCCCCACACACACACACCCCCACCCCTCTACCAGCCCCACACACACACACACACCACTACCACCCCACACACACACACACCCACCACTACCAGCCCCACACACACACCCCCCACTACCAGCCCCCACACACACACACACCCACCACTACCAGCCCACACACACACACACCCCCCCCCCCACACCCACCACTACCAGCCCACACACACACACACCCACCACTACCAGCCCCACACACACACACCCACCACTACCAGCCCACACACACACACACACCCACCACTACCAGCCCCACACACACACACACCCACCACTACCAGCCCACACACACACACACCCACCACTACCAGCCCCACACACACACACACCCACCACTACCAGCCCCACACACACACACACCCACCACTACCAGCCCCACACACACAACACAACACCCCCACTACCAGCCCCACACACACACACACCACCACTACCAGCCCCACACACACACACACACCCACCACTACCAGCCCCACACACACACACACCCACCACTACCAGCCCCACACACACCCACCACCCACCACTACCACCCCACACACACACACACCCACCACTACCAGCCCCACACACACACCCACCACTACCAGCCCCACACACACCACCCACACTACCAGCCCCACACACACCCACCACTACCAGCCCCACACACACACCCCCCACTACCAGCCCCACACACACACACACCACTACCACAGCCCCACACACACACACCCACCACTACCAGCCCCACACACACACCCACCACTACCAGCCCCCACACACACACCCACCACTACCAGCCCCACACACACACCCACCACTACCAGCCCCACACACACACACACCACTCCACACACACACACACACACACCCACCACTACCAGCCCCACACACACACCCACCACTACCAGCCCCACACACACCAACCACTACCACCCCCACACACACCAACCACTACCAGCCCCACACACACCAACCCACTACCAGCCCCACACACACCAACCACTACCAGCCCCACAACACACACCAACCACTACCAGCCCCACACACACCAACCACTACCACCCCACACACACACACACACACACCACACTACCAGCCCACACACACACACACAACCACCACTACCAGCCCCACACACACACACACACACCACTACCAGCCCCACACACACACCCACACACCACTACCAGCCCCACACACACACCCACCACTACCAGCCCCACACAAACACACACACACCCCCCACTACCAGCCCCACACACACACACACACACCCACCACTACCAGCCCCACACACACACACACCCACCACACTACCAGCCCCACACACACACACACCCACCACTACCAGCCCCCACACACACACACACACACACCCACCACTACCAGCCCCACACACACACACACCCACACACCCACCACTACAAGCCCCACACACACACCCACCACTACTACAGCCCCACACACACACCCACCACTACCAGCCCCACACACACACACCACCACTACCAGCCCCACACACACACCCACCACTACCAGCCCCACACACACACACACCCACCACTACCAGCCCACACACACACACCCACCACTACCAGCCCCACACACACACACACCCACCACTACCAGCCCCACAACACACACACCCACCACTACCAGCCCCACACACACACACACCCACCACTACCAGCCCCACACACACACACAACCCACCACTACCAGCCCCACACACCACACACACCCACCACTACCAGCCCCACACACACACACACACCCACCACTACCAGCCCCACACACACACACACACCCACCACTACCAGCCCCACACACACACACAACCACCACTACCAGCCCCACACACACCACCACCCACCCACCACTACCAGCCCACCCACACACACACCCACCACTACCAGCCCCACAACACACACCCACCACTACCAGCCCCACACACACACACACAACACCACTACCACCCCACACACACACACACACCACCACTACCAGCCCCACACACAACAACACACACACCCCACTACCAGCCCACACACCACAACACACACCCCACTACCACCCCACACCACACACACACACACACCACTACCAGCCCCACACACACAAACACACACACCACTACCAGCCCCACACACACACACACCCACCACTACCAGCCCCACACACACACACACCCACCACTACCAGCCCACACACACACACACACACACCACTACCAGCCAACCCCCACACACACAAACACACCACCACTACCAGCCCACACACACACACACACCCACCACTACCAGCCCCCCACACCACAAACACACCCCAACTACCAGCCCCACACACACCCCACACACACACCACACCCACCACTACCAGCCCCACACACACACACACACCCACCACTACCAGCCCCACACACACACACACACCCACCACTACCAGCCCCACACACACACACACACCCACCACTACCAGCCCCACACACACACACACCCACCACTACCAGCCCCACACACACACACACACACCCACCACTACCAGCCCACACACACCACACCCACCACTACCAGCCCACACACACACCCACCACTACCAGCCCCACACACACACCCACCACTACCAGCCCCACACACACACCCACCACTACCAGCCCCACACACACACACCACCACTACCAGCCCCACACACACACCCCACCACTACCAGCCCCACACACACCCACCACTACCAGCCCCACACACACACCCACACACTACCAGCCCCCACAACACAACCCACCACTACCAGCCCCACACACACACACCACCACACCACTACCAGCCCCCACACACACACACACACCACACCACTACCAGCCCCACACACACACACACACCACTACCAGCCCCACACACACACCCACACACCACTACCAGCCACACACACACACACCCACCACTACCAGCCCACACACACACACACACACCCCCCACTACCAGCCCCACACACACACACACACACCCACCCACTACCAGCCCCACACACACACACACCCACCACTACCAGCCCCACACACACACACACCCCACCACTACCAGCCCCACACACACACACACACACCACACCACAACTACCAGCCCCACCCACCACACACACACACACCCACCACTACCAGCCCCACACACACACCCACCACTACCAGCCCCACACACACACCCACCACTACCAGCCCCACACACACACCCACCACTACCAGCCCCCACACACACACCCCACCACTACCAGCCCCACACACACACACACCCACCACTACCAGCCCACACACACCACCCCCACTACCAGCCCACACACACCACACACACACCCACACCACCACTACCAGCCCCACACACACACACACCACCACTACCAGCCCCACACACACACAACACACACACCCACCACTACCAGCCCCCACACCACACACACACCCACCACTACCAGCCCCCACACACACACACACCCACCACTACCAGCCCCCACACACAACACACACCACCACTACCAGCCCCACCCACACACACACCCACCACTACCAGCCCACACACACACACACCCACCACTACCGCCCCACCCACACACACAACCAACACTACCAGCCCCACACACACACACAACCACCACTACCAGCCCCACACACACACCCACCCACCACTACCAGCCCCACACACACAACACACCCACCACTACCAGCCCCACACACACACACACCACCACTACCAGCCCCACACACACACACCACCACTACCAGCCCACACACACACACACCCACCACTACCAGCCCAACACACACACACACACCACTACCTGCCCCACACACACACGCGCACGCACACACCACTACCTGCCCCACACACACACGCGCACACACACACCACTACCTGCCCCACACACACACGCGCACACACACACCACTACCAGCCCCACACACACAAACACACCACCACTACAGCCCCACACCCACAAACACCCCACCACTACCAGCCCACACACACAAACACACCAACACTACCAGCCCCACACACAACACACACCCACCATACCAACCCCACACACACAAACACACCACCACTACCAGCCCCACACACACAAACACACCCACCACTACAGCCCCACACACAAAACACACCCACCACTACCAGCCCCACACACACACACCCACCACTACCAGCCCACACACACACACACACCCACCACTACCAGCCACACACACACACACACCCACCACTACCAGCCCACACACCACACACACACACCCACACTACCAGCCCCACACACACACCATCACACCCACCACTACCAGCCCCACACACACACACACACCCACCACTACCAGCCCCACACACACACACAACCCACCACTACCAGCCCCCACACACCACACCCACCACTACCAGCCCCACACACACCACCCACCACTACCAGCCCCACACACACACCCACCACTACCAGCCCACACACACACCCACACTACCAGCCCCACACACACACCCACCACTACCAGCCCCACACACACACCACCACTACCAGCCCCACACACACACCCACCACTACAGCCCACACACACACCCACCACTACCAGCCCCACACAAAACACACCACCACTACCAGCCCACACACACACACACACTACCAGCCCCACACACACACCACACACCACTACCAGCCCCACACACACACACCCACCACTACCAGCCCCACACACACACCCACCACTACCAGCCCCACACACACACCCACCACTACCAGCCCCACCCCCACACACACCCACCACTACAGCCCCACACACACACACACACACACACACACACAACCCACCATACCAGCCCAACACACACCCACACTACCAGCCCCACACACACCCACCACTACCAGCCCCCACACACACAACCACTACCAGACCCCACACACCACCACTACCAGCCCACACACACCCACCACTACCAGCCCCACACACCACCAACCTACCAGCCCCACACACACCAAACCACTACCAGCCCCACACACACCAACCACTACCAGCCCCACACACACCACCACTACAGCCCCACACACACAACCAACACTACCAGCCCCACACACACCAACCACTACCAGCCCCACACACACCAACCACTACCAGCCCCAACACACACACACACACCACTACCAGCCCACACACACACACACACACCACTACCAGCCCCACACACACACACAAACACACCCACACCACCCACTACAGCCCACACACACACAACCACCACTACCAGCCCCACACACACCACCCACACCCACCACTACCAGCCCCACACACACACACCCACCACTACCAGCCCCACACCCCACACCACACACACCCACCCCCACTACCAGCCCCACACACACACACACACACCCCCACTACCAGCCCCACACACACCACACACCACACTACCAGCCCCACACACACACCACCACTACCAGCCCCACACACACACCCACCACTACCAGCCCACACACAACACCACCCACCACTACCAGCCCCACACACACACACACACCCACCACTACCAGCCCCACACACACACCACCACTACCAGCCCCACACACACACACACCCACCACTACCAGCCCCACACACACCACACACCCACCACTACCAGCCCACACCACACACACCCACCACTACCAGCCCCACACACACACACAACCACCACTACCAGCCCCACACACACACACACCCACCACTACCAGCCCCACACACACACACACCCACCACTACCAGCCCCACACACACACACACCACCACTACAGCCCCACACACACACACACCCACCACTACCAGCCCCACACACACACCACCACCCCACACCACACACACACCCACCACTACCAGCCCACACACACACACACACCACACTACCAGCCCCACACACAACACACCCACCACTACCAGCCCCACACACACACACACACACCACTACCAGCCCCACACACACAACACCCACCACTACCAGCCCCACACACACACACACCCCCACTACCAGCCCCACACACACAACACACCCACCACTACCAGCCCCACACACACACACACCCACCATACCAGCCCACCACAACCACACACACACCACTACAGCCCCACACACAACACACAACCACCACTACCAGCCCCCACACACACACAACACCAACCACTACCAGCCCCCACACACACCACACACCACTACCAGCCCCACACACACCACCACTACCAGCCCCACACACACAACCACTACCAGCCCCACACACACCACACCACTACCAGCCCCACACACACCAACCACTACCAGCCCCACACACACACACACCAACCACTACCAGCCCACACACACCACACCACTACCAGCCCCACACACACACACACCCACCACTACCAGCCCCACACACACACACACACGCACCACTACCAGCCCCACACACACACACGCACCACTACCAGCCCCACAAACACAAACACCCACCACTACCAGCCCCACACACACACACACCCACCACTACCAGCCCCACACACACACACACCACCACTACCAGCCCCACACACACACACCACCCACCACTACCAGCCCCACACACACACCACACCCACCACTACCAGCCCCACACACACACACACACACCACCACCACTACCAGCCCACACACACACACACCCACCACTACCAGCCCACACCCACACACACACCACCACTACCAGCCCCCACACAACACACACCCACCACTACCAGCCCCACACACACACACACCCACCACTACCAGCCCCACACACACACACACCCCACCACTACCAGCCCAACACACACACACACCACCACTACCAGCCCCACACACACACACCACACCCACCACTACCAGCCCCACACACACACACACACCCCACACTACCAGCCCCACCACACCACACCCACACTACAGCCCCACACACACACACACCCACCACTACCAGCCCACACACACACAACACCCCACCACTACCAGCCCCACCACACACACAACCCACACAGCCCCACACACACACACCCACACTACCAGCCCACACACCACACCACCACTACCAGCCCCACACACACACACAAACACAACTACCAGCCCCACACACAACACCACACCACTACCAGCCCCACACACACACCCACCACCACTACCAGCCCCACACACACACACACCACCACTACCACCCCCACACACACACCCCACCACTACCAGCCCACACACACACCCACCCACCACTACCAGCCCCACACACACACCCACCCACCACTACCAGCCACACACACACACCCAACACCACTACCAGCCCCACCACACACCCACCCACCACTACCAGCCCCACACACACACCCACCCACCACTACCAGCCCCACACACACACCACCACCACTACCAGCCCACACACACACACCCACCACTACCAGCCCCACACACACACCCACCCACCACTACCAGCACCACACACACACCCACCCACCACTACCAGCCCCACACACAACCCACCCACACTACCAGCCCCACACACACACACCACCACCACTACCAGCCACACACACACACCCACCACTACCAGCCCACACACACACCCACCACTACCAGCCCCACACACCCACACACACACACACACCCACACCACAACCCCCCACACCACACACACACACACACACCACCACTACCAGCCCCACACACACACACACCCACCACTACCAGCCCCACACACACACACACCCACCACTACCAGCCCCACACACACACACACCCACCACTACCAGCCCCACACACACACACACACCACTACCAGCCCCACACACACACACCCACCACTACAGCCCCACAAACACAACACCCACCACTACCAGCCCACACACACACACACCACCACTACCAGCCCACACACACCAACCACTACCAGCCCCACACACACAAACCACTACCAGCCCCACACACACCAAACCACTACCAGCCCCACACACACAACCACTACCGCCCCACACACACCAACCCAACTACCAGCCCCCACACACCCACCACTACCAGCCCCACACACACACACACCCACACTACCAGCCCCACACACACACACACCCACCACTACCAGCCCCACACACACACACACACCCACCACTACCAGCCACACACACACCCACCACTACCAGCCCCACACACACACACACCCCCCACTACCAGCCCCACACACACACACACCCACCACTACCAGCCCCACACACACACACACCCACCACTACCAGCCCACACACACACACACCCACCACTACCAGCCCCACACACACACACACACACACCACCACTACCAGCCCCACACACACACACACACACCACTACCAGCCCCACACACACACACACACACCCAACACTACCAGCCCCACACACCCACACCCCACACTACCAGCCCCACCCACACACAACCCACCACTACCAGCCCACACACACACACACCACCACTACCAGCCCCACACACACACACACCACCACTACCAGCCCCACACACACACAACCCACCACTACCAGCCCCACACACACACACACACCCCAACACTACAGCCCCACACACAACCACACCCACCACTACCAGCCCCACACACACACACACCCACCACTACCAGCCCCACACACACACACACCACCACTACCAGCCCCACACACACACCACACACACCCCCCACTACCAGCCCCACACACACAACACCACACACCCACCACTACCAGCCCCCCACACACACACACCACCACTACCAGCCACACAACACACACCCACACTACCAGCCCCACACACACACCACACCACACTACCAGCCCCACACACACACACCCCCACACTACCAGCCCCACACACACACACACACCACTACCAGCCCACACACACACAACCCACCACTACCAGCCCCCACACAACACCCCACCCCACTACCAGCCCCACCACACACACACCCACCACTACCAGCCCCACACACACACACACACCACCACTACCAGCCCCACACACACACACACACCCACCACTACCAGCCCACCACCACACACCACCCACCACTACCAGCCCACACACACACCCACCACCACTACCAGCCCCACACACACACCACCCACCACTACCAGCCCCACACCACACACACCCACACCAGCCCACACACACACCCACCCACCACTACCAGCCCACACACACACACACCCACCACTACCAGCCCCACACACACACCCACCCACCACTACCAGCCCCACACACACACACACCCACCACTACCAGCCCCACACACACACACACCACCACTACAGCCCCACACACACACCCACCACCACTACCAGCCCCACACACACACCCACCCACACTACCAGCCCCACACACACACCCACCCACCACTACCAGCCCCACACACACACACACACCACCACTACCAGCCCCACACACCACACCCACCACTACCAGCCCCACACACACACCCACCACTACCAGCCCCACACACACACCCACCACTACCAGCCCACACACACACCACACACACACCCACCACACCACACCCACACAAACACACACACACACCCACCATACCAGCCCCACCACACACACACAACACCACCACTACCAGCCCCACACACACCCACACTACCAGCCCCACACACACACCACCACACCCAACACACACACACCACCACTACCAGCCCCACACACACACCACCACTACCAGCCCACACACACACCCACCACACCAGCCCCACACACACACCCACCACTACCAGCCCCCACACACACACACACCCCCACTACCAGCCCCCACACACACACACACCCACCACTACCAGCCCACACACACACACACACCCACCACTACCAGCCCCACACACACACACACACCCACCACTACCAGCCCCACACACACACACACACCCACACTACCAGCCCCACACACACACACACACCCCACTACCAGCCCCACACACACACACACCCACCACTACCAGCCACACACACACACACACCCACCACTACCAGCCCCACACAGACACCCACCACTACCAGCCCAACACACACACCCACCACTACCAGCCCCACACACACACCACCACTACCAGCCCACACACACACCACCACTACCAGCCCCACACACACACCCACCACTACCAGCCCCACACACACACCCACCACTACCAGCCCCACACACACACCCACCACTACCAGCCCCACACACACACCCACCACTACCAGCCCCACACACACACCCACCACTACCAGCCACACACACACCAACCACTACCAGCCCCACACACACACACACACACACCACTACCAGCCCCAACCAACACACACCACACAACCCACCACTACCAGCCCCACACACACACACACCACACCACCACTACCAGCCCCACACACACACACACCCACCACTACCAGCCCCACACACACACACCACCACTACCAGCCCCACACACACACCCACCACTACCAGCCCCACACACACACACACACCCACCACTACCAGCCCCACACACACACACACCCACCACTACCAGCCCCACACACACACACACACCCACCACTACCAGCCCCACACACACACACACACACACCCACCACTACCAGCCCCACACACACACACCACACACACCCACCACTACCAGCCCCACACAACACCCACACCACTACCAGCCCCACACACACACCCACCACTACCAGCCCACACACACCACCCACCACATACCAGCCCCACACCACACACCCACCACTACCAGCCCCACACACACACCCACCACTACCAGCCCCACACACACACCCACCACTACCAGCCCCACACACAACACCCACCACTACCAGCCCCCACACACACACACCCACCACTACCAGCCCCACACAACCACCCACCACTACCAGCCCCACACACACACACACACACCACTACCAGCCCCACACACACACACACACCCACCACTACCAGCCCCACACACACACACACCCACCACTACCAGCCCCACCCACACACACACCCACCACTACCAGCCCCACACACACACACACCCACCACTACCAGCCCCACCACACACACCACACCCACCACTACCAGCCCCACCCACAAACACACCACCACTACCAGCCCCACCACAACACACCCACCACTACCAGCCCCACACACACACACACCCACCACTACCAGCCCCACACACCCACCACTACCAGCCCCACACACACACACACCCACCACTACCAGCCCCACACGCACACTCACCACTACCAGCCCCACACACACCCACCCACCACTACCAGCCCCACAAACACAAACACACGCACCACTACCAGCCCCACACACACAAACACACGCACCCTACCAGCCCACACACACACACACCCACCACTACCAGCCCCACACACACACACACCCACCACTACCAGCCCACACACACACACACACCCACCACTACCAGCCCACACACACACAAACCACCCACCACTACCAGCCCCACACACACAAACACACCCACCACTACCAGCCCCACACACACAAACACAACCACCACTGCCAGCCCCACACACACACACACACCCACCACTACCAGCCCCACACACACACACCCACCACTACCAGCCCCACACACAAACACACCCACCACTACCAGCCCCACACACACACACACACCCACCACCAGCCCACACACACACACCCACCACTACCAGCCCCACACACACACACACACCCACCACTACCAGCCCACCACACAACACCACCACTACCAGCCCCACACACACCCCACCACTACCAGCCCCACCCACACACACCCACACCACTACCAGCCACCCACACACACACACACCCACCACTACCAGCCCCCACACACACACCCCACCATACCAGCCCCCACACCACACACCCACCACTACCAGCCCACACACCACACACACCACCACTACCAGCCCCACACACAACACACCACTACCAACCACCCCACCACACACCCACCACTACCAGCCCCACACACACACCACACCACTACCAGCCACACACACACCACCCACCACTACCAGCCCCACACACACACCCACCACTACCAGCCCCCAACACCACACCCACCACTACCAGCCCACACACACACCCACCACTACCAGCCCACACACACACCCACCACTACCAGCCCCACACACCACCCCACCACTACCAGCCCCACACACACTCCCACCACTACCAGCCCCACACACACACACACCACTACCAGCCCCAGACACACACACACCACTACCAGCCCCCCACACGCACACACACACACCACTACCAGCCCCCCACACGCACACCCACCACTACCAGCCCCCCACACACACACCCACCACTACCAGCCCCCCACACACACACACACCACTACCAGCCCCACACACCACACACACCACTACCAGCCCACACACACACACACACCACTACCAGCCCCCACACACACACACACCACTACCAGCCCCACACACACACCCACATACAGCCCCCCCCACACACCCACCACTACCAGCCCCACACACACAACACACACCACTACCAGCCCCACACACACACACACCCACTACCAGCCCCACACACACACACACCACTACCAGCCCCACAACACAACACCACTACCAGCCCACCACACACACACACACACTACCAGCCCCACACACACACCCACCACTACCAGCCCCACACACACAACACACCACTACCAGCCCCACACACACACACACCACTACCAGCCCCACCACACACCACACACTACCAGCCCCACACACACACCCACCACTACCAGCCCCACACACACACCACCACTACCAGCCCCACACACACACCACCACTACCAGCCCCACACACACCCACCACTACCAGCCCCACACCACACACCCACCACTACCAGCCCACACACACCCACCACTACCAGCCCACACACACCACCACCACTACCAGCCCCACACACACACCACCACTACAGCACCCACACAACACACCCACCACTACCAGCCCACACCACACACACCACCACTACCAGCCCCACACACACACACCACCACTACCAGCCCCACACACACACACCCACCACTACCAGCCCCACACACACACCCACCACTACCAGCCCCACACACACCCACCACTACCAGCCCCACACACACACCCACCACTACCAGCCCCACACCACACACCCCACCACTACCAGCCCCCACACACACCACCCACCACTACCAGCCCCACACACACACCCACACCACTACCCAGCCACCCACCACACACACACCCACCACTACCAGCCCCCACACACACCAACACCACTACCAGCCCCACACACACACACCACCACTACCAGCCCCACACACACACCACACCACTACCAGCCCCCCCCACACACACCACCCACCACTACCAGCCCACACACACACACACCACTACCAGCCCCACAACACACACACCACTACCAGCCCCACACACACACACACCACTACCAGCCCCACACACACCCACCACTACCAGCCCACACACACACCCACCACTACCAGCCCCACACACACCCACCACTACCAGCCCCACACACACACCCCACCACTACCAGCCCCACACACACACCCACCACTACCAGCCCCACACACACACCCACCACTACCAGCCCACACACACACACACCCACCACTACCAGCCCCCAACACACACCACCACTACCAGCCCCACACACACACCCACCACTACCAGCCCCACACACACACCCACACTACCAGCCCCACACACACACCCACCACTACCAGCCCACACACACACCCACCACTACCAGCCCCACAACACACACCCACACCACTACCAGCCCACCCACACACACACACACCACCACTACCAGCCCCACACACACACCAACCAACACAGCCCCACAACACACCACACCACTACCAGCCCCACACACAAACACACCACTACCAGCCCCACACACACACCCACCACTACCAGCCCCACACACACCCACACTACCAGCCCCACACACACACCCACCAACTACCAGCCCCCACACACACACACCCACCACTACCAGCCCACACACACACACACCCACCACTACCAGCCCCACACACACACACCCACACTACCAGCCCCACACACACACACACCACTACCAGCCCCACACAACACACACACCACTACCAGCCCACACACACACACACCACTACCAGCCCCACACCACACACACACACACCACTACCAGCCCCACACACACACACACCACCACTACTACAGCCCACACACACACACACACACCACCACTACCAGCCCCCACACACACACACACCCACCCACCACTACCAGCCCCACACACACACACACACCCACCACTACCAGCCCACACACACACACACCCACCCCCCCACTACAGCCCACACACACACACACAACCCCACCACTACCAGCACCACACACACACACACCCACCACTACCAGCCCCACACACACACACACCACATACCAGCCCACACACACCACACCCACCACTACCAGCCCCACCACACACCCACCACTACCAGCCCCACACACACAACCACCACTACCAGCCCCACAAACACACACACCACTACCAGCCCCACACACACCACCACCACTACCAGCCCCACACCACACACAACCACTACCAGCCCCACACACACACCCACCACTACCAGCCCCACACACACACCCACCACTACCAGCCCCACACACACAACACACTACCAGCCCCACACACACACCCACCACTACCAGCCCCACACACACACACACCACTACCAGCCCCCACACCACACACACCACTACCAGCCCCACACACCAACACACACCACTACCAGCCCCACACAACACACACACCCACCACTACCAGCCCCACACACACACCCACCACTACCAGCCCACACACACACCACCACTACCAGCCCCACACACACACCCACCACTACCAGCCCCACACACACACCACCACTACCAGCCCCACACACACACCCCCACCACTACCACAGCCCCACACACACCCACCACTACCAGCCCCCACACACACCCACCACTACCAGCCCCCCACACACACACCACCACTACCAGCCCCACACACACACCCACCACTACCAGCCCCACACACACACCCACCACTACCAGCCCCACACACACACCCACCACTACCAGCCCCACACACACACCCACCACTACCAGCCCACACACACACACCCACCACTACCAGCCCACACACACACACCCACCACTACCAGCCCCACACACACACCCACCACTACCAGCCCACACCACACCCACCACTACCAGCCCCCACACACACACCCACCACTACCAGCCCACACACACACCCACCACTACCAGCCCCACACACACACCCACCACTACCAGCCCCACACACACACCCACACCACACCAGCCAACCACACACACACACCCCACCACTACCAGCCCCCCACACACACACACCACCACTACCAGCCCCACACACACCACACCACCACTACCAGCCCCACACACACCCACACCACTACCAGCCCCACACACACACCACCACTACCAGCCCCACACACACACACCACCACTACCAGCCCCACACACACACACCCACCACTACCAGCCCCACCACACACACCCACCACTACCAGCCCCACACACACACACACCACTACCAGCCCCAAACACACACACCCACCACTACCAGCCCCCACACACACAACACCCACCACTACCAGCCCCACACACACACACACCACTACCAGCCCCACACACACACACACCACTACCAGCCCCACACACACACAACCACTACCAGCCCCACACACACACACACCACTACCAGCCCCACACACACACACACCACTACCAGCCCACACACACACACACACACACCACTACCAGCCCCACACACACACCACAACCCACCCACACTACCACCCACACACACACCACAACACACCCACCACTACCAGCCCCACACACCACACACACACCCACCACTACCAGCCCACACCCACACACACCCACCCACCACTACCAGCCCCACACACACAACCACCCCACCACTACCAGCCCCACCCACACACACACCCACCACTACCAGCCCCACACACACACACACCACCACTCAGCCCCACACACACCAACACCACCACTACCAGCCCCACACACACACACACACCCACCCTACACGCCCACAAACACACACACACCCACTACCAGCCCCACACACACACACCACCCACCACTACCAGCCCCACACACACACACACCCCACCACTACCAGCCCCACACACACACACACCCACCACAACCAGCCCCACACACCACACACACCACCACTACCAGCCCCACACACACACCACACCCACCACTACCAGCCCCCACACACACAACACCCACCACTACAGCCCCACACACACACACCCACCCACCCATACCAGCCCACACACACACACACACCCACCACTACCAGCCCCACACACACCACACACCCACCACTACCAGCCCCACACACACACACACCCACCACTACCAGCCCCACACACACACACACCCACCACTACCAGCCCACACACACACCACCCACCACTACCAGCCCCACACACACACACACACACACCACACTACCAGCCCCACACACCACACACACCCACCACTACCAGCCCCACACACACACACACCCACCACTACCAGCCCCACACACACACACCACACCCCACTACCAGCCCCACACACACACACCCACCACTACCAGCCCCACACACACACACACACACCCACCACTACAGCCCCACACACCCACACACACCCACATACCAGCCACACCACACACAAACACACGCACCACTACCAGCCCCACACACACACCATCACACCCACCACTACCAGCCCCACACACACACCACACCCACCACTACCAGCCCAAACACACACCCACCACTACCAGCCCCCCACACACACACCCACCACTACCAGCCCCCACACACACACACAACCCACTACCAGCCCCACCCACACACCACCACCACTACCAGCCCCCCACACACACACACACCCACCACTACCAGCCCCACACACACACACACCCACCACTACCAGCCCCCACACACACACACACCACTACCAGCCCACACCACACACACACACCACTACCAGCCCCACACACACACACACCACTACCAGCCCCCCACACACACACACCACTACCAGCCCCACACACACACACACCACTACCAGCCCCACACACACAACCCACCACTACCAGCCCACACACACACCCCCACTACCAGCCCACACACACACACACCACTACCACCCCCCACACACACACACCACTCCCAGCCCCACACACACACACACCACTACCAGCCCCACACACACAAACACACCCACCACTACCAGCCCCACACACACACACACCACTACCAGCCCCACACACACACACACCACTACCAGCCCCACACACACACACACCACTACCAGCCCCACACACACACCCACCACTACCAGCCCCACACACACACACACACCCACCACTACCAGCCCCACACACACACCACCACTACCAGCCCCACACACACACACACCACTACCAGCCCCCCACCCACACACACCCACCACTACCAGCCCCACACACACACACACCACTACCAGCCCCACACACACACCCACCACTACCAGCCCCACACACACACCCACCACTACCAGCCCCACACACACACACACCACTACCAGCAGCCCCCACACACACCCACCCACTACCAGCCCCACACACACACACACACCACTACCACCCCACACACCACACAACACCACACCAACCCACACACACACACACCACACACCCACTACCACCCCACACACACACACACCACCACTACCAGCCCCACACACACACACACCACTACCAGCCCCACAACACACACACCACTACCCAGCCCCACACACACACACACCCACCACTACCAGCCCCACACACCACACACCAACCACTACCAGCCCCACACACACACACACCCACCACACCACCCCACACACACACCCACCACTACCAGCCCCACACACACACACCAACCACTACCCCACCCACACACACACACACCACTACCAGCCCCACACACACCACACCACTACCAGCCCACACACACACACACCACTACCAGCCCCACACACACACCCACCACTACCAGCCCCACCACACACACACCCACCACTACCAGCCCCACACACACACACCCCACCACTACCAGCCCCACACACACACACCCCACTACCAGCCCCACACACACACACACCACTACCAGCCCCACACACACACACACACCACTACCAGCCCCACACACACACACACACCACTACCAGCCCCACACACACACACACACCACTACCAGCCCCCACACACACACACACCCCCCCACCACAACAGCCCCACACACACACACACCCCACCACTACCAGCCCCACACACACACACACCCACCCACCACTACCAGCCCCCACACACACACACACCCCCCACCACTACCAGCCCCACACACACACACACCCACCACTACCAGCCCCACACACACACACAACCACCACTACCACCCCACACACACCACACCCACCACTACCAGCCCCACACACACACCACCACTACCAGCCCCACAACACACACACCCACCACTACCAGCCCCACACACACACACACACCCACCACTACCAGCCCCACACACACACACACCCACCACTACCAGCCCACACACACACACACCCACCACTACCAGCCCCACACACACACACACACCCACCACTACCAGCCCCCACACACACACACACCCACCCACCACTACCAGCCCAACACACACACACACCACCACTACCAGCCCCACACACACACACACCCACCACACACCACCAGCCCCACACACACACACACACACACCACCACTACCAGCCCCACACACACACACACCCACTACCAGCCCCACACACACACACCCACCCCCCAACACCACCCCACACACACACACACACACCAACCACTACCAGCCCCACACACACACACACACCCACCACTACCAGCCCACACCACACACACACCCACCACTACCAGCCCCACACACACACCCCACACAACACTACCAGCCCCACACACACACACACACCCACCACTACCAGCCCCACACACACACACCCACCACCACTACCAGCCCCACACACACACACCCACCACTACCAGCCCCACACACACCACCAACCACTACCAGCCCCACACACACCACACAACACTACCAGCCCCACACACACACACACCCACCACTACCAGCCCCACACACACACCCACCCCACTACCAGCCCCACACACACACCACCACTACCAGCCCCCACACACACACACCACCACTACCAGCCCCACACACACACACCCACCACTACCAGCCCCACACACACACACACCACTACCAGCCCCACACACACACACACCACTACCACCCCACACACACCACACACCACTACCAGCCCCAAACACACACACACCCACCACTACCAGCCCCACACACACACACACAACCCACCACTACCAGCCCCCCACACACACACACACCCACCACTACCACCCCACACACACACACACACCACCACTACCAGCCCCACACACACACACACCCACCACTACCAGCCCCACACACACCACACCACTACCAGCCCCACACACACACACAACCACTACCAGCCCCACACACACACCCACCACTACCAGCCCCACACACACACACCCACCACTACCAGCCCCACACACACACACCCACCACTACCAGCCCCACACACACACCCCACCACTACCAGCCCCACACACACACACCCACCACTACCAGCCCCACACACACACACCCACCACTACCAGCCCCCACCACACACACCCACCACTACCAGCCCCACACACACACACACCACTACCAGCCCCACACACACACACACCACTACCAGCCCCACACACACACACACCCACTACCAGCCCCACACACACACACACCACCCTACCAGCCCCACACACACACACACACACCACTACCAGCCCCACACCACACACACACCACCCACCACTACCAGCCCCACCCACACACACACCCACCCACCACTACCAGCCCCACACACACACACCCACCCACCACTACCAGCCCCACACACACACACACACACCCACACACTCCAGCCCCACACACACACACACCCACCCACCACTACCAGCCCCACACACACACACACCCACCACTACCAGCCCCACACACACACCCACCACTACCAGCCCCACACACACACACACCCACCACTACCACCCCACACACACACACACCCACCACTACCAGCCCCACACACACACACACCCACCACTACCAGCCCCACACACACACACACCCACCACTACCACCCCACACACACACACCACTACCAGCCCCACACACACACACACCCACCACTACCAGCCCACACACACACACACCCACCACTACCAGCCCCACACACACACACACCCACCACTACCAGCCCCACACAACACACACACCCACCACTACCACCCCACACACACACACACCCACCACTACACTACCAGCCCACACACACACACACCACTACCAGCCCCACACACACCACACACCACTACCAGCCCCACACACACACCCACCACTACCAGCCCCACACACACACCCACCACTACCAGCCCCACACACACACACCCACCACTACCAGCCCCACACACACACACCCACCACTACCAGCCCCACACACACACACACCCCACCACTACCAGCCCCACACACACACACCCACCACTACCAGCCCACACACACACACAACCACTACCAGCCCCACACACACACACACCACTACCAGCCCCACACACACACACACCACTACCAGCCCCACACACACACACACCACTACCAGCCCCACACACACACACACCACTACCAGCCCCACACACACACACACACACACCACTACCAGCCCCACACACACACACACCCACCCACCACTACCACCCCACACACACACACACCCCCCACCACTACCAGCCCCACACACACACACACCCACCACTACCAGCCCCACACACACACACACACACCCACCACTACCAGCCCCACACACACACACACCCACCCACCACTACCAGCCCCACACACACACACACCCACCACTACCAGCCCCACACACACCCACCACTACCAGCCCCACACACACACACACCCACCACTACCAGCCCCACACACACACACACCCACCACTACCAGCCCCACACACACACACACCCACCACTACCAGCCCCACACACACACACACCCACCACTACCAGCCCCACACACACACACACCCACCACTACCAGCCCCACACACACACACACACCCACCACTACCAGCCCCACACACACAACACACCCACCACTACCAGCCCCCACACACACACACACACCACCACTACCAGCCCACACACACACACACACCCACCACTACCAGCCCCACACACACACACACACCCACCACTACCAGCCCCACACACACACCCACCACTACCAGCCCCACACACACACACACCAACCACTACCAGCCCCACACACACACACCAACCACACCCACCCACACACACACACCCACCACTACCAGCCCACACACACACACACCACTACCAGCCCACACACACACACACCACTACCAGCCCCACACACACACACCCACCACTACCAGCCCCCACACACACACCCACCACTACCAGCCCCACCACACACACACACCACTACCAGCCCCACACACACACACACCACTACCAGCCCCACACACACACACACCACTACCAGCCCCACACACACACACACCTACCAGCCCCCCACACACACACACACCACTACCAGCCCCACACACACACACACCACTACCAGCCCCACACACACACACACCACTACCAGCCCCACACACACACACAACACACCACTACCCCCCACACACACACACACCCACCCACCACTACCAGCCCCACACACACACACACACCCACCCACCACTACAGCCCCACACACACACACACCCCACCCACCACTACCAGCCCCACACACACACACACCCACCCACCACTACCAGCCCCACACACACACACACCCACCACCCACCACCACTACCAGCCCCACACACACACACCCACCACTACCAGCCCCACACACACACCCACCACCACACCAGCCCCACAACACCCACACCCACCACTACCAGCCCCACACACACACACACACCACTACCAGCCCCACACACACACACACCCACCAATACCAGCACACACACACACACACCCACCACTACCAGCCCCACACACACACACACCCACCACTACCAGCCCCCCACACACACACACACCCACCACTACCAGCCCCACACACACACCCACCACTACCAGCCCCACACACACACACACTCTCCACTACCAGCCCCACACACACACACACCCACCACTACCAGCCCCACACACACACACACCCACCACTACCAGCCCCACACACACACACACCACTACCAGCCCCACACACACAAACACACCCACCACTGCCAGCCCCACACACACACACCAACCACTACCAGCCGCCCACACACACACACACCCACCACTACCAGCCCCACAGACACACACACACCCACCACTACCAGCCCCACACACACACCCACCCTACCACCCCAGCCCCACACAACACACACCAACCACTACCAGCCCACACACACACACACCCACCACTACCAGCCCCACACACACACACACCCACCACTACCAGCCCCACACACACCACCACCACTACCAGCCCCACACACACACCCACCACTACCAGCCCCACACACACACCCACCACTACCAGCCCCCACACACACACCCACCACTACCAGCCCCACACACACTCCCACCACTACCAGCCCCACACACACTCCCACCACTACCAGCCCCACACACACTCACACCACTACCAGCCCCCCACACACACACACACCACTACCAGCCCCACACACACACACACCACTACCAGCCCCACACACACACACACCACTACCAGCCCCACACACACACACACCACTACCAGCCCCACACACACACACACCACTACCAGCCCCACACACACACACACCACTACCAGCCCCACACACACACACACCACTACCAGCCCCACACACACACACACACACCACTACCAGCCCCACACACACACACACCCACCCACCACACCACACACCAGCCCACACACACACACACCCACCCACCACTACCAGCCCACACACACACACACCCACCCACCACTACCAGCCCCACACACACACACACCCACCCACCACTACCACCCCACCACACACACACACCCACCCACCACTACCACCCCACACACACACACACCCACCACTACCAGCCCCACACACACACACACGCACCACTACCAGCCCCACAAACACCAACACCCACCACTACCAGCCCCACACACACACGCACCACTACCAGCCCCACAAACACAAACACCCACCACTACCAGCCCCACACCACACACACACCACCCACCACTACCAGCCCCACACACACACACAACCACCACTACCAGCCCCACACACACACACACACCCACCACTACCAGCCCCACACACACACCCACAACTACCAGCCCCACACACACACACACCACCACTACCAGCCCCACACACACACACACCACCACTACCAGCCCCACACACACACACCCACCACTACCAGCCCCACACACACACACACACCACAACCACCCCACACACACACACACACCCACCACTACCAGCCCCACACACACACACCACCACTACCACCCCCACACACACACACACCCACCACTACCAGCCCCACACACACACACACACCCACCACTACCAGCCCCACACACACACACCCACCACTACCAGCCCCACACACACACAACACACCACTACCAGCCCCACACACACACACCCACCACTACCAGCCCCACACACACACACACCACCACTACCAGCCCCACACACACACCCACCACTACCAGCCCCACACACACACCCACCACTACCAGCCCCACACACAGACACCCACCACTACCGGTCCCACACCCACACACCCACCACTACCAGCCCCACACCCACACACCCACCACTACCAGCCCCACACACACACACCACCACTACCAGCCCCACACACACACACACAACCACTACCAGCCCCACACACACACACACCACTACCAGCCCCACACACACACACACCCACCACCACTACCAGCCCCACACACACACCCACCCACTACCACTAACCAGCCCCACACACACACACACCCACCCACCACTACCAGCCCCACACACACACACACCCACCCCACCACTACCAGCCCCACACACACACACACCCACCACTACCAGCCCCACACACACACACACCCACCACTACCAGCCCCACACACACACACACACACCCACCACTACCAGGCCCACAAACCCACCCACCACTACCAGCCACACACACCCACCCACCACTACCAGCCCCACACACACACACACACCCACCACTACCAGCCCCACACACACACACACCCACCACTACCAGCCCCACACACACACACACCCACCACTACCAGCCCCACACACACACACACACGCACCACTACCAGCCCCACACACACCAACACCCACCACTACCAGCCCCACACACACACACCCACCACTACCAGCCCCACACACACACACACCCACCACTACCAGCCCCACACACACACACACACCCACCACTACCACCCAACACACACACACACACCCACCACTACCAGCCCCACACACACACACACACCACCACTACCAGCCCCACACACACACACACCCACCACTACCAGCCCCACACACACACACACCCACCACTACCACCCCACACACACACACCACACCCACCACTACCAGCCCACACACACACACACCCACCACTACCAGCCCCACACACACACACCACCCACCACTACCAGCCCACACACGCACACCAACCACTACCAGCCCCACACACACACACCAACCACTACCAGCCCCACACACACACACACACCACTACCAGCCCCCCACACACACACACACCCACCACTACCAGCCCCACACAAACACCCACCACTACCAGCCCCACACACACACCCACCACTACCAGCCCCACACACACACCCCACCACTACCAGCCCCACACACACACACCACCACCACTACCAGCCCACACACACACACACCCACTACCAGCCCCACACACACACACACCACTACCAGCCCCACACACACACACACCACTACCACCCCACACACACAACACCCACCACTACCAGCCCCACACACACACACACACCACCACTACCAGCCCCCCACACACACACACACCCACCACTACCAGCCCCACACACACACACACCCACCACTACCAGCCCCACACACACACACACCCACCACACCAGCCCCACACACACACACACACCACTACCAGCCCCACACACACACACACACCACTACCAGCCCCACACACACACCACCACTACCAGCCCCACACACACACACCCACCACTACCAGCCCACACACACACACCCACCACTACCAGCCCCACACACACACAACCCACCACTACCAGCCCCACACACACACACCCCACCACTACCAGCCCCACACACACACACCCACCACTACCAGCCCCACACACACACACACCACTACCAGCCCCACACACACACAACACCACTACCAGCCCCACACACACACACCACCACTACCACCCCACACACACACACACCACTACCAGCCCACACACACACACACCACTACCACCCCACACAACACACACACACACCACTACCAGCCCCACACACACACACACCCACCCACCACTACCAGCCCCACACACACACCCACCCACCACTAACAGCCCCACACACACACACCCACCCACCACTACCAGCCCACACACACACACACCCCACCACTACCAGCCCCACACACACACACACCCACCCACCACACCAGCCCCACACACACACACCCCCACCACTACCAGCCCACACACACACCCACCACTACCAGCCCCACACACACACACACCCACCACTACCAGCCCCACACACACACACACACCACCACTACCAGCCCCACACACACACACACCCACCACTACCAGCCCCACACACACACACACCCACCACTACCAGCCCCACACACACACACCACTACCAGCCCCACACACACACACACCCACCACTACCAGCCCCACACACACACACACACACCCACCACTACCACCCCACACACACACACACACCCACCACTACCAGCCCCACACACACACACCCCCACACTACCAGCCCCACACACACACACACCCACCACTACCAGCCCCACACACACAACACACACCACTACCAGCCCCCACACACACACACACCACTACCAGCCCCCACACACACACCCACCACTACCAGCCCCACACCACACACACACCACCACTACCAGCCCCACACACACACACCCACCACTACCAGCCCCACACACACAACCACCCACCACTACCAGCCCCCACACACACACCCACCACTACCAGCCCCACACACACACACCCACCACTACCAGCCCCACACACACACACCCACCACTACCAGCCCCCACACACACACAACACCACTACCAGCCCCACACACACACACACCACTACCAGCCCCACACACACACACACCACTACCAGCCCCACACACACACACACCACTACCAGCCCCACACACACACAACACCACTACCAGCCCCACACACACACACAACACACCACTACCAGCCCCACACACACACACACCCACCCACCACTACCAGCCCACACACACACACACACCCACCCACCACTACCACCCCACACACACACACACACCCACCACTACCAGCCCCACACACACACACACCCACCCCCACCCCACACACCAACCAGCCCCACACACACACACACCCACCCACCACTACCAGCCCCACACACACACACACCCACCACTACCAGCCCCACACACACCCACCCACTACCAGCCCCACACACACACACCCACCACTACCAGCCCCACACACACACCAACCCACCACTACCAGCCCACCACACACACACACACACCACTACCACCCCACACACACACACACCCACCACTACCAGCCCCACACACACACACACCCACCACTACCAGCCCACACACACACACACCCACCACTACCAGCCCCACACACACACACACACACCCACCACTCAGCCACCCACACACACACACACACACCAACCACTACACCACACCACACACACACACCACCACTACCAGCCCCACACACACACACACACCCACCCACTACCAGCCCCCACACACACACCCACCACACCCACTACCAGCCCCCACAACACACACCCACCACTACCAGCCCCACACACCACACACCACCCACTACCAGCCCCACACACACACACACCACCACTACCAGCCCCACACACACACAACACCACTACCAGCCCACACACACACACACACCACTACCAGCCCCACACACACACACACCCCACCACTACCAGCCCCACACACACACACCCACCACTACCAGCCCCCACACACACCACACACCACTACCAGCCCCACAACACACCCACACACACACACAACAACAACTACCAGCCCCACACACACACACACCCCTACCAGCCCCACAACACACACCCACCACTACCAGCCCCACACACACACAACCCACCACTACCAGCCCCACACACACACACACCCACCACTACCAGCCCCACACACACACACACCACCCACCACTACCAGCCCCACACACACCACCACTACCAGCCCCACACACACACACACACCACCACTACCAGCCCCACACACACACACACACCCACCGCTACCAGCCCCACACACACACACACACACCCACCGCTACCAGCCCCACACACACACACACCCACCGCTACCAGCCCCACACACACACACACCCACCGCTACCACCACCCCCACACACACAACACAACCACTACCAGCCCCACACACACACACACCACTACCAGCCCCACACACACACCCACCACTACCAGCCCCACACACACACCCACCACTACCAGCCCCACACACACACCCCACCACTACCAGCCCCACACACACACACCCACCACTACCAGCCCCACACACACACCCCCACCACTACCAGCCCCACACACACACACCCCCACTACCAGCCCCACACACACACACACCACTACACCCAGCCACACACACACACACACCACTACCAGCCCCCACACACACACACACCACTACCAGCCCCACACACACACACACCACTACCAGCCCCACACACACACACACCACTACCAGCCCCACACACACACACACACACCACTACCAGCCCCACACACACACACACCCACCCACCACTACCAGCCCCACACACACACACACCCACCCACCACTACCAGCCCCACACACACATACCCACCCACCACTACCAGCCCACACACACCCACACCCACCCAACCCACCCCCACCCCCCAACCCCCCCACCCCCACACACACACACACACACCCACCACTACCAGCCCCACACACACACACCCCACCACTACCAGCCCCACACACACCCACCACTACCAGCCCCACACACACACACCCACCACTACTACCAGCCCCACACACACACACACACCCACCACTACCAGCCCCCACACACACACACCCACCACTACCAGCCCCACACACACACACACCCACCACTACCAGCCCCACACACACACACCCCCCACCACTACCACCCCACACACACACACACCCACCACTACCAGCCCCACACACACACACCCACCCCCCACTACCAGCCCCACACACACACACACACACACCACCACTACCAGCCCCACACACACACACACCCACCACTACCAGCCCCACACACACACACACCACCCACCACTACCAGCCCCACACACACACCCACCACTACCAGCCCCACACACGCACACCAACCACTACCAGCCCACACACACACACACCAACCACTACCAGCCCCACACACGCACACCAACCACTACCAGCCCACACACACACACACCACTACCAGACCCAGACACACACACACCACTACCAGCCCCCCACACGCACACACACCCACCACTACCAGCCCCCCACACACACACCCACCACTACCAGCCCCACACACACACACACACACCCCCACTACCAGCCCCCACACACACCAACACACCACTACCAGCCCCCCACACACACACACACCACTACCACACCCACACACACCACACACCACTACCAGCCCCACACACACCCCACCACTACCAGCCCCACACACACACACACCACTACCAGCCCCACACACACACACACCCCTACCAGCCCCACACACACACACACACACCACTACCAGCCCCACACACACACACACCACCCCACCACTACCAGCCCACACACACACACACCCACCCACCACTAACACCAGCCCCACACACACACACACCCACCCACCACTACCAGCCCACACACACACACCCACCCACCACTACCAGCCCCACACACCCACACACCCACCCACCACTACCAGCCCCACACACACACACACACCCACCACTACCAGCCCCACACACACACACACTTACCCACCACTACCAGCCCCACACAACACCAACACCCACCACTACCACCCCACACACACACCACACCACCTACCAGCCCCACACACACACACACCCACCACTACCAGCCCCACACACACACACACCCACCACTACCAGCCCACACACACACACACCCACCACTACCAGCCCACACACACACACACCCCCACTACCACCAGCCCCACACACACACCCACCACTACCAGCCCCACACACACACACCACCACACCACACCACTACCAGCCCCACACACACACCACACCCACCACTACCAGCCCCACACACACACACACCACCACTACCAGCCCCACACACACACACACCACTACCAGCCCCACACACACACACACACCCACCACTACCACCCCACACACACACACCAACCACTACCCAACCAGCCCCCACCACACACACACCCACCACTACCAGCCCCCACACACACACACACACCCACCACTACCAGCCCCACACACACACCCACCACTACCAGCCCCACACACCACACACCCACCACTACCAGCCCCACACACACACACCACCACTACCAGCCCCACACACACACACACCCACCACTACCAGCCCACACACACACACCCACCACTACCAGCCCCACACACACACCCACCACTACCAGCCCCACACACACACCCACCACTACCAGCCCCCACACACACACCACCACTACCAGCCCCACACACACACACCCACCACTACCAGCCCCCACACACACACCCACCACTACCAGCCCCACACACAACACACACCACTACCAGCCCCACACACACACACCACCACTACCAGCCCCACACACACACACACCACTACCAGACCCACACACACACACACCACTACCAGCCCCACACACCACACACACCACTACCAGCCCCACACACACACACACCACTACCAGCCCCACACACACACACACCACTACCACCCCACACACACACAACACCACTACCAGCCCCACACACACACACAACCACTCTACCACCCCACACACACACACAACCACAACCAGCCCCCACACACACACACACACACCCACCACTACCAGCCCCACACACACACACACCCACCCACCACTACCAGCCCCACACACACACACACCCACCCCACCACTACCAGCCCCCACACACAACACACCACCCACCACTACCCCCCCCACACACACACACACCCACCCACCACTACCAGCCCCACACACACACACACCCACCACTACCACCCCACACACACACACACCCACCACACCCCAGCCCCACACACACCACACCCACCACTACCAGCCCCACACAACACACCCACCACTACCAGCCCCACACACACCACACACCACCACTACCAGCCCCACACACACCCCACACACAACCACCACTACCAGCCCCACACACACACACACCCACCACTACCAGCCCCCACACACACACACACCCACCACTACCACCCCCCACACACACACCCACCACTACCAGCCCCACACACACACCCACACACCCACTCCACCAGCCCCCACACACCACACACACACCCACCACTACCAGCCCCACACACACACACACCCACCACTACCAGCCCCACACACACACACACCACTACCAGCCCCACACACACACACCACCCACCACACCAGCCCCACACAACACACCACCACTACCAGCCCCCCACACACACACACACCCACCACTACCAGCCCCCCACACACACACACACACCCACCACTACCAGCCCCACACACACACCCACCACTACCAGCCCCCACACACAACACCACCACTACCAGCCCCACACACACACACACCCACCACTACCAGCCCCACACACACACACCCCCACCACTACCAGCCCCACACACACACACACCACTACCAGCCCCACACACACACCCACCACTACCAGCCCCACACACACACCCACCACTACTAGCCCCACACACACACACACCCACCACTACTAGCCCCACACACACACACCCACCACTACCAGCCCCACACACACACCCACCACTACCAGCCCCACACACACACACACCACTACCACCCCACACACACACACACACCACTACCAGCCCCACACACACACACACCCCACCCACCACTACCAGCCCCACACACACACCCACACCACCACTACAGCCCCACACACACACACACACCACCCACCACTACCAGCCCCACACACACACACCACACCCACCCACCACTACCACCCCCACACACACACACACCCACCACTACCAGCCCCACACACACACACACCCACCACTACCAGCCCCACACACACACCACCACCACCACTACCAGCCCCACACACACACACCACCACTACCAGCCCCACACACACACACCACCCACCACTACCAGCCCACACACACACACACACCCACCACTACCAGCCCCACACACACACACACCCACCACTACCAGCCCCACACACACACACCCACCACACCACCCCACACACACACACACCACCACTACCAGCCCACACACACCACACCCACCACTACCAGCCCCACACACACACACACCCACCACTACCAGCCCCACAACACACACACCCACCACTACCACCCCACACACACACACACACCACCACTACCAGCCCACACACACACACACACCACCACTACCAGCCCCACACACACACACACCCACCACTACCAGCCCCACACACACACACACCCACCACTACCAGCCCCACACACACACACACCCACCACTACCAGCCCCACACACACACACACCCACCACTACCAGCCCCACACACACACACACCCACCACTACCAGCCCCACACACACACACACCACCACTACCAGCCCCACACACACACACACCCACCACTACCACCCCACACACACACACACCCACCACTACCAGCCCACACACACACACACCCACCACTACCAGCCCCACACACACACACACCCACCACTACCAGCCCCACACACACACACACCCACCACTACCAGCCCCACACACACACACACCCCACCACTACCACCCCACACACACACACACACACCACTACCAGCCCCACACACACACACACCACTACCAGCCCCACACACACACACACAACACTACCAGCCCCACACACACACACACAACACTACCAGCCCCACACACACACACACACACACACAACACTACCAGCCCCACACACACACACACACACACACTACCAGCCCCACACACACACACACCACTACCAGCCCACACACAACACACACCACTACCAGCCCCACACACACACACAACCACTACCAGCCCCACACACACACCACACCACTACCACCCCCACACACACACACAACACACCACTACCAGCCCCACACACACACACACCACTACCAGCCCCACACACACACACACCACTACCAGCCCCACACACACACACACCACTACCAGCCCCACACACACACACACCACTACCAGCCCCACACACACACCCACCACTACCAGCCCCACACACACACACACCACTACCAGCCCCACACACACACCCACCACTACCAGCCCCACACACACACCCACCACTACCAGCCCCACACACACACCCACCACTACCAGCCCCACACACACACACCACCACTACCAGCACACACACACCCACCACTACCACCCCACACACACACACCACACCCACCACTACCAGCCCCACACACACACCCACCACTACCAGCCCCACACACACACCCACCACTACCAGCCCCACACACACACCCACCACTACCAGCCCCACACACACACCCACCACTACCAGCCCCACACACACACCACCACTACCAGCCCCACACACACACACCCCACTACCAGCCCCACACACACACACACACACCCACCACTACCAGCCCCACACACACACACACCCCACCACTACCAGCCCCACACACACACACACACACCCCCACACTACCACCCCACACACACACACACCCACCCACCACACCAGCCCCACACACACACACACCCACCCACCACTACCAGCCCCACACACACACACACCCACCCACCACTACCAGCCCCACACACACACACACCACCACACCCCAGCCCCACACACACACACACCACCACCACTACCAGCCCCACACACACACACACACACCCACCACTACCAGCCCCACACACACACACACCCACCACTACCAGCCCCACACACACACACACACCCACCACTACCACCCCACACACACACACACCCACCACCACTACAGCCCCACAACACACACACCCACCACTACCACCCCACACACACACACACACCCACCACTACCAGCCCCACACACACACACACACACCCACCACTACCAGCCCACACACACACAACACCCCACCACTACCAGCCCCCCCACACACACACCCACCACTACCAGCCCCACACACACACACACCCACCACTACCAGCCCCACACACACACACACCCACCACTACCAGCCCCACACACACACACACCCACCACTACCAGCCCCACACACACACACACCCCACCACTACCAGCCCCACACACACACACACACACCCACCACTACAGCCCCACCCCACACACACACACACACCCACCACTACCACCCACACACACACACACCCACCACTACCAGCCCCACACACACACACACCCACCACTACCAGCCCCACACACACACACACACACACTACAACAGCCACACAACACACAACCACCACTACCCAGCCCCACACACACACCCACCACTACCAGCCCCACACACACACACACCACTACCAGCCCCACACACACACCCACAACTACCAGCCCAACACACACACACACCACCACTACCGGCCCCACACACACACACACCACTACCAGGCCCACACACACACTCACCACAACCAGGCCAACACACACACTCACCACAACCAGGCCCACACACACACACACACACACCCACCACTACCAGCCCCACACACACACACACCCACCACTACCAGCCCCACACACACACACACCCCACCACTACCAGCCCCACACACACACACCAACCACACACTACCACCCCACACACACACACACACCCACCACTACCAGCCCCACACACGCACACACACCCACCACTACCAGCCCCACACACACACACACAACCACCACTACAAGCCCCACACACACACACACACCCACCACTACCAGCCCCACACACACACACACACCCACCACTACCAGCCCCACACACACACACACACACACCACTACCAGCCCCACACACACACCCACCACTACCAGCCCCACACACACACCCACCACAACCAGCCCCACACACACCCCCACCACTACCAGCCCCACACACACACCCACCACTACCAGCCCCACACACACACCCACCACTACCAGCCCCACACACACACCCCCCACTACCAGCCCCACACACACACCCACCACTACCAGCCCCCACACACACACCCACCACTACCAGCCCCACACACACACACACACACCCACCACTACCAGCCCCACACACACACCCACCACTACCACACACACACACACCCACCACTACCAGCCCCACACACACACCCACACTACCAGCCCCACACACACACCCACCACTACCAGCCCCACACACACACCCACCACTACCAGCCCCACACACACACACCACCACTACCAGCCCCACACACACACCCACCACTACCAGCCCCACACACACACCACCACTACCAGCCCCACACACACACACCACTACCAGCCCACACACACACACACACACACACCCACCACTACCAGCCCCACACACACACACACCCACCACTACCAGCCCACACACACACACACACCCACCCACCACTACCAGCCCCACACACACACACACCACCCACCACTACCAGCCCCACACACACACACACCCACCCACCACTACCAGCCCCACACACACACACACCACCACTACCAGCCCCACACACACACACACCCACCACTACCAGCCCCACACACACACACACCCACCACTACCAGCCCCACACACACACACACCCACCACTACCAGCCCCACACACACACACACACCACCACTACCAGCCCCACACACACACACACACCCACCACTACCAGCCCCTCACACACACACACCCACCACTACCAGCCCCACACACACCCACCACTACCAGCCCCACACACACACACACCCACCACTACCAGCCCCACACACACACACACCCACCACTACCAGCCCCACACACACACACACCCACCACTACCAGCCCACACACACACACACACCCACCACTACCAGCCCCCACACACACACACACCCACCACTACCAGCCCCACACACACACACACCCACCACTACCAGCCCCACACACACACACACCCACCACTACCAGCCCCACACACACACACACCCACCACTACCAGCCCCACACACACACACACCCACCACTACCAGCCCCACACACACACACACCCACCACTACCAGCCACACACACACACACCCACCACTACCAGCCACACACACACACACACACCCACCACTACCAGCCCCACACACACACACACACACCCACCACTACCAGCCCCACACACACACTCACCACTACCAGCCCCACACACACACTCACCACTACCAGCCCCACACACACACACACACCACTACCAGCCCACACACACACCACACCACTACCAGCCCCACACACACACACACACCACTACCAGCCCCACACACACACCCACCACTACCAGCCCCACACACACACCCACCACTACCAGCCCCACACACACACTCACCACTACCAGCCCCACACACACACGCACCACTACCAGCCCCACACACACACGCACCACTACCAGCCCCACACACACACACACCACCACTACCAGCCCCACACACACACCCACCACTACCAAACCCACACACACACCCAACACTACCAGCCCCCACACACACAACACACCACCACTACCAGCCCCACACACACACACACACCACCACTACCAGCCCCACACACACACACACACCACCACTACCAGCCCCACACACACACACACACCACCACTACCAGCCCCACACACACACACACACCACCACTACCAGCCCCACACACACAACACACACCACCACTACCAGCCCCACACACACAACACACACCACCACTACCAGCCCCACACACACACACACACCACCACTACCAGCCCCACACACACACACACACCACCACTACCAGCCCCACACACACACACACACCACCACTACCAGCCCCACACACACACACACCCACCACTACCAGCCCCACACACACACACACCCACCACTACCACCCCACACACACACACACCCACCACTACCAGCCCCACACACACACACACACACCCACCACTACCAGCCCCACACACACACCCACCACTACCAGCCCCACACACACACCCACCACTACCAGCCCCACACACACACCCACCACTACCAGCCCCACACACACACCCACCACTACCAGCCCCACACACACACACACCACTACCAGCCCCACACACACACCCACCACTACCAGCCCCACACACACACTCACCACTACCAGGCCCACACACACACTCACCACTACCAGGCCCACACACACACTCACCACTACCAGGCCCACACACACACTCACCACTACCAGGCCCACACACACACACACACACACACCCACCACTACCAGCCCCACACACACACACACCCACCACTACCAGCCCCACACACACACACACCCACCCACCACTACCAGCCCCACACACACACACACCCACCCACCACTACCAGCCCCACACACACACACACCCACCCACCACTACCAGCCCCACACACACACACACCCACCACTACCAGCCCCACACACACACACACCCACCACTACCAGCCCCACACACACACACACCCACCACTACCAGCCCCACACACACACGCACCACTACCAGCCCCACACACACACACACCCACCACTACCAGCCCCACACACACACACACACCCACCACTACCAGCCCCACACACACACACACCCACCACTACCAGCCCCACACACACACACACCCACCACTACCAGCCCCACACACACACACACCCACCACTACCAGCCCCACACACACACACACCCACCACTACCAGCCCCACACACACACACACCCACCACTACCAGCCCCACACACACACACACCCACCACTACCAGCCCCACACACACACACACCCACCACTACCAGCCCCACACACACACACACCCACCACTACCAGCCCCACACACACACACACCCACCACTACCAGCCCCACACACACCAACCACTACCAGCCCCACACACACACACACCCACCACTACCAGCCCCACACACACACACACCCACCACTACCAGCCCCACACACACACACCCACCACTACCAGCCCCACACACACACACACACCCACCACTACCAGCCCCACACACACACACACACACCCACCACTACCAGCCCCACACACACACTCCCACCACTACCAGCCCCACACACACACACACCACTACCAGCCCCACACACACACACACCACTACCAGCCCCACACACACACACACACCCACCACTACCAGCCCCACACACACACCCACCACTACCAGCCCCACACACACACCCACCACTACCAGCCCCACACACACACCCACCACTACCAGCCCCACACACACACCCACCACTACCAGCCCCACACACACACCCACCACTACCAGCCCCACACACACACCCACCACTACCAGGCCCACACACACACACACACACACCCACCACTACCAGCCCCACACACACACACACCCACCACTACCAGCCCCACACACACACACACCCACCCACCACTACCAGCCCCACACACACACACACCCACCCACCACTACCAGCCCCACACACACACACACACACCCACCACCACCACCACCACCCACACACACACACACCCACCCACCACTACCAGCCCCACACACACACACACCCACCACTACCAGCCCCACACACACACACACCCACCACTACCAGCCCCACACACACACACCACTGCCAGCCCCACACACACACACACACACCAACCACTACCAGCCCCACACACACACCCACCACCACTACCAGCCCCACACACACACACACACCCACCACTACCAGCCCCACACACACACACACCCACCACTACCAGCCCCACACACACACACACCCACCACTACCAGCCCCACACACACACCCACCACTACCAGCCCCACACACACACACACACACCACTACCAGCCCCACACACACACACACACCCACCACTAGCAGCCCCACACACACACACACCCACCGCTACCAGCCCCACACACACACACACCCACCACTACCAGCCCCGCACACACACACACCCACCACTACCAGCCCCACACACACACACCCACCACTACCAGCCCCACACACACACACACACCCACCACTACCACCCCACACACACACACACACACCCACCACTACCAGCCCCACACACACACCCACCACTACCAGCCCCACACACACACACACCACTACCAGCCCCCCACACACACACACCACTACCAGCCCCCCACACACTCACCACCACTACCAGCCCCACACACACACCCACCACTACCAGCCCCACACACACACCCACCACTACCAGCCCCACACACACACCCACCACTACCAGCCCCACACACACCACACCACTACCAGCCCCACACACACACACACCACCACTACCAGCCCCACACACACACCCACCACTACCAGCCCCACACACACACCCACCACTACCAGCCCCACACACACACACACACCACCACTACCAGCCCCACACACACACACACCCACCACTACCAGCCCCACACACACACACACCCACCACTACCAGCCCCACACACACACACACACCCACCACTACCAGCCCCACACACACAAACACACGCACCACTACCAGCCCCACACACACACACACCACCACTACCAGCGCCACACACACACCCACCACTACCAAACCCACACACACACCCACCACTACCAGCCCCACACACACACACACACGCACCACTACCAGCCCCACACACACACACACACCCACCACTACCAGCCCCACACACACACACACACCACCACTACCAGCCCCACACACACACACACACCACCACTACCAGCCCCACACACACACACACACCACCACCACACACACCAGCCCCACACACACACACACACACCCACCACTACCAGCCCCACACACACACACACCACCAGCCCCACACACACACACACACACCCACCACTACCAGCCCCACACACACACACACCACTACCAGCCCCACACACACACACACCACTACCAGCCCCACACACACACACACCACTACCAGCCCCACACACACGCACCACTACCAGCCCCACACACACACGCACCACTACCAGCCCCACACACACACACACCACTACCAGCCCCACACACACACGCACCACTACCAGCCCCACACACACACGCACCACTACCAGCCCCACACACATACGCACCACTACCAGCCCCACACACACACACACCACCACTACCAGCGCCACACACACACCCACCACTACCAGCCCCACACACACACCCACCACTACCAGCCCCACACACACAAACACACCCACCACTACCAGCCCCACACACACAAACACACCACCACTACCAGCCCCACACACACACACACACCACCACTACCAGCCCCACACACACACACACACCACCACTACCAGCCCCACACACACACACACACCACCACTACCAGCCCCACACACACACACACACCACCACTACCAGCCCCCACACACACACACACACCACCACTACCAGCCCCACACACACACACACACCACCACTACCAGCCCCACACACACACACACACCACCACTACCAGCCCCACACACACACACACACCCACCACTACCAGCCCCACACACACACACACCCACCACTACCAGCCCCACACACACACACACACACCCCCACTACCAGCCCCACACACACACACACACACCACCACTACCAGCCCCACACACACACACACACACCACCACTACCAGCCCCACACACACACACACACCCACCACTACCAGCCCCACACACAAACACACACCCACCACTACCAGCCCCACACACACACACACACCCACCACTACCAGCCCCACACACACACACCACCACCACTACCAGCCCCACACACACAACACACCCACCACTACCAGCCCCACACACACACACACACCACCACTACCAGCCCCACACACACACACACACCACCACTACCAGCCCCACACACACACACACCACCCACCACTACCAGCCCCACACACACACACACCCACCCACCACTACCAGCCCCACACACACACACACACCCACCCCACCACTACAAGCCCCACACACACACACACCCACCCACCACTACCAGCCACACACACACACATACCCACCCACCACTACCAGCCCCTCACACACACACACCCACCACTACCAGCCCCACACACACACACACGCACCACTACCAGCCCCACACACACACACACCCACCACTACCAGCCCCACACACAACACACCCACCACTACCAGCCCCACACACACACACACACCACCACTACCAGCCCCACACACACACACACCCACCACTACCAGCCGCACACACACACACACACCCACCACTACCAGCCCCACACACACACACACCCACCACTACCAGCCACACACACACACACACACCCACACACTACCAGCCCACACACACACACCCACCACTACCAGCCCCACACACACACACACACCACCACTACCAGCCCCCACACACACACACACCCACCACTACCAGCCCCACACACACACACACACCCACCACTACCAGCCCCACACACACACACACACCCACCACTACCAGCCCCACACACACCACACACCCACCACTACCAGCCCCACACACACACACCCACCACTACCAGCCCCACACACACACACACCCACCACTACCAGCCCCACACACACACACACCCACCACTACCAGCCCCACACACACACACACCCACCACTACCAGCCCCACACACACACACACCCACCACTACCAGCCCCACACACACACACACCCACCACTACCAGCCCCACACACACACACACACCCACCACTACCAGCCCCACACACACACACACCCACCACTACCAGCCCCACACACACACACACCCACCACTACCAGCCCCACACACACACACACCACTACCAGCCCCACACACACACACACCACTACCAGCCCCACACACACACACACCACTACCAGCCCCACACACACACACACCACTACCAGCCCCACACACACACACACCACTACCAGCCCCACACACACACACACAACACTACCAGCCCCACACACACACACACAACACTACCAGCCCCACACACACATACACCACTACCAGCCCCACACACACACACACCACTACCAGCCCAACACACACACACACCACTACCAGCCCCACACACACACACACCACTACCAGCCCCACACACACACACACACCACTACCAGCCCCACACACACACACCACTACCAGCCCCACACACACACACACCACTACCAGCCCCACACACACACACACACGCACCACTACCAGCCCCACACACACAAACACACGCACCACTACCAGCCCCACACACACACACAACCACCCACCACTACCAGCCCCACACACACACACACCCACCCACCACTACCAGCCCCACACACACACACACCCACCCACCACTACCACCCCACACACACACACACCCACCCACCACTACCAGCCACACACACACACACACCCACCCACCACTACCACCCCCACACACACACACACCCACCACTACCAGCCCCACACACACACACACCCACCACTACCACCCCCCACACACACCACACCCACCACTACCAGCCCCACACACACACACCCACCACTACCAGCCCCACACACACACACACACCACCACTACCAGCCCCACACACACACACACCCACCACTACCAGCCCCACACACACACACACACCCACCACTACCAGCCCCACACACACACACAACCACCACTACCAGCCCCACACACACCAACACCCACCACTACCAGCCCCACACACACACACGCACCACTACCAGCCCCACACACACACACACACGCACCACTACCAGCCCCACACACACACACACCCACCACTACCAGCCCCACACACACACACACACCCACCACTACCAGCCCACACACACACACACCCACCACTACCAGCCCCACACACACACACACCACCACTACCAGCCCCACACACACACACACCCACCACTACCAGCCCCACACACACACACACCCACCACTACCAGCCCCACACACACACACACCCACCACTACCAGCCCCACACACACACACCCACCACTACCAGCCCCACACACACACACACCCACCACTACCAGCCCCACACACACACACACCCACCACACTACCAGCCCCACACACACACACACCCACCACTACCAGCCCCACACACACACACACCCACCACTACCAGCCCCACACACACCCACCACTACCAGCCCCACACACACACACCCACCACTACCAGCCCCACACACACACACACCACTACCAGCCCCACACACACACACACCACTACCAGCCCCACACACACACACACCACTACCAGCCCCACACACACACACACACCACTACCAGCCCCACACACACACACACCACTACCAGCCCCACACACACACACAACACTACCAGCCCCACACAGACACACACACCACTACCAGCCCCACACACACACACACCACTACCAGCCCACACACACACACACCACTACCAGCCCCACACACACACACACCACTACCAGCCCCACACACACACACACACCACTACCAGCCCCACACACACACACACCACTACCAGCCCCACACACACACACACCACTACCAGCCCCACACACACACACACTACCAGCCCCACACACACACACACCACTACCAGCCCCACACACACACACACACACCCACCACGACCAGCCACACACACACACCCACCACTACCAGCCCCACACACACACACCCACCACTACCAGCCCCACACACACACCCACCACTACCAGCCCCACACACACACCCACCACTACCAGCCCCACACACACACCCACCACTACCAGCCCCACACACACACCCACCACTACCAGCCCCACACACACACCCACCACTACCAGCCCCACACACACACCCACCACTACCAGCCCCACACACACACCCACCACTACCAGCCCCACACACACACCCACCACTACCAGCCCCACACACACACCCACCACTACCAGCCCCACACACACACCCCCCACTACCAGCCCCACACACACACCCACCACTACCAGCCCCACACACACACCCACCACTACCAGCCCCACACACACACCCACCACTACCAGCCCCCACACACACACCCACCACTACCAGCCCCACACACACACCCCACCACTACCAGCCCCACACACACACCCACCACTACCAGCCCCACACACACACCCACCACTACCAGCCCCACACACACACCCACCACTACCAGCCCCACACACACACCCACCACTACCAGCCCCACACACACACCCACCACTACCAGCCCCACACACACACCCACCACTACCAGCCCCACACACACACCCACCACTACCAGCCCCACACACACACCCACCACTACCAGCCCCACACACACACCCACCACTACCAGCCCCACACACACACCCACCACTACCAGCCCCACACACACACACACACACCCACCACTACCAGCCCCACACACACACCCACCACTACCAGCCCCACACACACACCCACCACTACCAGCCCCACACACACACCCACCACTACCAGCCCCACACACACACCCACCACTACCAGCCCCACACACACACACACCACTACCAGCCCCACACACACACACACACACACCCACCACTACCAGCCCCACACACACACACACCCACCACTACCAGCCCCACACACACACACACCCACCCACCACTACCAGCCCCACACACACACACACCCACCCACCACTACCAGCCCCACACACACACACACCCACCCACCACTACCAGCCCCACACACACACACACCCACCACTACCAGCCCCACACACACACACACCCACCACTACCAGCCCCACACACACACCCACCACTACCAGCCCCACACACACCAACACCCACCACTACCAGCCCACACACACACACACACCACCACTACCAGCCCCACAAACACAACACCCACCACTACCAGCCCCACACACACACACACACCCACCACTACCAGCCCCACACACACACACACCCACCACTACCAGCCCCACACACACACACACCCACCACTACCAGCCCCACACACACACACACCCACCACTACCAGCCCCACACACACACACACCCACCACTACCAGCCCCACACACACACACACCCACCACTACCAGCCCCACACACACACACACCCACCACTACCAGCCCCACACACACACACACCCACCACTACCAGCCCCACACACACACACACCCACCACTACCAGCCCCACACACACACACACCCACCACTACCAGCCCCACACACACACACACTCACCACTACCAGCCCCACACACACACACACCCACCACTACCAGCCCCACACACACACACACCCACCACTACCAGTCACTCACACACACACACCCACCACTACCAGCCACACACACACACACACGCACCACTACCAGCCCCACACACACACACACACACCCACCACTACGAGCCCCACACAAACACACACCCACCACTACCAGCCCCACACACACACACACCCACCACTACCAGCCCCACACACACACACACCCACCACTACCAGCCCCACACACACACACACACCCACCACTACCAGCCCCACACACACACCCACCACTACCAGCCCCACACACACACCCACCACTACCAGCCCCACACACACACACACACCACTACCAGCCCCACACACACACACACCACTACCAGCCCCACACACACACACACCACTACCAGCCCCACACACACACACACCACTACCAGCCCCACACACACACACACACCCACCACTACCAGCCCCACACACACACACACCACTACCAGCCCCACACACACACCCACCACTACCAGCCCCACACACACACACACACCACCACTACCAGCCCCACACACACACACACACCACCACTACCAGCCCCACACACAAAAACACACCACCACTACCAGCCCCACACACACACACACACACCACTACCAGCCCCACACACACACACACCCACCACTACCAGCCCCACACACACACACACCCACCACTACCAGCCCCACACACACAAACACACCCACCACTACCAGCCCCACACACACAAACACAACCACCACTGCCAGCCCCACACACACACACACCCACCACTACCAGCCCCACACACACACACACACCCACCACTACCAGCCCCACACACACACACACACCCACCACTACCAGCCCCACACACACACCCACCACTACCAGCCCCACACACACACCCACCACTACCAGCCCCACACACACACCCACCACTACCAGCCCCACACACACACCCACCACTACCAGCCCCACACACACACACCCACCACTACCAGCCCCACACACACACACCCACCACTACCAGCCCCACACACACACCACCACTACCAGCCCCACACACACCCACCACTACCAGCCCCACACACACACCCACCACTACCACCAGCCCCACACACACACCCACCACTACCAGCCCCACACACACACCCACCACTACCAGCCCCACACACACACACACAACTACCAGCCCCACACACACACACACCACTACCAGCCCCACACACACCCACCACTACCAGCCCCACACACACACCCACCACTACCAGCCCCCCACACGCACACCAACCACTACCAGCCCCACACACACACACACCACTACCAGCCCCACACACACACCCACCACTACCAGCCCCACACACACACACACACACCAGTACCAGCCCCACACACACACACACCCACCCACCACTACCAGCCCCACACACACACCCACCACTACCAGCCCCACACACACACCCACCACTACCAGCCCCACACACACACACCCACCACTACCCGCCCCACACACACACCCACCACTACCAGCCCCACACACACACCCACCACTACCAGCCCCACACACACACCCACCACTACCAGCCCCACACACACACCCACCACTACCAGCCCCACACACACACCCACCACTACCAGCCCCACACACACACCCACCACTACCAGCCCCACACACACACCCACCACTACCAGCCCCACACACACACCCACCACTACCAGCCCCACACACACACCCACCACTACCAGCCCCACACACACACCCACCACTACCAGCCCCACACACACACCCACCACTACCAGCCCCACACACACACCCACCACTACCAGCCCCACACACACACCCACCACTACCAGCCCCACACACACACCCACCACTACCAGCCCCACACACACACCCACCACTACCAGCCCCACACACACACCCACCACTACCAGCCCCACACACACACCCACCACTACCAGCCCCACACACACACCCACCCACCACTACCAGCCCCACACACACACATACCCACCCCTACCAGCCCCACACACACACACACCACTACCAGCCCCACACACACACCCACCACTACCAGCCCCACACACACACCCACCACTACCAGGCCCACACACACACACACCACTACCAGGCCCACACACACACACACACACACACACACCCACCACTACCAGCCCCACACACACACACACCCACCACTACCAGCCCCACACACACACACACCCACCCACCACTACCAGCCCCACACACACACACACCCACCCACCACTACCAGCCCCACACACACACACACACCCACCCACCACTACCAGCCCCACACAAACACCCACCACTACCAGCCCCACACACACACACACACCCACCACTACCAGCCCCACACACACACCCACCCACCACTACCAGCCCCACACACACACACCCACCACTACCAGCCCACACACACACACACACCCACCACTACCAGCCCCACACACACACACACACCCACCACTACCAGCCCCACACACACACCCACCACTACCAGCCCCACACACACACCCACCACTACCAGCCCCACACACACACACACACCACTACCAGCCCCACACACACACACACCACTACCAGCCCCACACACACACACACCACTACCAGCCCCACACACACACACCACTACCAGCCCCACACACACACACACCACTACCAGCCCCACACACACACACACCACTACCAGCCCCACACACACACCCACCACTACCAGCCCCACACACACACCCACCACTACCAGCCCCACACACACACCCACCACTACCAGCCCCACACACACACGCACCACTACCAGCCCCACACACACACACCACCACTACCAGCCCCACACACACACCCACCACTACCAGCCCCACACACACACGCACCACTACCAGCCCCACACACACACGCACCACTACCAGCCCCACACACACACGCACCACTACCAGCCCCACACACACACACACCACCACTACCAGCGCCACACACACACCCACCACTACCAGCCCCACACACACACCCACCACTACCAGCCCCACACACACACACACACGCACCACTACCAGCCCCACACACACAAACACACGCACCACTACCAGCCCCACACACACAAACACACGCACCACTACCAGCCCCACACACACAAACACACCCACCACTACCAGCCCCCACACACACAAACACACCCACCACTACCAGCCCCACACCAACACACACACAACACGCACCACTACCAGCCCCACACACACAAACACACGAACCACTACCAGCCCCACACACACAAACACACGCACCACTACCAGCCCCACACACACAAACACACGCACCACTACCAGCCCCACACACACAAACACACGCACCACTACCAGCCCCACACACACAAACACACGCACCACTACCAGCCCACACACACAAACACACACCGCACCAAGACCACCCCACACACACACCATCACACCCACACTACCACTCCCCACACACACACCCACCACTACCAGCCCCACACACACACCCACCACTACCAGCCCCACACACACACCCACCACTCCCAGCCCCACACACACACCCACCACTACCAGCCCCACACACACACCCACCACTACCAGTCCCCACACACACACCCACACCACTACCAGGCCCCCACACCAACAGCACACCCACCACTACCAGCCACCCACACGCAAACACACCCACCACAAACCAGCCCCACACACACACACACCACTACCAGCCCCACACACACACACACCACTACCAGCCCCACACACACACACACCACTACCAGCCCCCCACACACACACACCACTACCAGCCCCACACACACTCCCACCACTACCAGCCCCACACACACTCCCACCACTACCAGCCCCACACACACTCCCACCACTACCAGCCCCACACACACTCCCACCACTACCAGCCCCCCACACACACTCCCACCACTACCAGCCCCCCACACACACTCCCACCACTACCAGCCCCCCACACACACTCCCACCACTACCAGCCCCACACACACACTCCCACCACTACCAGCCCCACACACACACTCCCACCACTACCAGCCCCACACACACACTCCCACCACTACCAGCCCCACACACACACTCCCACCACTACCAGCCCCACACACACACTCCCACCACTACCAGCCCCCACACACACACACCACTACCAGCCCCACACAACACACACCCACTACCTGCCCCACACACACACACACCACTACCTGCCCCACACACACACACACCACTACCAGCCCCACACACACACACACCACTACCTGCCCCACACACACACACACCCACTACCAGCCCCACACACACACACACCACTACCAGCCCACACACACACACACCACTACCAGCCCCACACACACACACACCACTACCAGCCCAACACACACCACAAACCACCACTACCAGCCCCACACACACACCCACCACTACCAGCCCCACAACACACACCCACCACTACCAGCCCACACACACACCCACCACTACCAGCCCCACACACACACCCACCACTACCAGCCCCCACTCACACACCCACCACAACCAGCCCCACACACACACACACCACACCACTACCAGCCCCACACACACACCCACCACTACCAGCCCCACACACACACCCACCACTACCATCCCCACACACACACCCACCACTACCAGCCCCACACACACACACACACACCCACCACTATCAGCCCCACACACACACACACACACCCACCACTATCAGCCCCACACACACACCCACCACTACCAGCCCCACACACACACCCACCACTACCAGCCCCACACACACACCCACCACTAACAGCCCCACACACACACACACACACACACCCACCACTACCAGCCCCACACACACATACACCCACCAATACCAGCCCCCACACACACACACACCCACCCACCACAACCAGCCCCCACACACACACCACACCACCACTACCAGCCCCACACACACACACACCCACCCACCACTACCAGCCCCACACACACACACACCCACCCACCACTACCAGCCCCACACACACACACACCCACCACTAACAGCCCCTCACACACACACACCCACCACTACGAGCCCCACACACACACACACCCACGCACCACTACCAGCCCCACACACACACACAACCCACCCACCACCACTACCAGCCCCACACACACACACAACCCACCCACCACTACCAGCCCCACACACACACACACCCACCCACCACTACCAGCCCACACACACACACACACCCACCCACCACTACCAGCCCCCACACACACACACACCCACCCACCACTACCAGCCCCACACACACACACACCCACCACTACCAGCCCCACACACACACACACACCCACCACTATCAGCCCCACAAACACCAACACCCACCACTACGAGCCCCACACACACACACACGCACCACTACCAGCCCCACAAACACAAACACCCACCACTACCAGCCCCACACACACACACCCACCACTACCAGCCGCACACACACACACACCCACCACTACCAGCCCCACACACACACACACCCACCACTACCAGCCCCACACACACACACACACCCACCACTACCAGCCCCACACACACACACACACCCACCATACCAGCCCCACACACACACCCACCACTACCAGCCCCACACACACACACACCCACCACTACCAGCCCCACACACACACACACCCACCACTACCAGCCCCACACACACACACACCCACCACTACCAGCCCCACACACACACACACCACCACTACCAGCCCCACACACACACACACCCACCACTACCAGCCCCACACACACACACACCACCACCACTACCAGCCCCACACACACACACACCCACCACTACCAGCCCCACACACACACACACCCACCACTACCAGCCCCACACACACACACACCCACCACTACCAGCCCCACACACACACACACCCACCACTACCAGCCCCACACACACACACACCCACCACTACCAGCCCCACACACACACACACACACCCACCACTACCAGCCCCACACACACACCCACCACTACCAGCCCCACACACACCCACCACTACCAGCCCCACACACACCCACCACTACCAGCCCCACACACACCCACCACTACCAGCCCCACACACACCCACCACTACCAGCCCCACACACACCCACCACTACCACCCCACACACACCCACCACTACCAGCCCCACACACACCCACCACTACCAGCCCCACACACACCCACCACTACCAGCCCCACACACACCCACCACTACCAGCCCACACACACACCCACCACTACCAGCCCCACACACACACCACCACTACCAGCCCCACACACACCCACCACTACCAGCCCCACACACACCCACCACTACCAGCCCCACACACACCCACCACTACCAGCCCCACACACACCCACCACTACCAGCCCCACACACACACACCCACCACTACCAGCCCCACACACACACCCACCACTACCAGCCCCACACACACACACACACCCACCACTACCAGCCCCACACACACCCACCACTACCAGCCCCACACACACCCACCACTACCTCCAGCCACACACACCAACCACTACCCCCCACACACATCAACCACTACCAGCCCCACACACAGCAACCACTACCAGCCCCACACACACCAACCACTACCAGCCCCACACACACCAACCACTACCAGCCCCACACACACCAACCACTACCAGCCCCACACACACCAACCACTACCAGCCCCACACACACCAACCACTACCAGCCCCACACACACCAACCACTACCAGCCCCACACACACCAACCACTACCAGCCCCACACACACCAACCACTACCAGCCCCACACACACACACACACCACCACTACCAGCCCCACACACACACACACACCACCACTACCAGCCCCACACACACACACATACACCACTACCAGCCCCACACACACACCCACACACCACTACCAGCCCCACACACACACACACCCAACACTACCAGCCCCACACACACACCCACCACTACCAGCCCCACACACACACCCACCACTACCAGCCCCACACACACACCCACCACTACCAGCCCCACACACACACACACACACACACACCCACCACTACCAGCCCCACACACACCCACCACTACCAGCCCCACACACACCAACCACTACCAGCCCCACACACACCAACCACTACCAGCCCCACACACACCAACCACTACCAGCCCCACACACACCAACCACTACCAGCACCACACACACACACACCACTACCAGCCCCACACACACACACACACACCACTACCAGCCCCACACACACACCACCACTACCAGCCCCACACACACACACACACCACCACTACCAGCCCCACACACACACACAAACACACACACCGACCACTACCAGCCCCACACACACACCCACACACCACTACCAGCCCCACACACACACCCACACACCACTACCAGCCCCACACACACACCCACCACTACCAGCCCCACACAAACACACACACACCCCCCACTACCAGCCCCACACACACAAACACCCCCCACTACCAGCCCCACACACACACACACCACCACTACCATGCCCACACACACACCCACCACTACCAGCCCCACACACACACCCACCACTACCAGCCCCACACACACACACACACACCCACCACTACCAGCTCCACACACACACACACACACCCACCACTACCAGCCCCACACACACACACACACCCACCACTACCAGCCCCACACACACACCCACCACTACCAGCCCCACACACACACACACCACTACCAGCCCCACACACACACACACCACTACCAGCCCCACACACACACCCACCACTACCAGCCCCACACACACACCCACCACTACCAGCCCCACACACACACCCACCACTACCAGCCCCACACACACACCCACCACTACCAGCCCCACACACACACCCACCACTACCAGCCCCACACACACGCCCACCACTACCAGCCCCACACACACACCCACCACTACCAGCCCCACACACACACCTACCACTACCAGCCCCACACACACACCCACCACTACCAGCCCCACACACACACCCACCACTACCAGCCCCACACACACACCCACCACTACCAGCTCCACACACACCCACCACTACCAGCCCCACACACACACCCACCACTACCCAGCCCCACACACACACCCACCACTACCAGCCCCACACACACACCCACCACTACCAGCCCCACACACACACCCACCACTACCAGCCCCACACACACACCCACCACTACCAGCCCCACACACACACCCACACCACTACCAGCCACCCACACGCACACACACCCACCACTACCAGCCACCCACACGCAAACACACCCACCACTACCAGCCCCACACACACACACCACTACCAGCCCCACACACACACACACCACTACCAGCCCCACACACACACACACCACTACCAGCCCCACACACACACACACCACTACCAGCCCCACACACACTCCCACCACTACCAGCCCCACACACACTCCCACCACTACCAGCCCCAAAGACACTCCCACCACTACCAGCCCCCCACACACACTCCCACCACTACCAGCCCCCCACACACACTCCCACCACTACCAGCCCCCCCACACACACTCCCACCACTACCAGCCCCCCACACACACTCCCACCACTACCAGCCCCCCACACACACTCCCACCACTACCAGCCCCCCACACACACTCCCACCACTACCAGCCCCACACACACACTCCCACCACTACCAGCCCCACACACACACTCCCACCACTACCAGCCCCACACACACACTCCCACCACTACCAGCCCCACACACACTCCCACCACTACCAGCCCCACACACACACACACCACTACCAGCCCCACACACACACACACACCACTACCAGCCCCACACACACACACACCACTACCAGCCCCACACACACACACACCACTACCAGCCCCACACACACACACACCACTACCAGCCCCACACACACAAACACCACTACCAGCCCCACACACACACACACCACTACCAGCCCCACACACACACACACCACTACCAGCCCCACACACACACACACCACTACCAGCCCCACACACACACACACCACTACCAGACCCACACACACACACACCACTACCAGCCCAACACACACACACACCACCACTACCAGCCCCACACACACACCCACCACTACCAGCCCCACACACACACCCACCACTACCAGCCCCACACACACACCCACCACTACCAGCCCCACACACACACCCACCACAACCAGCCCCACACACACACCCACCACTACCAGCCCCACACACACACCCACCACTACCAGCCCCACACACACACCCACCACTACCAGCCCCACACACACACCCACCACTACCAGCCCCACACACACACACACACACCCACCACTATCAGCCCCACACACACACACACCACTACCAGCCCCACACACACACCCACCACTACCAGCCCCACACACACACACACACACACCCACCACTACCAGCCCCACACACACACACACCCACCACTACCAGCCCCACACACACACACACCCACCCACCACAACCAGCCCCACACACACACACACCCACCCACCACAACCAGCCCCACACACACACACACCCACCCACCACTACCAGCCCCACACACACACACACCCACCCACCACTACCAGCCCCACACACACACACACCCACCCACCACTACCAGCCCCACACACACACACACCCACCACTAACAGCCCCTCACACACACACACCCACCACTACCAGCCCCACACACACACACACGCACCACTACGAGCCCCACACACACACACACCCACGCACCACTACCAGCCCCACACACACACACACCCACCCACCACTACCAGCCCCACACACACACACACCCACCCACCACTACCAGCCCCACACACACACACACCCACCCACCACTACCAGCCCCACACACACACACACCCACCCACCACTACCAGCCCCACACACACACACACCCACCCACCACTACCAGCCCCACACACACACACACCCACCCACCACTACCAGCCCCACACACACACACACCCACCACTACCAGCCCCTCACACACACACACCCACCACTACCAGCCCCACACACACACACACGCACCACTACCAGCCCCACAAACACCAACACCCACCACTACGAGCCCCACACACACACACACGCACCACTACCAGCCCCACAAACACAAACACCCACCACTACCAGCCCCACACACACACACACACCCACCACTACCAGCCCCACACACACACACACCCACCACTACCAGCCCCACACACACACACACCCACCACTACCAGCCCCACACACACACACACCCACCACTACCAGCCCCACACACACACACACACCCACCATACCAGCCCCACACACACACACACCCACCACTACCAGCCCCACACACACACACACCCACCACTACCAGCCCCACACACACACACACCCACCACTACCAGCCCCACACACACACACACCCACCACTACCAGCCACACACACACACACACCCACCACTACCAGCCACACACACACACACACCCACCACTACCAGCCACACACACACACACACCCACCACTACCAGCCCCACACACACACACACCCACCACTACCAGCCCCACAAACACACACACCCACCACTACCAGCCCCACACACACACACACCCACCACTACCAGCCCCACACACACACACACCCACCACTACCAGCCCCACACACACACACACACACCCACCACTACCAGCCCCACACACACACCCACCACTACCAGCCCCACACACACACACCACTACCAGCCCCACACACACCCACCACTACCAGCCCCACACACACCCACCACTACCAGCCCCACACACACCCACCACTACCAGCCCCACACACACCCACCACTACCAGCCCCACACACACCCACCACTACCAGCCCCACACACACCCACCACTACCAGCCCCACACACACCCACCACTACCAGCCCCACACACACCCACCACTACCAGCCCCACACACACCCACCACTACCAGCCCCACACACACCCACCACTACCAGCCCCACACACACCCACCACTACCAGCCCCACACACACCCACCACTACCAGCCCCACACACACCCACCACTACCAGCCCCACACACACCCACCACTACCAGCCCCACACACACCCACCACTACCAGCCCCACACACACCCACCACTACCAGCCCCACACACACCCACCACTACCAGCCCCACACACACCAACCACTACCAGCCCCACACACACACCCACCACTACCAGCCCCACACACACACCCACCACTACCAGCCCCACACACACACACACACCCACCACTACCAGCCCCACACACACCCACCACTACCAGCCCCACACACACCCACCACTACCAGCCCCACACACACCAACCACTACCAGCCCCACACACACCAACCACTACCAGCCCCACACACACCAACCACTACCAGCCCCACACACACCAACCACTACCAGCCCCACACACACCAACCACTACCAGCCCCACACACACCAACCACTACCAGCCCCACACACATCAACCACTACCAGCCCCACACACATCAACCACTACCAGCCCCACACACACCAACCACTACCAGCCCCACACACACCAACCACTACCAGCCCCACACACACCAACCACTACCAGCCCCACACACACCAACCACTACCAGCCCCACACACACCAACCACTACCAGCCCCACACACACCAACCACTACCAGCACCACACACACCAACCACTACCAGCACCACACACACACACACCACTACCAGCCCCACACACACACACACACACCACTACCAGCCCCACACACACACCACCACTACCAGCCCCACACACACACACACACCACCACTACCAGCCCCACACACACACACAAACACACACACCGACCACTACCAGCCCCACACACACACCCACACACCACTACCAGCCCCACACACACACCCACACACCACTACCAGCCCCACACACACACCCACCACTACCAGCCCCACACAAACACACACACACCCCCCACTACCAGCCCCACACACACAAACACCCCCCACTACCAGCCCCACACACACACACACCACCACTACCATGCCCACACACACACCCACCACTACCATGCCCACACACACACCCACCACTACCAGCCCCACACACACACCCACCACTACCAGCCCCACACACACACCCACCACTACCAGCCCCACACACACACACACCCACCACTACCAGCCCCACACACACACACACCCACCACTACCAGCCCCACACACACACACACCCACCACTACCAGCCCCACACACACCCACACCCACCACTACCAGCCCCACACACACACACACCCACCACTACCAGCCCCACACACACACACACCCACCACTACCAGCCCCACACACACACACACCCACCACTACCAGCCCCACACACACACACACCCACCACTACCAGCCCCACACACACACACACCCACCACTACCAGCCCCACACACACACACACCCACCACTACCAGCCCCACACACACACACACCCACCACTACCAGCCCCACACACACACACACCCACCACTACCAGCCCCACACACACACACACCCACCACTACCAGCCCCACACACACACACACCCACCACTACCAGCCCCACACACACACACACCCACCACTACCAGCCCCACACACACACACACCCACCACTACCAGCCCCACACACACACACACCCACCACTACCAGCCCCACACACACACACACCCACCACTACCAGCCCCACACACACACACACCCACCACTACCAGCCCCACACACACACACACCCACCACTACCAGCCCCACACACACACACACCCACCACTACCAGCCCCACACACACACACACCCACCACTACCAGCCCCACACACACACACACCCACCACTACCAGCCCCACACACACACACACCCACCACTACCAGCCCCACACACACACACACCCACCACTACCAGCCCCACACACACACACACCCACCACTACCAGCCCCACACACACACACACCCACCACTACCAGCCCCACACACACACACACCCACCACTACCAGCCCCACACACACACACACCCACCACTACCAGCCCCACACACACACACACCCACCACTACCAGCCCCACACACACACACACCCACCAGTACCAGCCCCACACACACACACACACACCAGTACCAGCCTCACACACACACACACCAACCACTACCAGCCCCACACACACCAACCACTACCAGCCCCACACACACCAACCACTACCAGCCCCACACACACACACACACCCACCACTGCCAGCCCCACACACACACACAGCCACCACTGCCCGCCCCACACACACACACACACCCACCACTGCCAGCCCCACACACACACAAACACCCAGCACTACCAGCCCCACACACACACAGCCACCAACCACTACCAGCCCCACACACACAGCCACCAACCATTACCAGCCCCACACACACAGCCACACACCACTACCAGCCCCACACACACACCCACCCACCACTACCAGCCCCACACACACACCCACCCACCACTACCAGCCCCACACACACACACCCACCCACCACTACCAGTCCCACACACACACCCACCCACCACTAACAGCCCACACACACACACACCCACCACTAACAGCCCCACACACACACCCACCCACCACTAACAGCCCCACACACACACCCACCCACCACTACCGGCCCCACACACACACCCCCCACCACTACCGGCCCCACACACACACCCACCCACCACTATCGGCCCCACACACACACACACCCACCAGTACCAGCCCCACACACACCAACCACTACCAGCCCCACACACACCAACCACTACCAGCCCCACACACACCAACCACTACCAGCCCCACACACACCAACCACTACCAGCCCCACACACACCAACCACTACCAGCCCAACACACACCAACCACTACCAGCCCCACACACACCAACCACTACCAGCCCCACACACACCAACCACTACCAGCCGCACACACACACACACCAACCACTACCAGCCCCACACGCACACACACACCCACCAGTACCAGCCCCACACACACACACACACCCACCACTACCGGCCCCACACACACACACACCCACCACTACCAGCCACACACACACACACACCCACCACTACCAGCCCCACACACACACACACCCACCACTACCAGCCCCACACACACACACACACCCACCACTACCAGCCCCACACACACACCCACCACTACCAGCCCCACACACACCCACCACTACCAGCCCCACACACACCCACCACTACCAGCCCCATGCACACCCACCACTACCAGCCCCACACACACCCACCACTACCAGCCCCACACACACCCACCACTACCAGCCCCACACACACCCACCACTACCAGCCCCACACACACCCACCACTACCAGCCCCACACACACCCACCACTACCAGCCCCACACACACCCAACACTACCAGCCCCACACACACCCACCACTACCAGCCCCACACACACACCCACCACTACCAGCCCCACACACACACACACACACCCACCACTACCAGCCCCACACACACACACACACACACCCACCACTACCAGCCCCACACACACCCACCACTACCAGCCCCACACACACCCACCACTACCAGCCCCACACACACCAACCACTAACAGCCCCACACACACCAACCACTACCAGCCCCACACACACCAACCACTACCAGCCCCACACACACCAACCACTACCAGCCCCACACACACCAACCACTACCAGCCCCACACACACCAACCACTACCAGCCCCACACACACCAACCACTACCAGCCCCACACACACCAACCACTACCAGCCCCACACACACCAACCACTACCAGCCCCACACACACCAACCACTACCAGCCCCACACACACCAACCACTACCAGCCCCACACACACCAACCACTACCAGCCCCACACACACCAACCACTACCAGCCCCACACACACCAACCACTACCAGCCCCACACACACCAACCACTACCAGCCCCACACACACACACACACCACCACTACCAGCCCCACACACACACACACACCACCACTACCAGCCCCACACACACACACAAACACACACACCGACCACTACCAGCCCCACACACACACACATACACCACTACCAGCCCCACACACACACCCACACACCACTACCAGCCCCACACACACACCCACACACCACTACCAGCCCCACACACACACCCACCACTACCAGCCCCACACACACACCCACCACTACCAGCCCCACACACACACCCACCACTACCAGCCCCACACACACACCCACCACTACCAGCCCCACACACACACCCACCACTACCAGCCCCACACACACACCCACCACTACCAGCCCCACACACACACACACACACACACCCACCACTACCAGCCCCACACACACCCACCACTACCAGCCCCACACACACCAACCACTACCAGCCCCACACACACCAACCACTACCAGCCCCACACACACCAACCACTACCAGCCCCACACACACCAACCACTACCAGCCCCACACACACCAACCACTACCAGCCCCACACACACCAACCACTACCAGCCCCACACACACACACACACACCACTACCAGCCCCACACACACACCACCACTACTAGCCCCACACACACACACACACCACCACTACCAGCCCCACACACACACACAAACACACACACCGACCACTACCAGCCCCACACACACACACATACACCACTACCAGCCCCACACACACACCCAGACACCACTACCAGCCCCACACACACACCCACCACTACCAGCCCCACACAAACACACACACACCCCCCACTACCAGCCCCACACACACAAACACCCCCCACTACCAGCCCCACACACACACACACCACCACTACCATGCCCACACACACACCACCACTACCATCCCCACACACACACCACCACTACCATCCCCACACACACACCACCACTACCAGCCCCACACACACACACACACCCACCAGTACCAGCCCCACACACACACACACACCACTACCAGCCCCACACACACACACACCCACCACTACCAGCCCCACACACACACACACCCACCACTACCAGCCCCACACACACACACACCCACCACTACCAGCCCCACACACACCCACCACTACCAGCCCCACACACACCCACCACTACCAGCCCCACACACACCCACCACTACCAGCCCCACACACACCCACCACTACCAGCCCCACACACACCCACCACTACCAGCCCCACACACACCCACCACTACCAGCCCCACACACACCCACCACTACCAGCCCCACACACACCCACCACTACCAGCCCCCCACACACCCACCACTACCAGCCCCACACACACACCCACCACTACCAGCCCCACACACACACCCACCACAACCAGCCCCACACACACACCAACCACTACCAGCCCCACACACACACCCACCACTACCAGCCCCACACACACACACACACACCCACCACTACCAGCCCCACACACACCCACCACTACCAGCCCCACACACACCAACCACTACCAGCCCCACACACACCAACCACTACCATCCCCACACACACCAACCACTACCAGCCCCACACACACCAACCACTACCAGCCACACACACACCAACCACTACCAGCCCCACACACACCAACCACTACCAGCCCCACACACATCAACCACTACCAGCCCCACACACACCAACCACTACCAGCCCCACACACACCAACCACTACCAGCCCCACACACACCAACCACTACCAGCCCCACACACAACAACCACTACCAGCCCCACACACACACACACACCACCACTACCAGCCCCACACACACACACACACCACCACTACCAGCCCCACACACACACACAAACACACACACCGACCACTACCAGCCCCACACACACCCACCACTACCAGCCCCACACACACCCACCACTACCAGCCCCACACACACCCACCACTACCAGCCCCACACACACCCACCACTACCAGCCCCCCACACACCCACCACTACCAGCCCCACACACACACCCACCACTACCAGCCCCACACACACACCCACCACTACCAGCCCCACACACACACCAACCACTACCAGCCCCACACACACACCAACCACTACCAGCCCCACACACACACCCACCACTACCAGCCCCACACACACACACACACACCCACCACTACCAGCCCCACACACACCCACCACTACCAGCCCCACACACACCCACCACTACCAGCCCCACACACACCAACCACTACCAGCCCCACACACACCAACCACTACCAGCCCCACACACACCAACCACTACCAGCCCCACACACACCAACCACTACCAGCCACACACACACCAACCACTACCAGCCCCACACACACCAACCACTACCAGCCCCACACACACCAACCACTACCAGCCCCACACACACCAACCACTACCAGCCCCACACACACCAACCACTACCAGCCCCACACACACACACACACCACCACTACCAGCCCCACACACACACACACACCACCACTACCAGCCCCACACACACACACAAACACACACACCGACCACTACCAGCCCCACACACACACACATACACCACTACCAGCCCCACACACACACCCACACACCACTACCAGCCCCACACACACACCCACCACTACCAGCCCCACACACACACCCACCACTACCAGCCCCACACACACACCCACCACTACCAGCCCCACACACACACCCACCACTACCAGCCCCACACACACACCCACCACTACCAGCCCCACACACACACCCACCACTACCAGCCCCACACACACACACACACACACACCCACCACTACCAGCCCCACACACACCCACCACTACCAGCCCCACACACACCCACCACTACCAGCCCCACACACACCCACCACTACCAGCCCCACACACACCCACCACTACCAGCCCCACACACACCCACCACTACCAGCCCCACACACACCCACCACTACCAGCCCCACACACACCAACCACTACCAGCCCCACACACACCAACCACTACCAGCCCCACACACACCAACCACTACCAGCCCCACACACACACACACCACTACCAGCCCCACACACACACACACACCACTACCAGCCCCACACACACACCACCACTACTAGCCCCACACACACACACACACCACCACTTCCAGCCCCACACACACACACAAACACACACACCGACCACTACCAGCCCCACACACACACACATACACCACTACCAGCCCCACACACACACCCACACACCACTACCAGCCCCACACACACACCCACCACTACCAGCCCCACACAAACACACACACACCCCCCACTACCAGCCCCACACACACAAACACCCCCCACTACCAGCCCCACACACACACACACCACCACTACCATGCCCACACACACACCACCACTACCAGCCCCACACACACACCCACCACTACCAGCCCCACACACACACCCACCACTATCAGCCCCACACACACACACACCCACCACTACCAGCCCCACACACACACACACCCACCACTACCAGCCCCACACACACACACACCCACCACTACCAGCCCCACACACACACACACCCACCACTACCAGCCCCACACACACACACACCCACCACTACCAGCCCCACACACACACACACCCACCACTACCCGCCCCACACACACACACACCCACCACTACCAGCCCCACACACACACACACCCACCACTACCAGCCCCACACACACACACACCCACCACTACCAGCCCCACACACACACACACCCACCACTACCAGCCCCACACACACATACACCCACCACTACCAGCCCCACACACACACACACACACCCACCACTACCAGCCCCACACACACCCACCACTACCAGCCCCACACACACCACCACTACCAGCCCCACACACACACACACACCACCACTACCAGCCCCACACACACACACACCCACCACTACCAGCCCCACACACACACCCACCACTACCAGCCCCACACACACACCCACCACTACCAGCCCCACACACACACCCACCACTACCAGCCCCACACACACACCCACCACTACCAGCCCCACACACACACTCACCACTACCAGCCCCACACACACACTCACCACTACCAGCCCCACACACACCCACCACTACCAGCCCCACACACACCAACCACTACCAGCCCCACACACACCAACCACTACCAGCCCCACACACACCAACCACTACCAGCCCCACACACACCAACCACTACCAGCCCCACACACACCAACCACTACCAGCCCCACACACACCAACCACTACCAGCCCCACACACACCAACCACTACCAGCCCCACACACACCAACCACTACCAGCCCCACACACACCAACCACTACCAGCCCCACACACACCAACCACTACCAGCCCCACACACACACACACACACCACCACTACCAGCCCCACACACACACACACACCACCACTACCAGCCCCACACACACACACACCCACCACTACCAGCCCCACACACACACCCACCACTACCAGCCCCACACACACACCCACCACTACCAGCCCCACACACACACCCACCACTACCAGCCCCACACACACACCCACCACTACCAGCCCCACACACACACCCACCACTACCAGCCCCACACACACACACACACACACACCCACCACTACCAGCCCCACACACACCCACCACTACCATCCCCACACACACCAACCACTACCAGCCCCACACACACCAACCACTACCAGCCCCACACACACCAACCACTACCAGCCCTACACACACCAACCACTACCAGCCCCACACACACCAACCACTACCAGCCCCACACACACACACACACACCACTACCAGCCCCACACACACACACACACACCACTACCAGCCCCACACACACACACACACCACCACTACCAGCCCCACACACACACACAAACACACACACCGACCACTACCAGCCCCACACACACACACATACACCACTACCAGCCCCACACACACACCCACACACCACTACCAGCCCCACACACACACCCACCACTACCAGCCCCACACACACACCCACCACTACCAGCCCCACACAAACACACACACACCCCCCACTACCAGCCCCACACACACAAACACCCCCCACTACCAGCCCCACACACACACACACCACCACTACCATGCCCACACACACACCACCACTACCATCCCCACACACACACCCACCACTACCAGCCCCACACACACACACACCCACCACTACCAGCCCCACACACAAATACACCCACCACTACCAGCCCCACACACACACACACCCACCACTACCAGCCCCACACACACACACACCCACCACTACCAGCCCCACACACACACACACCCACCACTACCAGCCCCACACACACACACACCCACCACTACCAGCCCCACACACACACACACCCACCACTACCAGCCCCACACACACACACACCCACCACTACCAGCCCCACACACACACACACCCACCACTACCAGCCCCACACACACACACACCCACCACTACCAGCCCCACACACACACACACCCACCACTACCAGCCCCACACACACACACACCCACCACTACCAGCCCCACACACACACACACCCACCACTACCAGCCCCACACACACACACACCCACCAATACCAGCCCCACACACACACACACCCACCACTACCAGCCCCACACACACACACACCCACCACTACCAGCCCCACACACACACACACCCACCACTACCAGCCCCACACACACACACACCCACCACTACCAGCCCCACACACACACACACCCACCAGTACCAGCCCCACACACACACACACCCACCAGTACCAGCCTCACACACACACACACCAACCACTACCAGCCCCACACACACCAACCACTACCAGCCCCACACACACCAACCACTACCAGCCCCACACACACCAACCACTACCAGCCCCACACACACCAACCACTACCAGCCCCACACACACACACCACTACCAGCCCCACACACACACACACCACTACCAGCCCCACACACACACACACACACCACTACCAGCCCCACACACACACCACCACTACTAGCCCCACACACACACACACACCACCACTTCCAGCCCCACACACACACACAAACACACACACCGACCACTACCAGCCCCACACACACACACATACACCACTACCAGCCCCACACACACACCCACACACCACTACCAGCCCCACACACACACCCACCACAACCAGCCCCACACAAACACACACACACCCCCCACTACCAGCCCCACACACACAAACACCCCCCACTACCAGCCCCACACACACAAACACCCCCCACTACCAGCCCCACACACACACACACCACCACTACCATGCCCACACACACACCACCACTACCATCCCCACACACACACCACCACTACCAGCCCCACACACACACCCACCACTACCAGCCCCACACACACACACACCCACCACTACCAGCCCCACACACACACACACCCACCACTACCAGCCCCACACACACACCCACCACTACCAGCCCCACACACACACCCACCACTACCAGCCCCACACACACACCCACCACTACCAGCCCCACACACACACCCACCACTACCAGCCCCACACACACACACACACACACACCCACCACTACCAGCCCCACACGCACCCACCACTACCAGCCCCACACACACCCACCACTACCAGCCCCACACACACCAACCACTACCAGCCCCACACACACCAACCACTACCAGCCCCACACACACCAACCACTACCAGCCCCACACACACCAACCACTACCAGCCCCACACACACCAACCACTACCAGCCCCACACACACCAACCACTACCAGCCCCACACACACCAACCACTACCAGCCCCACACACACCAACCACTACCAGCCCCACACACACACACACCACTACCAGCCCCACACACACACACACACACCACTACCAGCCCCACACACACACCACCACTACTAGCCCCACACACACACACACACCACCACTACCAGCCCCACACACACACACAAACACACACACCGACCACTACCAGCCCCACACACACACACATACACCACTACCAGCCCCACACACACACCCAGACACCACTACCAGCCCCACACACACACCCACCACTACCAGCCCCACACAAACACACACACACCCCCCACTACCAGCCCCACACACACAAACACCCCCCACTACCAGCCCCACACACACACACACCACCACTACCATGCCCACACACACACCACCACTACCATCCCCACACACACACCACCACTACCATCCCCACACACACACCACCACTACCAGCCCCACACACACACACACACCCACCAGTACCAGCCCCACACACACACACACACCACTACCAGCCCCACACACACACACACCCACCACTACCAGCCCCACACACACACACACCCACCACTACCAGCCCCACACACACACACACCCACCACTACCAGCCCCACACACACCCACCACTACCAGCCCCACACACACCCACCACTACCAGCCCCACACACACCCACCACTACCAGCCCCACACACACCCACCACTACCAGCCCCACACACACCCACCACTACCAGCCCCACACACACCCACCACTACCAGCCCCCCACACACCAACCACTACCAGCCCCACACACACCAACCACTACCAGCCCCACACACACCAACCACTACCAGCCCCACACACACCAACCACTACCATCCCCACACACACCAACCACTACCAGCCCCACACACACCAACCACTACCAGCCCCACACACACCAACCACTACCAGCCCCACACACACACACACACCACCACTACCAGCCCCACACACACCCACACACCACCACTACCAGCCCCACACACACACACAAACACACACACCGACCACTACCAGCCCCACACACACACACATACACCACTACCAGCCCCACACACACACCCACACACCACTACCAGCCCCACACACACACCCACACACCACTACCAGCCACACACACACACCCACCACTACCAGCCCCACACACACACCCACCACTACCAGCCCCACACACACACCCACCACTACCAGCCCCACACACACACCCACCACTACCAGCCCCACACACACACCCACCACTACCAGCCCCACACACACACCCACCACTACCAGCCCCACACACACACACACACACACACCCACCACTACCAGCCCCACACACACCCACCACTACCAGCCCCACACACACCCACCACTACCAGCCCCACACACACCAACCACTACCAGCCCCACACACACCAACCACTACCAGCCCCACACACACCAACCACTACCAGCCCCACACACACCAACCACTACCAGCCCCACACACACCAACCACTACCAGCCCCACACACACCAACCACTACCAGCCCCACACACACCAACCACTACCAGCCCCACACACACCAACCACTACCAGCCCCACACACACCAACCACTACCAGCCCCACACACACACACACCACTACCAGCCCCACACACACACACACACACCACTACCAGCCCCACACACACACCACCACTACTAGCCCCACACACACACACACACCACCACTACCAGCCCCACACACACACACAAACACACACACCGACCACTACCAGCCCCACACACACACACATACACCACTACCAGCCCCACACACACACCCAGACACCACTACCAGCCCCACACACACACCCACCACTACCAGCCCCACACAAACACACACACACCCCCCACTACCAGCCCCACACACACAAACACCCCCCACTACCAGCCCCACACACACACACACCACCACTACCATGCCCACACACACACCACCACTACCATCCCCACACACACACCACCACTACCATCCCCACACACACACCACCACTACCAGCCCCACACACACACACACACCCACCAGTACCAGCCCCACACACACACACACACCACTACCAGCCCCACACACACACACACCCACCACTACCAGCCCCACACACACACACACCCACCACTACCAGCCCCACACACACACACACCCACCACTACCAGCCCCACACACACCCACCACTACCAGCCCCACACACACCCACCACTACCAGCCCCACACACACCCACCACTACCAGCCCCACACACACCCACCACTACCAGCCCCACACACACCCACCACTACCAGCCCCACACACACCCACCACTACCAGCCCCCCACACACCCACCACTACCAGCCCCACACACACACCCACCACTACCAGCCCCACACACACACCCACCACTACCAGCCCCACACACACACCAACCACTACCAGCCCCACACACACACCCACCACTACCAGCCCCACACACACACACACACACCCACCACTACCAGCCCCACACACACCCACCACTACCAGCCCCACACACACCCACCACTACCAGCCCCACACACACCAACCACTACCAGCCCCACACACACCAACCACTACCAGCCCCACACACACCAACCACTACCAGCCACACACACACCAACCACTACCAGCCCCACACACACCAACCACTACCAGCCCCACACACACCAACCACTACCAGCCCCACACACATCAACCACTACCAGCCCCACACACACCAACCACTACCAGCCCCACACACACCAACCACTACCAGCCCCACACACACCAACCACTACCAGCCCCACACACACCAACCACTACCAGCCCCACACACACACACACACCACCACTACCAGCCCCACACACACACACACACCACCACTACCAGCCCCACACACACACACAAACACACACACCGACCACTACCAGCCCCACACACACACACATACACCACTACCAGCCCCACACACACACCCACACACCACTACCAGCCCCACACACACACCCACCACTACCAGCCCCACACACACACCCACCACTACCAGCCCCACACACACACCCACCACTAAAAGCCCCACACACACACCCACCACTACCAGCCCCAGACACACACCCACCACTACCAGCCCCACACACACACCCACCACTACCAGCCCCACACACACACACACACACACACCCACCACTACCAGCCCCACACACACCCACCACTACCAGCCCCACACACACCCACCACTACCAGCCCCACACACACCCACCACTACCAGCCCCACACACACCCACCACTACCAGCCCCACACACACCAACCACTACCAGCCCCACACACACCAACCACTACCAGCCCCACACACACCAACCACTACCAGCCCCACACACACCAACCACTACCAGCCCCACACACACACACACCACTACCAGCCCCACACACACACACACACACCACTACCAGCCCCACACACACACCACCACTACTAGCCCCACACACACACACACACCACCACTTCCAGCCCCACACACACACACAAACACACACACCGACCACTACCAGCCCCACACACACACACATACACCACTACCAGCCCCACACACACACCCACACACCACTACCAGCCCCACACACACACCCACCACTACCAGCCCCACACAAACACACACACACCCCCCACTACCAGCCCCACACACACAAACACCCCCCACTACCAGCCCCACACACACACACACCACCACTACCATGCCCACACACACACCACCACTACCATCCCCACACACACACCACCACTACCAGCCCCACACACACACCCACCACTACCAGCCCCACACACACACCCACCACTACCAGCCCCACACACACACACACCCACCACTACCAGCCCCACACACACACACACCCACCACTACCAGCCCCACACACACACACACCCACCACTACCAGCCCCACACACACACACACCCACCACTACCAGCCCCACACACACACACACCCACCACTACCAGCCCCACACACACACACACCCACCACTACCCGCCCCACACACACACACACCCACCACTACCAGCCCCACACACACACACACCCACCACTACCAGCCCCACACACACATACACCCACCACAACCAGCCCCACACACACACACACACACCCACCACTACCAGCCCCACACACACCCACCACTACCAGCCCCACACACACCCACCACTACCAGCCCCACACACACACACACACACCCACCACTACCAGCCCCACACACACCCACCACTACCAGCCCCACACACACCCACCACTACCAGCCCCACACACACCAACCACTACCAGCCCCACACACACCAACCACTACCAGCCCCACACACACCAACCACTACCAGCCCCACACACACCAACCACTACCAGCCCCACACACACCAACCACTACCAGCCCCACACACACCAACCACTACCAGCCCCACACACACCAACCACTACCAGCCCCACACACATCAACCACTACCAGCCCCACACACACCAACCACTACCAGCCCCACACACACCAACCACTACCAGCCCCACACACACCAACCACTACCAGCCCCACACACACCAACCACTACCAGCCCCACACACACCAACCACTACCAGCCCCACACACACCAACCACTACCAGCCCCACACACACCAACCACTACCAGCCCCACACACACACACACACCACCACTACCAGCCCCACACACACACACACACCACCACTACCAGCCCCACACACACACACAAACACACACACCGACCACTACCAGCCCCACACACACACACACCCACCACTACCAGCCCCACACACACACCCACCACTACCAGCCCCACACACACACCCACCACTACCAGCCCCACACACACACCCACCACTACCAGCCCCACACACACACCCACCACTACCAGCCCCACACACACACCCACCACTACCAGCCCCACACACACACCCACCACTACCAGCCCCACACACACACCCACCACTACCAGCCCCACACACACACCCACCACTACCAGCCCCACACACACACACACACACACACCCACCACTACCAGCCCCACACACACCCACCAGTACCATCCCCACACACACCAACCACTACCAGCCCCACACACACCAACCACTACCAGCCCCACACACACCAACCACTACCAGCCCCACACACACCAACCACTACCAGCCCCACACACACCAACCACTACCAGCACCACACACACACACACCACTACCAGCCCCACACACACACACACACACCACTACCAGCCCCACACACACACCAACCACTACCAGCCCCACACACACACCCACCACTACCAGCCCCACACACACACACACACACCCACCACTACCAGCCCCACACACACCCACCACTACCAGCCCCACACACACCCACCACTACCAGCCCCACACACACCAACCACTACCAGCCCCACACACACCAACCACTACCAGCCCCACACACACCAACCACTACCAGCCACACACACACCAACCACTACCAGCCCCACACACACCAACCACTACCAGCCCCACACACACCAACCACTACCAGCCCCACACACATCAACCACTACCAGCCCCACACACACCAACCACTACCAGCCCCACACACACCAACCACTACCAGCCCCACACACACCAACCACTACCAGCCCCACACACACCAACCACTACCAGCCCCACACACACACACACACCACCACTACCAGCCCCACACACACACACACACCACCACTACCAGCCCCACACACACACACAAACACACACACCGACCACTACCAGCCCCACACACACACACATACACCACTACCAGCCCCACACACACACCCACACACCACTACCAGCCCCACACACACACCCACCACTACCAGCCCCACACACACACCCACCACTACCAGCCCCACACACACACCCACCACTACAAGCCCCACACACACACCCACCACTACCAGCCCCACACACACACCCACCACTACCAGCCCCACACACACACCCACCACTACCAGCCCCACACACACACACACACACACACCCACCACTACCAGCCCCACACACACCCACCACTACCAGCCCCACACACACCCACCACTACCAGCCCCACACACACCCACCACTACCAGCCCCACACACACCCACCACTACCAGCCCCACACACACCAACCACTACCAGCCCCACACACACCAACCACTACCAGCCCCACACACACCAACCACTACCAGCCCCACACACACCAACCACTACCAGCCCCACACACACACACACCACTACCAGCCCCACACACACACACACACACCACTACCAGCCCCACACACACACCACCACTACTAGCCCCACACACACACACACACCACCACTTCCAGCCCCACACACACACACAAACACACACACCGACCACTACCAGCCCCACACACACACACATACACCACTACCAGCCCCACACACACACCCACACACCACTACCAGCCCCACACACACACCCACCACTACCAGCCCCACACAAACACACACACACCCCCCACTACCAGCCCCACACACACAAACACCCCCCACTACCAGCCCCACACACACACACACCACCACTACCATGCCCACACACACACCACCACTACCATCCCCACACACACACCACCACTACCAGCCCCACACACACCCACCACTACCAGCCCCACACACACACCCACCACTACCAGCCCCACACACACACACACCCACCACTACCAGCCCCACACACACACACACCCACCACTACCAGCCCCACACACACACACACCCACCACTACCAGCCCCACACACACACACACCCACCACTACCAGCCCCACACACACACACACCCACCACTACCAGCCCCACACACACACACACCCACCACTACCAGCCCCACACACACACACACCCACCACTACCAGCCCCACACACACACACACCCACCACTACCCGCCCCACACACACACACACCCACCACTACCAGCCCCACACACACATACACCCACCACTACCAGCCCCACACACACATACACCCACCACAACCAGCCCCACACACACACACACACACCCACCACTACCAGCCCCACACACACCCACCACTACCAGCCCCACACACACCCACCACTACCAGCCCCACACACACACACACACACCCACCACTACCAGCCCCACACACACCCACCACTACCAGCCCCACACACACCCACCACTACCAGCCCCACACACACCAACCACTACCAGCCCCACACACACCAACCACTACCAGCCCCACACACACCAACCACTACCAGCCCCACACACACCAACCACTACCAGCCCCACACACACCAACCACTACCAGCCCCACACACACCAACCACTACCAGCCCCACACACATCAACCACTACCAGCCCCACACACACCAACCACTACCAGCCCCACACACACCAACCACTACCAGCCCCACACACACCAACCACTACCAGCCCCACACACACCAACCACTACCAGCCCCACACACACCAACCACTACCAGCCCCACACACACCAACCACTACCAGCCCCACACACACCAACCACTACCAGCCCCACACACACACACACACCACCACTACCAGCCCCACACACACACACACACCACCACTACCAGCCCCACACACACACACAAACACACACACCGACCACTACCAGCCCCACACACACACACACCCACCACTACCAGCCCCACACACACACCCACCACTACCAGCCCCACACACACACCCACCACTACCAGCCCCACACACACACCCACCACTACCAGCCCCACACACACACCCACCACTACCAGCCCCACACACACACCCACCACTACCAGCCCCACACACACACCCACCACTACCAGCCCCACACACACACCCACCACTACCAGCCCCACACACACACCCACCACAACCAGCCCCACACACACACACACACACACACCCACCACTACCAGCCCCACACACACCCACCAGTACCATCCCCACACACACCAACCACTACCAGCCCCACACACACCAACCACTACCAGCCCCACACACACCAACCACTACCAGCCCCACACACACCAACCACTACCAGCCCCACACACACCAACCACTACCAGCACCACACACACACACACCACTACCAGCCCCACACACACACACACACACCACTACCACCCCCACACACACACCACCACTACTAGCCCCACACACACACACAAACACACACACCGACCACTACCAGCCCCACACACACACACATACACCACTACCAGCCCCACACACACACCCACACACCACTACCAGCCCCACACACACACCCACCACTACCAGCCCCACACACACACCCACCACTACCAGCCCCACACAAACACACACACACCCCCCACTACCAGCCCCACACACACAAACACCCCCCACTACCAGCCCCACACACACACACACCACCACTACCATGCCCACACACACACCACCACTACCATCCCCACACACCCACCCACCACTACCAGCCCCACACACACACACACCCACCACTACCAGCCCCACACACACACACACCCACCACTACCAGCCCCACACACACACACACCCACCACTACCAGCCCCACACACACACACACCCACCACTACCAGCCCCACACACACACACACCCACCACTACCAGCCCCACACACACACACACCCACCACTACCAGCCCCACACACACACACACCCACCACTACCAGCCCCACACACACACACACCCACCACTACCAGCCCCACACACACACACACCCACCAATACCAGCCCCACACACACACACACCCACCAATACCAGCCCCACACACACACACACCCACCACTACCAGCCCCACACACACACACACCCACCACTACCAGCCCCACACACACACACACCCACCACTACCAGCCCCACACACACACACACCCACCAGTACCAGCCCCACACACACACCACACCCACCCAGTACCAGCCTCACACACACACACACCAACCACTACCAGCCCCACACACACCAACCACTACCAGCCCCACACACACCACCACTACCAGCCCCCACACACACCAACCACTACCAGCCCCCACACACACCAACCACTACCAGCCCCACACACACCAACCACTACCAGCCCCACACACACACACACCACTACCAGCCCCACACACACACACACACACCACTACCAGCCCCACACACACACCACCACTACTAGCCCCACACACACACACACACCACCACTTCCAGCCCCACACACACACACAACACACACACCGACCACTACCAGCCCCACACACACACACATACACCACTACCAGCCCCACACACACACCCACACACCACTACCAGCCCCACACACACACCCACCACTACCAGCCCCACACAAACACCACACACACCCCCCACTACCAGCCCCACACACACAAACACCCCCCCACTACCAGCCCCACACACACACACACCACCACTACCATGCCCACACACACACCACCACTACCATCCCCACACACACACCACCACTACCAGCCCCACACACACACCCACCACTACCAGCCCCACACACACACACACCCACCACTACCAGGCCCCACACACACACACACCCACCACTACCAGCCCCACACACACACACACCCACCACTACCAGCCCCACACACACACACACCCACCACTACCAGCCCCACACACACACACACCCACCACTACCAGCCCCACACACACACACACCCACCACTACCAGCCCCACACACACACACACCCACCACTACCAGCCCCCACACACACACACACCCACCACTACCAGCCCCACACACACACACACCCACCACTACCCGCCCCACACACACACACACCCACCACTACCAGCCCCACACACACACACACCCACCACTACCAGCCCCACACACACACACACCCACCACTACCAGCCCCACACACACCAACCACTACCAGCCCCACACACACCAACCACTACCCAGCCCCCACACACACCAACCAATTACCAGCCCCACAACACACCAACCACTACAGCCCCCACACACACCAACCACTACAGCCCCACACACACCAACCACTACCAGCCCCACACACACCAACCTACTACCCAGCCCCACACTCACCAACCACTACCAGCCCCCACACACACCAACCACTACCAGCCCCACACACACCAACCACTACCAGCCCCACACACACCAACCACTACCAGCCCCACACACACCAACCCACTACCAACCCCACACACACCAACCACTACCAGCCCCACACACACCAACCACTACCAGCCCCACACACACCAACCAACTACCAGCCCCCACACACACCACACACCACCACTACCAGCCCCACACACACACACACACCACCACTACCAGCCCCACACACACACAAAAACACACACACCGACCTCTACCAGCCCCACACACACACACACCCACCACTAAACCACCTGCCCCCCACACACACACCCACCACTACCAGCCCCACACACACACCCACCACTACCAGCCCCACACACACACCCACCACTACCAGCCCCACACACACACCCACCACTACCATCCCCACACACACACCCACCACTACCAGCCCCACACACCCCCACTACCGCCACAACACACCCACCACTACCAGCCCCACACACACCCACCCTACCATCCCACGACACACCAACCACTACCAGCCCCACACACACCAACCACTACCAGCCCCACACACACCAACCACTACCAGCCCCACACACACCAACCACTACCAGCCCCACACACACCAACCACTACCAGCACCACACAACACACACACCACTACCAGCCCCACACACACACACACACACCACAACCAGCCCCACACACACACCACCACTACTAGCCCCACACACACACACAAACACACACAACCGACCACTACCAGCCCCACACACACACACATACACCACTACCAGCCCCACCCACACACACCCACACACCAACTACCAGCCCCACACACACACCCACCACTACCAGCCCCACACACACACCCACCACTACCAGCCGCACACAAACACACACACACCCCCCACTACCAGCCCCACACACACAAACACCCCCACTACCAGCCCCACACACACACACACCACCACTACCATGCCCACACACACACCACCACTACCAGCCCCACACACACACCCACCACTACCAGCCCCACACACACACACACCCACCACTACCAGCCCCACACACACACACACCCACCACTACCAGCCCCACACACACACACACCCACCACTACCAGCCCCACACACACACACACCCACCACTACCATCCCCACACACACACACACCCACCACTACCAGCCCCACACACACACACACCCACCACTACCAGCCCCACACACACACACACCCACCACTACCAGCCCCACACACACACACACCCACCACTACCAGCCCCACACACACACACACCCACCACTACCAGCCCCACACACACACACACCCACCACTACCAGCCCCACACACACACACACCCACCACTACCAGCCCCACACACACACACACCCACCAATACCAGCCCCACACACACACACACCCACCACTACCAGCCGCACACACACACACACCCACCACTACCAGCCCCACACACACACACACCCAACACTACCAGCCCCACACACACACACACCCACCAGTACCAGCCCCACACACACACACACCCACCAGTACCAGCCTCACACACACACACACCAACCACTACCAGCCCCACACACACCAACCACTACCAGCCCCACACACACCAACCACTACCAGCCCCACACACACACACACACCACCACTGCCAGCCCCACACACACACACAGCCACCACTGCCAGCCCCACACACACACACACACCCACCACTGCCAGCCCCACACACACACAAACACCCAGCACTACCAGCCCCACACACACACAGCCACCAACCACTACCAGCCCCACACACACAGCCACCAACCATTACCAGCCCCACACACACAGCCACCCACCACTACCAGCCCCACACACACACCCACCCACCACTACCAGCCCCACACACACACCCACCCACCACTACCAGCCCCACACACACACACCCACCCACCACTACCAGTCCCACACACACACCCACCCACCACTAACAGCCCCACACACACACCCACCCACCACTAACAGCCCCACACACACACCCACCCACCACTAACAGCCCCACACACACACCCACCCACCACTAACAGCCCCACACACACACCCACCCACCACTACCGGCCCCACACACACACCCCCCACCACTACCGGCCCCACACACACACACACCCACCAGTACCAGCCCCACACACACACCCACCAGTACCGGCCCCACACCCACACACACCAACCACTACCAGCCCCACACACACCAACCACTACCAGCCCCACACACACCAACCACTACCAGCCCCACACACACACACACCAACCACTACCAGCCCCACACGCACACACACACCCACCAGTACCAGCCCCACACACACACACACACCCACCACTACCGGCCCCACACACACACACACCCACCACTACCAGCCACACACACACACACACCCACCACTACCAGCCCCACACACACACACACACCCACCACTACCAGCCCCACACACACACACACACCCACCACTACCAGCCCCACACACACACCCACCACTACCAGCCCCACACACACACCCACCACTACCAGCCCCACACACACCCACCACTACCAGCCCCACACACACCCACCACTACCAGCCCCACACACACCCACCACTACCAGCCCCACACACACCCACCACTACCAGCCCCACACACACCCACCACTACCAGCCCCACACACACCCACCACTACCAGCCCCACACACACCCACCACTACCAGCCCCACACACACCCACCACTACCAGCCCCACACACACCCACCACTACCAGCCCCAAACACACCCACCACTACCAGCCCCACACACACACCCACCACTACCAGCCCCACACACACACCCACCACTACGAGCCCCACACACACACCCACCACTACCAGCCCCACACACACACACACACACCCACCACTACCAGCCCCACACACACCCACCACTACCAGCCCCACACACACCCACCACTACCAGCCCCACACACACCCACCACTACCAGCCCCACACACACCCACCACTACCAGCCCCACACACACCCACCACTACCAGCCCCACACACACCAACCACTACCAGCCCCACACACACCAACCACTACCAGCCCCACACACACCCACCACTACCAGCCCCACACACACCCACCACTACCAGCCCCACACACACCAACCACTACCAGCCCCACACACACCAACCACTACCAGCCCCACACACACCAACCACTACCAGCCCCACACACACCAACCACTACCAGCCCCACACACACCAACCACTACCAGCCCCACACACACCCACCACTACCGGCCCCACACACACCCACCACTACCAGCCCCACACACACCAACCACTACCAGCCCCACACACACCAACCACTACCAGCCCCACACACACACACACACACACCACCACTACCAGCCCCACACACACACACACACCACCACTACCAGCCCCACACACACACACATACCACCACTACCAGCCCCACACACACACCCACACACCACTACCAGCCCCACACACACACCCACACACCACTACCAGCCCCACACACACACCCACCACTACCAGCCCCACACACACACCCACCACTACCAGCCCCACACACACACCCACCACTACCAGCCCCACACACACACCCACCACTACCAGCCCCACACACACACCCACCACTACCAGCCCCACACACACACCCACCACTACCAGCCCCACACACACACACACCCACCACTACCAGCCCCACACACACACACACCCACCACTACCAGCCCCACACACACCCACCACTACCAGCCCCACACACACCCACCACTACCAGCCCCACACACACCAACCACTACCAGCCCCACACACACCAACCACTACCAGCCCCACACACACCAACCACTACCAGCCCCACACACACCAACCACTACCAGCCCCACACACACCAACCACTACCAGCCCCACACACACACACACCACTACCAGCCCCACACACACACACACCACTACCAGCCCCACACACACACACACACACCACTACCAGCCCCACACACACACCACCACTACTAGCCCCACACACACACACGCACCACCACTACCAGCCCCACACACACACACAAACACACACACCGACCACTACCAGCCCCACACACACACACATACACCACTACCAGCCCCACACACACACCCAGACACCACTACCAGCCCCACACACACACCCACCACTACCAGCCGCACACAAACACACACACACCCCCCACTACCAGCCCCACACACACAAACACCCCCCACTACCAGCCCCACACACACACACACCACCACTACCATGCCCACACACACACCACCACTACCATCCCCACACACACACCACCACTACCAGCCCCACACACACACCACCACTACCAGCCCCACACACACACACACACCCACCAGTACCAGCCCCACACACACACACACACCCACCACTACCGGCCCCACACACACACACACCCACCACTACCGGCCCCACACACACACACACACCCACCACTACCGGCCCCACACACACACACACACCCACCACTACCAGCCCCACACACACACACACCCACCACTACCAGCCCCACACACACACACACCCACCACTACCAGCCCCACACACACACACACCCACCACTACCAGCCCCACACACACACACACCCACCACTACCAGCCCCACACACACACACACCCACCACTACCAGCCCCACACACACCCACCACTACCAGCCCCACACACACCCACCACTACCAGCCCCACACACACCCACCACTACCAGCCCCACACACACCCACCACTACCAGCCCCACACACACCCACCACTACCAGCCCCACACACACCCACCACTACCAGCCCCACACACACCCACCACTTCCAGCCCCACACACACCCACCACTACCAGCCCCACACACACACCCACCACTACCAGCCCCACACACACACCCACCACTACCAGCCCCACACACACACCCACCACTACCAGCCCCACACACACACCAACCACTACCAGCCCCACACACACACCCACCACTACCAGCCCCACACACACACACACACACCCACCACTACCAGCCCCACACACACCACCACTACAGCCCCACACACACCCACCACTACCAGCCCCACACACACCAACCACTACCAGCCCCACACACACCAACCACTACCAGCCCCACACACACCAACCACTACCAGCCCCACACACACCAACCACTACCAGCCACACACACACCAACCACTACCAGCCCCACACACACCAACCACTACCAGCCCCACACACATCAACCACTACCAGCCCCACACACACCAACCACTACCAGCCCCACACACACCAACCACTACCAGCCCCACACACACCAACCACTACCAGCCCCACACACACCAACCACTACCAGCCCCACACACACCAACCACTACCAGCCCCACACACACCAACCTCTACCAGCCCCACACACACACACACACCACCACTACCAGCCCCACACACACACACACACCACCACTACCAGCCCCACACACACACACAAACACACACACCGACCACTACCAGCCCCACACACACACACATACACCACTACCAGCCCCACACACACACCCACACACCACTACCAGCCCCACACACACACCCACCACTACCAGCCCCACACACACAACCACCACTACCAGCCCCACACACACACCCACCACTACCAGCCCCACACACACACCCACCACTACCAGCCCACACACACACCCACCACTACCAGCCCCACACACACACACACACACACACCCACCACTACCAGCCCCACACACACCCACCAATACCAGCCCCCACACACACCCACCACTACCAGCCCCACACACACCAACCACTACCAGCCCCACACACACCAACCACTACCAGCCCCACACACACCAACCACTACCAGCCCCACACACACCAACCACTACCAGCCCCACACACACCAACCACTACCAGCCCCACACACACACACACCACTACCAGCCCCACACACACACACACCACTACCAGCCCCACACACACACACACACACCACTACCAGCCCCACACACACACCACCACTACTAGCCCCACACACACACACACACCACCACTACCAGCCCCACACACACACACAAACACACACACCGACCACTACCAGCCCCACACACACACACATACACCACTACCAGCCCACACACACACCCACACACCACTACCAGCCCCACACACACACCCACCACTACCAGCCCCACACAAACTCACACACACCCCCCACTACCAGCCCCACACACACAAACACCCCCCACTACCAGCCCCACACACACACACACCACCACTACCATGCCCACACACACACACACCACCACTACCATGCCCACACACACACCACCACTACCATCCCCACACACACACCCACCACTACCAGCCCCACACACACACACACCCACCACTACCAGCCCCACACACACACACACCCACCACTACCAGCCCCACACACACACACACCCACCACTACCAGCCCCACACACACACACACCCACCACTACCAGCCCCACACACACACACACCCACCACTACCAGCCCCACACACACACACACCCACCACTACCAGCCCCACACACACACACACCCACCACTACCAGCCCCACACACACACACACCCACCACTACCAGCCCCACACACACACACACCCACCACTACCAGCCCCACACACACACACACCCACCACTACCAGCCCCACACACACACACACACCCACCACTACCCGCCCCACACACACACACACCCACCACTACCAGCCCCACACACACACACACCCACCACTACCAGCCCCACACACACACACACCCACCACTACCAGCCCCACACACACATACACCCACCACTACCAGCCCCACACACACACCCACCACTACCAGCCCCACACAAACACACACCCACCACTACCAGCCCCACACACACACACACCCACCACTACCAGCCCCACACACACACACACCCACCACTACCAGCCCCACACACACACACACCCACCACTACCAGCCCCACACACACACACACCCACCACTACCAGCCCCACACACACACCCACCACTACCAGCCCCACACACACCCACCACTACCATCCCCACACACACCAACCACTACCAGCCCCACACACACCAACCACTACCAGCCCCACACACACCAACCACTACCAGCCCCACACACACCAACCACTACCAGCCCCACACACACCAACCACTACCAGCACCACACACACACACACCACTACCAGCCCCACACACACACACACACACCACTACCAGCCCCACACACACACCACCACTACTAGCCCCACACACACACACAAACACACACACCGACCACTACCAGCCCCACACACACACACATACACCACTACCAGCCCCACACACACACCCACACACCACTACCAGCCCCACACACACACCCACCACTACCAGCCCCACACACACACCCACCACTACCAGCCCCACACAAACACACACTCACCCCCACTACCAGCCCCACACACACAAACACCCCCCACTACCAGCCCCACACACACACACACCACCACTACCATGCCCACACACACACCACCACTACCAGCCCCACACACACACCCACCACTACCAGCCCCACACACACACACACCACTACCAGCCCCACACACACACACACCCACCACTACCAGCCCCACACACACACACACCCACCACTACCAGCCCCACACACACACACACCCACCACTACCAGCCCCACACACACACACACCCACCACTACTAGCCCCACACACACACACACCCACCACTACCAGCCCCACACACACACACACCCACCACTACCAGCCCCACACACACACACCCACCACTACCAGCCCCACACACACACACACCCACCACTACCAGCCCCACACACACACACACCGAGCACTACCAGCCCCACACACACACACACCCACCACTACCAGCCCCACACACACACACACCCACCACTACCAGCCCCACACACACACACACCCACCAATACCAGCCCCACACACACACACACCCACCACTACCAGCCGCACACACACACACACCCACCACTACCAGCCCCACACACACACACACCCAACACTACCAGCCCCACACACACACACACCCACCAGTACCAGCCCCACACACACACACACCCACCAGTACCAGCCTCACACACACACACACCAACCACTACCAGCCCCACACACACCAACCACTACCAGCCCCACACACACCAACCACTACCAGCCCCACACACACACACACCGAGCACTACCAGCCCCACACACACACACACCCACCACTACCAGCCCCACACACACACACACCCACCACTACCAGCCCCACACACACACACACCCACCAATACCAGCCCCACACACACACACACCCACCACTACCAGCCGCACACACACACACACCCACCACTACCAGCCCCACACACACACACACCCAACACTACCAGCCCCACACACACACACACCCACCAGTACCAGCCCCACACACACACACACCCACCAGTACCAGCCTCACACACACACACACCAACCACTACCAGCCCCACACACACCAACCACTACCAGCCCCACACACACCAACCACTACCAGCCCCACACACACACACACACCACCACTGCCAGCCCCACACACACACACAGCCACCACTGCCAGCCCCACACACACACACACACCCACCACTGCCAGCCCCACACACACACAAACACCCAGCACTACCAGCCCCACACACACACAGCCACCAACCACTACCAGCCCCACACACACAGCCACCAACCATTACCAGCCCCACACACACAGCCACCCACCATTACCAGCCCCACACACACAGCCACCCACCACTACCAGCCCCACACACACACCCACCCACCACTACCAGCCCCACACACACACCCACCCACCACTACCAGCCCCACACACACACACCCACCCACCACTACCAGTCCCACACACACACCCACCCACCACTAACAGCCCCACACACACACCCACCCACCACTAACAGCCCCACACACACACCCACCCACCACTAACAGCCCCACACACACACCCACCCACCACTACCGGCCCCACACACACACCCCCCACCACTACCGGCCCCACACACACACCCACCCACCACTATCGGCCCCACACACACACACACCCACCAGTACCAGCCCCACACACACACCCACCAGTACCGGCCCCACACCCACACACACCAACCACTACCAGCCCCACACACACCAACCACTACCAGCCCCACACACACCAACCACTACCAGCACCACACACACACACACCAACCACTACCAGCCCCACACGCACACACACACCCACCAGTACCAGCCCCACACACACACACACACACCCACCACTACCGGCCCCACACACACACACACCCACCACTACCAGCCACACACACACACACACCCACCACTACCAGCCCCACACACACACACACCCACCACTACCAGCCCCACACACACACACACACCCACCACTACCAGCCCCACACACACACCCACCACTACCAGCCCCACACACACCCACCACTACCAGCCCCACACACACCCACCACTACCAGCCCCACACACACCCACCACTACCAGCCCCACACACACCCACCACTACCAGCCCCACACACACCCACCACTACCAGCCCCACACACACCCACCACTACCAGCCCCACACACACCCACCACTACCAGCCCCACACACACCCACCACTACCAGCCCCACACACACCCACCACTACCAGCCCCAAACACACCCACCACTACCAGCCCCACACACACACCCACCACTACCAGCCCCACACACACACCCACCACTACCAGCCCCACACACACACCCACCACTACCAGCCCCACACACACACCCACCACTACCAGCCCCACACACACACACACACACCCACCACTACCAGCCCCACACACACCCACCACTACCAGCCCCACACACACCCACCACTACCAGCCCCACACACACCAACCACTACCAGCCCCACACACACCAACCACTACCAGCCCCACACACACCAACCACTACCAGCCCCACACACACCCACCACTACCAGCCCCACACACACCCACCACTACCAGCCCCACACACACCCACCACTACCAGCCCCACACACACCAACCACTACCAGCCCCACACACACCAACCACTACCAGCCCCACACACACCAACCACTACCAGCCCCACACACACCAACCACTACCAGCCCCACACACACCAACCACTACCAGCCCCACACACACCAACCACTACCAGCCCCACACACACCAACCACTACCAGCCCCACACACACACACACACACCACCACTACCAGCCCCACACACACACACACACCACCACTACCAGCCCCACACACACACACATACCACCACTACCAGCCCCACACACACACCCACACACCACTACCAGCCCCACACACACACCCACACACCACTACCAGCCCCACACACACACCCACCACTACCAGCCCCACACACACACCCACCACTACCAGCCCCACACACACACCCACCACTACCAGACCCACACACACACCCACCACTACCAGCCCCACACACACACCCACCACTACCAGCCCCACACACACACCCACCACTACCAGCCCCACACACACACCCACCACTACCAGCCCCACACACACACACACCCACCACTACCAGCCCCACACACACACACACCCACCACTACCAGCCCCACACACACCCACCACTACCAGCCCCACACACACCAACCACTACCAGCCCCACACACACCAACCACTACCAGCCCCACACACACCAACCAGTAGCAGACGCACACACACCAACCACTACCAGCCCCACACACACCAACCACTACCAGCCCCACACACACCAACCACTACCAGCCCCACACACACACACACCACTACCAGCCCCACACACACACACACCACTACCAGCCCCACACACACACACACACACACCACTACCAGCCCCACACACACACCACCACTACTAGCCCCACACACACACACACACCACCACTACCAGCCCCACACACACACACAAACACACACACCGACCACTACCAGCCCCACACACACACACATACACCACTACCAGCCCCACACACACACCCAGACACCACTACCAGCCCCACACACACACCCACCACTACCAGCCGCACACAAACACACACACACCCCCCACTACCAGCCCCACACAAACAAACACCCCCCACTACCAGCCCCACACACACACACACCACCACTACCATGCCCACACACACACCACCACTACCATCCCCACACACACACCACCACTACCAGCCCCACACACACACACACACCCACCAGTACCGGCCCCACACACACACACACACCCACCACTACCGGCCCCACACACACACACACCCACCACTACCGGCCCCACACACACACACACACCCACCACTACCGGCCCCACACACACACACACACCCACCACTACCAGCCCCACACACACACACACCCACCACTACCAGCCCCACACACACACACACCCACCACTACCAGCCCCACACACACACACACCCACCACTACCAGCCCCACACACACACACACCCACCACTACCAGCCCCACACACACCCACCACTACCAGCCCCACACACACCCACCACTACCAGCCCACACACACCCACCACTACCAGCCCCACACACACCCACCACTACCAGCCCCACACACACCCACCACTACCAGCCCCACACACACCCACCACTACCAGCCCCACACACACCCACCACTACCAGCCCCACACACACACCCACCACTACCAGCCCCACACACACACCCACCACTACCAGCCCCACACACACACCCACCACTACCAGCCCCACACACACACCAACCACTACCAGCCCCACACACACACCCACCACTACCAGCCCCACACACACACACACACACCCACCACTACCAGCCCCACACACACCCACCACTACCAGCCCCACACACACCCACCACTACCAGCCCCACACACACCAACCACTACCAGCCCCACACACACCAACCACTACCAGCCCCACACACACCAACCACTACCAGCCACACACACACCAACCACTACCAGCCCCACACACACCAACCACTACCAGCCCCACACACATCAACCACTACCAGCCCCACACACACCAACCACTACCAGCCCCACACACACCAACCACTACCAGCCCCACACACACCAACCACTAACAGCCCCACACACACCAACCACTACCAGCCCCACACACACCAACCACTACCAGCCCCACACACACCAACCACTACCAGCCCCACACACACCAACCTCTACCAGCCCCACACACACACACACACCACCACTACCAGCCCCACACACACACAAACACCACCACTACCAGCCCCACACACACACACAAACACACACACCGACCACTACCAGCCCCACACACACACACATACACCACTACCAGCCCCACACACACACCCACACACCACTACCAGCCCCACACACACACCCACCACTACCAGCCCCACACACACACCCACCACTACCAGCCCCACACACACACCCACCACTACCAGCCCCACACACACACTCACCACTACCAGCCCCACACACACACCCACCACTACCAGCCCCACACACACACACACACACACACCCACCACTACCAGCCCCACACACACCCACCACTACCAGCCCCACACACACCAACCACTACCAGCCCCACACACACCAACCACTACCAGCCCCACACACACCAACCACTACCAGCCCCACACACACCAACCACTACCAGCCCCACACACACCAACCACTACCAGCCCCACACACACCAACCACTACCAGCCCCACACACACCAACCACTACCAGCCCCACACACACACACACCACTACCAGCCCCACACACACACACACCACTACCAGCCCCACACACACACACACACACCACTACTAGCCCCACACACACACACACACCACCACTACCAGCCCCACACACACACACAAACACACACACCGACCACTACCAGCCCCACACACACACACATACACCACTACCAGCCCCACACACACACCCACACACCACTACCAGCCCCACACACACACCCACCACTACCAGCCCCACACAAACTCACACACACCCCCCACTACCAGCCCCACACACACAAACACCCCCCACTACCAGCCCCACACACACAAACACCCCCCACTACCAGCCCCACACACACACACACCACCACTACCATGCCCACACACACACACACCACCACTACCATGCCCACACACACACCACCACTACCATCCCCACACACACACCACCACTACCAGCCCCACACACACACCCACCACTACCAGCCCCACACACACACACACCCACCACTACCAGCCCCACACACACACACACCCACCACTACCAGCCCCACACACACACACACCCACCACTACCAGCCCCACACACACACACACCCACCACTACCAGCCCCACACACACACACACCCACCACTACCAGCCCCACACACACACACACCCACCACTACCAGCCCCACACACACACACACCCACCACTACCAGCCCCGCACACACACACACCCACCACTACCAGCCCCACACACACACACACCCACCACTACCAGCCCCACACACACACACACCCACCACTACCAGCCCCACACACACACACACACCCACCACAAAAAGCCCCACACACACACCCAACAATACCAGCCCCACACACACACACACCCACCACTACCAGCCCCACACACACAAACACCCACCACTACCAGCCCCACACACACACCCACCACTACCAGCCCCACACAAAAACACACCCACCACTACCAGCCCCACACACACACACACACCCACCATGACCAGCCCCACACACACACACACCCACCACTACCAGCCCCACACACACACACACACCAACCACTACCAGCCCCACACACACACACACCCACCAGTACCAGCCCCACACACACACACACACCCACCACTACCAGCCCCACGCACACACACACCCACCACTACCAGCCCCACGCACACACACACCCACCACTACCAGCCGCACACACACACACACCCACCACTACCAGCCCCACACACACACACACCCACCACTACCAGCCCCCCACACACACACACCCACCACTACCAGCCCCACACACACACACACCCACCACTACCAGCCCCACACACACACACACCCACCACTACCAGCCCCACACACACACACACTCACCACTACCAGCCCCACACACACACACACCCACCACTATCAGCCCCACACACACACACACCCACCACTACCAGCCCCACACACACACACACCCACCACTACCAGCCACACACACACACACACACACACATCCACCACTACCAGCCCCACACACACACACACCCACCACTACCAGGCCCACACACACACTCACCACTACCAGCCCCACACACACACACACCACTACCAGCCCCACACACACACACACCACTACCAGCCCCACACACACACACACCACTACCAGCCCCACACACACACACACCCCCCACTACCAGCCCCACACACACACACACCCCCCACTACCAGCCCCACACACACACACACCACCACTACCATGCCCACACACACACACACCACCACTACCATGCCCACACACACACCACCACTACCATCCCCACAAACACACGCACCACTACCAGCCCCACACACACAAACACACGCACCACTACCAGCCCCACACACACAAACACACGCACCACTACCAGCCCCACACACACAAACACGCGCACCACTACCAGCCCCACACACACAAACACACGCACCACTACCAGCCCCACACACACAAACACACGCACCACTACCAGGCCCACACACACAAACACACGCACCACTACCAGCCCCACACACACAAACACACGCACCACTACCAGCCCCACACACACAAACACACGCACCACTACCAGCCCCACACACACAAACACACGCACCACTACCAGCCACCCACACGCACACACACCCACACCACTACCAGCCACCCACACGCACACACACCCACCACTACCAGCCACCCACACGCAAACACACCCACCACTACCAGCCCCACACACACACACACCACTACCAGCCCCACACACACACACACCACTACCAGCCCCACACACACACACACCACTACCAGCCCCACACACACTCCCACCACTACCAGCCCCACACACACTCCCACCACTACCAGCCCCACACACACTCCCACCACTACCAGCCCCCCACACACACTCCCACCACTACCAGCCCCCCACACACACTCCCACCACTACCAGCCCCCCACACACACTCCCACCACTACCAGCCCCCCACACACACTCCCACCACTACCAGCCCCACACACACACTCCCACCACTACCAGCCCCACACACACACTCCCACCACTACCAGCCCCACACACACACTCCAACCACTACCAGCCCCACACACACACTCCCACCACTACCAGCCCCACACACACACTCCCACCACTACCAGCCCCACACACACACACACCACTACCAGCCCCACACACACACACACCACTACCAGCCCCACACACACACACACCACTACCAGCCCCACACACACACACACCACTACCAGCCCCACACACACACACACCACTACCAGCCCCACACACACACACACCACTACCAGCCCCACACACACACACACCACTACCAGCCCCACACACACACACACCACTACCAGCCCCCCACACACACACACACCACTACCAGCCCCACACACACACACACCACTACCAGCCCCACACACACACACACCACTACCAGCCCCCCACACACACACACCACTACCAGCCCCACACAGACACACACACCACTACCAGCCCCACACAGACACACACACCACTACCAGCCCCACACACACACACACCACTACCAGCCCCACACACACACCACTACCAGCCCAACACACACACACACCACTACCAGCCCAACACACACACACACCACTACCAGCCCCACACACACACCCACCCACCACTACCAGCCCCACACACACACACCCACCCACCACTACCAGTCCCACACACACACCCACCCACCACTAACAGCCCCACACACACACCCACCCACCACTAACAGCCCCACACACACACCCACCCACCACTAACAGCCCCACACACACACCCACCCACCACTACCGGCCCCACACACACACCCCCCACCACTACCGGCCCCACACACACACCCACCCACCACTACCGGCCCCACACACACACCCACCCACCACAACCGGCCCCACACACACACACACCTACCAGTACCAGCCCCACACACACACACACCCACCAGTACCGGTCCCACACACACACACACCAACCACTACCAGCCCCACACACACCAACCACTACCAGCCCCACACACACCAACCACTACCAGCCCCACACACACCAACCACTACCAGCCCCACACACACCAACCACTACCAGCCCCACACACACCAACCACTACCAGCCCCACACACACACACACCAACCACTACCAGCCCCACACACACACACACACCCACCAGTACCAGCCCCACACACACACACACACCCACCACTACCGGCCCCACACACACACACACCCACCACTACCAGCCACACACACACACACACCCACCACTACCAGCCCCACACAAACACACACCCACCACTACCAGCCCCACACAAACACACACCCACCACTACCAGCCCCACACACACACACACACACCCACCACTACCAGCCCCACACACACACCCACCACTACCAGCCCCACACACACCCACCACTACCAGCCCCACACACACCCACCACTACCAGCGCCTTGCACACCCACCACTACCAGCCCCACACACACCCACCACTACCAGCCCCACACACCCCCACCACTACCAGCCCCACACACCCACCACTACCAGCCACACACACACCCACCACTACCAGCCCCACACACACCCACCACTACCAGCCCCACACACACCCACCACTACCAGCCCCACACACACACCCACCACTACCAGCCCCACACACACACCCAGCACTACCAGCCCCCACACACACACCCACCACTACCACCCACACACACACACACACACCACCACTACCAGCCCCACACACACCACCACTACCAGCCCCACACACACACCCACCACTACCAGCCCCACACACACACCCACCACTACCAGCCCCACACACACCCACCACTACCAGCCCCACACACACCACCACTACCAGCCCCCACACACACCCACCACTACCAGCCCCACACACACAACCACTACCAGCCCCACACACACCCACCACTACCAGCCCCACACACACCAACCACTACCAGCCCCACACACACCACCCACTACCAGCCCCACACACACCAACCACTACCAGCCCCACACACACCAACCACTACCAGCCCCACACACACCAACCACTACCAGCCCCACACACACACACACACCACCACTACCAGCCCCACACACACACACACACACCACCACTACCAGCCCCACACAAACACACACACCGACCACTACCAGCCCCACACACACACACATACACCACTACCAGCCCCACACACACACACCACACACCACCCAGCCCCCACACACACACACCCACCACTACCAGCCCCACACACACACACACACCACTACCAGCCCCACACACACACCACACACACTACCAGCCCCACACACACACCCACCCCACTACCAGCCCCACACACACACCCACCACTACCAGCCCCACACACACACCCACCACTACCAGCCCCACACACACACCCACCACTACCAGCCCCACACACACACCCACCACTACCAGCCCCACACACACACCCACCACTACCAGCCCCACACACACACACACACACCACCACTACCAGCCCCACACACACCCACCACTACCAGCCCCACACACACCAACCACTACCAGCCCCACACACACACCACTACCAGCCCCACACACACCAACCACTACCAGCCCACACACACCCAACCACTACCAGCCCCACACACACCAACCACTACCAGCCCCACACACACACACACCACTACCAGCCCCACACACACACACACACACACCACTACCAGCCCCACACACACACACACACACACCACTACCAGCCCCACACACACACCACCACTACTAGCCCCACACACACACACACACCACCACTACCAGCCCCACACACACACACAAACACACACACCCACCACTACCAGCCCCACACACACACACACACCACCACTACCAGCCCCACACACACACCCACACACCACTACCAGCCCCACACACACACCCACCACTACCAGCCCCACACAAACACACACACACCCCCCACTACCAGCCCCACACACACAAACACCCCCCACTACCTGCCCCACACACACACACACCACCACTAACATGCCCACACACACACCACCACTACCATCCCCACACACACAGCACCACTACCAGCCCCACACACACACCCACCACTACCAGCCCCACACACACACACACCCACCACTACCAGCCCCACACACACACACACCCACCACTACCAGCCCCACACACACACACACCCACCACTACCAGCCCCACACACACACACACAAAACCACTACCAGCCCCACACACACACACACCCACCACTACCAGCCCCACACACACACACACCCACCACTACCAGCCCCACACACACACACACCCACCACTAACAGCCCCACACACACACACACCCACCACTACCAGCCCCACACACACACACACCCACCACTACCAGCCCCACACACACACACACCCACCACTACCAGCCCCACACACACACACACCCACCACTACCAGCCCCACACGCACACACACCCACCACTACCAGCCCCACACGCACACACACCCACCACTACCAGCCCCACACTCACACACACCCACCACTACCAGCCCCACACGCACATACACCCACCACTACCAGCCCCACACGCACACACACCCACCACTACCAGCCCCACACAAACACACACCCACCACTACCAGCCCCACACAAACACACACCCACCACTACCAGCCCCACACACACACACACCCACCACTACCAGCCCCACACACACACACACCCACCACTACCAGCCCCACACACACACACACCCACCACTACCAGCCCCACACACACACACACCCACCAGTACCAGCCCCACACACACACACACACCCACCACTACCAGCCCCACGCACACACACACCCACCACTACCAGCCCCACGCACACACACACCCACCACTACCAGCCCCACACACACACACACCCACCACTACCAGCCCCACACACACACACACCCACCACTACCAGCCCCCCACACACACACACCCACCACTACCAGCCCCCCACACACACACACTCACCACTACCAGCCCCACACACACACACACCCACCACTACCAGCCCCACACACACACACACCCACCACTACCAGCCCCACACGCACACACACCCACCACTACCAGCCCCACACGCACACACACCCACCACTACCAGCCCCACACGCACACACACCCACCACTACCAGCCCCACACGCACACACACCCACCACTACCAGCCCCACACGCACATACACCCACCACTACCAGCCCCACACGCACACACACCCACCACTACCAGCCCCACACAAACACACACCCACCACTACCAGCCCCACACAAACACACACCCACCACTACCAGCCCCACACAAACACACACCCACCACTACCAGCCCCACACACACACACACCCACCACTACCAGCCCCACACACACACACACCCACCAGTACCAGCCCCACACACACACACACCCACCAGTACCAGCCCCACACACACACACACACCCACCACTACCAGCCCCACGCACACACACACCCACCACTACCAGCCCCACGCACACACACACCCACCACTACCAGCCCCACGCACACACACACCCACCACTACCAGCCCCACACACACACACACCCACCACTACCAGCCCCCCACACACACACACCCACCACTACCAGCCCCACACACACACACACTCACCACTACCAGCCCCACACACACACACACCCACCACTACCAGCCCCACAAACACACACACCCACCACTACCAGCCCCACACACACACACACCCACCACTACCAGCCACACACACACACACCCACCACTACCAGCCCCACACACACACACACACACCCACCACTACCAGCCCCACACACACACTCACCACTACCAGCCCCACACACACACTCACCACTACCAGCCCCACACACACACACACCACTACCAGCCCCACACACACACGCACCACTACCAGCCCCACACACACACGCACCACTACCAGCCCCACACACACACCCACCACTACCAGCCCCACACACACACCCACCACTACCAGCCCCACACACACACCCACCACTACCAGCCCCACACACACACCCACCACTACCAGCCCCACACACACACACCACCACTACCAGCCCCACACACACACACACCACCACTACCAGCCCCACACACACACCCACCACTACCAGCCCCACACACACACCCACCACTACCAGCCCCACACACACAAACACACCCACCACTACCAGCCCCACACACACACACACACGCACCACTACCAGCCCCACACACACAAACACACGCACCACTACCAGCCCCACACACACAACACACCACCACTACCAGCCCCACACACACACACACACACCCACCATGACCAGCCCCCCACACACACACACACACCACCACTACCAGCCCCACACACACACACACCACCACTACCAGCCCCACACACACACACACACCACCACTACCAGCCCCACACACACACACACACCACCACTACCAGCCCCACACACACACACACACCACCACTACCAGCCCCACACACACACAACACCCCACCACTACCAGCCCCACACACACAAACACACCCACCACTACCAGCCCCACACACACAAACACACCCACCACTACCAGCCCCACACACACAAACACACCCACCACTACCAGCCCCACACACACACACACACCCACCACTACCAGCCCCACACACACACACACACCACCACTACCAGCCCCACACACACACACACACACCCACCACAACCACCCCCCACACACACACACACACACCCACCACTACCAGCCCCACACACACACACACACACCCACCACTACCAGCCCCACACACACACACACACCCACCACTACCAGCCCCACACACACACCCACCACTACCAGCCCCACACACACACCCACCACTACCAGCCCCACACACACACCCACCACTACCAGCCCCACACACACACCCACCACTACCAGCCCCACACACACACCCACCACTACCAGCCCCACACACACACCCACCACTACCAGCCCCACACACACACCCACCACTACCAGCCCCACACACACACCCACCACTACCAGCCCCCACACACACACCCACCACTACCAGCCCCACACACACACCCACCACTACCAGCCCCACACACACACCCACCACTACCAGCCCCACACACACACCCACCACTACCAGCCCCACACACACACCCACCACTACCAGCCCCACACACACACCCACCACTACCAGCCCCACACACACACCCACCACTACCAGCCCCACACACACACCCACCACTACCAGCCCCACACACACACCCACCACTACCAGCCCCACACACACACCCACCACTACCAGCCCCACACACACACCCACCACTACCAGCCCCACACACACCCACCACTACCAGCCCCACACACACCCACCACTACCAGCCCCACACACACACCCACCACTACCAGCCCCACACACACACCCACCACTACCAGCCCCACACACACACCCACCACTACCAGCCCCACACACACACCCACCACTACCAGCCCCACACACACACCCACCACTACCAGCCCCACACACACACCCACACCACTACCAGCCACCCACACGCACACACACCCACCACTACCAGCCACCCACACGCAAACACACCCACCACTACCAGCCCCACACACACACACACCACTACCAGCCCCACACACACACCCACCACTACCAGCCCCACACACACTCCCACCACTACCAGGCCCACACACACACACCCACCACTACCAGCCCCACACACACACCCACCACTACCAGCCCACACACACACACCCACCACTACCAGCCCCCACACACACACCCACCACTACCAGCCCCCCACACACACTCCCACCACTACCAGCCCCACACACACACACACCACTACCAGACCCAGACACACACACACCACTACCAGCCCCCCACACGCACACACACCCACCACTACCAGCCCCCCACACGCACACCCACCACTACCAGCCCCACACACACACACACCACTACCAGCCCCACACACACACACACCACTACCAGCCCCACACACACACACACCACTACCAGCCCCACACACACACACACCACTACCAGCCCCACACACACACACACCACTACCAGCCCCACACACACACACACCACTACCAGCCCACACACACACACACCACTACCAGCCCCACACACACACACACCACTACCAGCCCCACACACACACACACACCACTACCAGCCCCACACACACACACACACCACTACCAGCCCCACACACACACACACCACTACCAGCCCCACACACACACACCACCACTACCAGCCCCACACACACACACACCACTACCAGCCCCACACACACACCACCACTACCAGCCCCACACACCACACCCACCACTACCAGCCCCACACACACACCCACCACTACCAGCCCCACACACACACCCACCACTACCAGCCCCACACACACTCACACCACTACCAGCCCCCCACACACTCACACCACTACCAGCCCCACACACACAAACACACACCCACCACTACCAGCCCCACACACACCCACCACTACCAGCCCCACACACACCAACCACTACCAGCCCCACACACACCAACCACTACCAGCCCCACACACACACCACCACTACCAGCCCCACACACACCACTACCAGCCCACACACACACACACACCACACCACTACCAGCCCCACACACACACCACCACTACCAGCCCCACACACACCAACCACTACCAGCCCCACACACACACCAACCACTACCAGCCCCACACACACACCACCACTACCAGCCCCACACACACACACACCACCACTACCAGCCCCACACACACACACAAACACACACACCACCACTACCAGCCCCCACACACACACACACACCCACTACCACCCCACACACACACCCACACAACACTACCAGCCCCACACACACACCCACCACAACCAGCCCCACACACACACACACACACCCCCCACTACCAGCCCCACACACACACACACCCCCACTACCAGCCCCACACACACACACACCACCACTACCAGCCCACACACACACCACCACTACCAGCCCCACACACACACACACCCACCACTACCAGCCCCACACAACCACACACCCACCACTACCAGCCCCACACACACACACACCCACCACTACCAGCCCCACACACACACACACCACCACTACCAGCCCCACACACACACACACCCACCACTACCAGCCCCACACACACACACACCCACCACTACCAGCCCCACACACACACACACCCACCACTACCAGCCCCACACACACCACACACCCACCACTACCAGCCCCACACACACACACACCCACCACTACCAGACCCACACACACACACACCCACCACTACCAGACCCACACACACACACACCCACCACTACCAGACCCACACACACACACACCCACCACTACCAGCCCCACACACACACACACCCACCACTACCAGACCCACACACACACACACACCCACCACTACCAGCCCCACACACACACACACCCACCACTACCAGCCCACACACACACACACCCACCACTACCAGCCCCACACACACACACACCCACCACTACCAGCCCCACACACACACACACCCACCACTACCAGCCCCACACACACACACACCCACCACTACCAGCCCCACACACACACACACCCACCACTACCAGCCCCACACACCACCACCACCACTACCAGCCCCACACACACCAACCACTACCAGCCCCACACACACCAACACACTACCAGCCCCACACACACCCACCACTACCAGCCCACACACACACACACACACCCACCACTACAGCCCCCACACACACACACACCCACCACTACCAGCCCCACACACACACACACACCCACCACTACCAGCCCCACACACACACACACACCCACCACTACCAGCCCCACACACACACACACCCACCACCACTACCAGCCCCACACACACACACTACCAGCCCCCAACCACTACCAGCCCACACACACACACCACCCACCACTACCAGCCCCACACACACACCACCCACCACTACCAGCCCCACACACACACCCACCACCACTACCAGCCCACACACACACACCCACCCACCACTACCAGCCCCACACACACACACACCAACCACTACCAGCCCCACACACACACCCACCCACCACTACCAGCCCCACACACACACCCACCCACCACTACCAGCCCCACACACACACCCACCCACCACTACCAGCCCCACACACACCAACCACTACCAGCCCCACACACACACCCACCCACCACTACCAGCCCACACACACACCCACCCACCACTACCAGCCCCACACACACACACACCCACCACTACCAGCCCCACACACACACACACCCACCACTACCAGCCCCACACACACACACACCCACCACTACCAGCCCCACACACACCAACCACTACCAGCCCCACACACACCAACCACTACCAGCCCCACACACACCAACCACTACCAGCCCCACACACACACACACCACCACTACCAGCCCCCACACACACACACACCCACCACTACCAGCCCCACACAACACACACCCCACCACCACTACCAGCCCACACACACACACACCCACCACTACCACCCCACCCCACACACACACACCCACCACTACCAGCCCCACACACACACACACCCACCACTACCAGCCCCACACACACACCCACCCACCACTACCAGCCCCACACACACACCCACCCACCACTACCGCCCCACACACACACCCACCCACCACTACCAGCCCCACACACACACACACCCACCACTACCAGCCCCACACACACACCCACCAACCACTACCAGCCCCACACACACACCCACCCACCACTACCAGCCCCACACACACACCCACCCACCACTACCAGCCCCACACACACACCCACCACTACCAGCCCCACACACACACCCACCCCTACCAGCCCCACACACACACACCACACCCCACCACTACCAGCCCCACACACACACACACACACCCACCACTACCAGCCCCACACACACACCCACCACTACCAGCCCCACACACACACCCACCACTACCAGCCCCACACACACACCCACCACTACCACCCCACACACACACACACACACCCCACCACTACCAGCCCCACACACACACACACACCACCACTACCAGCCCCACACACACCCCCCACTACCAGCCCCACACACACCCACCACTACCAGCCCCACACACACACCCACCACTACCAGCCCCACACACACACACACACCCACCACTACCAGCCCACACACACACACACCACACCCACCACTACCAGCCCCACACACACACACCACCACTACCAGCCCCACACACACCAACCACTACCAGCCCCACACACACCAACCACTACCAGCCCCACACACCCCCCCCCACACCCCACACCACAACCACTACCAGCCCCACACACACACACCAACCACTACCAGCCCCACACACACACCCACCACTACCAGCCCCACACACACACCAACCACTACCAGCCCCACACACACCCACCACTACCACCCCACACACACACACACACCCACCACTACCAGCCCCACACACACACACCACACCCACCACTACCAGCCCCACACACACACACCCACCCACCACTACCAGCCCCACACACACACACACCCCACCACTACCAGCCCCACACACACACACACCCACCACAACTACCAGCCCCACACACACACCCACCCACCACAACCCCCCACTACCAGCCCCCCCACACACACACACACACCACCACTACCAGCCCACACACACACCCACCCACCACTACCAGCCCCACACACACACACCCACCCCACCACAACCACACCACCCCCACACACTACACACCACACCCACCCACCACTACCAGCCCCACACACACACCCACCCACCACTACCAGCCCACACACACACCCACCCACCCACCACTACAGCCCCCACACACACACCCCCACCACTACCAGCCCCACACACACACCCACCCACCACTACCAGCCCCACACACACACACCCACCCACCACTACCAGCCCCACCACACACACACCCACCACTACCAGCCCCACAACACACACAACCCCCACACACCCACCACTACCAGCCCCACACACACACACACACCCACCACTACCAGCCCACACACACACACACACCCACCACTACCAGCCCCACACACACACCCCCCACTACCAGCCCCACACACACACCCACCACTACCAGCCCCACACACACACACAACACACCCACCACTACCAGACCCACACACACACACACACACACCCACCACTACCAGCCCCACACACACCCACCACTACCAGCCCCACACACACACCCACCACTACCAGCCCCACACACACACCCACCACTACCAGCCCCACACACAAACCCACCACTACCAGCCCCACACACACACACACCCACCACTACCAGCCCCACACACACACACACACACCACCACTACCAGCCCCACACACACACCCACCACTACCAGCCCCACACACAACACCCACCACTACCAAACCCACACACACACCCACCACTACCAGCCCCACACACACAAACACACCCACCACTACCAGCCCCCCACCACACACACACACCCACCACTACCAGCCCCCACACACACACACACCACCACTACCAGCCCCACACACACACACACCACCACTACCAGCCCCACACACACACACACACCCACCACTACCAGCCCCCACACACACACACACACCCACCACTACCAGCCCCACACACACACACCACCACTACCAGCCCCACACACACACCACCACTACCAGCCCCACACACACACCCACCACTACCAGCCCCACACACACACCCACCACTACCAGCCCCACACACACACCCACCACTACCAGCCCCACACACACACACCCACCACTACCAGCCCCACACACACACCCACCACTACCAGCCCCACACACACACCCACCACTACCAGCCCCACACACACACCCACCACTACCAGCCCCACACACACACCCACCACTACCAGCCCCACACACACACCCACCACTACCAGCCCCACACACACACCCCCCACTACCAGCCCCACACACACACCCACCACTACCAGCCCCACACACACACCCACCACTACCAGCCCCACACACACACCCACCACTACCAGCCCCACACACACACCCACCACTACCAGCCCCACACACACACCCACCACTACCAGCCCCACACACACACCCACCACTACCAGCCCCACACACACAACCCCACCACTACCAGCCCCACACACACACACCACCACTACCAGCCCCACACACACACCCACCACTACCAGCCCCACACACACACCCACCACTACCAGCCCCACAAACACACCCACCACTACCAGCCCCACACACACACCCACCACTACCAGCCCCACACACACACACACCCCCACTACCAGCCCACACACACACCCACCCACTACCAGCCACCCACACGCACACACACCCACCACTACCAGCCACCCACACGCAAACACACCCACCACTACCAGCCCCACACACACACACACCACTAACAGCCCCACACACACTCCCACCACTACCAGCCCCACACACACTCCCACCACTACCAGCCCCACACACACTCCCACCACTACCAGCCCCTCACACACTCCCACCACTACCAGCCCCTCACACACACTCCCACCACTACCAGCCCCACACACACACTCCCACCACTACCAGCCCCACACACACACTCCCACCACTACCAGCCCCACACACACACTCCCACCACTACCAGCCTCACACACACACTCCCACCACTACCAGCCCCACACACACACTCCCACCACTACCAGCCCCACACACACACTCCCACCACTACCAGCCCCACACACACACACACCACTACCAGCCCCACACACACACACACCACTACCAGCCCCACACACACACACACCACTACCAGCCCCACACACACACACACCACTACCAGCCCCACACACACACACACCACTACCAGCCCCACACACACACACACCACTACCAGCCCCACACACACACACACCACTACCAGCCCCACACACACACACACCACTACCAGCCCCACACACACACACACACCACTACCAGCCCCACACACACACACACACCACTACCAGCCCCACACACACACACACCACTACCAGCCCAACACACACACACACCACTACCAGCCCAACACACACACACACCACTACCAGCCCCACACACACACCCACCACTACCAGCCCCACACACACACCCACCACTACCAGCCCCACACACACACCCACCACTACCAGCCCCACACACACACCCACCACTACCAGCCCCACACACACACACACCACTACCAGCCCCACACACACACACACCACTACCAGCCCCACACACACACACACACACACACCCACCACTACCAGCCCCACACACACCCACCACTACCAGCCCCACACACACCAACCACTACCAGCCCCACACACACCAACCACTACCAGCCCCACACACACCAACCACTACCAGCCCCACACACACCACTACCAGCCCCACACACACACACACACACCACTACCAGCCCCACACACACACCACCACTACCAGCCCCACACACACCAACCACTACCAGCCCCACACACACCAACCACTACCAGCCCCACACACACACACACCACCACTACCAGCCCCACACACACACACAAACACACACACCGACCACTACCAGCCCCACACATACACACATACACCACTACCACCCCCACACACACACCCACACAACACTACCAGCCCCACACACACACCCACCACTACCAGCCCCACACAAACACACACACACCCCCCACTACCAGCCCCACACACACAAACACCCCCCACTACCAGCCCCACACACACACACACCACCACTACCATGCCCACACACACACCACCACTACCATCCCCACACACACACACACCCACCACTACCAGCCCCACACAACCACACACCCACCACTACCAGCCCCACACACACACACACCCACCACTACCAGCCCCACACAACCACACACCCACCACTACCAGCCCCACACACACACACACCCACCACTACCAGCCCCACACACACACACACCCACCACTACCAGCCCCACACACACACACACCCACCACTACCAGCCCCACACACACACACCCACCACTACCAGCCCCACACACACACACACCCACCACTACCAGCCCCACACACACACACACCCACCACTACCAGCCCCACACACACACACACCCACCACTACCAGCCCCACACACACACACACCCACCACTACCAGCCCCACACACACACACACCCACCACTACCAGCCCCACACACACACACACCCACCACTACCAGCCCCACACACACACACACCCACCACTACCAGCCCCACACACACACACACCCACCACTACCAGCCCCACACACACACACACCCACCACTACCAGCCCCACACACACACACACCCACCACTACCAGCCCCACACACACATACACCCACCACTACCAGCCCCACACACACATACACCCACCACTACCAGCCCCACACACACACACACCCACCACTACCAGCCCCACACAAACACACACCCACCACTACCAGCCTCACACACACCAACCACTACCAGCCCCACACACACCAACCACTACCAGCCCCACACACACCAACCACTACCAGCCCCACACACACCAACCACTACCAGCCCCACACACACACACACACCCACCACTGCCAGCCCCACACACACACACAGCCACCACTGCCAGCCCCACACACACACACACACCCACCACTGCCAGCCCCACACACACACAAACACCCAGCACTACCAGCCCCACACACACACAGCCACCAACCACTACCAGCCCCACACACACAGCCACCAACCATTACCAGCCCCACACACACAGCCACCCACCATTACCAGCCCCACACACACAGCCACCCACCACTACCAGCCCCACACACACACCCACCCACCACTACCAGCCCCACACACACACACCCACCCACCACTACCAGTCCCACACACACACCCACCCACCACTACCAGTCCCACACACACACCCACCCACCACTAACAGCCCCACACACACACCCACCCACCACTAACAGCCCCACACACACACCCACCCACCACTAACAGCCCCACACACATACCCACCCACCACTACCGGCCCCACACACACACCCCCCACCACTACCGGCCCCACACACACACCCACCCACCACTACCGGCCCCACACACACACACACCCACCAGTACCGGCCCCACACACACACACACCCACCAGTACCGGCCCCACACACACACACACCCACCACTACCAGCCCCACACACACCAACCACTACCAGCCCCACACACACCAACCACTACCAGCCCCACACACACCAACCACTACCAGCCCCACACACACACACACCAACCACTACCAGCCCCACACACACACACACACCCACCAGTACCAGCCCCACACACACACACCCACCCACCACTACCGGCCGCACACACACACACACCCACCACTACCGGCCCCACACACACACCCACCCACCACTACCGGCCCCACACACACACCCACCCACCACTACCGGCCGCACACACACACCCACCCACCACAACCGGCCCCACACACACACCCACCCACCACAACCGGCCCCACACACACACCCACCCACCACTAACAGCCCCACACACACACCCACCCACCACTAACAGCCCCACACACACACCCACGCACCACTAACAGCCCCACACACACACCCACCCACCACTAACAGCCCCACACACACACCCACCCACCACTACCAGCCCCACACACACACCCACCACTACCAGCCCCACACACACATACACCCACCACTACCAGCCCCACACACACACACACCCACCACTACCAGCCCCACACAAACACACACCCACCACTACCAGCCTCACACACACCAACCACTACCAGCCCCACACACACCAACCACTACCAGCCCCACACACACCAACCACTACCAGCCCCACACACACCAACCACTACCAGCCCCACACACACACACACACCCACCACTGCCAGCCCCACACACACACACAGCCACCACTGCCAGCCCCACACACACACACAGCCACCACTGCCAGCCCCACACACACACACACACCCACCACTGCCAGCCCCACACACACACAAACACCCAGCACTACCAGCCCCACACACACACAGCCACCAACCACTACCAGCCCCACACACACAGCCACCAACCATTACCAGCCCCACACACACAGCCACCCACCATTACCAGCCCCACACACACAGCCACCCACCACTACCAGCCCCACACACACACCCACCCACCACTACCAGCCCCACACACACACACCCACCCACCACTACCAGTCCCACACACACACCCACCCACCACTACCAGTCCCACACACACACCCACCCACCACTAACAGCCCCACACACACACCCACCCACCACTAACAGCCCCACACACACACCCACCCACCACTAACAGCCCCACACACATACCCACCCACCACTACCGGCCCCACACACACACCCCCCACCACTACCGGCCCCACACACACACCCACCCACCACTACCGGCCCCACACACACACACACCCACCAGTACCGGCCCCACACACACACACACCCACCAGTACCGGCCCCACACACACACACACCCACCACTACCAGCCCCACACACACACACACCCACCACTACCAGCCCCACACACACACACACCCACCACTACCAGCCCCACACACACACACACCCACCACTACCAGCCCCACACACACACACACCCACCACTACCAGCCCCACACACACACACACCCACCACTACCAGCCCCACACACACACACACCCACCACTACCAGCCCCACACACACACACACCCACCGCTACCAGCCCCACACACACACACACCCACCACTACCAGCCCCACACACACACACACCCACCACTACCAGCCCCACACACACACACACCCACCTCTACCAGCCCCACACACACACACACCCACCACTACCAGCCCCACACACACATACACCCACCACTACCAGCCCCACACACACATACACCCACCACTACCAGCCCCACACACACACACACCCACCACTACCAGCCCCACACAAACACACACCCACCACTACCAGCCTCACACACACCAACCACTACCAGCCCCACACACACCAACCACTACCAGCCCCACACACACCAACCACTACCAGCCCCACACACACCAACCACTACCAGCCCCACACACACACACACACCCACCACTGCCAGCCCCACACACACACACAGCCACCACTGCCAGCCCCACACACACACACACACCCACCACTGCCAGCCCCACACACACACAAACACCCAGCACTACCAGCCCCACACACACACAGCCACCAACCACTACCAGCCCCACACACACAGCCACCAACCATTACCAGCCCCACACACACAGCCACCCACCATTACCAGCCCCACACACACAGCCACCCACCACTACCAGCCCCACACACACACCCACCCACCACTACCAGCCCCACACACACACACCCACCCACCACTACCAGTCCCACACACACACCCACCCACCACTACCAGACCCACACACACACCCACCCACCACTAACAGCCCCACACACACACCCACCCACCACTAACAGCCCCACACACACACCCACCCACCACTAACAGCCCCACACACATACCCACCCACCACTACCGGCCCCACACACACACCCCCCACCACTACCGGCCCCACACACACACCCACCCACCACTACCGGCCCCACACACACACCCACCAGTACCGGCCCCACACACACACACACCCACCAGTACCGGCCCCACACACACACACACCCACCACTACCAGCCCCACACACACCAACCACTACCAGCCCCACACACACCAACCACTACCAGCCCCACACACACCAACCACTACCAGCCCCACACACACACACACCAACCACTACCAGCCCCACACACACACACACACCCACCAGTACCAGCCCCACACACACACACCCACCCACCACTACCGGCCGCACACACACACACACCCACCACTACCGGCCCCACACACACACCCACCCACCACTACCGGCCCCACACACACACCCACCCACCACTACCGGCCCCACACACACACCCACCCACCACAACCGGCCCCACACACACACCCACCCACCACAACCGGCCCCACACACACACCCACCCACCACGAACAGCCCCACACACACACCCACCCACCACTAACAGCCCCACACACACACCCACGCACCACTAACAGCCCCACACACACACCCACCCACCACTAACAGCCCCACACACACACCCACCCACCACTACCAGCCCCACACACACACCCACCACTACCAGCCCCACACACACACCCACCACTACCAGCCCCACACACACACACACACCCACCACTACCAGCCTAACACACACACACACACACCCACCACTACCAGCCCCACACACACACCCACCACTACCAGCCCCAAACACACACCCACCACTACCAGCCCCAAACACACACCCACCACTACCAGCCCCAAACACACACACACACACCCACCACTACCAGACCCACACACACACACACACCCACCACTACCAGCCCCACACACACCCACCACTACCAACCGCACACACACCCACCACTACCAACCGCACACACACACCCACCACTACCAGCCCCACACCCACACACACACCCACCACTACCAGCCCCACACACACACACACACTCACCACTACCAGCCCCACACACACCCACCACTACCAGCCCCACACACACCAACCACTACCAGCCCCACACACACCAACCACTACCAGCCCCACACACACCAACCACTACCAGCCCCACACACACCAACCACTACCAGCCCCACACACACCAACCACTACCAGCCCCACACACACCAACCACTACCAGCCCCACACACACCAACCACTACCAGCCCCACACACACACACACACCAACCACTACCAGCCCCACACACACACACACACCCACCAGTACCAGCCCCACACACACACACCCACCCACCACTACCGGCCGCACACACACACACACCCACCACTACCGGCCCCACACACACACCCACCCACCACTACCGGCCCCACACACACACCCACCCACCACTACCGGCCCCACACACACACCCACCCACCACTACCGGCCCCACACACACACCCACCCACCACAACCGGCCCCACACACACACCCACCCACCACAACCGGCCCCACACACACACCCACCCACCACTAACAGCCCCACACACACACCCACCCACCACTAACAGCCCCACACACACACCCACCCACCACTAACAGCCCCACACACACACCCACGCACCACTAACAGCCCCACACACACACCCACCCACCACTAACAGCCCCACACACACACACCCACCCACCACTACCAGCCCCACACACACACCCACCACTACCAGCCCCACACACACACCCACCACTACCAGCCCCACACACACACACACACCCACCACTACCAGCCTCACACACACACACACACACCCACCACTACCAGCCCCACACACACACCCACCACTACCAGCCCCAAACACACACCCACCACTACCAGCCCCAAACACACACACACACACACCCACCACTACCAGACCCACACACACACACACACACCCACCACTACCAGCCCCACACACACCCACCACTACCAGCCCCACACACACCCACCACTACCAACCGCACACACACACCCACCACTACCAACCGCACACACACACCCACCACTACCAACCGCACACACACACCCACCACTACCAGCCCCACACCCACACACACATCCACCACTACCAGCCCCACACACACACCCACCACTACCAGCCCCACACACACACCCACCACTACCAGCCCCACACACACACCCACCACTACCAGCCCCACAACACACACCCACCACTACCAGCCCCACACACACACCACCACTACCAGCCCCACACACACACCCACCACTACCAGCCCCACACACACACCCACCACTACCAGCCCCACACACACACCCACCACTACCAGCCCCACACACACACCCACCACTACCAGCCCCACACACACACCCACCACTACCAGCCCCACACACACACCCACCACTACCAGCCCCACACACACACCCACCACTACCAGCCCCACACACACACCCACCACTACCAGCCCCACACACACACCCACCACTACCAGCCCCACACACACACCCACCACTACCAGCCCCACACACACACCCACCACTACCAGCCCCACACACACACCCACCACTACCAGCCCCACACACACACCCACCACTACCAGCCACACACACACACCCACCACTACCAGCCCCACACACACACCCACCACTACCAGCCCCACACACACACCCACCACTACCAGCCCCACACACACACCCACCACTACCAGCCCCACACACACACCCACCACTAACAGCCCCACACACACACCCACCACTACCAGCCCCACACACACACCCACCACTACCAGCCCCACACACACACCCAAAACTACCAGCCCCACACACACACCCACCACTACCAGCCCCACACACACACCCACCACTACCAGCCCCACACACACACCCACCACTACCAGCCCCACACACACACCCACCACTACCAGCCCCACACACACACCCACCACTACCAGCCCCACACACACACCCACCACTACCAGCCCCACACACACACCCACCACTACCAGCCCCACACACACACCCACCACTACCAGCCCCACACACACACACACACACACACACACACACACACACACACACACACACACACACACACACACCCACCACTACCAGCCCCACACACACACCCACCGCTACCAGCCCCACACACACACACACACCCACCACTACCAGCCCCACACACACACACACACACAAGCTCACCACTACCAGCCCCACACACACTCCCACCACTACCAGCCCCACACACACTCCCACCACTACCAGCCCCACACACACTCCCACCACTACCAGCCCCACACACACTCCCACCACTACCAGCCCCACACACACTCCCACCACTACCAGCCCCACACACACTCCCACCACTACCAGCCCCACACACACTCCCACCACTACCAGCCCCACACACACTCCCACCACTACCAGCCCCACACACACTCCCACCACTACCAGCCCCACACACACTCCCACCACTACCAGCCCCACACACACTCCCACCACTACCAGCCCCACACACACTCCCACCACTACCAGCCCCACACACACTCCCACCACTACCAGCCCCACACACACTCCCACCACTACCAGCCCCACACACACTCCCACCACTACCAGCCCCACACACACTCCCACCACTACCAGCCCCACACACACTCCCACCACTACCAGCCCCACACACACTCCCACCACTACCAGCCCCACACACACTCCCACCACTACCAGCCCCACACACACTCCCACCACTACCAGCCCCACACACACACCCACCACTACCAGCCCCACACACACACCCACCACTACCAGCCCCACACACACACACACACACACACACACACACACACCCACCACTACCAGCCCCACACACACACACACAAGCTCACCACTACCAGCCCCACACACACTCCCACCACTACCAGCCCCACACACACTCCCACCACTACCAGCCCCACACACACTCCCACCCACCACTGCCAGCCCCACACACACTCCCACCCACCACTGCCAGCCCCACACACACACCCACCCACCACTGCCAGCCCCACACACACACCCACCCACCACTGCCAGCCCCACACACACACCCACCCACCACTGCCAGCCCCACACACACACCCACCCACCACTGCCAGCCCCACACACACACCCACCCACCACTGCCAGCCCCACACACACACCCACCCACCACTGCCAGCCCCACACACACACCCACCCACCACTGCCAGCCCCACACACACACCCACCCACCACTGCCAGCCCCACACACACACCCACCCACCACTGCCAGCCCCACACACACACCCACCCACCACTGCAGCCCCACACACACACCCACCCACCACTGCCAGCCCCACACACACACCCACCCACCACTGCCAGCCCCACACACACACCCACCCACCACTGCCAGCCCCACACACACACCCACCCACCACTGCCAGCCCCACACACACACCCACCCACCACTGCCAGCCCCACACACACCCACCCACCACTGCCAGCCCCACACACACCCACCCACCACTGCCAGCCCCACACACACCCACCCACCACTGCCAGCCCCACACACACCCACCCACCACTGCCAGCCCCACACACACCCACCCACCACTGCCAGCCCCACACACACCCACCCACCACTGCCAGCCCCACACACACCCACCCACCACTGCCAGCCCCACACACACCCACCCACCACTGCCAGCCCCACACACACCCACCCACCACTGCCAGCCCCACACACACCCACCCACCACTGCCAGCCCCACACACACCCACCCACCACTGCCAGCCCCACACACACCCACCCACCACTGCCAGCCCCACACACACCCACCCACCACTGCCAGCCCCACACACACCCACCCACCACTGCCAGCCCCACACACACCCACCCACCACTGCCAGCCCCACACACACCCACCCACCACTGCCAGCCCCACACACACCCACCCACCACTGCCAGCCCCACACACACCCACCCACCACTGCCAGCCCCACACACACCCACCCACCACTGCCAGCCCCACACACACCCACCCACCACTGCCAGCCCCACACACACCCACCCACCACTGCCAGCCCCACACACACCCACCCACCACTGCCAGCCCCACACACACCCACCCACCACTGCCAGCCCCACACACACCCACCCACCACTGCCAGCCCCACACACACCCACCCACCACTGCCAGCCCCACACACACCCACCCACCACTGCCAGCCCCACACACACCCACCCACCACTGCCAGCCCCACACACACCCACCCACCACTGCCAGCCCCACACACACCCACCCACCACTGCCAGCCCCACACACACCCACCCACCACTGCCAGCCCCACACACACCCACCCACCACTGCCAGCCCCACACACACCCACCCACCACTGCCAGCCCCACACACACCCACCCACCACTGCCAGCCCCACACACACCCACCCACCACTGCCAGCCCCACACACACCCACCCACCACTGCCAGCCCCACACACACCCACCCCACCACTGCCAGCCCCACACACACCCACCCACCACTGCCAGCCCCCACACACACCCCACCCACCACTGCCAGCCCCACACACACCCACCCACCACTGCCAGCCCCACACACACCCACCCACCACTGCCAGCCCCACACACACCCACCCACCACTGCCAGCCCCACACACACCCACCCACCACTGCCAGCCCCACACACACCCACCCACACTGCCAGCCCCACACACACCCACCCACCACTGCCAGCCCCACACACACCCACCCACCACTGCCAGCCCCACACACACCCACCCACCACTGCCAGCCCCACACACACCCACCCACCACTGCCAGCCCCACACACACCCACCCACCACTGCCAGCCCCACACACACCCACCCACCACTGCCAGCCCCACACACACCCACCCACCACTGCCAGCCCCACACACACCCACCCACCACTGCCAGCCCCACACACACCCACCCACCACTGCCAGCCCCACACACACCCACCCACCACTGCCAGCCCCACACACACCCACCCACCACTGCCAGCCCCCACACACACCCACCCACCACTGCCAGCCCCACACACACCCACCCACCACTGCCAGCCCCACACACACCCACCCACCACTGCCAGCCCCACACACACCCACCCACCACTGCCAGCCCCACACACACCCACCCACCACTGCCAGCCCCACACACACCCACCCACCACTGCCAGCCCCACACACACCCACCCACCACTGCCAGCCCCACACACCACCCACCCACCACTGCCAGCCCCACACACACCCACCCACCACTGCCAGCCCCACACACACCCACCCACCACTGCCAGCCCCACACACACCCACCCACCACTGCCAGCCCCACACACACCCACCCACCACTGCCAGCCCCACACACACACCACCCACCACTGCCAGCCCCACACACACACCACCCACCACTGCCAGCCCCACACACACACCACCACCACTGCCAGCCCCACACACACACCACCACCACTGCCAGCCCCACACACACACCACCACCACTGCCAGCCCCACACACACACCACCACCACTGCCAGCCCCACACACACACCACCACCACTGCCAGCCCCACACACACACCACCACCACTGCCAGCCCCACACACACACCACCACCACTGCCAGCCCCACACACACACCACCACCACTGCCAGCCCCACACACACACCACCACCACTGCCAGCCCACACACACACCACCACCACTGCCAGCCCCACACACACACCACCACCACTGCCAGCCCCACACACACACCACCACCACTGCCAGCCCCACACACACACCACCACCACTGCCAGCCCCACACACACACCACCACCACTGCCAGCCCCACACACACACCACCACCACTGCCAGCCCCACACACACACCACCACCACTGCCAGCCCCACACACACACCACCACCACTGCCAGCCCCACACACACACCACCACCACTGCCAGCCCCACACACACACAACCACCACTGCCAGCCCCACACACACACAACCACCACTGCCAGCCCCACACACACAACAACCACCACTGCCAGCCCCACACACACACAACCACCACTGCCAGCCCCACACACACACAACCACCACTGCCAGCCCCACACACACACAACCACCACTGCCAGCCCCACACACACACAACCACCACTGCCAGCCCCACACACACACAACCACCACTGCCAGCCCCACACACACACAACCACCACTGCCAGCCCCACACACACACAACCACCACTGCCAGCCCCTCACACACAAAACCACCACTGCCAGCCCCACACACACAACCACCACTGCAGCCCCACACACACCACCACCACTGCCAGCCCCACACACACACAACCACCACTGCCAGCCCCACACACACACAACCACCACTGCCAGCCCCACACACACACAACCACCACTGCCAGCCCCACACACACACAACCACCACTGCCAGCCCCACACACACACAACCACCACTGCCAGCCCCACACACACACAACCACTACCAGCCCCACACACACCAACCACTACCAGCCCCACACACACCAACCACTACCAGCCCCACACACACCCACCACTACCAGCCCCACACACACCCACCACTACCAGCCCCACACACACACACACACCCACCACTACCAGCCCCACACACACACACACACCCACCACTACCAGCCCCACACACACACAACCACCCACCACTACCAGCCCCACACACACACAACCACCCACCACTACCAGCCCCACACACACACAACCACCCACCACTACCAGCCCCACACACACACCCACCCAACACTACCAGCCCCAAACACACACCCACCACTACCAGCCCCACACACACACACACCCACCACTACCAGCCCCACACACACACACACCCACCACTACCAGCCCCACACACACCCACCACTACCAGCCCCACACACACCAACCACTACCAGCCCCACACACACCAACCACTACCAGCCCCACACACACCAACCACTACCAGCCCCACACACACCAACCACTACCAGCCCCACACACACCAACCACTACCAGCCCCACACACACCAACCACTACCAGCCCCACACACACCAACCACTACCAGCCCCACACACACCAACCACTACCAGCCCCACACACACCAACCACTACCAGCCCCACACACACCAACCACTACCAGCCCCACACACACCAACCACTACCAGCCCCACACACACCAACCACTACCAGCCCCACACACACCAACCACTACCAGCCCCACACACACCCACCACTACCAGCCCCACACACACCCACCACTACCAGCCCCACACACACACACACACCCACCACTACCAGCCCCACACACACACACACACCCACCACTACCAGACCCACACACACACCCACCACTACCAGCCCCACACACACACCCACCACTACCAGCCCCACACACACACCCACCACTACCAGCCCCACACACACACCCACCACTACCAGCCCCACACACACACCCACCACTACCAGCCCCACACACACACCCACCACTACCAGCCCCACACACACACCCACCACTACCAGCCCCACACACACACCCACCACTACCAGCCCCACACACACACCCACCACTACCAGCCCCACACACACACCCACCACTACCAGCCCCACACACACACCCACCACTACCAGCCCCACACACACACCCACCACTACCAGCCCCACACACACACCCACCACTACCAGCCCCACACACACACCCACCACTACCAGCCCCACACACACACCCACCACTACCAGCCCCACACACACACCCACCACTACCAGCCCCACACACACACCCACCACTACCAGCCCCACACACACACCCACCACTACCAGCCCCACACACACACCCACCACTACCAGCCCCACACACACACCCACCACTACCAGCCCCACACACACACCCACCACTACCAGCCCCACACACACACCCACCACTACCAGCCCCACACACACACCCACCACTACCAGCCCCACACACACACCCACCACTACCAGCCCCACACACACACCCACCACTACCAGCCCCACACACACACCCACCACTACCAGCCCCACACACACACCCACCACTACCAGCCCCACACACACACCCACCACTACCAGCCCCACACACACACCCACCACTACCAGCCCCACACACACACCCACCACTACCAGCCCCACACACACACCCACCACTACCAGCCCCACACACACACCCACCACTACCAGCCCCACACACACACCCACCACTACCAGCCCCACACACACACCCACCACTACCAGCCCCACACACACACCCACCACTACCAGCCCCACACACACACCCACCACTACCAGCCCCACACACACACCCTCCACTACCAGCCCCACACACACACCCTCCACTACCAGCCCCACACACACACCCACCACTACCAGCCCACACACACACCCACCACTACCAGCCCCACACACACACACACCACTACCAGCCCCACACACACACCCACCACTACCAGCCCCACACACACACCCACCACTACCAGCCCCCACACACACACCCACCACTACCAGCCCCACACACACACCCACCACTACCAGCCCCACACACACACCCACCACTACCAGCCCCACACACACACCCACCACTACCAGCCCCACACACACACCCACCACTACCAGCCCCACACACACACCCACCACTACCAGCCCCACACACACACCCACCACTACCAGCCCCACACACACACCCACCACTACCAGCCCCACACACACACCCACCACTACCAGCCCCACACACACACCCACCACTACCAGCCCCACACACACACCCACCACTACCAGCCCCACACACACACCCACCACTACCAGCCCCACACACACACCCACCACTACCAGCCCCACACACACACCCACCACTACCAGCCCCACACACACACCCACCACTACCAGCCCCACACACACACCCACCACTACCAGCCCCACACACACACCCACCACTACCAGCCCCACACACACACCCACCACTACCAGCCACACACACACACACACCACTACCAGCCACACACACACACACACACACACACACACACACACACCCACCACTACCAGCCCCACACACACCAACCACTACCAGCCCCACACACACCAACCACTACCAGCCCCACACACACCAACCACTACCAGCCCCACACACACCAACCACTACCAGCCCCACACACACCAACCACTACCAGCCCCACACACACCAACCACTACCAGCCCCACACACACCAACCACTACCAGCCCCACACACACCCACCACTACCAGCCCCACACACACCCACCACTACCAGCCCCACACACACCCACCACTACCAGCCCCACACACACCCACCACTACCAGCCCCACACACACCCACCACTACCAGCCCCACACACACCCACCACTACCAGCCCCACACACACCCACCACTACCAGCCCCACACACACCCACCACTACCAGCCCCACACACACCCACCACTACCAGCCCCACACACACCCACCACTACCAGCCCCACACACACCCACCACTACCAGCCCCACACACACCCACCACTACCAGCCCCACACACACCCACCACTACCAGCCCCACACACACCCACCACTACCAGCCCCACACACACCCACCACTACCAGCCCCACACACACCCACCACTACCAGCCCCACACACACCCACCACTACCAGCCCCACACACACCCACCACTACCAGCCCCACACACACCCACCACTACCAGCCCCACACACACCCACCACTACCAGCCCCACACACACCCACCACTACCAGCCCCACACACACCCACCACTACCAGCCCCACACACACCCACCACTACCAGCCCCACACACACCCACCACTACCAGCCCCACACACACCCACCACTACCAGCCCCACACACACCCACCACTACCAGCCCCACACACACCCACCACTACCAGCCCCACACACACCCACCACTACCAGCCCCACACACACCCACCACTACCAGCCCCACACACACCCACCACTACCAGCCCCACACACACCCACCACTACCAGCCCCACACACACCCACCACTACCAGCCCCACACACACCCACCACTACCAGCCCCACACACACCCACCACTACCAGCCCCACACACACCCACCACTACCAGCCCCACACACACCCACCACTACCAGCCCCACACACACCCACCACTACCAGCCCCACACACACCCACCACTACCAGCCCCACACACACCCACCACTACCAGCCCCACACACACCCACCACTACCAGCCCCACACACACCCACCACTACCAGCCCCACACACACCCACCACTACCAGCCCCACACACACCCACCACTACCAGCCCCACACACACCCACCACTACCAGCCCCACACACACCCACCACTACCAGCCCCACACACACCCACCACTACCAGCCCCACACACACCCACCACTACCAGCCCCACACACACCCACCACTACCAGCCCCACACACACCCACCACTACCAGCCCCACACACACCCACCACTACCAGCCCCACACACACCCACCACTACCAGCCCCACACACACCCACCACTACCAGCCCCACACACACCCACCACTACCAGCCCCACACACACCAACCACTACCAGCCCCACACACACCAACCACTACCAGCCCCACACACACCAACCACTACCAGCCCCACACACACCAACCACTACCAGCCCCACACACACCAACCACTACCAGCCCCACACACACCAACCACTACCAGCCCCACACACACCAACCACTACCAGCCCCACACACACCAACCACTACCAGCCCCACACACACCAACCACTACCAGCCCCACACACACCAACCACTACCAGCCCCACACACACACCCACCACTCCCAGCCCCACACACACACACACACACCCACCACTCCCAGCCCCACACACACACACACACACACACCCACCACTCCCAGCCCCACACACACACACACCCACCACTACCAGCCCCACACACACACACACCCACCACTACCAGCCCCACACACACACACACCCACCACTACCAGCCCCACACACACACACACCCACCACTATCAGCCCCACACACACACACACACACCCACCACTACCAGCCCCACACACACACACACACACACCCACCACTACCAGCCCCACACACACACACACACACCCACCACTACCAGCCCCACACACACACACACACCCACCACTACCAGCCTCACACACACACACACACCCACCACTACCAGCCCCACACACATACACACACCCACCACTACCAGCCCCACACACACACACACACCCACCACTACCAGCCCCACACACACACACACACCCACCACTACCAGCCCCACACACACACACACACTCACCACTACCAGCCCCACACACACACACCCACCACTACCAGCCCCACACACACACACACACCCACCACTACCAGCCCCACACACACACACACACCCACCACTACCAGCCCCACACACACACACACACCCACCACTACCAGCCCCACACACACCAACCACTACCAGCCCCACACACACCAACCACTACCAGCCCCACACACACCAACCACTACCAGCCCCACACACACCAACCACTACCAGCCCCACACACACCAACCACTACCAGCCCCACACACACACCCACCACTCCCAGCCCCACACACACACACACACACCCACCACTCCCAGCCCCACACACACACACACACACCCACCACTCCCAGCCCCACACACACACACACCCACCACTACCAGCCCCACACACACACACACCACTCCCAGCCCCACACACACACACACACACCCACCACTCCCAGCCCCACACACACACACACACACCCACCACTCCCAGCCCCACACACACACACACCCACCACTACCAGCCCCACACACACACACACCCACCACTACCAGCCCCACACACACACACACCCACCACTACCAGCCCCACACACACACACACACACCCACCACTACCAGCCCCACACACACACACACACACCCACCACTACCAGCCCCACACACACACACACACACACCCACCACTACCAGCCCCACACACACACACACACACACACCCACCACTACCAGCCCCACACACACACACACACACACCCACCAAAACCAGCCCCACACACACACACACACACCCACCACTACCAGCCCCACACACACACACACACCCACCACTACCAGCCCCACACACACACCCACACCCACCACTACCAGCCCCACACACACACCCACCACTACCAGCCCCACACACACACCCACCACTACCAGCCCCACACACACACCCACCACTACCAGCCCCACACACACACCCACCACTACCAGCCCCACACACACACCCACCACTACCAGCCCCACACACACACACACCACTACCAGCCCCACACACACACCCACACAGCCTCCACTACCAGCCCCACACACACAGCCACACAGCCTCCACTACCAGCCCCACACACACAGCCACACAGCCCCCACTACCAGCCCCACACACATACACACACCCACCACTACCAGCCCCACACACATACACACACCCACCACTACCAGCCCCACACACACAAACACCCACCACTACCAGCCCCACACACACACACACACACCCACCACTACCAGCCCCACACACACACACACACTCACCACTACCAGCCCCACACACACACACACACCCACCACTACCAGCCCCACACACACACACACACCCACCACTACCAGCAAAACACACACACACCACTACCAGCCCCACACACACACACCACTACCAGCCCCACACACACACACCACTACCAGCCCCACACACACACACCACTACCAGCCCCACACACACACACCACTACATGCCCCACACACACACACCACTACATGCCCCACACACACACACCACTACCTGCCCCACACACACACACCACTACATGCCCCACACACACACACCACTACAGCCCCACACACACCCACCACTACCAGCCCCACACACACCCACCACTACCAGCCCCACACACACCCACCACTACCAGCCCCACACACACCCACCACTACCAGCCCCACACACACCCACCACTACCAGCCCCACACACACCCACCACTACCAGCCCCACACACACCCACCACTACCAGCCCCACACACACCCACCACTACCAGCCCCACACACACCCACCACTACCAGCCCCACACACACACACACCCACCACTACCAGCCCCACACACACACACACCCACCACTACCAGCCCCACACACACACACACCCACCACTACCAGCCCCACACACACACACACCCACCACTACCAGCCCCACACACACACACACCCACCACTACCAGCCCCACACAAACACACACACAGCCCCCACTACCAGCCCCACACAAACACACACACAGCCCCCACTACCAGCCCCACACAAACACACACACAGCCCCCACTACCAGCCCCACACACACACACACACCCACCACTACCAGCCCCACACACACACACACACCCACCACTACCAGCCCCACCCACACACACACACCCACCACTACCAGCCCCACACACACACCCACCACTACCAGCCCCACACACACACCCACCACTACCAGCCCCACACACACACCCACCACTACCAGCCCCACACACACACCCACCACTACCAGCCCCACACACACACCCACCACTACCAGCCCCACACACACACCCACCACTACCAGCCCCACACACACACCCACCACTACCAGCCCCACACACACACCCACCACTACCAGCCCCACACACACACCCACCACTACCAGCCCCACACACACACCCACCACTACCAGCCCCACACACACACCCACCACTACCAGCCCCACACACACACCCACCACTACCAGCCCCACACACACACCCACCACTACCAGCCCCACACACACACCCACCACTACCAGCCCCACACACACACCCACCACTACCAGCCCCACACACACACCCACCACTACCAGCCCCACACACACACCCACCACTACCAGCCCCACACACACACCCACCACTACCAGCCCCACACACACACCCACCACTACCAGCCCCACACACACACCCACCACTACCAGCCCCACACACACACCCACCACTACCAGCCCCACACACACACCCACCACTACCAGCCCCACACACACACCCACCACTACCAGCCCCACACACACACCCACCACTACCAGCCCCACACACACACCCACCACTACCAGCCCCACACACACACCCACCACTACCAGCCCCACACACACACCCACCACTACCAGCCACACACACACACCCACCACTACCAGCCACACACACACACACACACCCACCACTACCAGCCGCACACACACCAACCACTACCAGCCCCACACACACCAACCACTACCAGCCCCACACACACCAACCACTACCAGCCCCACACACACCCACCACTACCAGCCCCACACACACCCACCACTACCAGCCCCACACACACCCACCACTACCAGCCCCACACACACCCACCACTACCAGCCCCACACACACCCACCACTACCAGCCCCACACACACCCACCACTACCAGCCCCACACACACCCACCACTACCAGCCCCACACACACCCACCACTACCAGCCCCACACACACCCACCACTACCAGCCCCACACACACCCACCACTACCAGCCCCACACACACCCACCACTACCAGCCCCACACACACCCACCACTACCAGCCCCACACACACCCACCACTACCAGCCCCACACACACCCACCACTACCAGCCCCACACACACCCACCACTACCAGCCCCACACACACCCACCACTACCAGCCCCACACACACCCACCACTACCAGCCCCACACACACCCACCACTACCAGCCCCACACACACCCACCACTACCAGCCCCACACACACCCACCACTACCAGCCCCACACACACCCACCACTACCAGCCCCACACACACCCACCACTACCAGCCCCACACACACCCACCACTACCAGCCCCACACACACCCACCACTACCAGCCCCACACACACCCACCACTACCAGCCCCACACACACCCACCACTACCAGCCCCACACACACCCAGCACTACCAGCCCCACACACACCCAGCACTACCAGCCCCACACACACCCAGCACTACCAGCCCCACACACACCCACCACTACCAGCCCCACACACACCCACCACTACCAGCCCCACACACACCCACCACTACCAGCCCCACACACACCCACCACTACCAGCCCCACACACACCCACCACTACCAGCCCCACACACACCCACCACTACCAGCCCCACACACACCCACCACTACCAGCCCCACACACACCCACCACTACCAGCCCCACACACACCCACCACTACCAGCCCCACACACACCAACCACTACCAGCCCCACACACACCAACCACTACCAGCCCCACACACACCAACCACTACCAGCCCCACACACACCAACCACTACCAGCCCCACACACACCAACCACTACCAGCCCCACACACACCAACCACTACCAGCCCCACACACACCAACCACTACCAGCCCCACACACACCAACCACTACCAGCCCCACACACACCAACCACTACCAGCCCCACACACACCAACCACTACCAGCCCCACACACACCAACCACTACCAGCCCCACACACACCAACCACTACCAGCCCCACACACACACACACACCCACCACTACCAGCCCCACACACACACACACACCCACCACTACCAGCCCCACACACACACACACCCACCACTACCAGCCCCACACACACACACACCCACCACTACCAGCCCCACACACACACACACACCCACCACTACCAGCCCCACACACACACACACACCCACCACTACCAGCCCCACACACACACACACACCCACCACTACCAGCCCCACACACATACACACACCCACCACTACCAGCCCCACACACACACACACCCACCACTACCAGCCCCACACACACACACACACACACCCACCACTACCAGCCCCACACACACACACACACTCACCATTACCAGCCCCACACACACACACACACCCAACACTACCAGCCCCACACACACACACACACCCACCACTACCAGCCCCACACACACACACACCCACCACTACCAGCCCCACACACACACACACACCACTACCAGCCCCACACACACACCCACCACTACCAGCCCCACACACACACCCACCACTACCAGCCCCACACAGACACCCACACAGCCCCCACTACCAGCCCCACACACACAGCCACACAGCCCCCACTACCAGCCCCACACACACAGCCACACAGCCCCCACTACCAGCCCCACACACACACACACCCACCACTACCAGCCCCACACACATACACACACCCACCACTACCAGCCCCACACACACACCCACCACTACCAGCCACACACACACACACACCCACCACTACCAGCCCCACACACACACACACACACTCACCACTACCAGCCCCACACACACACACACACTCACCACTACCAGCCCCACACACATACACACACCCACCACTACCAGCCCCACACACACACACACACCCACCACTACCAGCCCCACACACACACACACATCCACCACTACCAGCCCCACACACACACACACCCACCACTACCAGCCCCACACACACACACCCACCACTACCAGCCCCACACACACACCCACCACTACCAGCCCCACACACACACACACACACACACCCACCACTACCAGCCCCACACACACCCACCACTACCAGCCCCACACACACCCACCACTACCAGCCCCACACACACCCACCACTACCAGCCCCACACACACCCACCACTACCAGCCCCACACACACCCACCACTACCAGCCCCACACACACACACCACTACCAGCCCCACACACACCCACCACTACCAGCCCCACACACACCCACCACTACCAGCCCCACACACACCCACCACTACCAGCCCCACACACACCCACCACTACCAGCCCCACACACACCCACCACTACCAGCCCCACACACACCCACCACTACCAGCCCCACACACACCCACCACTACCAGCCCCACACACACCCACCACTACCAGCCCCACACACACCCACCACTACCAGCCCCACACACACCCACCACTACCAGCCCCACACACACCCACCACTACCAGCCCCACACACACCCACCACTACCAGCCCCACACACACCCACCACTACCAGCCCCACACACACCCACCACTACCAGCCCCACACACACCCACCACTACCAGCCCCACACACACCCACCACTACCAGCCCCACACACACCCACCACTACCAGCCCCACACACACCCACCACTACCAGCCCCACACACACCCACCACTACCAGCCCCACACACACCCACCACTACCAGCCCCACACACACCCACCACTACCAGCCCCACACACACCCACCACTACCAGCCCCACACACACCAACCACTACCAGCCCCACACACACCCACCACTACCAGCCCCACACACACCCACCACTACCAGCCCCACACACACCAACCACTACCAGCCCCACACACACCAACCACTACCAGCCCCACACACACCCACCACTACCAGCCCCACACACACCCACCACTACCAGCCCCACACACACAGCCACACAGCCCCCACTACCAGCCCCACACACACAGCCACACAGCCCCCACTACCAGCCCCACACACACAGCCACACAGCCCCCACTACCAGCCCCACACACACAGCCACACAGCCCCCACTACCAGCCCCACACACACAGCCACACAGCCCCCACTACCAGCCCCACACACACACACCCACCAACCACTACCAGCCCCACACACACACACCCACCACTACCAGCCCCACACACACACACACCCACCACTACCAGCCCCACACACACACACACCCACCACTACCAGCCCCACACACACACACACCCACCACTACCAGCCCCACACACACACACACCCACCACTACCAGCCCCACACACACACACACCCACCACTACCAGCCCCACACACACACACACCCACCACTACCAGCCCCACACACACACACACCCACCACTACCAGCCCCACACACATACACACACCCACCACTACCAGCCCCACACACACACACACACCCACCACTACCAGCCCCACACACACACACACCCACCCACCACTACCAGCCCCACACACACACACACACTCACCACTACCAGCCCCACACACATACACACACCCACCACTACCAGACCCACACACACCCACCACTACCAGCCCCACACACACCCACCACTACCAGCCCCACACACACCCACCACTACCAGCCCCACACACACCCACCACTACCAGCCCCACACACACCCACCACTACCAGCCCCACACACACCAACCACTACCAGCCCCACACACACCCACCACTACCAGCCCCACACACACCCACCACTACCAGCCCCACACACACAGCCACACAGCCCCCACTACCAGCCCCACACACACAGCCACACAGCCCCCACTACCAGCCCCACACACACAGCCACACAGCCCCCACTACCAGCCCCACACACACAGCCACACAGCCCCCACTACCAGCCCCACACACACAGCCACACAGCCCCCACTACCAGCCCCACACACACACACCCACCAACCACTACCAGCGCCACACACACACACCCACCACTACCAGCCCCACACACACACACACCCACCACTACCAGCCCCACACACACACACACCCACCACTACCAGCCCCACACACACACACACCCACCACTACCAGCCCCACACACACACACACCCACCACTACCAGCCCCACACACACACACACCCACCACTACCAGCCCCACACACACACACACCCACCACTACCAGCCCCACACACACACACACCCACCACTACCAGCCCCACACACATACACACACCCACCACTACCAGCCCCACACACACACACACACCCACCACTACCAGCCCCACACACACACACACACACCCACCACTACCAGCCCCACACACACACACACACTCACCACTACCAGCCCCACACACATACACACACCCACCACTACCAGACCCACACACACCCACCACTACCAGCCCCACACACACCCACCACTACCAGCCCCACACACACCCACCACTACCAGCCCCACACACACCCACCACTACCAGCCCCACACACACCCACCACTACCAGCCCCACACACACAGCCACACAGCCCCCACTACCAGCCCCACACACACAGCCACACAGCCCCCACTACCAGCCCCACACACACAGCCACACAGCCCCCACTACCAGCCCCACACACACAGCCACACAGCCCCCACTACCAGCCCCACACACACAGCCACACAGCCCCCATTACCAGCCCCACACACACACAGCCACACAGCCCCCACTACCAGCCCCACACACACACACACCCACCACTACCAGCCCCACACACACACACACCCACCACTACCAGCCCCACACACACACACACCCACCACTACCAGCCCCACACACACACACACCCACCACTACCAGCCCCACACACACACACACCCACCACTACCAGCCCCACACACATACACACACCCACCACTACCAGCCCCACACACACCAACCACTACCAGCCCCACACACACCCACCACTACCAGCCCCACACACACCCACCACTACCAGCCCCACACACACCCACCACTACCAGCCCCACACACACCCACCACTACCAGCCCCACACACACCCACCACTACCAGCCCCACACACACCCACCACTACCAGCCCCACACACACCCACCACTACCAGCCCCACACACACCCACCACTACCAGCCCCACACACACCCACCACTACCAGCCCCACACACACCCACCACTACCAGCCCCACACACACCCACCACTACCAGCCCCACACACACACACCACTACCAGCCCCACACACACCCACCACTACCAGCCCCACACACACCCACCACTACCAGCCCCACACACACCCACCACTACCAGCCCCACACACACCCACCACTACCAGCCCCACACACACCCACCACTACCAGCCCCACACACACCCACCACTACCAGCCCCACACACACCCACCACTACCAGCCCCACACACACCCACCACTACCAGCCCCACACACACCCACCACTACCAGCCCCACACACACCCACCACTACCAGCCCCACACACACCCACCACTACCAGCCCCACACACACCCACCACTACCAGCCCCACACACACCCACCACTACCAGCCCCACACACACCCACCACTACCAGCCCCACACACACCCACCACTACCAGCCCCACACACACCCACCACTACCAGCCCCACACACACCCACCACTACCAGCCCCACACACACCCACCACTACCAGCCCCACACACACCCACCACTACCAGCCCCACACACACCCACCACTACCAGCCCCACACACACCCACCACTACCAGCCCCACACACACCCACCACTACCAGCCCCACACACACCCACCACTACCAGCCCCACACACACCCACCACTACCAGCCCCACACACACCCACCACTACCAGCCCCACACACACCCACCACTACCAGCCCCACACACACCCACCACTACCAGCCCCACACACACCCACCACTACCAGCCCCACACACACCCACCACTACCAGCCCCACACACACCCACCACTACCAGCCCCACACACACCCACCACTACCAGCCCCACACACACCCACCACTACCAGCCCCACACACACCCACCACTACCAGCCCCACACACACCCACCACTACCAGCCCCACACACACCCACCACTACCAGCCCCACACACACCCACCACTACCAGCCCCACACACACCCACCACTACCAGCCCCACACACACCCACCACTACCAGCCCCACACACACCCACCACTACCAGCCCCACACACACCCACCACTACCAGCCCCACACACACCCACCACTACCAGCCCCACACACACCCACCACTACCAGCCCCACACACACCCACCACTACCAGCCCCACACACACCCACCACTACCAGCCCCACACACACCCACCACTACCAGCCCCACACACACCCACCACTACCAGCCCCACACACACCCACCACTACCAGCCCCACACACACCCACCACTACCAGCCCCACACACACCCACCACTACCAGCCCCACACACACCCACCACTACCAGCCCCACACACACCCACCACTACCAGCCCCACACACACCCACCACTACCAGCCCCACACACACCCACCACTACCAGCCCCACACACACCCACCACTACCAGCCCCACACACACCCACCACTACCAGCCCCACACACACCCACCACTACCAGCCCCACACACACCCACCACTACCGGCCCCACACACACCCACCACTACCGGCCCCACACACACCAACCACTACCGGCCCCACACACACCAACCACTACCAGCCCCACACACACCAACCACTACCAGCCCCACACACACCCACCACTACCAGCCCCCGCACACACACCCACCACTACCAGCCCCACCCGCACACACACCCACCACTACCAGCCCCACCCGCACACACACCCCACCACTACCAGCCCCACCCGCACACACACCCACCACTACCAGCCCCACCCGCACACACACCCACCACTACCCAGCCCCACCCGCACACACACCCACACTACCAGCCCACCCGCACACACACCCACCACTACCAGCCCCACCCGCACAACACACCCACCACTACCAGCCCCACCCGCCACACACACCCACCACTACCAGCCCCACCCGCACACCACACCCACCACTACCAGCCCCCACCCGCACACACACCCACCACTACCAGCCCCACCCGCACACACACCCACCACTACCAGCCCCACCCGCACACACACCCACCACTACCAGCCCCACCCGCACACACACCCACCACTACCAGCCCCACCCGCACACACACCCACCACTACCAGCCCCACCCGCACACACACCCACCACTACCAGCCCCACCCGCACACACACCCACCACTACCAGCCCCACCCGCACACACACCCACCACTACCAGCTCAGCCACACACACCCACCACTACCAGCCCCACACACACCCACCACTACCAGCCCCACACTCACCTCCACACTACCAGCCCCACACACACCCACCACTACCAGCCCCACACACACCCACCACTACCTAGCCCCACACACACCCACCACTACCAGCCCAAACACACCCACCACTACCAGCCCCACACACACCCACCACTACCAGCCCCACACAACACCCACCACTACCAGCCCCACACACACCCACACACTACCAGCCCCCACACACACCACCACTACCAGCCCCCACACACACCCACCACTACCAGCCCCACACACACCACCACTACCAGCCCCACACACACCCACCACTACCAGCCCCACACACACCCACCACTACCAGCCCCACACACACCCACCACTACCAGCCCCCACACACACCCACCACTACCAGCCCCACCACACACACCAACCACTACCAGCCCCACACACACCCCACCACTACCAGCCCCCACACACACCCAACCCTACCAGCCCCACACACGACCCAACCACTACCAGCCCCACACACACCAACCACTACCAGCCCCACAGACACCACCAACCCTACCAGCCCCACACACACCCACCACTACCAGCCCCACACACACCAACCACTACCAGCCCCACACACACCAACCACTACCAGCCCCACCACACACACCCACCACTACCAGCCCCACACACACACCACCACTACCAGCCCCACCACACACACCCACCACTACCAGCCCACCCACACACACCCACCACTACCAGCCCACCAAGCACACACACACCACCACTACCAGCCCCACAGCACACACCACCACCACTACCAGCCCCACCCGCACACACACCCACCACTACCAGCCCCACCCGCACACACACCCACCACTACCAGCCCCACCCGCACACACACACCACCACTACCAGCCCCACCCGCACACACACCCACCACTACCAGCCCCACCCGCACACACACCCACCACTACCAGCCCCACCCGCACACACACCCACCACTACCAGCCCCACCCGCACACACCACCCACCACTACCAGCCCCACCCGCACACACACCCACCACTACCAGCCCCACCCGCACACACACCCACCACTACCAGCCCCACCCGCACACACACCCACCACTACCAGCCCCACCCGCACACACACCCACCACTACCAGCCCCACCCGCACACACACCCACCACTACCAGCCCCACCCGCACACACACCCACCACTACCAGCCCCACCCGCACACACACCCACCACTACCAGCCCCACCCGCACACACACCCACCACTACCAGCCCCACCCGCACACACACCCACCACTACCAGCCCCACCCGCACACACACCCACCACTACCAGCCCCACCCGCACACACACCCACCACTACCAGCCCCACCCGCACACACACCCACCACTACCAGCCCCACCCGCACACACACCCACCACTACCAGCCCCACCCGCACACACACCCACCACTACCAGCCCCACCCGCACACACACCCACCACTACCAGCCCCACCCGCACACACACCCACCACTACCAGCCCCACCCGCACACACACCCACCACTACCAGCCCCACCCGCACACACACCCACCACTACCAGCCCCACCCGCACACACACCCACCACTACCAGCCCCACCCGCACACACACCCACCACTACCAGCCCCACCCGCACACACACCCACCACTACCAGCCCCACCCGCACACACACCCACCACTACCAGCCCCACCCGCACACACACCCACCACTACCAGCCCCACCCGCACACACACCCACCACTACCAGCCCCACCCGCACACACACCCACCACTACCAGCCCCACACACACACACACCCCACCACTACCAGCCCCACACACACACACACCCACCACTACCAGCCCCACACACACACACACCCACCACTACCAGCCCCACACACACACACACCCACCCCTACCAGCCCCACACACACACACACCCACCACTACCAGCCCCACCCACACACACACCCACCACTACCAGCCCCACACCACACACACCCACCACTACCAGCCCCACACACACACACACCCACCACTACCAGCCCCACACACACACACACCCACCACTACCAGCCCCACCACACACACACACCCACCACTACCAGCCCCACACACACACACACCCACCACTACCAGCCCCACACACACACACACCCACCACTACCAGCCCCACACCACACACACACCCACCACTACCAGCCCCACACACACACACACCCACCACTACCAGCCCCACACCACACACACCCACCACTACCAGCCCCACACACACACACACCCACCACTACCAGCCCACACACACACACACCCACCACTAACCAGCCCCACACACACACCCACCACTACCAGCCCCACACACACACCCACCACTACCAGCCCCACACACACACCACCACTACCAGCCCCACACACACACCCACCACTACCAGCCCCCACACACACACCACCACTACCAGCCCCACCCCACACACACCCACCACTACCAGCCCCACACACACACCCACCACTACCAGCCCCCCGACACACACACCCACCACTACCAGCCCCACACACACACCCACCACTACCAGCCCACACACAACACCCACACTACCAGACCAGCCCCACACACACACCCACCACTACCAGCCCCCCACACGCACACCAACCACTACCAGCCCCACACACACACACCAACCACTACCAGCCCCACACACACACACACCCACCACTACCAGCCCCACACACACACCCACCACTACCAGCCCCACACACACACCCACCACTACCAGCCCCACACACACACCCACCACTACCAGCCCCACACACACACCCACCACTACCAGCCCCACACACACACCCACCACTACCAGCCCCACACACACACCCACCACTACCAGCCCCACACACACACCCACCACTACCAGCCCCACACACACACCCACCACTACCAGCCCCACACACACACCCACCACTACCAGCCCCACACACACACCCACCACTACCAGCCCCACACACACACCCACCACTACCAGCCCCACACACACACCCACCACTACCAGCCCCACACACACACCCACCACTACCAGCCCCACACACACACCCACCACTACCAGCCCCACACACACACCCACCACTACCAGCCCCACACACACACCCACCACTACCAGCCCCACACACACACCCACCACTACCAGCCCCACACACACACCCACCACTACCAGCCCCACACACACACCCACCACTACCAGCCCCACCACACACACCCACCACTACCAGCCCCACCCACACACACCCACCACTACCAGCCCCACCACACACACCCACCACTACCAGCCCCACCACACACACACCCACCACTACCAGCCCCACACACACACCCACCACTACCAGCCCCACCACACACACCCACCACTACCAGCCCCACCACACACCACCCACCACTACCAGCCCCACCCACACACACCCACCACTACCAGCCCCACCCACACACACCCACCACTACCAGCCCCACCCACACACACCCACCACTACCAGCCCCACCACACACACACCCACCACTACCAGCCCCACCACACACACACCCACCACTACCAGCCCCACACACACACCACCCACCACTACCAGCCCCACACACACACCCACCCACCACTACCAGCCCCACACACACACCCACCCACCACTACCAGCCCCACACACACACCCACCCACCACTACCAGCCCCACACACACACCCACCCACCACTACCAGCCCCACACACACACCCACCCACCACTACCAGCCCCACACCACACCCACCCACCACTACCAGCCCCACACACACACCACCCACCACTACCAGCCCCACCCACACCCACCCACCACTACCAGCCCCACACACACACACCCACCACTACCAGCCCCACCCACACCACCCACCACTACCAGCCCCACACACACACCCACCCACTACCAGCCCCACACACACACCCACCACTACCAGCCCCACACACACACCCACCACTACCAGCCCCACACACACACCCACCACTACCAGCCCCACACACACACCCACCACTACCAGCCCCACACACACACCCACCACTACCAGCCCCACACACACACCCACCACTACCAGCCCCACACACACACCCACCACTACCAGCCCCACACACACACCCACCACTACCAGCCCCACACACACACCCACCACTACCAGCCCCACACACACACCCACCACTACCAGCCCCACACACACACCCACCACTACCAGCCCCACACACACACCCACCACTACCAGCCCCACACACACACCCACCACTACCAGCCCCACACACACACCCACCACTACCAGCCCCACACACACACCCACCACTACCAGCCCCACACACACACCCACCACTACCAGCCCCACACACACACCCACCACTACCAGCCCCACACACACACCCACCACTACCAGCCCCACACACACACCCACCACTACCAGCCCCACACACACACCCACCACTACCAGCCCCACACACACACCCACCACTACCAGCCCCACACACACACCCACCACTACCAGCCCCACACACACACCCACCACTACCAGCCCCACACACACACCCACCACTACCAGCCCCACACACACACCCACCACTACCAGCCCCACACACACACCCACCACTACGAGCCCCACACACAGCCACCACTACCAGCCCCACACACAGCCACCACTACCAGCCCCACACACACACCCACCACTACCAGCCCCACACACACACGCCACCACTACCAGCCCCACACACACACCCACCACTACCAGCCCCACACACACACCCACCACTACCAGCCCCACACACACACCCACCACTACCAGCCCCACACACACACCCACCACTACCAGCCCCACACACACACCCACCACTACCAGCCCCACACACACACCCACCACTACCAGCCCCACACACACACCCACCACTACCAGCCCCACACACACACCCACCACTACCAGCCCCACACACACACCCACCACTACCAGCCCCACACACACACCCACCACTACCAGCCCCACACACACACCCACCACTACCAGCCCCACACACACACCCACCACTACCAGCCCCACACACACACCCACCACTACCAGCCCCACACACACACCCACCACTACCAGCCCCACACACACACACCCACCACTACCAGCCCCACACACACACCCACCACTACCAGCCCCACACACACACCCACCACTACCAGCCCCACACACACACACCCACCACTACCAGCCCCACACACACACACCCACCACTACCAGCCCCACACACACACCCACCACTACCAGCCCCACACACACACCCACCACTACCAGCCCCACACACACACCCACCACTACCAGCCCCACACACACACCCACCACTACCAGCCCCACACACACACCCACCACTACCAGCCCCACACACACACACCCACCACTACCAGCCCCACACACACACCCACCACTACCAGCCCCACACACACACCCACCACTACCAGCCCCACACACACACCCACCACTACCAGCCCCACACACACACACCCACCACTACCAGCCCCACACACACACCCACCACTACCAGCCCCACACACACACCCACCACTACCAGCCCCACACACACACCCACCACTACCAGCCCCACACACACACCCACCACTACCAGCCCCACACACACACCCACCACTACCAGCCCCACACACACACACCCACCACTACCAGCCCCACACACACACACCCACCACTACCAGCCCCACACACACACACCCACCACTACCAGCCCCACACACACACACCCACCACTACCAGCCCCACACACACACCCACCACTACCAGCCCCACACACACACCCACCACTACCAGCCCCACACACACACACCCACCACTACCAGCCCCACACACACACACCCACCACTACCAGCCCCACACACACACCCACCACTACCAGCCCCACACACACACACCCACCACTACCAGCCCCACACACACACACCCACCACTACCAGCCCTACACACACACCCACCACTACCAGCCCCACACACACACCCACCACTACCAGCCCTACACACACACCCACCACTACCAGCCCCACACACACACCCACCACTACCAGCCCCACACACACACCCACCACTACCAGCCCCACACACACACCCACCACTACCAGCCCCACACACACACCCACCACTACCAGCCCCACACACACACCCACCACTACCAGCCCCACACACACACACCCACCACTACCAGCCCCACACACACACCCACCACTACCAGCCCCACACACACACCCACCACTACCAGCCCCACACACACACCCACCACTACCAGCCCCACACACACACCCACCACTACCAGCCCCACACACACACCCACCACTACCAGCCCCACACACACACCCACCACTACCAGCCCCACACACACACCCACCACTACCAGCCCCACACACACACCCACCACTACCAGCCCCACACACACACCCACCACTACCAGCCCCACACACACACACCCACCACTACCAGCCCCACACACACACACCCACCACTACCAGCCCCACACACACACCCACCACTACCAGCCCCACACACACACACCCACCACTACCAGCCCCACACACACACCCACCACTACCAGCCCCCCACACAAACACTCACCACTACCAGCCGCGCACACACACACCCAACACTACCAGCCCCACACACACACCCACCACTACCAGCCCCACACACACACCCACCACTACCAGCCCCACACACACACCCACCACTACCAGCCCCACACACACACCCACCACTACCAGCCCCACACACACACCCACCACTACCAGCCCCACACACACACCCACCACTACCAGCCCCACACACACACCCACCACTACCAGCCCCACACACACACCCACCACTACCAGCCCCACACACACACCCACCACTACCAGCCCCACACACACACCCACCACTACCAGCCCCACACACACACCCACCACTACCAGCCCCACACACACACCCACCACTACCAGCCCCACACACACACCCACCACTACCAGCCCCACACACACACCCACCACTACCAGCCCCACACACACACCCACCACTACCAGCCCCACACACACACCCACCACTACCAGCCCCACACACACACCCACCACTACCAGCCCCACACACACACCCACCACTACCAGCCCCACACACACACCCACCACTACCAGCCCCACACACACACCCACCACTACCAGCCCCACACACACACCCACCACTACCAGCCCCACACACACACCCACCACTACCAGCCCCACACACACACCCACCACTACCAGCCCCACACACACACACATACACACACACACACACCACTACCAGCCCCACACACACACACATACACACACACACACACCACTACCAGCCCCACACACACACACACACACACACCACCACTACCAGCCCCACACACACACACACACACACACACACACACACACACACACACACCACTACCAACCCTACACACAAACCACACACAATTTTCGAGTCCTGAAAGGCATTTGATGGGTTATGTTACAAATCTGGGATTGTAAAAGGCTCCACACATTCTAGAAACAATATAGGGTGTCTTATAACCCACTTACACAGAAATATGAAGCTGCAGAGAATCTACTTATTTCACCTAAACTCCTGCAGAGTGGTATAGTCGGCTTGCTTCCCCGCTCCTAGTTTCCTACCTGGAATTCCAGCCGCTCCTTTCTCGCCCGACCTTCCGACTCAGGCTGGGCGAGAACCATGTAGGGCAGTGTGCTCCTGAGGCCATCAGTCCAGCTGCTGAGTTGGAGGCAAGGAAGCCCCCGCCACCCCCACCACCCCCTTTTTTATAGCACTTGCTGCCGTAATGCCAGTAAGTTTAAAGGTCTAGCCACTTTCAGAAGCCATGGAGAAGGTAGGTTTGTAAGGCACTGGGAAGGATTGGGCAGGTGGGGTGGGCAGGGGAGGTGCAAGTGTTATCATTACCCAGGAGTCAGAAGCAGTTTTAATCTTTCTAACTTTTCCCTGGTAACTATTAATGTGAGGCAGTCAAAACTATCCAAAGTTTGGTGATTTAAATTGCACTTTTGGAAGGTTCCCAATTCAGAGCAATCCTTACCTGGGGACCTCCGAGAAGGGTGGATGTTCCCCAGTGCACCTTTGGGCTAACCCCCCCAGAGAGAGGGGTTGTGGGCCATTATCAACAAAGTCCTACCGATAAAGCATTGCTGGAAAGAGAAGTAATCGTACTTTAATGGGGAGGCATCGTGGTATTGTCACTGGACTAGTAATTCAGAGACCCAGGGTAATGCTCTGGGGACCAGGGTTCAAATCCCACCACAGCAGATGGTGAAATTTGAAAATAGATAGTAATCTGGAATTAAAAGTCTGATGATGACCAGAAAACCATTGTTGATTTTTGTAAAAACCCATCTGGTTCGCTAATGCCCTTTAGGGAAGGAAATCTGCCATCCTTACCTGGTCTGGCCTGCATGTGACTCCAGACCCACAGCAATGTGGTTGACTCTTAAATGCCTCTGAGCAAGGGCAATTAGGGATGGGCAATAAATGCTGGCCTAGCCAGCAATGCCCACATCCCATGACCGAATAATGAATAAAACTATATGTTGGTGAACAAAATGTAATACACAACTCAAATCACACAGCAAAGGGTCCAACAATCAACATAGGAAAATTTACAATATATCACAGAATTGGTAGAGAATAATTCAACAATTAGATTGTCAACCATTGAAGTGGCCAAGCACTTCAACTCTTCAATTGGTCTTTGGTTGTCCTACAATAGGAGGGGGCCAAACTGCTACTCTCCTCACCACCAATGAGCACACTTCATACCTAAAACATAAACTCACAGGTGTCGCACATTTCTCCCCAAGTGCATTGTGCATTGACTGTACTGGAGAACCTGAAGGAGCAAGGTTCGTACTCACATAAATTAAACGCTCTCTGTATCGGATGAGGAGGTTACGCAAAATTCCCGCTTCGTTCAAGTCTCCCAGACGGATCATATCTTCCACTCCATGGATGGATGTTGGATGCATTGGCTTAATGTTAGTGGCATTCTGAGGGGAGATCCAGTGCTCCTAGAAGACCAGGAAGGAAGAGGGAAGGAGAATGGACGACAATGCTTAACACCATGGTAATTTTTGTGTTTTAAAAATGCTATTTATTTTTTAAGAAATAAACTTAAAAGGCACAAATTCGTATCTATGATTAAAGTAGTTAGCAACTCAAGCACACAAACCTCAGATTGTGAAACCATCAATTTAAATGCTTCCTCAGTGTTGGTGTTCATCAGGCAGTTGGATACCCAATTGCTGATTAGTGGAACATTTTCTGCCCTGATCCAGCAGTTGTCATAAAAGCTGATTACAGCCACCTGGGGGCCGGGGTTTGACTCCCACTATGGCAAATAGTGGAATTTGAATTCAATAAAAATCTGGGATTAAAAGTCTAATGATGACCACGAAACCATTGTCGATTGTTGTAAAAGCACATCTGGTTCAGTCATGTCCTTTAGGGAAGGAAATTACCTGGTCTCGCTACATGTGACTCCAGACCCACAGTAAGGTGGTTGGCTCTTAAATGCCCTCTGAACAAGGGCAAATAGGGATGGGCAATAAATGCTGGCTTAGCCAGCAACGCCCACATCCCATGAATGGATAGTTAAAAAAAACTTACGGGCATTTGAACTTTTTAAGGAAGACGTGTGTGTTTTTAAACAAATACAAGCAAGGACACCGAGCAAAAGATGGCCGATAACATGAAGTGAACACTTTCTGGAAAATTCCAATGTGGATTATACTGACTAGCCTGTCATGAAAGAACATGGAATGTTGCACTTGAAAAGGTGTCATGCCCTTCTTCAAGCAGAGCCAGAGACACTTAAAAAGGGAGATAGGAAAAGTGCAAAAGACTGAACTTTAATCTCCTGTGGTTGCAGAGACAAAAGACTGATTATCATGTCTCAGCAGGCATCTAAAATCCGATCTCCTGTTGATTCACATCTCAGAATGTGTAAAATGGTCAAAGAAAACAGACTCTCGAGGCAAGTTTTTCCCCCCTTAGGAATACATTGGGAAAATTGTGTCAAAGACCTAGCTGCAGAGCAGTGCTAGTGCACTACAAAAACAAAGATCATCGGAAAAACCCAGCAGGTCTGACAGCATCTGCGGAGAGGAACACAGTTAACGTTTCAAGTCCGTATGACTCTTCAACAGAAGTGTGCTAAGACAGTACAAGAACAACATCTAGTCACTCTGCTGTTGCAGGAAATGTTTTTCGCCCTATCTCTATCGCTGAGGGTAAGGCTCAGCAAAGCCACAATCGAAAAGGAAATAGGACAGCTTCTTCAGCTAACCTGCAGAACCAAGTGTCTCCAAACCCCAGCTGCTAAACTGTCAAAGTCAGTTCTACCAGAATCACCCAAATTAACGGCTATAATGTTTCGCCATTTATGCCTCACAGACAAGCCAAAGACTGAATCGTATATCTTTTTTATAACTTATTTTTGGACTCTTACCTTCTCATTTCGTGTGTGTGTGTGTGTGTGTGTGTGTGTGTGTGTGTGTGTGTGTGTGTGTGCATGTGCATCTGTGTGTGCGTGTGTCTGTGGTGTTTTGATTTTTTTTCCCTCCCCCGAGGTTTTTAGTAACTAATAAATTTACTCAAAACAAGAAAGCCTGATTAAATTGGCTCCTCCTAAAACAAATACATTTGGACTGGGAAAAGGTATCCACGGGGGAAATGTTACCTCTTAAATGAACCTTGTTGCGACCAACTGAGGGAGTTGAATAAAGGAGGAAAGCGAACTCGTTCCTCCTCACCCGGGAACATAACAAAACTGGGGTCTCGCTCAGGAAGTTAAAAATTTGGTGACCTCGTCTGGGGATTGATCGTAACACACTGGCAGCTTCAAACAGTCACTTGTCACAAATTTTAAAAGGACATCTGTTTTAAAGGTGCATTTCTGTTTCCAAACCTTTACATTGAATTTAAAAGCCTTGTTTCAAAATGAAAGTATGGACATAGAAAGGTGCCATGTTGTCTCTGTTTGTTCAAACCTTGTCAAACTCTTATCTCTAGAGCTATGAAAAGTCATCAAAATACAAAAGGCCCCTCCAGGCATGTTCATCGAATCTTCTAAAAGGCGTGAGAGTCCTATTACTTCTGAGTGAACAGGACTTAGGAAGGGACCTCTGGGAACAAAACACAATTAACTTAGTTGCCTGGTGAAACAACGACTCATTGAAAATTAACAAAGCAGCCATTTTTGTGATGTCATCTTGGGAGGCAGGATGCAGAACCCCCAGAAAGAACTCTGAGACAATATCAAAGAGGCTTCTTGGCCAAGGAAGGATAAAGAGGGAGGCGTTAAAGAAATCAACAGCTGTTCTGCCAGAAGAGTCCAGGCAATCTGCAAATACCATAGCTGCCGAATTAGCAAGAAATAGAAAACCTCCTTTTGATCCCAAAAATCTGCAAAGTCCACCTGAAAAGGCAAACCTCTGAATGTTCAACTACAGAAGCCATTGCAGCTGCTAAAACAAACTTCAAGTTTCAACCCCTTCACTTTGGAAAGGAGAAATTCAAGGAACGGGCCCCCCCAATGATATGTCACAGGGACTGATTTGAAATTTCACTTAAGTATCCTTTTTTCTTTATCCGTATTTAAAACTTTGTATCTGTATTTTATTTAGTAACATTATAACTTTTATTGAAGTAATTTTAAGCAGTTTTTTTTTAATAAACTAACCTTTATTCCCTTTTAGTCTAAAGCTTTGCTGCTGGTTAATTTTAAATTGAATCGTTGACGGGGTATAATGCACGCATGCAAATTCTTAGCACGTGGACAACTTTTGAGGAAACACCTTTACATGATTGTGAAATACTGGTTTAGTACTGTGTGGGCCAACTGGAGAAAACTGCCCCAGATCTCTGCCCTATCACCCTATTGGAACGCCTCAGAGGCAAATACCCATTCATTTTTTTTCAATCTCAGAGGAATTATCCCCTCTGCACGCGCAATACTCAGTGAAATCGAAGCTGAACACTTGTCCTACCCAAAGATCAAAAATCAATTGCAACTCACGCGGTATTAATTTCTAAAATTAGCCATAGATATGAGCAATACAAGCTACAGATGAAAACCCATCAGACTATAACAGTGGTTATCAATATAGAAAAATATTAACATTGTTAAGTTTTCAGTTCCCATTCCAAACTCAGTTCGCAGCTATCAACTCCATCCTTCTGCCAGCAACAGTCTGAGATTAAGCCAGTCAGTTCACAACCTTGCTTTTTTTTTTAAAAATTCATTCATGGGATGTGGATGTCACTGGCTAGGCCAGCATTTATTGTCCATCCCTAGTTGCCCTTCAGAAGGTGGTGGTGAGCTGCCTTCTTGAACAGCTGCATACCATGTGGTGTAGGTACACCCACAGTGCTGTTAGGAAGGGAGTTCCAGGATGTTGACCCAGCGACAGTGAAGGAACGGTGATATATTTCCAAGGCTGGTGAGTGGCTGGGAGGGGCACTTCCAGGTGGTGGTGTTCCCATTTATCTGCTGCCCTTGTCCTTCTAGGTGGTAGTGGTCATGGGTTTGGAAGGTGCTGTCTAAGGAGCCTTGGTGAATTCCTGCAGTGCATCTTGTAGATGGTACACACTGCTGCACGTGGTGCCAATCAAGTGGACTACTTTGTCCTGGACGGTCTCCAGTTTCTTGAGTGTTGTTGGAGCTGCACTCATCCAAGCAAGTGGGGAACATTCCAACACACTCCTGACTTGTGCCTTGTAGATGGTGGATGGACTTTGGGGAGTCAGGAGGTGAGTTACTCATCGCACGATTCCTAGCCTCTGACCTGCCCTTATAGCCACAGTATTTATATGGCTAGTCCAGTTCAGTTTCCGGTCAATGGTAACCCCCCCAAGGATGTTGATATGGGGGATTCAGTGATGGTAATGCCATTGAACATCAAGGTGCAATGGCTGGGTTCTCTATTGTTAGAGATGGTCATTGCCTGACACTTGTGTGGCGCAAATGTTACTTGCCGCTTGTCAGCCCAAGCCTGGATATTGTCCAGGCCTTGCTGCATTTGGACATGGACTGCTTCAGTATCTGAGGAGTCGTAAATGGTGCTGAACATTGTTCACTGATGATTGCACATCCCCATTTCTGACCTTATGGTGGAAGGAAGGCCATTGATGAAGCAGCTGAAGATGGTTGGGCCAAGGACACTACCCTGAGGAACTCCTGCAGTGATGTCCTGGAGCTGAGATGACTGACCTCCAACAACCACAACCATCTTCCTTTGTGCCAGGTATGACTCCAACCAGCGGAGAGTTTTCCCCCCGATTCCCATTGACTCCAGTTTTGCTGGGGCTCCTTGATCCCACACTTGGTCAAATGCTGCCTTGATGTCAAGGGCAGTCACTCACCTCACCTCTGGTGTTCATCTCTTTTGTCCATGTTTGAACCAAGGCTATAATGAGGTCAGGAGATGAGTGGCCCTGGCAGAACCCAAATTGGGCATCAGCGAGGTATTTGCTAATCAAGTGTCACTTGATAGCACTGTTGACGACCCCTTCCATTACTTTACTGATGATCGAGAGTAGACTAATGGGGCAATAATTGGCCAGGTTGGATTTGTCCTGCTTTTTGTGTACAGGACATACCTGGACAATTTTCCACATAGCCGGGTAGATGCCAGTGTTGTAGCTGTACTGGAATAACTTGGCTAGGGGCATGGCTAGTTCTGGAGCACAAGTCTTCAGTACTATTGCTGGAATATTGTCAGGGCCCATAGCCTTTGCTGTATCCAGTGCCTTCATCTGTTTCTTGATATCATGTGGAGTGAATTGAATTGGCTGAAGACTGGCATCTGTGATGTTGGGGACCTCCAGAGGAGGCCAAGATGGATTATCCACTCAGCACTTCTAGCTAAAGATTGTTGCGAATGCTTCAGCCTTACCTTTTGCACTGCTGTGCTGGGCTCCTCCATCATTGAGGATGGGGATATTTATGGAGCCTCCTCCTCCAGAGAGTTATTTAATTGTCCACCACCATTCACAACTGGATGTGGCAGGGCTGCAGAGCTTACATCTGATCCGTTGGTTGTGGGATCACTTAGCTCCGTCTATCACTAGCTGGTTATGCTGTTTGGCATGCAAGTGGTCCTGTTTTATAGCTTCATCATTTTTAGGTATGCCTGGTGCTGCTCTTGGCATGCCCTTCTGCACTCTTCATTGAACCAGGGTTGATCCCCTGTCTTGATGGTAATGGTAGAGTGGGGAATATGCCAGGCCATGAGGTTACAGGTTGTGTTTGAGTACAATTCTGCTGCTGCTGATGGCCCACGGCACCTCATGAATGCCCAGTCTTGAGTTGCTAGATTTATCCGAAATCTATCCCATTTAGCACGGTGGTAGTGCCACACAACATGATGGAGGGTATCCTCAATGTGAAGGCAGGACTTCATCTCCACAAGGACTGTGCGGTGGTCACTCCTACCAATACTGTCATGGACAGATGCATCTGTGGGAGGCAGGTTGGTGAGGATGAGGACAAGTATGTTTTTCCCTTGTTGGTTCCCTCACCACCTGCCACAGACCCGATCTAGCAGCTATGTCCTTTAGGACTCAGTCAGCTTGGCCAGTAGTGGTGCTACCAAGCCACTCTTGGTGATGGACATGTAAGTCCCCCACCCAGAGTACATCTATGCCCTTGCCACCCTCAGTGTTTCCTCTTAGTGATGTTCAATATGAAGGAGACTGATTCATCAGCTGAGGGAGGGCAGTACGTGGTAATCAGCAGGAGGTTTCCCTGCCCATGTTTGACCTGATGCCATGATACTTCTTGGGGTCCGGAGTCGATGTTGAGGACTCCCAGGGCAACTCCCTCCCAACTGTATACCACTGTGCCACCACCTCTGTTGGGTCTGTCCTGCTGATGGGACAGGACATATCTAGGGATGGAGATGGTGGAGACTGGAACATTTTCTGTAATGGCAGCGTGCCTTTAGTTGACTAGACCCCAAGCTCTGGAATTCCCTTCCTGTACCTTTCTGCCACTCTACAGCACTTTCCCCCTTCTCAAAACCTACCTCTTTGACCAGGATTTTGGTTATCTGATCTCATATCTCTATGTGGCTCAGTATCATATTTTGCATTACAATGCTCTCGTGAAGCGGGACATTCATTATGTTAAAGGCACCATCTAAATATAAGTTGTTGTTGGTGAGGAGTATTGCCCACCCATCCACAGAAATCCAAATTACCCTCGGAACAGGAGAAGGTCACTCAGTCTTAAGCCTGTTACGCTATTCAGTTAGCAAACTCTGATCTGCATCTTTGCCCCATCTAGCCACTCACTGGTTCTGTAATCCTCAATACCTTTAACTAACAAAAATCAACCTCAGGTTTTGAAACTACTGATTTGACTCTCCAAACTCAGCGCTTTTTGGGGGTTCTAGATTTTCATTCCTATTTGTGTGAACTAGTGCTTCCTAACATCACCTGAATATCCAAGCTCTAATTTTATGGTTATGCCTCCTTGTTCTGGACTCCCTCAACAAAGGAAACTGTTTCTCTCTATCAATCCCTCTAAATCAACTTGATAACACCGACTGGATTGCCCTTTAATCTCCAATATCAAGCAGTAAACCTGTCAAATATAAACTGTTTTTTCATTAGTTTGCAATGTGTTTTTGTGCAGGTAAACAAAGTAGAATGATACAGCCATAATCAGATGTCAGAATACTCACATTGCCTTCATCGTCCACCACTTGAATTTGGCCAGAGTCACAGAGTTTTACCACTGCCCCGATAGGGACTTCAAACTCACGTCCAGTCTTCAGATCCAGCCAGACATAATCCCCCTGAGGACAGACAGATGATTCAAGATCAGCTTGTGTTACTGTAGGAAAATTTGCTCATTTTTGAATCTTTATTATAAATTTCATATGTGTGTAGCCCGTTTGGTAACATCACTTTAAAGTACAAGAATCGGCATCAATAATCCCCGAGTATTTTTTTTTCCATATTTTTGTGGGATCACTAGCAAAGCCCCAGCTTTTATTGCCCATCTCAAATTGCCCTTGAGAAGGTGGTGGTGAGCTGCCTTCTTGAGCCGCTGCAGTCCCTGTGGTGTTTATACACCCACACTGCTGTTAGGGAGGGGGGGTTCCAGGATTTGTTATACCCAGCTTGTGGGTGGGTGGGGCAGGAGATAGTGTTGTAGTGATAATGTCACTGGCTGGTAACCCAGAGGCCCAGGCTAATGCTCTGGGGACATGGGTTCAAATCCCACCACGGCAGCTGGTGGAATTTAAATTCCATTAATAAATGTGGAATATAAAACTCAAGTTCTAGTGACCATTGGTGCCCATGAAACTACCAGTTGTTAGAAAAACTCATCTAGTTCATTAATACCCTTTAGGGAAGGAAATCTGCCATCCTTACTTATTTTGGCCTACGCGACTCTTAACTACACTCGGAAATGGTCTAGCAAGCCAGCCACTCTGCTTAAGGGAAATTAGGGACGGGTAACTTGTCAGCAACAGCCACATCCCATGGGAAGAATGGATTAAAAAAAAAAATGTTGCGGAGGGAGGGAGACATCACTTTGCTCCTCAATATTGCCTCCTGATCTTTATTGAGCCACACAACAGCTACAATCAGAGGATGGTTGTCCACAGTTCCAGTGGTGACATGTGCAACAACAGGCGGACTCTCTTAGCCCAAGATTCTTTTACACATTATGTTTCCATGTCAACTTTCCAGCCAATAAAGTCAAAACGTCAAGATGGGATAGTCCTACAGGGACACGGGTTGACAACGCCTAGCAACAATTAAAACAAACAATAATCCAAAATAACGCACCCTCAAGGAACTTAGTTATAATTAACTTTCAAACTTTCCAAACACTGTGGCCTCAACATTAACACTCTCCAACACACAAGGCGGGAGTCAGACTGACATGGAACACGCCTCCATCAGCATCACTCCTTTCACACGGAGGAAAGGTAAAGTGGAGGGGAGGCGGGGCGGGGGGGGTGGGGGGGCTTCATTAACATGTTTAAATGGGGCTTTATTTCGTGCAATGGAGTATCTGATTTAAAAGTTGCCCTGCTGGATGGGTTTCCTGGGGTCAAGGGGGCAATGAAAAGGGAGGCAGGAGCAGCCGGCTTTTCCCTCTTGCTCCTCTCTCTCCCCCCCAGTTGCCCTAATTGTAGACCCTCCCTACCAATGATGGGACCATTCAAGGGGGAACCACCCCCAACTGTCACCTGCACGACGTGTGTGTGGGGGGCGAGGAGTACATCGTCCTGTTCGGAGATTCCACATGGGGCTGGGGTGTCAAAAAAGGGAAAAGGTATCAAAACGAACCTGACCCCATCACATCAAGGCTGCTGTGCACAGGGAAAAGAACGAGCACAAGCCCCTGCTGACGTTTTACCTAAGGTTACAGGTCAAAATATCGGAAGTAAAGCCAGGAATAACTGGAAAATCATTGATAATGATTTCCTCTCGTTAACATTGGCAAGACCTCTCTGCTTTTCCAGCCTTGCCTGATGCATTAGGCATTTTCAATATCCCTCACAAATGTTGAGCCTATATGTTAGGCATATGGGCCTGGCTGGAAGTGAAAATGAGCAGGATACAGGACACTGCCGAAGGGGCACAGACAACGTCACTATGTTTGGTCAGCCTGGACGTCACAACCAAGGGGGTCCCCCTTGAACGGTCCCATCATTGGTAGGGGGAGGCTGTGACTAGGGTAATTGGGGAGAGAGAGGAGCAAGGGGCAGGATACGGAGGAGTGCATCATGTTATACAACACACCTATAAATAAATAGTTTTAATGGGCTATTACCGTGAGGAGGGGGCTGAGGCGGGGGTTGGGGAAAAAGGGGAAATTTTCCTCAACTTCATTTCAAATTTGGAGAACTTTGGCGAGGTTCGAGCTGCTCCTTTATTTTTAAAAGCTCTACACAAGAAGCAATGAGAAACTTCGTGGTCAACAAACACTGGGACATCAGTCACCAACAGCTGAACCAGATGACCTCAGACATGGTACGAGTACTCGGTGCTTACCGGAAGGAGCGTGTGTTGGTATTTGAACACCTGGTTGACGTTACGCAGCAGGGCCCACTTCCCTTCGTCTTTCTGATACAGGTCATCGTTGGCGCCTCTGCATGCATACATGTTCTGGCAAGACCGGCTTCAGACCGGCTCAACATGTGGACGCAACGGGACCCTCCACCCCTCTCGTCCGTCTGCAGCACGTCTCGGGTGATCCTGGCGTCAGCAACGCCAGCTTGCAACCGCACAGCTATGGATTCCAGTTCAGTCAAGGGGAATCCAGAAACCAAGCAACTTTCTTTTGGTGTACATGAGAAGTTGAGACCCACCCCACCACCAACAAACCCCCCCCGCCATCAACAATTCCACTTGTATGAATACGATATTTCCATACATCAGGCCATATTGTGGATTAACAATTCCCATACAGGAAGAATTCTTGGCCTCCAACAGCAATCAGACCTAGAGCACCTCCAGCCAAACTCCAAAGTGACTCGTATTTTCTGCCAGCCCAATTTCTCTGTGACACACTCTCTCACATTGATACTTGGGTTTTAAAAAAAAACAACAAAACTGCTCATCTGGCAGAAACAGCTTGGTGATTTATAAACCAGGCTCCGTCAAGCTGCAACAGGTATTCATTAATCCACTAGACAATGCCATGGAGCAAACATTCATGCATTAATGCATGAACATGATTACAACAACCCTTGAAACCACTGTTACCATCTGGGAGGGGGAAGGGATAGGAGAAGAGCTCCTGAAGTGCAAGAGAGTTTATCCATTGCTAACTACAAGAGCCGTGAATCATTTATAGAGTCTTGTACCAGACATCTGGTCTTCAGTTCCTCTTAACTTGATGAACAAGCTTGGTGCTGTTGGTCACATGATGCCAAAGGCCCGTTTGCTCTTTGCTTGGCCGGAAGGTAGACCTTTTGAGCAAATGACAATGTTCCAAGGAGGAATTGCGAGGCAACTGTTGGGAATTGCAGTCAAGAGTTCACTGCCCCAACATTAAACATTAAACATTTTAATGCGATATAGCACATGCATAACCTATTCATACATGCAGGGTCCTAACTCACTGGTGCGGACAGGCATTGTGTAATGGAGCGGACATACAGCCTGTGGTCACAAGTCAATTTTAAATAGGAAGCTGGCAGCTGCAACGCCTCCCCCTATAACTAAACTGACCCAATTCATAGAATGACACAATAGACACATTAGCCAGCTTTCACAAGGATGTTTTATGATGAATGGGAGGCAATGCTATGCCTCACTCAGTCTGCTTACCCGGGTTTATGTATGTAATGGGTTAATAGAATAGCTATGCTAACGAATGATGTAGGTCATGTCGTATCAGTGACATCAGCAGTCATGTGCTAGACACTCAAGAGGATGGAGCACTGTACTCATGAGATACATACCTACTCTGTGACCTACCTTACACAGTGTTAATAAACCAGCTTGAAGCAAGTACCAGAGTACCAAGATGGTGCCCTCCCACAGCACCTTCCCATTCAACCGCAGAAGGTGCAACACCTGCCCCTTTATTTCCCCCCTCCTCACCGCCCAAGGGCCCAAACACTCCTTTCAAGTGAAGCAGCATTTCACTTGCACTTCCCTCAATTTAGTCTACTGTATTCGCTGCTCCCAATGCGGTTTCCTCTACACTGGAGAGACCAAACGCAGACTGGGTGACCGCTTTGCGGAACACCTTCGGTCTGTCTGCAAGCATGACCCAGACCTCCCTGTCACTTGCCATTTCAATATTCCACCCTGCTCTCATGCCCACATGTCCGTCCTTGGCCTGCTGCATTGTTCCAGTGAAGCTCAACGCAAACTGGAGGAACAGCACCTCATCTTCCGACTAGGCACTTTACAGCCTTCCGAACTGAATATTGAGTTCAATAACTTCAGATCATGAACTCTCTCCTCCATTCCCACCCCCTTTCTATCCCACCTATTTCTATTATTTTTAATATTAATTTCCATCCATTGTTTTATCTCTACCTTTTAGTTCATTTCGATCCCTTCCCCCCACCCCACCCCCACTAGGGCTATCTGTACCTTGCTCGTCCTGCTTTCTACCCTTAACGTCACCATTAACACATTCCTTATCTAATATCACCATTGTCAACACCCCTTTGTCCTTTTGTCTATGACATCTTTGGCAATCTCTTCTTTGCCTCCACCTATCACTGGCCCTCTATCCAGCTCCACCTGTCCCACCCCCCTCAACCAGCTTATTTTTCACCTCATTTCTATTTTTCTTTAGTTCTGAGGAAGGGTCATACGGACTCGAAACGTTAACTGTGTTCCTCTCCGCAGATGCTGTCAGACCTGCTGAGTTTTTCCAGCTATTTTTGTTTTTGTTTCAGATTTCCAGCATCCACAATATTTTGCTTTTATCACCAGAGTAACACTAGTGTCCCTCTAGGTAAGATAGGCCACACATACCAGAAGCCAGCAACCACACCACCAGCATATGAAACTGTTTATTCCATATATTCGCCTTAACTGGTGGTGTGGGAATAAGGGATTAGAACCTAACCCGCACCAAGTCCCTATCACCCCAGTGCTTGATGTCCTACACTGGCAATAGCTCCACCAACACCTCGATTTTAAATTTCTCACTACTGTCGTGTTCAAATCCCTCCAGGGATTCGTCCCTCCCTATCTCAGTAACATCCTCCAACCCCACAATCCCCTGAGATGTCTTCATCCCTTCAACTCTGGCCTCAGTGATTTTAAGTAGCTCCACCATTCATTGCCATTCTTTCAAACCTGAAAACCTCTCTCACTCTCTCCTCTTAAAGGTGCTGCTTAAAACTCATCTCTTTGACCACACATTTGTTGACCTGCACTAATATCTCCTCCACCGGCATTATGTCAGCTTTTGTCCAATTGCATTCCTGTGAAGCACAGGATGTTTTATGACTTCACTAGGCACTGTATAAATACAAGTGGTTGTTGAATGCAGGACTCGAGGACCATTCTTCTTCATGGGAAAGGAAGCTGGGTGAAGACAGGAGAGTCATAATGGAGAAACAAGAAACCAAAGAAGGTCAACGAGGGCAGACCTAATGGGCAGGAGTAACTCCGAGCTGGGAGCAGAACCTTGAAGTAGGACGGAAGCTGCTCCAAGTAGTTTCCTTTTCCTCTCTCCTACCCCCAAACAGCTGAGTCCTCGGCCACCCAGCACCTAATTTCCTCACACTCATCAGAGCTCCTTACCCTCTCCATCAATCCAAACATCAGCTCTGACATATCCTCTCCTAATCTTTTGTTGGCTCAGTATCATCTGTCCTCCCCCACCCTAGTTTCTGTGAATTACCTTAAGACACTTTTTCCACATTAAGAGAGGCCATATAAAAAAGGTAAGTTAGCTGTGTTTACGATTTGGAAGGATGGTATTGAAAAGTGCATTTTTCAGAGGATTCTCCAATGATCTGTTGCAAACAGGTATGAAATACTCCAACTGTAGTGAATGAGCAGGGACCCTGAAGCCCCATAACATGATAATTTTGTTGCGATACAATTTTTTTTCCTATCGTGGGATTTTCACATCCCCCATTGCCCTTAAGAAAGGTGGTGGTGAGCTACCTTCTTGAACCGCTGCAGACCATCCTGTGTAGGTACACCCAGAGTGCTGTTAGGGAGGGAGTTCTAGGGTTTTGACCCAGCGACAGTGAAGGAACAGCGATATATTTCCAAGTCAGGATAGCGTGCATTTTGGAGGGGAACTTGCAGGTGGTGGTGTTCCCATGCATCTGCTGCCCTCACAGCGGTCAAAACAATTACAAAACATACCGGAGTGTTTCTCCTTTCTCTTGCAAATTCTGACTACACAGTGACATCTAGTTGTAAATTCCTTAGACCTAGTTAATCCAAGGTGGCATTCAACATGGCTTCAGCCTCTTGCTGCCAAACCGCCAAGTCGATATTAGCCTTGATCTTCAGTGCAAGGGCACACGAGAGGGCTGGGAAAGGTCCCAACGTACGCTGCAGAAGTTTGTTGACCTATTTACTGCAGTTGGGTCATCCCCATTGTGAATTGCTCCCAGTTCTCTGCCGAGTGCTTCTATTGTAACCCGACAGCGCCAAAGCGATGGCCCTAGCTCTCCACTCTACTACCGACTACGTCTGAATCATCGAATCTGCCATCCTTACCTGGTCTGACCTACATGTGACTCCAGACCCACCACAATATGGTTGACTCTTAAGTGCCCTCTCAACGAGGGCAACTAGGGATGGGCAATAAATGCTGGCCTGGCCAGCGACACCCACATCCCATGAATGAATAAATTTTTAAAAACTCAAACAGGCGGTTTCCTCGGTCAGTGGACCATCAGGACTGTGGTAGGAGGCAGCCTCCCTCTCCAAGTCTATCCAATTCATGTCACTCTCACCGTTATTACACGGCCGCTGCGATGTCATGGTGCCTACTCTCTTCCCCACCACTCCTCCTCGGGTTCCTCACATCCGTCTCCGCTCCAGTTTCTTTGCTGCTGTGCGCCTGGCCATTTGGCACAGGCTAGCTCATTGGGTCAAAATTGGAGTTGACAGACCAAGTAGAAACGATTGGATGGAGCATTGAAAATGTAACATCGCAAATATAGCAACAAATGACACATCAAAAAGGTAACCTGACCTGACCTGATCTGTACTCCGTACCTTGTTACTGGGCTTCTGACCCCCTCTTACCCCCTTTTGTTGTCCACCAGCTGTCCAATCCACAGTGATGGTGCCAAAAGTCTCTTGTGTGGTGGCAGCAGGACAGGCCAGAATAACTTCCCCTCAACTTCCAATCACAAATTCCCTCCCTCCCACCCAGCCTTGCTGCTCCTCCAATCATAGATTCTGCCTCTAGAGGAGGGTAGGCTTGCGGGGGAGGTTGGGGGGGGAAAATGGGTGTTGGTGGAGAGGTCCATGGGGGGCTTGGGGCGGGGGGGGGTGGTGGTGGTGCAAGGTGGGGAGGAACGGGCAGGAGGACCGACCTGCAGAGACCAAACCTTAATTGCAGGGGGGTGGGGAGGGCTGGTGCCCAAATGTTAAAAAGGGGTAAAAAGGGGGCTGCTGATGGAGGTGCCACCCACCCCTTCCAACCAGAGGCCTGAACCCAGTTTATTCATTTCCAGACTGCTCCCACCCCGGAACTCCTCCTGCCAGCCTGAAAATCGAGGCTGGGTGGAAAATGGCCCTTAACATGGTCAACAGTTGTTCACTTAAAAGGGCCTCAATTGGGGCAAGGGCAGGTGGGCCAGCCTAGGCCTCGCCCATCCCAGGGTAAAAGTGTTGAGATTGGGGCAAGCAGAACCCAGTAGGAAGCCCAGAGAAATTTTATGTTCAGGCCCCCATCTACAAACGCTGCGTAAAATCCTGCCATACCGTAAGGTAATATTGTTGAATTTTTCACTCCCTCTTTGCTTCCTCGTGGGCTACTTGTGTTGTCTAGAGCAAATTTGTCCGCCACCCATGTATTTTGAACCCTGTGCTCCTTGACTCTCCAGGCGGTAGAGGTCACAGGAATGGAATGGCTCACTAGACCACCTCAGAAGTTTAGAAGTGTCAACCATATTGGCATGGGGCTGAATTCATATCAATCAGGTTGGGCAAGAACAACGAGTTTGTCAACGGGAAACATAGGAACAGGAGGTGGCCATTCAGCCCCTCAAGCCTGCTCCACTATTCAGTTAGACCATGGCTGATCTGTATTTCAATTCCAACTACATACCTTAGCTCAGCAACACTAAATACCCTTGCCTAACAAAAATTAGCATCTTCATGAAATAGGACATGAATATTTATGCTTTAAAAAGAACCCAAGAACTGTGCGTTTCTGATCACGTCAGTACCATTTTATTTGGGATGGGGGTGAGCGGAGGGAAATAAGGAGAGAATGAAAGCGTGACATGGGGGAAATGTTGCTTTTCTACCATAAGTCCTCATAATTCACATTCCTGGTTAACCTTTTAGTATTTCCTTGTTCGCAACCCAGAAACATTGGGCAATCAGGGTCAAGCTGCCTGGTTTAAACTTCAAACAATACTTGACAGTTACCATCGCTGGTGCATTCTCCATGGCAATGTCACTTGCCAATCAGCGCTCTCTTCACATACAGTACAAATTGTTGTTTCCCCCACCCCCCCACCGCCTTTTAATTGGCATTCTTCTGAAGTGTCCTGATGAGTACAATATGAAAAGCTTAGAATCTCTCTTTTTTCCAAGCAATATCTGGTCATTTTCATGTTGGTGGACTCTACAGTGCGCAAAATAGCTGTCACGTTTCCTACATGAAATACTTCTTTGAAATGTTGTAATCTGTTGCAAAGCACTTTGGGGCCTCCCGAGATTGGGAAAGTCACTAAATGTATATAACTTAGCCTTCTCCCCTCCTTTTGAAGGATCCAGACTGCACAGTAAGAGCCGCCTTTAGGATCAGATTTCATGGGACCAGAATGACGTCAAGTGCAGAACAGCAAGATTCCATTGCGGAGCACCTACTGTTTATGACGTGACTATTGACGGCAAAAGACAATTCAATAGGGCTGAGAGGCTAAGCTGGTGCTGGACGAATAATTATGGGTGGGTCATGGTTTAAAGGTTTAGCTAGTGCATTGTCTACGATTAGTAGGGTGAGTTGGTGATTGATAAACTAAAATCATAAATCGAGTTATATGTGCTGCAGCAGATTCCTTTTGGGGATAACGATTGTATCAGACATCTTGTGAAAATTGCTCAAAAAAAAAAAAAAAAAGATTTTGCCTGGGACTTTCTGCATCAAAACCACCATTTAGAGCTCCTAACAAAAAGAGCAAGGGAACAAAATTATTCAAAAACAAAGGCACTCAAGGTTGGAACCTTCCTCCGATAGATCCTCAACGACACAAACAGCATGTCAGAGACACAACATTACCTCAAAAGCAGCAGCTTCTACAAACAGGCCATCAAATGGAAATTAAAACCATAAATTGAAGTGTTTGTGCAGGTCACCGCTCGCTGTCTCACTAATGACATGGCCACACACACATGACACAGTATTAAACTCTCAGACACTCATAAATATTCCTCTCAGCAATGTTATTAATTCAGCAGCGCCACTTAATTGCTTTAAACCCTGGAAAGTCAGAGACAATAAACCACTCGGTCACTGTAAAAGGCAGGTCCCACAAATCCCATCATTTATGGGAAAATAAAACGCTATCACCGGGGTCAGAAGACATCCCATTCTATCTTTCAATCTATATGCTAATGCACTGTGGTTGACCTCGAAGCTTTGAGCTTGCCCTGTCACATATCACAAGCCCAATACACCAGAACAGATCATGAGAAATTTATTAGCTTAACTCAGTCCCATTTCCACTGTCCCTCATCAGCGGCTGTCTCCAGATCTTGAAATTCAATTTGACGATTCCCCGCAACAAGATACAGCACAAATTAAACCATGAAACTTGTATCTGTTATGGGTCAGGAGGGTTGGTGGATAGGGTATCGTGTACATTAGGAGATAAAGACAAAAAACTGCAGATGCTGGAAATCCAAAACCCAAAACCCTTCTGTTGAAGGGTCATGAGGACTCGAAACGTCAACTCTTTTCTTCTCCGCCGATGCTGCCAGACCTGCTGAGTTTTTCCAGGTAATTCTGTTTTTATCCTGTACATTAGCCTGACATTGATGGCATTGGCCTGGAATGTCCAGGAATTATAGGCTAATCTCCAGGACACAGATTACTTACCCCCACCCCACCCCTGGGTTTGCTTCTGCAATGTGTCACTAAAATAAGCGGGTGAATCTTTCCCCCAAACATTTTCTTTAAATAGAAGTGTTCAGTTATAAAAAGATCAGAAATTGGAGAGGAGAAAGGTTGTTTGACTAGGGCAGGGCTGTTGTCTGTAGGTCATGCGAGTAAAACTGAAGGATTATATGCACTGTCGACAATCCTGGACTGTACCCTCACCTGGAAAGAAGGAGTCTACATACAATCTTCCACTCATTGTGGGCTGATGATGCTCCATGACTTGCTCAAGACCCCTACGCTCCAAGATTAAAGCCCCTCAAGATATATGGGTAAGTTTCCATGGCCAAAACAAAATGGACACCGTTATAAAGGTTGTTTGCTGTCACACTATGAGGTCTGGAGACTTCTACGTTTAAACATAAGCTGTTTATTGGTGACCCATAACTATGTACACATCCAAGATCCTGCCATGCATAGGTGTCACTTCCATGCTGGCTCCTTCCAACCTCTACTACACAGTCTATCATGTGACTCTTTATATCATACTAAGGGCAGTACTGTTCTCCAGTCCCACATTAATCCTTGCTCTGCCGAACACCCTTATATAGAATGGCATGCTGCAATCCCTTAAAGGTGTACCATAGCTGAACCAGGTTGGAAGGAGGTTAGGAGTGGGTGTGGGAGTAAAACCAAAAGCATTTGAAAGTATGTCAACATTGCAGGAGCATGAGTGAAGAGTTACAGCAATGGAAAAGTAGCAGTGTGTTCAACAGCCCTCCTTTCATTTCTAAGCCTCCGATCATCACACTGTCAATACATTCCTCCTCTCCATCCAGTGTGTGTCATGCAGTTATGTGGATAGATTGGCGAAGCGGAGGTTGTTCTGCTTGGAGAAGAGAAGGTCGAAGGAAGATTTGATAGGTGTTCAGAGACATGAGGGGCTTGGCCAGAGTAGATAGGGAGTAACGGTTCCCATTGGCAGGAGAATCCCGAACAAAAAAGGACACCAATTTAAAATGATTGGCCCAAGGACCAAGGGTGACAGGAGAAGAGAACTTTTTACTTTAGTGAGTTTTTTTTTCTAGGATCTAGAATGCACTGCCTGAGCGTGCTGGAGGCAGATTCAATCATGGCTTTCAAAAAGAACTGGATAATTATCTAAAGCATCGCAGGGCCACAGGGAAAAGAGGAGAGCAGGACTTGCCCATGCATCTGCTCTATTACAGCAATTGGTTTGATAGGCCGAATGGCCTCATTTTGTCCTGTCACCATTCTAGGAGATGATGGCTGATCTGTGACCTAACTCCATATATCTGCCTTTGCCCATATCCAACAATACTTCTGGTTAACAAAAATCTATAAACCTCAGTTTGAAATTTAACCATTGATTGAACATTAACTGGAATTTGTGGAGTCCCAAACTTCTACCATCCAGTGTGCGTAGAGTGATTGCTAATTTCACTCCCGATGGGCCTTGATCCAATTTTTTTAGACTATGCCCCCTAATCCTAGGCTGTCCATCTAGTAAAAATGGTTTCTCTCTATTTACCCCATCTGTTCCCCTTAAAGCTTACAAACCTACATTCTAGGGAATACAATCCTAGTTTGTTTAAGCTCTCCTTGTGGTTTAACCCTTAGAGTCCAGGTACCATTCTTGTACATTTTGTACTGTTCATGACATTTTAGTGATCTGTGCACCTCGGCCTTCAAGTCTCTTTGGACCACCACTGTTTCTAGTTTTTCCTCAGTTTAGGATGGGACAGGGTACCTCCCAAGTGCAAAGTAGATAACCTCAAAGTTGCCTCGATTGAAATCCATTTGCCACAGTTTTGCTCAGGCTGGACGGCGAAGCTAATCCCAAAAAGAGCCTGCAAACATACTTCTCCGCATTATCCTGTAACAGCACTTATACTCACTAAAGAGCAGCTGTTTGCCTCAGTTCAAGGTTCTTCACTTTTGTTTTTAATTCGTTCAAGGGATGTGGGCATGTATTGCCCATCTCCAGTTGCCCTACTGAAGGTGGTGGCGACACCTTCTTAAATATGTCCGAGCGGTTTGCCAGGCCATTTCAGAGTCAACCCCATTGCCGTGGGTCTGGAGTCATACGTAGGCCAGACTGTGTAAGGACAGCAGATTTCCTTCCCTAAAAAAGGACAGCAGTGAACCAGATGGGTTTTCACAACAATCCGGTAGTTTCAGAGTCACTATTCCTGTTTCGAGCATTTTGTTCCAGTTGTGTTTAATTATCTGAACTTAAATTCGACAGCTACAGTGTTGTGGTTTGAACTCATGTCATGGAAACGTAGAAACTAGGAGCAGGAGTAGGCCATTTGGCCCTTTGAGCCTGCTCCACCATTCATCATGATCATGGCTGATCATCCAACTCAATAGCCTGCTCACGCTTTCTCTCCATATCCTTTGATCCCTTTTGCCCCAAGAGCTATATCTAACTCCCTCTGGAAAACATACAATGTTTTGGTCTCAACTACTTTCTGTTGTAATGAATTCCACGGGCTCACCACTCTCTGGGTGAAGAAATTTCTCCTCATCTCAGCCCTAAATGGTCTACCCCCTATCCTCAGATTGTGACCCCTGGTTCTGGACTCCCTCACCATCGGGAACATCCTTCCTGCATCTACCCTGTCTAGTCCTGCTAGAATTTTATAGGTTTCTATGAGACCCCCCCTCATCCTTCTGAACTCCAGCAAATATAATCCTAAATGACTCAATCTCTCCTCATATGTCAGTCCCACCATCCCAGGAATCAGTTGGGTAAACCTTCGCTGCACTCCCTCTATAGCAAGTACATCCTTCCTCAGATAAGGAGACCAAAACTGCACACAATATTCCAGATGTGGTCTCACCAAGGCCCTGTACAATTGCAGCAAGACATCCCTGTTCCTGTACTTGAATCCTCTCGCTATGAAGGCCAACATACCATTTGCCTTCTTTACCGCCTGCTGCACCTGCATGCTTACCTTCAGCAACTGGTGTACAAGGACACCCAGGTCTCGTTGCCCATTCCCCTCTCTCAATTTATAGCCATTCAAATAATAATCTGCTTTCCTGTTTTTGCTACCAAAATGGATAACTCATATTTATCCACATTATACTGCATCTGCCATGCATTTGCCCACTCACTCAGCTTGTCCAAATCAAACTGAAGCATCTCTGCATCCTCCTCATAGCTCACCCTCTCACCCAGCTTTGTGTCATTTGCAAATTTGGAGATATTACATTTAATTCCCTCATCCAAATCATTAATATATATTGTGAATAACTGGGGTCCCAGCACCGATCCCTGCAGTACCCCACTAGTTACTGCCTGCCATTCAGAAAAAGACCTATTTATTCCTCCTCTTTGTTTCTTGTCTGCCAACCAGTTTTCTATCCATCTCAATACACTACCCCCAATCCCATGCGCTTTAATTTTACACGCCAATCTCTTATGTGGGACTTTGTCGAAAGCCTTCTGAAAGTCCAAATAAACCACATCCACTGGCTCCCCCTCATCAACTCTACTAGTTACATCCTCAAAAAATTCTAGTAGATTTGTCAAGCATGATTTCCCTTTCATAAATCCATGCTGACTCCGTCCGAACCTGTCACCGTTTTCCAAGTGCTCAGCTATTAAATCTTTTATAATGGACTCTAGAATTTTCCCCACTGCTGACGTCAGGCTGACTGGTCTATAATTGCCTGTTTACTCTCTGCCTCCCTTTTTAAATAGTGGAGTTACATTAGCTACCCTCCAATCTGTAGGAACTGTTCCAGAGTCCATAGAATCTCGGAAGATGACCACCAATGCATCCACTATTTCTAGGCCACATCACCAACTTTAACACCTATGTGTTCTTTTGTTCTATTGTTGGTGACATCTTTTGATGATCTGCTTCTATCACTGCTTGTTTGTCCCTACAACCACACCACCCCCTCCACTTCTCTCTCTTCCCCCCCCCCCCCCCCCCCCCCCCCCCCCCCCCCCAAACACACCTTAAACCAGCTTATATTTCAACTCTTTCTTGGACTCGAACTCAAGTTCTGTCGAAGGGTCATGAGGACTCGAAACGTCAACTCTTTTCTTCTCCGCCAATGCTGCCAGACCTGCTGAGTTTTTCCAGGTAATTCTGTTTTTGTTTTGGACTTCCTTAAGTACTCTGGGATGTAGATTATCAGACCCTGGGGATTTATCTGCCTTCAATCCCATCAATTTCCCCAACACCATTTCCCTACTAATACTGATTTCTTTCAGTTCCTCCCTCTCACTAAACCCTGTGTTCCCCAACACTTCTGGTATGTTATTTGTGTCCTCCTTTGTGAAGACAAAACCAAAGTATGTATTTAGTTGGTCAGCCATTTCTTTGCTCCCCATTATAAATTCCCCTGTTTCTGACTGTAAGGTTTCTGACCTACATTTGTCATCACCAATATTTTTCTCTTCACATACCTATAGAAATTTTTACAGTCAGTTTTTATGTTCCCTGCAAGCTTACTCTCGTACTCTATTTTCCCCTTCTTAATCAATCCCTTGGTCCTCCTTTGCTGAATTCTAAACTGCTCCCAATCCTCAGGTCTGTTGTTTTTTGTGGCCAATTTGTATGCCTCTTCCTCGGATCTAATACTATCTCTAATTTCCCTTGTAAGCCATGGTTTGGCCACCTTTCCTGTTTTACTTTTGCGCCAGACAGGAATAAACAATTGTTGCAGTTCACCCATGCGCTCTTTGAATGTTTGCCATTGCCTAACCACTGTCATCCCTTTAAGTAACGTTTCCCAGTCCATCATAGCCAACTCGCACCTCACACCATCGTAGATTTCCTTTATTAAGATTCAGGGCCTAAGTCTCAGAATCAACTACATCACTCTCCACTTTGATGAAGAATTCTATCATATTATGGTCGCTCACAACTAGATTGCCAATTATTCCTTTCTCATTACATAATACCCAGTTGAGGACGGCCTGGTCTCTCGTTGGTTCCTCAACGTATTGGCCCAGAAAAACATCCCATATACACTCCAGGAATTCCTCCTCTACGGTATTGTTACTAATTTGATTTGCCCAATCTATATGCATATTAAAGTCACCCATAATTACAGATGTTCCTTTATTACATGCATCTCTAATTTCCTTCATGTCTTCATAGGGTTGCCAACTGTGATTAAAATGTTCCCCTGGAGGTTTCATCACACGTTCCAGTTATTAGCCGACCAACACATCCATCCTTGTGATGCACTGTCGTCCGATGTTTAATCGGAAAGCGAAACAGGCTCATTACCCAACTGGATGATGCTTGCTGTCAGCCAGCAGTTTTCCACTTATTTTCAATATTTTTCTATCTGGTAAACAGAAAGGTTCAAAGAAAACAGCAGAAAAAAAAAACAAAATCTTTTTGAACGCCCCAATGATTTTTCTCCAGGGTTGCACACAGCAGTGTCCTGGAGATCATCTTAAATTTCCGCTGACTCCAGAGCAATCTTGGAGGGTTGGCAACCCTGTGCCTACGGATAATCAGCTGAAACATCTAGATTACTAGTCCAGTCCAGTACCAGCTCAAACTCTCACAATGTTTTCACATCCCTCCATTTCCTATTGTCAACCTATAATATTGGGCTGCAACTTCCGATGGAGTGGCAATCGAGCCAGACTGCCACTCCACTTGAAAACTCTTAACTAAAAATCCAGGCGATCTTACCTCACCCGATCTTCCGACTCAGGTGGGCGAGATCTGTGTAGCGCAGCTCGCTTCCAAGAGTGGCTAATGTCACAGGTAGGTAAGTCACACCCCCTTTTTTTTTAAACAGCACTTGCTGCCATAAACCAGGTACGTTTAAAAAGGTCCAGCCAGGTTTTTATGGGGGGGGGGGGGGGCTCTGGGAGGGAGGGTAAGGTAGCTGGCAGTTAGAGCCTGGCAGGGGCAGTGCGTGTGGCAAGAAGAGCAGGTCAGGTGGTGTTGGTCCTTGGGGGAGGCAGTTCCCACAGTGCGAGCAGGAAACAGCCCCATGGGGTGGGGTAATCAGGGAGGTGGGGGTGGGGTGTTTTGCCCAGCACTCCATCCCCCACCCTCTGCCCCCGCCCCCCAACAGATACACTGCCCTGGAGCTTGGAAGCTACACCCCAATGGTCATTGCTTCACTCACTAACTTCAGTGGTTCATTCTCCATCCAAATAACCCCAAGTCCAAAACATAAAAAAAATTCCTACTCTAGCCTCAAAACGTCCCACGTTTCACTTGGCATATGTCTTGTTCCAAGTCTCAGAAATCACTGGGAACAGTCTGGCCTATCTACTCTGAAAAAGATGGAAGGATGGGCCAAACACTTCCCAGCAAGTCACTCCATAACCACCTCCGATCCCAAGGAAAATAGCCTCTATTTTTCCAAGTCTTTCTTCACATTTTGTTCCACATACTAGGAGCGAAGCAGTGACAAGGTTAGAGGTTGATGGAAAAGGAATTGGGGGGTGGGTATGAGAACATTGCGAGAACTTGAACTGGGTACACAGTTAGGGAGGGGTGACTTAGTGGTTATATTACTGGAGTAGTAATCTAGAAGTTTGAGCCAATGAATCAGAGATTACAAGTTCAAATCCCAACACAGCAGCCAGGAAATTTAAGTATGTTGAATCTGCGTTGTACACTCCCTCACATCAATATCTTTCTTTAAGAGAAGTCTGGAACAGCACACACTGTCATCCAGCTATGATTAAGAATTTATTTAGATTCACCATTACATCTGAACATTCATATCCTACACTGTTTGTATTGGCATGAAGTATTCCATTGGCTTATTCACCTGAGATGGTGTTAATTTGAAATGGAGCACAGGCACCCCGAACTGGATGAACAGAAATTCCCTCACCATAGTCTCTGGCCCTGCTGCAAGTTCCATTCGAGCTATTGACTCCATCACTCTCCCCGGCAACAGTCTGAGACTGAACTAATCCTGTCTGCAACCTCGGTGTTGCACTTGATCCTGATATGACCTCATTCATGTCACCTCTAAGGCCGACTATTTCCCTTTCACGACTGCCCCTGTCTTGGCTTATCTGCTGTCAATGTTATTCCAGCCTTTGTTACCTCTAGACCCAACTATTCCAATGCACTCCTGGCCGTTCTCCCACATTTTACCCTCTGTAAACTTGTGGTTATTCCAAATTTTGCTGCCCGTGTCTTAACTCACGGAAAATCCCATCTCCCCTAACACCCCGGACTGGCTCTTGGTCAAGCAATGTTCTTGTTTTCAAATCCCTTGATAGGGAGGAGTTGAGACTATCTCATCTCCCCCCTCCACCCCTCCAATCTCCACACCCCTCCAAGATATCAGCACTACTCTAATTCCAGTCTCTTGTCCTTTCCCAATTATAAACAATTGGTGGCTGTGCCTTCAGTTGCCTGGGCCCCCGAGTTCTGGAATTCCCTCCCTACACCTCTCCACCTCACTTTCCCCCTTTAAGACCCTCCTTAAAACCTACCTCTCTGACCAAGCTTCTGGTCATCTGGTCTAATCTCTCCTTCTGGCTCAATGTCATACTTTGTTTTATAATGCTTCTGTGAAGGAGTTTGGGATGGTTTATTACATTCAAGGTGCTGAGTGAGAGCAAGAGAGCGAGAGAGAGCGAGAGAGAGTGAGAGAGAGCGAGAGAGAGCGAGAGAGAGCGAGAGAGAGCGAGAGAGAGCGAGAGAGAGCGAGAGAGAGCGAGAGCGAGCGAGAGAGAGCGAGAGCGAGCGAGAGCGAGCGAGAGCGAGCGAGAGCGAGCGAGAGCGAGCGAGAGCGAGCGAGAGCGAGCGAGAGAGAGCGAGAGAGAGCGAGAGAGAGCGAGAGAGAGCGAGAGAGAGCGAGAGAGCAAAATGATTTCCTCTGGTGCTGGTTGGGGGTGGGGGGGGGGTGGGGGTGGCAGTGGTGGGGGGAGGAAAGAATCTAGAACAAGGAGGCATAGCGTTAAAGTTAGAGATCGGACATTCAGGGGTGATGTCAGGAAGCATCCTTCGTACAGGTGGGACTGGAAATCTAGAACTCTCTCCCTTCACACACCCCACCAGAAAACAAACAAGCAAACACACGCAGTTGAGATGGGGGTCAATTGGGAATTTAAAACTGCAACAATAGATTGTTAGTGAAGGGTATGAACGAGTTACACAACCAAGGTGGATAAATGGAGTTCAGTTGCATAGACGCAATGGGCTGAATGGCCTCCTTCTGTGCCATAATGACACTACAACTCCAGTTATAGGTATGGCTGAGCAGGGATGGAGGAGTGCTGAACGGCCTACTCAAGTTCCCATGTGTTCAACATCTATCAGCACATTCAGGAACATCTGCACAGTTCGTACAGAGGATCAATCGAAGAGAAAAACTGGTTAATGAAAATAACACAGGATGATCTTCCACTGGGGTGAAACATGCATGAGCAGCCCTCCTCACACCTCAGGCCTACAATCACCTTGTTGTCGCCTGGCTTGGGGGCATCCCAAGCTCCCTTGTGCAGCTCCCTTCCCCCCACCGCTTCTCCCCCTCCCAAACCAAGACAGAAAAATTGGCTGAAGGGAGAGACAGAGAGAGAGAGAAAAGAGAGGAGCGAGGCGAGAGGAGAGTTATCATAGAGGTGGAGGGTTCAGGTCGATCCCGCAACGATTTCACCGCCTCACCAACGATGACATCTGCATAACCAGCCGTCACTTCACACAAACCACTGGTTGCCATGGCTACGGAATATTACCTACGCTTGTGTCTATGCCATCGCCAATCAGAACAGAGCGAAAAGCCTCGGATATTGGGACTCAGAACCACTATATCCCCTCAGACATCAAAAATCTCTGCTGTGCAGCTACACAGGTACTTTGCAGAGAGAAACAAAAAAGGAGAGAGAGAGAGAGAGAAAACTCTCACAAACCACAAGGCTTAACCAAGACAAAAAATAAAAAAAATGAACAAATCTGTGGCTCAGTTTTGCCCCAACTTCCAGCTCATTAAGAAGCTAAATGCTACCAACATGCATGCGTAAAACAAAGGGCTGTCAAAATCAATTTAGAACTGGAGCAGCTAACAAAACTCCACTCAGACACCATTAAGCAGCCACTGAGGGATGAACACATATCAGACAGAAGCAACACATGGGCTTGGAGGATTAGATACAATAAGTATTATAGCAGCTCAAAAGGACAATGAACACAGCACAGAGGTTAAGGTGACACCACAATGCTTCACAGCTCAATAAACAGACTTCTTTAAAAAAAAATAATAAATTGGATTCTAAACTAAGAAAATTACGTCAGGATAATTAAAGACAACAACAAGACACTCTATCCTATAACAGCATGACCCCCTGGTCATGTTTTGACATGAGTGGGTAACATTCGCCCCTCACCGTCTGGTCCTCGCTAACCTACACTGGCCCTCACTCACCTCAAAATCTAAAATTCTCATCTTCTTCCTTGTGTTTTTATGACACCCAAACACTCAAGGGATTTGGTAAATACATTGAGTGTTCATTTATTGAGACAAGGCACATGAGAACATATAGACACAAGGTAGAAAGCCTGAAGACATTGGCAGCAGAGCTGTGCGTGTTGTATTCTGCTCACAGCACAAGTGAAACTGAGACTGAATCATATGACACTTCCCTTCTCGTGATGTCATGCTGCTATCCCTTAAAGGCATATTACAACAATTCTCATGTTCATATCCCGTTTGTACCCTCATCGCCTCACTAACCTACACAGCCCCCCACACCCCTCCAACCTCTCAGTGTTCCTCCAATGCATCCCCAATTTTAAAACTTTCCACCAAATCAGTGGCCACACATTCAGCTGCCTCAGCTCCAGGTTCCTTCCAAAATGGACAATTTCACATTTGCTCTACTATACTCATTTGGCCAGATCTTTGCCCACTCACTTAACCCGTCTACGTCCCCTTATGTTCTCTTCACAACTTACTTTCCTACCCGTCTTTGTGTTGTCAGCAAATTTAGCCACCATTCCTTTGGTCCCATCATCCATGTCATTTATATAAATTGTAAAAATCTGAGGCCCCAGCACTGATCCCTGTGCCACACCACTCGGCACATCCTGCCATCCAGAAAAAGGCCCATTTATGGCTACCCTCTGTTTCCGGTTAGCTAGCCAATCCTTTAGCCATGCCAATATGTTACCCCCTACACCATGAGCTTTTATTTTCCGCAATAACCTTTGATGAGGCACTTTATCAAATGCCTTCTGGAAATCTAAGTACAGTACATCCACCGGTTCCCCTTTATCCACAGCACATGTGACTCCTTCAAAAAACTACAATAAATTGGTTAAACATATTTTCCCTTTCACAGAGCCACGTTGACTCTGCACAATTGCCTTAGGAAAATTCAAGTGCCCTGCTACAACATCTTTAATAGCAGCTTCTAACATCTCCCCTATGACAGACGTTAAGCTAATTGAGCTATAGTTTTTTGCTTTCTATCTCCCTCCCTTTTTGAACGAAGGAATTATATTTGCTATTTTCCAAACTAATGGAACATTCCCTGAATCTAGGGAATTTAGGAAAATTAAAACCAATGCATCAACTATTTTCACTAGTCATTTCTTTCAAGACTCTTGAAGTCCATCAGGACCCAGAGATTTGTCAGCCCACAGCTCCAACAATTTGGCCAATACCACTTCCCTGGCGATTGTAATTTTCCTGAGTTCCTCCCTCCCATTTCCCGATTTACAGCTGCCTTTGGGATATTACTTGTACCCTCTATAGCAAAAACCGATGCCAAATACCTGTCTAATTCAGCATCTTTCAAAACTCAGGATGATCCAATGAATCAATGTAGGTAACGATTTGAAACTAGCTCCCACAGAATGACGATATAAACATGTTGCAGTATTATAAGTTAGGATTGCTCCTCAAGAAACAACATAAATAGATGGTTGGCCAGGACAACAGAAAGAACTGACCCTGCTCTTCTTCATGGGATCCACTGAAGAGGGAAGGTGGACCTCGGGTTTCCCTCCTCATCCATTAAGATGACACTAGTGTGTCAGTCTAGATTGGGGAGTGGTCATCTGACACCCAGACAAAGTATACTGAACAACAGTTTTGCTAGGCAGAGAGTCTCTCCAGATATTTTACCCTAACAGTCTTTCAATCTTCTGCCACATTAGCCAAGTGGCCATTCGTATGCTTACATGGTGGCTGGAGACCAAAGGGGTCAGTCACCACAGTAGTTGTCTTGTCTCATTCTATAGTCGGCAGACTCTAGGATCTGAAATCTTGTTTCAATATTGAGCAGTGCCAGAGCAGAGATGAAGATTGATCCTTTGCCACTAACCAAGAGATGTCTCAGCAGCAAGTTTAGTGGAAGGCTCTTTTTTAAAAATGGGTTGAGAAAGAAGGGCCATAATGATGTACTTCTGCATGACTCTTTAGCAGTCCTTATGTACCTTGCTCCCTCTAGTGGCAGTACATTTTAAAGGCAAATGATATTCTGTTTTCTCTGATAAAAACAAAAAACTGCGGATGCTGGAAATCCAAAACATAAACAGAATTACCTGGAAAAACTCAGCAGATCTGGCAGCATCAGCGGAGAAGAAAAGAGTTGACGTTTCGAGTCCTCATGACCCTTCGACAGAACTGTTTTCTGTTTTCTCTGGCTCTCTGATAAGATTTTTAAAAATCCCCAAAACACTATTGCTGCCCACCTACAAAGGTGGGCGGGGTGGGGGGGGGGGGGGCGGCTGGTGGTTATAATCAGTCAACCAAAATCAGTAGCTTTGGTATTGGTCTTGTAAATAGTGCATCAACTCTCGTAGCCTCATGGTGCAACTTTTTAGTATTTATTCAGGGGATGCGGGTGTCACTGGCAAGACCAGCATTTATTGCCCACCCCTAATTGCCCAAGGGGGTGATGGTAAGCAGCCTTTTTGAAACATTGCAGTCCCCATGTGGTGTAGGTACACCCACAGTGTTGTTAGGGAAGGAGTTCCAGGACTTTGACCCAGCGACAGTGAAGGTGATATACTTCCAAGTCAGGATGGTGAGTGACTTGGAGAGGAACTTCCAAGGGGTGCTCCCATGTGTCTGCTATCCTTGTCCTTCTAGGTGGTAGAGGTCACAGTTTAGGAAGGTGATGTCAAAGGAGCCTTGGTGAGTTGCTACAGTGCATCTTGTAGATGGTACACACTGCTGCCACTGTGCACTGGTGGGAGTGAATGTTTAAGGTGGTAGATGGGATGCTAATCAAGTCACTTGCTTTGTCCTGGATGGAGTGTCAAGTCTTTGAGTGTACATCATTTACAGAGACACTTTGTCAAATGTTCTGTTCCAAAAAGCCAGTTAAGGATAGAATGGAGAACACACACCTTTATATTTAGAGTTTTACCTGACAAGTATACCCCCTCCTAACGGACAGAGTTTTGGTCTGTGTCTATAGGGGCTCAAGTGAATGCCAGCAACCAACATATAAACTGAATCCAATAAATACACAATTAAAGTAGCTTTGGACATTGGACCTTCTACTCCTTGTTCTTCATATTCACTGTGCTTTTTCGCCCCTCATGAAGCACTTTGCATTTCTCCACATTGAACTACATCTGCCACCTTTCTGCCCAACCCCAGAGAGTTTGTTCAAATCCTCCAGTAGTTTAACCTTGCTCAGTTTTGGTGTCCATCACATTCATTAGCTTTGTACTATCTACATACTGAGCCACTGTTCTTGTGAACCCTATTTCCAGATCACATGTCAAAATGTCAAAGAGCAAAAACCCTCACTTCTGATCAAGTGACCATTTCACATAGATCCCTCAGTGGAGGCAATCATCCTTCCTAATTCACCACCAAAAGTCGTCTTCATTTTAATAACCTCTATTGACTATCCCTTCACAGCAGAAATCATGTCTGAAATTCTTACAGCAACATTGCCAATTTGTTGGACGTTACACAAGTAGGGGGGTAGGTTGTATGGGACGAGGGGTTGGCGGGGGGGAAGAATGGCATAATGAAAACATTTACATTTAAAAGCAAATTAACAGACAAGGTAAGCAAACAATCAAAAATTCCAGTACTATATGCAAATGAATCCATATGAGATGTCATCCCGGATGTGGTAAAGCAGTAAGCCTGGGAGAATGAATTCAGTGTCCAGCTTCCACTAGTAGGATTGATTTCTTGTCCACAAATAAGGCCATTACTCACTTTAATACCTCAAAACTGGCACATCATCTCTCTAAATAGGACAACATTAAAACACGGCACGACAAGCACAAATAACACAAGATAATTCACCAAGATGGATAAAAAAATTCTCTCCTTCCAACCGTGTTGACTCAGGTTCCTCAAGTATGGAAACTGGTTAGAAGATGGAAAAATAATCGTTGTAAAGTATTCCCATAATGCCACATCCACAAAACCTGTTAGGGTTGCCACATGAAAACATATGAAACTTTAAAGCCCTGTTAGTATGTGGCATAACATGAACTAGCATTCAGTCCGATAAGAGTCCAAAACGTTCTTGGCTGTAATTTTTAAAGAAACATACACTCCACATTATCCAATTCATTTTTTCTTTCAAAGCAAAGAGGCCTGGACAACTGTAGTAACCTAGGAGTAGCAGGAGTAGGCCATCCAGCCCCTCGAGCCAGTCTTCCTCCCATTCAATTAGCTCATGGCTGATCTGTATTTTAGCTGCATCAACCTCTTGGTTCCACATTTATCAATCTCCTTGCCTAGCAAAAATCTATCAATTGCAGTGCGGACATTTTCAATTGACCCCCAGCCCCCACACCCGACCTAGGATTAACAGCTTTTTGGGGAGGGAGGGAGTCCCAAATTTCCACCATCTTTTTGTACGAAGGAATGTTTCCTGACATCACCCACGGACTTTGCAGCAGATAATCTTACCTGTTGTAGAATCACCATCGTTCCACCTTAAATCCCAACACCATTCATCCACCATGTGGGAGCCTGCCGAAGGAGAAAAGGAAAAAAGATAAGTACGACATAGGAACAGGGTGAGGCCGTTCAGCCCCTCGAACCGAGGGCCACGGCGGAGTGATGATCCAACTTTTCCCCCATAATCTCTTAAAACCTTTAGCTAACAAAATCGATCACTCCCAGGCTTTCGAATTAACTCATCAACGGACATTCGCAGAAGACTTAAGAGCAGGAGTAGTCCATTGGCCCTTTGAGCAAGAGGTCCAAACTTCTACTCCACCTTTGGTGTGTTGGAGTGTTTCCCAATTTCACTTCAGAAAGGTCTGGTGCCAATTTTTAGACGATGCCTCCTGGTCCTAGATATCCCAAACAGCAGAAATAAGTTTCTCCCCATCAGTTCCCCTTAACATCTTGAAAAATTTGATCTTTAACCTTCTAAATTCCAGGGAATATAATCCTACTTTGTGTAAGATCCCCTCATAGCTTGTCCTTAAAGTTTAGTATCCGTCTAGTAAATCTACACTGCACTATAAAACCATCGGGCAGAAATTTGCCCTTGGTTAGCGGGCAGGCCCCACAGGCTCAGCGGCGAGCGGACAGCCAATCCCCACCCCCGAAACGGGGCCTGCCGCCATTTTAAGCGGGTGGGCCAATTAAGACACGCCCAGCGGGCTGCCCTATGAGAAGTGCTATGCACTTACTGTGGAGTGGGGGGGATTCCCCAATTGTCAAAGTGCACACTGCTCTCCGAGACTAAGTCCTGTCTCAGGGAGATTACCGACAGTCTAAACAAAAACTTTAAAAATAGAAAAATTTAAAAATTATTAACAGGTCCGCCTCATGTGACAATGTCACACCCAAATGGGACATGTTAATAAGAAGCACAGAAACTTTAATAAAGTTTTTAAAAACGGACATTAAACCTCATCCTGCCAGTGGATGAGGTTTCATGCATTATCAGGCGCCCGCTGGGTCTCCTGGCCTGCCCACCAGCCTTAAGGTTGGACGGGCAGGTCTTTAATGATCTTAATTATCCTGTCAATGGCCTCAATTGGCCATTGACAGGTCGGCGGGCGGACAGCTGATTTCGCTGCCCACCCGCCTTCCTAAAGATTTAAAGGGACCCGGATGACGTCGGGGGCTCCTCCCAATGTCATCCCGCGTCACTTTCCCCTCGGCAAGCGGGCCCCGCCCCCAAATCACCAACGGGAAAATTCTGGCCAGTGTGTTCTTCCTTGTATTTATCCCCCACGATGATGTGTAGCAGACACAACAGTTCTCCAAGGTTTAATCAGGCTGTAATTTTTATGCTTCTGATAGATCAAATCAGCCCAAAAGCACTTTGTTTTCCTAAATTAATTCATTGGATGTGTTCATCACTGGCTAGGCCAGTATTTATTGGCCATCCCTACTTGGTGGTGGCGAGCTGCCTTCTTGAACCGCTGCAGTCCATGTGGTGTAGGTGCACCCACAGCGCTGTTAGGGAGCGAGTTCCAGGATTTTGACCCAGCGACAGTGGAGGAACGGCGATATATTTCCAAGCCAGGATGGGTGAGTGACTTTGGAGGGGCATTTCCAGGTAGTGGTGTTCCCACATGTCTGCTGTCCTTGTCCTTCTAGATGGTAGCAGTCGTGGGTTTGGAAGGTGCTGGGCAAGGGGCCTTAGTGAGTTCCTACAGTGCATCTTGTACTTGTTACACACTGCTGCTACTGTGCATCAGTGGTGGAGGGAGTGAATGTTTAAGGTGGTGGATGGGGTGCCGATCAAGCGGGCTGCTTTGTCCTGGATGGTGTCGAGCTTCCTGAGTGTTGTGGGAGCTGCACTCACCCAGGCAAGTGAAGAGTATTTCATCACACTCCTGACTTGTGCCTTGTAGGTGATGGACAGGTTTTGGGGAGTCAGGTAGTGAGTTACTCACCGCAGGATCCCTAGCCTCCGACCTGCTCTTGCAGCCACTGTATTTATACGGCAACACTTTTAAAGATCCCTGGTTCAAGTCCCACTCTAGGATTTGAGCACAAAAGCTAGCCTAACTTCCGAGCGCAGTACGGAGGGAATACTGCACTCTCTGAAGTGCTGCCATCCGGATGAGACGTTAAAACAAGGCCACGTCTGCCCACTCAAAATGGGCAGGAAGATCCCACATCCCTATTTCAAAGGCCAGGGGTATTCTCGTCAGTCTCCTGGGCCAATATTCATCTCTCAAACAATATTAACAGATTATCTCCTTGTTTGCAGGTGTTTTCTAAGCGGTATATTCGGCTGCCGTGTTTTCTGCACGAGGAGTGACTACACTTCAGAAAGTAGCTCTTTGGGGCTTCAAGGCTGTGAAAGGCACGAAATAAATGCAATGCAAGTCCTCTCTTTTTAATCTGTGTGGAGTGCGCAGACTGTGCACCAACACTGCAGAGCCTCTTCTGAAAAAAAAAACAAATTTGTGATTCAGTGAAGCCAATAAGTTTCTCCACATCAGCTGCAACAGAAGATCCCCAAACAGAGGCTGCATTCATGAGGTGAATACTGATGGAGCTCCTCTGCTCTCTCGAATGTTCAGACAGCTTTTCATTCCCATCTAATTAAGACGCGCCTAATCCATGGTGATGGCACTCCAGTCGTGTTGTACAAATATGTCAAGCCTGGCTGATTTACTTGGGCAGGCACTTTCACACCGTTCTCATCAGGCCCTTGTCCCTGAATGGTCTAGAAAATCCTGGTAACAAAGCTCTGTTCAAAAGCACGAACTCATTAACTCCTTACTTACTACAGACACTTAACAGGATTGCCCCGGCTGCCACCTTGCTATGAGTCTCTCCCTTTTAGACGTACAATTTAGGAGCAGTAGGCCACCAGACCTCCCAAACCTGCTCCGCCGTTCAATAAGATCATGGCTGAATCCGGTTGTAACCTCCGGGCGACCCCCGATGACCTTTCACCCCCCCTTGTTTAATCAAGAATCTATCTATCTCTGCCTTAAAAATACTCAAAGACTCTCTTCCTCAAAAGGCAGTGGAAGCAAGAGATCCAAAGACTCACGAACCTCAAAAAAATTCTTCTCATCTGTCTCAAATAGGTGTCCCTTTATTTATAAACAGTGACCCCTAGTTCTAGATTCTCTCACAAGGGGAAACACATCCTCTTCACATCCAACCCGACTCCAGCTTGTGCCTCACAATTACTAGGGCCATGACATAAGAATTTGCAACACCAAAAAGAAAAAGATAAATAAATCAGGATATTCAGTCCAAATGCTGCACACAAACCTCCTTCGCTTCAGATGGAGTCCGGAGAACCGACCTTCTGTGGATTTTTGAGCTATTTCTGACTGAGCCATATTTTCCTAAGTGGATTCAATCCCCTCCAAAAGGGACTCACTAATTAGGCTAAGTGTCATTTATCTCAAACCTGCTTTTGCATTGGCCAGGGAGGTGCATGAACACTAAATCCAGTCGATGGTTTTCAAATGCAGAGAACAAACAGCACAGAAAAAAGGCCATTAAGTTCCATGCCAGATTTTAAGCTCCACAAAGCCTTCTCCCGTGACCCCAGCAGCACACCCTTCTATTCCTTTCTCCCTCATAAGTAGCAAACTTTTCCCCTTAAATAAATCTATGTTAGGGATCTGGAATGCGCTGCCTGCATGTGATGGGGGCACGTTCAATCCGGGCACTCGAAAGGGGACTAGCTGAAGCGGAAGAGGATGTACAGGGTTACAGGGAGAGTGGGGGAATGGCACTAGGTGAATTGCTCATTCAGAGAGCTAGTGCAGACAGGATGGGCTGAATGGCCTCCTTTTGTGCTGTAACAATCCTGTGATTCTGCGTTATTCATCTCAATTACTCCCCATTGTAGCACATTCCACATCCTCACCACTCCCTGGGCAAATAAGTTTCCCCTGTATTCCTGACTGGATTTTCCGGTGACCATCTTATATTGACAAGGAGGTCTTGTGCTGCAGTGGGTCGCATCCCTACCTCTGAGCCAGAAGCTCCAGGTTCGAGCCCCACCCCAGGATTTGATGGCCAGAGTTCACAACGCTGCCAAACAGGTTGAGGATCTACCTGCAAATCCTTCCAACACATGCCAAAGGCAGACAGTAAGAGTGGGTGAGATTCTTAGAGCATCTACCATCACTATCCATAGCTCCAGCCTACAACAGGGATGTAAAAGTGCATGTTACCACAGCTACTCGGACTCCAAGTGAACTGCGACACACCATTCACCACCCATCACCCCCTATCTTATACAGATATTGAGCAGAATCGTCCATGCCTGCTGGCGAGAGAAGGGAAGGACTAAGGGTTCGAGGGAGTCAGGAACGTGGGAGAAGAGGGAGGGAGGATGTCCAGGTAAACATGCAAGGGGAGGGGTCTGATGGGTCCATGACTGCCTCCTGGGAGGGGTGAACTGAGGGTGGGCGTGGTGTGAGGAAATGGTGAGAATGACAGGGGGCAGAGTGAGGTGGGAGGGTGAGGGCTCGACGTAACAGTAGAAGGCCCGGCGAGAGTGGTTGGTGGGAACTCGGAGTCAGACACAGACCCTGGGGGTGGGAAGGAGGTGAATGTGGATGGGGGTGGGATTTTCAGGAAGGAAGGGAACGTGCACACGCTCACCAGGACATACCCAAAGGAAAAAAAGGGTTGCGGCTGGTAGCTCTTGGAGGAGACAGAGAAGGTGATGTGGGGGAGGGGAGGGGGATCAACAGTGATGGGGGTAAAGAAATGGGTGACTGGGGGAGGGGAAGAGATGGCGGGGGGGCTGATGAAGAAGTGAATCCAGACTATACATGGGACTGTGATCACTGGGTGGGCGGAGATGCAGGTCAGCTTAGATGGACATCGGAAAGTGGACCCCAGCGGGCGGCACTGAAAATGCTCAGGACTTTAAAAGGGTGAGTGTGATACGTGAAGGATTCATGTGCATGGGTGAATGCTTACACGAGGCTCTGAAATGGTCCTGATATACACACAAAGCAGAGAGGGAGCAAAAAAAAGAGTAAAGAGAAAAAAAGAGAGCGCGCACCTGCTTGAGTGTTTCGGTCACACACGAACACTGATCTGCTGCCAGCTCTTTAACCCAATTTCCCCTCCTGGGAATACACAGGAAATAGTCATGTCTTGCATCCAGAGACTGCTTTTCTCTCATCTCAAGCTATTTTACACATTGAAATATAAATCAGCAGGAGATAGATTTTTGGATGACCGCTGAGATGTGGGAATCAGTCTCTATTGTCTCTGCAAACAATCAAGGTTAAAAGTCCAGTCTTTTGCATTTTTCCACATCTTCCTTTCAAGCGTCTTGGTTTGAAGTAGGCCTCGACACCTCTTCAGCTGCGGCATTCCATGTTCCCTCAGGAGACGTCTGTCAGCACAGTCCAGATAGGAATTTGCCAGAAAGTGGGCATGTCAAAGCGCATTGGTTTAATGTAAATATTCTTACACTATCTGATCAAGTTGTTTAGTCATCTAAAACAGCTCATTTGGATCACTCTTCAATTTCTATGTGCAATACAAGCCCGAGTCCATACAAGCTCTGCTCAAAATTATAACCTCTGGATTCTGCTGAAGGCCTTTGCACAGATGTGCTGAGTATTTCCAGCGCCGACAGAGAAAAAAGAATATTAGAGGACCAGATTTCAAACCCTGTGCTCCTACACATTTCGAAGAATTGGACAACCTACAACAGGCACCTCAAAGCATTGGAGAAATACCAATCGGCAGTGCCTTGGTAAGATCCTCCAAATCCTGTGGCAGGAAAGGTGGTCCAACAGCAGCATCTGCTCCCAAGCCAACTTGCCCAGCATCGAGGTGCTAATCACTCATCCTTCCCAGCGGAGCTGGCTTTAAGTCATTCATACGCCCGACACCAAACGCCCAAAGCAACTGCTCTACTCGGAACTTGGTCACCGCAAAGTATTCCCAGCACAAATGCTTTAGGGATGCCCTCAAAAACATCGCTGCCTACTCACGGGAGCCCCTGGCTTGTGACCGACCAAAACAGAGAAGATTCTTTTGAGAAGACACTGAACGCAATCGAGGGGGTTCATCAGGAATATGTAGAGGCCAAGTCAAGGAAATGCAAAAATTTCACACAACTCATCTGCCTGACACTTCAAGCACCACCTGCCCCACGTGGTAGAGTCTGCAGGGTGCACATTGGGCTTAACAACCATCTCAACATCCATCAAACTAAGATTGAAAGCAAATTATCCTCAATCCAGAGAGGCTACTTAAGAACCACCAGAATCCAGCATTTCCCTGCTTGGTGTGGCCGCTAACAGTGAAGCGACCAAAGCCAAAGCTGAAGAGTCCAGAGATCTCAAGAGGGTTGTTGGGCTGGAGAAGATCACAAAGAAAGGATGAAGCTTTGAGAACCCTATCCTGTGGAATTGTGACCTTGTGTTTGGTAAGATTTGGGGATGGCCAAGGCAAAGAAATACCAGGGAGGGAGGGAAAGCCAAACCTGGGAGTATTCAAAATTACGGGCAGTCAAAGAGAAGTGAGATTGAGGCACTGGGATATAAAAATACTAGCAATAGGTGTTTTGGAAAGGGGTAGCTTGAAGCAGTGAAGGCAGAGACCAGGGGAGGGAGCAAACGAGAAAATAATGGTGTCATTAAGGACAAAGGCCCATGGTATAGACCTAACCTATACTCCTTGTTCTCCATAAAAGAGAAGGTTGAGAAATGATAAGAGCATTCAAAATCACAAAGGGTTTGGACAAAGTGGACAGGGAGGAACTGTTCTCATTGACAAAAGGGTCAAGGGCCTCAGGACACCAATATAAAGCTAACTGACAGAAAATCCACCGATAACAGCAGCAAGAACTTAGGATCTGGAATGTACTGCCCGAGTGTGTGGTGGAGGCAGATTCAATCAGGGCTTTCAACAAGGGAATTGGATAAGCACTGGAACAGAAATAATTTGCAGGGCAATGGTGAAACAGCAGGGAAAGTGGCACTAGCTGTGTTGCTTTCGAGTGCCAACACAAACATGACACGCCAAATGGCCTCCTGTGCTGTGACCATTCTATGATTCGAAGGGTGAACATGGATTGGAGCACAATTGAACAGTGCTTAAGCCAAATTGAAATCTCAGCCATGTGAAAAGGTTAGATTACAGGTTTATTTTGAAAATGCATCTATTAAGATTGAAATAGTCGTTTGGCAGTACAGAACTCGGAGTATTGCTGAAAGAGACAGTGTCGAAACTGTTCATCTTGCTCTCCTCAGGACAGTTGGCAAGAATACAAAACGTAAAGGGAACAATTTATACTGTATGAGAAGAGAGTACCGATTGGTGGAGGTGTTGCCATGGAGAATGCACCAGTTGAATGGTGACTGACCGTTAACTGCCAAGCATTGTATGAATTTTAAGCCAGGCAGTTTGACCCCAATTGGAAAAGGCACTGCCCTGAGGAACGAGAAGGCAAATGGCTGTCGCTTATTTTGTTTAGTTGTGTACATGTTCTGTCTGCAAAGAACAGAGCCCTACATTTTAACACGTAGCTTCCAGTACACACAAATGTACCACTCTGCGAGCCCAACTGACGATTGGTCATCAGCATAATTGTTAGCACACTGAGGATTATTTAACAAATGTTACCCAATCGCAGAATCACATCTAATGTGGAACACTGTTTTGAGTTTTGCAAGCTGGTTGGGTATGGTCTATACCTTACCCGTTGCAGCAGGGACATTCTGTTTGATACAACCTGCCCATCTCCGGGATGTACGGCCTACATACGTAGCATCTACAGTTAGTGTATCGACAGTTAGTGTACGTTAGTGTAACGTCTTTTTGATGTGATGGCAGCATCCTGTTAGTGGCGAATACCACTTGGGTTACTACTGCATAGCAGCGTGAAACAGCTAGCTTCACCTGTTGCTCAAACTTTTTAAATACCTTGCCCTTCCAGGGAAATCTGAGGTGGACTAGTCACTTTACAGGGCCAAAAGTGGTGGCCTTAGGCCCGTTCACAAGTTTGTGCAATATGCAGCGCTGATTGATCTGATCAGAGTAGCCACTATCCCGCAGGATGTCTTTGATTCGCTCTATTTCAGCATCAAGCTTGCATAGTGAGCAAATGACTTGGACCCTATTTACGAGGTTGCAGATAAGACCAAGCTTATAGTGCATGGAACTGTAAGAATCCCAATGCGTGTGCTGACCAGTGAGGGTAGGCTTGTGGTGGAGAACCCTCTGGCAGATTCTCCACTAGCACGTCAAGGAAGGGGAGTTCATTTGACTGCTCCATTTCAAAAGGTGAATTTGAGCACAGCATGGAGCTCATTAAGATATGCAAGGAAATTAACACATGCAGCTGCAGATTTAAATTATAGCAAACATAACATCCACATATCAGAAATACGCAGGGGGTAGTAGGTTGGGTGTTGTTCCATCAAAGGTATGTTTCTCAAGGAACCCAACAAAGATGTTTACGAGAGCTAGGCCTAGAGGGGTCCTATAGCAACACCATCTATTTGGGCATAAATGGTGTCATTAAAGCTGAACTCAACTCGCAAGTTGTCAAATTCATAAGCTCAATGAATACTGATTCACGCAATGATGGCAGGTCTAGATCACCATGATATAGTGCTGCAGTGCAAATATCTATGGCTTCCTTAAGTGGAACATTGGTGAACAGGCTAGCAATGTCAAATGAGCACACGGACACAGCATTGCTATTGATATGCAAGTCCTGTACATCCTTTGCAAATGTGAAGCAGTCCATCACTGTATATGTGGGAAAACTTGGTCAAAACTGGTTGTAACAATTCGCCCAACCTTTCAGCCAATTCAAGCTGTACAGATCCAGTCATAGATAAGATGGTGCATACAGAGACATGAGTTATGTGTATCTTAGGCAGTCCTTACATACGTGGATGCAGCAAGCTGTGAGGGCAAACCTGTCATGTATCATGCGGCAGCTCATCATTCTTACACAAGTCCAGCGAGCATCTTTTTTTAAGCTTACTTTCGAGCAAGGCTATCTGGTCATGTTGAGCAGCAGGTACAATGGAAACGAATTTGACCTGTCTTTAAGAATGGTGTGCATTGTGTTGATATAATCACACTTGTTAAGGATGTCTACTCCTGTCCCTTTGTCAGACTTACTGATGTTAATGTCCGGGTTGGTCTTAAGGCCTCGCAACGCTGAAAGGCATTCATGTTGCATGAGAAAGTCCAACAGGTCATTCGGAATCCCACAATATGCATGAACTAGATGAGCTAGGCAAGCTTTCAAGGATTCAGCAACTTCAGTGGACGCTGGCTTGTAGCGGGATAGTTAGGAGTAGAGGAGCTCGAACTCAGCAAATACCTCTTCCCGTTTGATTTGGGATGAAACCATGTGCAAGAACAAACTCCTCATTTCTGGGCGTACATGGTCAGAGAGACTTGTTAATTGTTAATTGACATCGTTAATTGCGTTGCCAAACCACTTCCGCTTAAGTGAGTTTTTGGTGCAGACATGTTTCAAATAGGTACTGTTTATGGTCCGGTCACCTGTGGAAGTGATATAGCGGCATTTTTCCAGTAATATTAAGATTGAGTAATACATAGAAAAATCTTTGGATATTATGCTTTTATGGTTTATGTTACAAAGTGAAGTAGATTGAAGGCTGAATAAACAAGCTAGCAGCTGAAAATAATTCTGGAGAAATACTAAATGCTTGCATTCACCATATGACAGTGGGTTTGCTCCCCAGATCAATCATTCAAGATTGCTCCGTTAATTATTAATTCTCAGGATGGTTTAGGGAATGAAGCAAAATGCTGCAGGTGCTGAAAATCTGAAACGAAAACAAGGTGTCGAAAAAAAAAAATAATGCACCAAGTCTGGCAGCATCTGTGGAGAGAGAACGTTAACTCCGCTCGAGTCGAATATGATTTAAATGTTAGGGAGTCACTGGTAGGTCCAGCATTACCCATTCCTCGTTGCCCCTCGAGGCTGCTGCAGTCCATGGGCGTGAAGGTCCCCCAGGGCCACTCATTGCCCTCACCCTGCTCCTTTTAAAAACCAATAGCTACAACTGTTCAGTCACTGTTTGTTCACTCTTAGGAATAAAAGGGGAAGCTAGAAAAGGACATGAGGAAGAAAGGAATAAAAGGCTGTGTTGAAAAGGGTGAAATGGAGTAACTTTGTGGAGCGAAAGCACAGGCACAGGATTTACGCACAAAGATAAAAGCAAAATACTGCGGATGCTGGAAACCTGAAACAAAAACAAAAATAGCTGGAAAAACTCAGCGGGTCTGACAGCATCTGTGGAGAGGAAGACAGTTAACGTTTCAAGTCCGTCTGACCCTTCATCAGAACTAAGGAAATATAGATGAAGAGTCATACGGACTCAAAATGTCAACTGTGTTCCTCTCCGCAGATGCTGTCAGACCTGCTGAGCTTTTCCAGCTGTTTTTCTTGGCATAGGATTTATGTTTTGTAAAATTCAAAGTAATCTTCTTCGAGTTCCCTGGCCAAAGGCAGGTCCAACTCACAGCGCCACGATCTCCATCAAAGGCAGGATAATGAGACAGGTCCAGAATCCAACCCAGCCAGGATGGAGATTGAAGCCCCCGCTGTTGGCATCAATTTGCCACCCCCACCGTTCCCCACCCCCCAAAGGAGTCAGGGATGCTGTGGCAACACGCATTTTCACATGTGTGTTATAGCCTGGGAGCTATGAATAGTGATGGAAATAAATTGTAGCCTCTACCATTACATGGCTGACCTGGAAACTCTCCTGCTCTTACTGTCTGCCATTGGCGCGTGTTGGAAGGACTTACAGGTTGATGATGTTTGACCACATTATGAACACACTTTCCTTGGCCATCAAATCCTGGAGTGGGACTCGAACCCAGATCTTCTGACTCAGAGGCAGAGACATCACCCACCTGCGCCACATAACATTCCACACAATTAACATTACTTTTAAAAATATATAAAAATTGCGGCCAACTATAGGTATAAACATAAACCGCTCAATAGTTGGAACACACCAACAAAAGCCACCTATTTAGAATCAATGTTGCTATCCCAAGCTGGATTGTATTGTGAGGCACATTATTAAATGGCTTCCAGAAAAAAAGGTTCAGACATACATTATTCACCAATTATTTAGTAGCCTCTCATGAGGCATAACCCGCCTTTCATGAAATCAGTTTCTTGGATTAACAGCCTTTGGCTCAGTGGACGTGTTCAAATTATTTTGCTTCTGATAAATGCTACTATTTTTCCTGCGATAGATTATCTGTCCAACGAGCGGGTTTATAATTGTCAGAGTGGCACTTCTGACCTTTTTAAAAACCAGGCAGTTCATTTTCCAGTCCAGCAGCACCAAATCAACTTGGAAAAGTTGCCAGCCAAAACAATCCTTGTCCCAGCCTCACATTGGCCTGGCCTGACCAAACTCCAGCACAGGAGGAGTCCAATGTGCCAGTTCTCAAGGTCATAAGGTAACAGTGAACGAAGGCCATTCTGCCCTTCTTAGTTCTTCAATCTTGGATCTAAAAAGATCCCAAAGTAGTACCATCCCCCAAACCACCCCAGTTCAGCCTCTTTATTTCTTAAAAAGATTCACGGTTTATGCCTCCAGCATACTTTGGAAAGCAAAGTCAGACAAATGATTTCAAACTTCTAAAGCTGATTTAATAACTTGAGTGGAATAGCTGGAGAAAATTAGATGATAAAAGTAGGAATATTTTAGAAGATCACGACCATACCAGAAGGAGTGAGCACAAATTCACAACAGCAGATCATTCATAAATGTAAATTATGACTTGCAGGAGAGTGACTAAAGAATTTTCTGACAAGTAAGTCCAAAACTTATATTTTACTGGTTTAAAACCATTCTGCACCCCCCCCCCCCCAATATTTCACAACTTATATTCATATAGCGCCTTTAACACAATGAAACATCCCAAGGTGCTTCATGGGAGCATTATAAAACAAAGTATGACACTGAGTCACATGAAGAGATATTAGGTCAGATGACCAAAAGCTTGGTCAAAGAGGTAAGTTGTCTTAAAAAAAGGAGGAAAGCGAGGTAGAGCGGAAATTCCAGAGCTCGAGGTGTAGGTGACTGAAGGCGCTGCCACCGATAGTGGAACAGTTATCATTGGGAATGCACAAGAGGCCAGAATTAGAGGCCACCTTGCTCTTGTGCCCATATGTCCATCCTTGGCCTGCTGCATTGTTCCAGTGAAGCTCAACACAAACTGGAGGAACAGCACCTCCTCTTCCGATTAGGCACTTTACAGCCTTCCGGGCTTAACATTGAGTTCAACAACTTCCCTCTATCCAGCTCTACCTGTCCCACCCCCCTCAAATAGCTTATATTTCACCTCATTTCTATTTCTCCTTAGCTCTGACGAAGAGTCATACGGACTCGAAACGTTAACCGTGTTCCTCTCCGCAGATGCTGTTAGACCTGCTGAGTTTTTCCAGCTACTTTTGTTTTTGTTTCAGAATTAGAGGAATGCAGATATCTCGGGGGTGGGGGTGGTTGTGGGATTGGCGGAGGAGATTACAGAGAGCGAGAGAGCATTTCAAGTCCAGTCTGACTTTTCGTCGGAACTGGATTCAGATCCTGTCTCTAGATTCGGTGTGGTTCGATTGTATTTGAAGGAGTTGCCTGCTCTACCAGAGCTTCTCATGGACAGACAGTGCTTGAATGTGTTGGAAAGGTTGAATGAATGCATAGGAGGGCAACAGGTTTGCAGTTACAAGTTAGCAGCATGGAAGAGGCCGGAAAGGAGATGGGGGTGGGGAACAACTTTCTAAGGAAAAAGGCTCTACCATGGGGTCAATGAATAACTAATGGGTCAGCAGTGATCAGCATACCACGCCAGAGCGGTCAGATAGAGCGGAAGGAGAATCGGAGTGCGAGACCACCACAAGCAAAGAAGGGCCCTAACACAAAGAGCCCACCAGGGCCAAAGCCATAGGACAACCCCCAAGGGCAGGATAGGAAATCTCCACATAAAAACAAGGATTTCTTTCAAGACAACTGGATTCCTTCACTAACTGATTTTTAGGGAAAGAAAGCTATTGTTTAAAAACATTAAAATCAGGCTCAAAATTATACCGAAGCTTGGGAACAATGGCGGGAGAGGTTACTTTTCTGGGTTTTCAGCTTTGTCTCCCCTCGCCCGAGTGTCAGTGAACCACACCACCCAGCCAACACAGGCAAAATTAAATTCAAATCAATATTTCCCTCAAATTTTAAAAGTGACATTCAAACATCCACTTCAAATAAGCATTGCATTTTAAATTGATCGTGCAAGAGAAACCCTCTCATACGGTGTGGGTGGATCAAAACAGATCAGAAAATGGAAAAGTTAGATAATATATTAAAAAGTTAGAAAATGAGTATTAAAAGTTTTTTGGTGTTTATTCATGGAAGCTACATAAGTAAACAAATAGGCTTCAGCACGCATGGGGAATGGCTGACGCCGGTTAACCAAAAAATGCCGGCTGCCTAAGGGTTCCATGTTTCCAACCAATCAGAAAGCTCCTGCGGTGATCTTGCGGTGATGCGTGAGGAGTGATCGGGTGCTCTGTCTTGTCCAGTCCATTAACCATCTTGTGAGACAGATGGGGACAAAACTTTTTCGAGGGTTGTGAGCCTTCGGAACGGTTTTCCTCAAAAGGTAGTGGAAGCAGGGTCTTTGAATACTTTTAAGGCAGAGCTAAAGAGATTTGCAATTAATAAGGAAGCGAAAGGTTATCGGGGGTAGGCCAGAGGTTGCAATCCGATCAGCCATGATCTTATTGAACGGTAGAGCAGGCTTGAAGGACTGAGTGGCCTACTGTTATGGCACAGCTGATGGTAAATGCTGAGCTGCTCAAATCCCAGAGAGAAACATGAAACAACTGCCACAACTGTTTTGCAATTTGTATAAATTCAGATGCATCCCTTGAATTCAGTAGTAATAAGACTCATAGGTTTCTTACCAAACTAAATTAAACCTTTATTAATAGAAGAAATGATTTCAAGTACCTACATAAATCTACAAATTACGACTATGAGAGATTAACTAGGGGATTTAGAAGTTAACTCCAGTTACATTTGGCAACAGTAAGACAGATTTTAAAAGACCCAGGCAAAGAAACATTTTACCCTGAACAATCCAATTCAAGGTGAGTTCTCTTCACTTCAGTCCTTTATAGATAGCAGCTTGAGGCATTTCACACTTGTTAGATCGTAAAAATGCCTTTCCTTACACACAGCCTTCACTCCTTTATATATATTTTCCCCTTTGAATGCAAATACCCATTGTTTCACTATGTCTTTGGACTTTACCATTCTGATAATAAAAATCTCTCATAGTACTAATTTTACCAGTAACCTTTGGGAAAAATAAATACCATTTCTAAACTTCACCTGGCTAGGTGAAACATTTCACTCCCACTTTTGACTACAAGCTAGTCTGTTTTATTTAAAATGCAAATATTCTCTTTATACCTATGTTTACCTACTTAACATTTCAAACCTATCTTATCTTCTATTATATCAAAGCTTTGGACCAGCTGCCTTTAATTCAATTAAGTCAAACAGACACACAGAGATCCCACTATTAATGTTACTAGAATTTATTGTAAAGTATGAGAATTATTATATCTTAGAGTCACAGTCAGAGTTATACAGCACAGAAATAAGCCCTTCGGCCCATCATGTCCATGCCAGCTATCAAGGACCTATCTATTCTAATCCCATTTTCTAGCACTTGGCCCATCGCCCTGTATGCTAAGCCATTTCAAGTATTCATCTAAACACTTCTTAAATGTTGTGAGGGTTCCTGCCTTTACCACCCCCTCAGGTAGTGTGTTCCAGATTCCAAGCACCCTCTGGGTGAAAAGAATTTTCCTCAAATCCCCTCTAAACCTCCTATCCCTTACCTTAAATCTATGCCCCCTGGTTATTGACACCTCTGCTCAGGGGAAAAGTTTCTTCCTATCTACGCCCCTCATAATTTTGTATACCTCTATCAGGTCACCCCCTCAGTCTTCTCTGCCCTTAAGGAAAACAACCCCAGCCTATCCAGTCTCTCTACATAGCTGAAACACTCCAACCCAGGCAACATCCTGATGAATCTCCTCTGAACCTTCTCCAGTGCAATCACATCCTTCCTATACTGCGGCAAGCAGAACCGCACACACTACTGCAGCTGTGGCCTAACCAGCATCTTATACAGCTCCAACATAACCTCCCTGCTCTTATATTCTATGCCTCGGCTAATAAAGGAAAGCATCCCATATGCCTTCTTAACCACCTTATCTACCTGTCCTGCCGGCTTCAGGGACCAATGGACATGTACACCAAGGTCCCTCTGATCCTCTGTACTTCCTAGGGTTCTACCATTCATAGTATATTCCCTTGTCATGTTAATCCTCCCCAATTGCATCACCTCACACTTCTCAGGATTAAATTCGATTTGCCACTGGTCTGCCCATCTTACCAGCCATTTGTCTCGTCCTGTAATCCAAGGCTTTCCCCCTCACTATTTACGACACCATCAATTTTCGTGTCGTCTGCGAGCTTACTGACCAAGCCTCCTATGTTCACAGCTAAATCATTAACGTGCACTACAAACAGCAAGGGTCCCAGCACCAATCCCTGCGGTATACAGGCTTTCAATCACAAAAAACCATCTTCGACCATCACCCTCTGCCTCCTGCCATTAAGCCAATTTTGGATCCAATTAGCCCTGGAACCCATCTTCCTGACACTATTCCAGCTCTTATGTTTGTATGTTTATAAACCTCTAGGATCACCTCAGCAGATGCTTCTTTCAGGCTGGAAGCCCAGGTTTCTCCAGTTTATCCTCATAATTCAGACTTTTATCAATGGGGATCAGCTTTGAATTTCTTCTCTGCTTGTGTTTCCAGCATTAGAATTGGCCCTCAGCAACCAACTCTGGACGTAGCACAAAAGGATTGATCGGATCAGAGCGCTGGCCAGGATTTTACACGAAGACAGTGGTCTCACCCTGAAAAGTCAGGGGCAAGTCTGCCTCCACTCGACTGGGTGTCCCCTCAGCAACTTAACAGCTGTCACCCACCAAATTTGGGAGGTAGCCTTGCCTGGGGCATTGACCAATCACATGCCTGACATCTCCCTAGTCCCACCAGTGCCACTGGGGGAGTGGTAGCCACTACTGTGGCTATAGATCATCCTCAACGAAGAGGAGCCATGGAGCCAGATACAAAGGTATTGATGAGGCCAGTCCGGTGAGGAGATTGGGATGCCTCTATTGAACACAGGCTTTCCAAATAAGGAGGGGCCTAACCCCATCCCCCCACCAAAAAAACCCACCAACGCAGCCAAAATACCAGCAATGGCAAGAGACGACTCCTAAGCAACCATTGAATGGCCATCAATTGGCCAAAGGGAAGGTGGGTCATCAGACACCTCCCCCACAGCTGGTAAAATGCCAGTGGAGGTGGGCAGATGAGGGGCATGGCACCACCTTCGCGCCCGATTTTATGCCACACCTCTCTCCTCTGCAAGTCCATTCCTGAGTTAGGGAAACCTGTAAAATTTCATCTTTTTTTAAGCTTGGTCAGACACTTCCTCTGACTTGTTCGGGTTATATACTTGCAATTTTGTGTGGAATTCGTCGGACATTTTGGAGTCAAGATTCCTGAGACTTAAGGGCCGAGATGAAATTGGACGTGGTGTCATGTTGGTTGCCTGCCGACATGCCCTTCCTGATATTCTGCCTGCTTACTGAACTGCAGAGATGTTATGCAGCAAACAAATAAGATCCTGCCTAATTTTATTTCCCTGTCCATGTCTCTCTCAGCTTCGTCTTTCTCTATTTCAACACCATGTGTGGAATTTTACAGCCCCTCCCATCAGCAGGACTTTCTGGTCCCAAAGTCAACAGACTTGCAACATTTTACAGCACCGCCTCCCCCGTTGCGACAGGACCGTGTGTGAAATAGGTATCCTCAAAGAGTTTACACTCGCTTCCACTGCCCTGTTCCCTTTCCATTTCCTTTCAAAATCCATTACAGGTCCTTGGCCACATGCTGTAGTGCGGAAAACTGTCCTGTGTTTGAATAGGCGAGTCTGCTTACTATTGATGCTCACTGTGCTTGATTTGAGTCTATTACCCAGGTTGAACCAAAGTAAACAAAGCTGTAGAAAGACAGGGAAGCCAGAGCTATTTGCAATCACAAAATATTTTTAAAACTCCTGTAAATAAACCCATTGCACATTTAGAAACTAGTGTCATCTCTGCATTGCTTTTTTAGGTAAAATAAACACATGTAAGTTGAGCTCATTGCCTCAATTATTCAAGCATGGCTAGTTTTATGGTGACTTTTTCCTGGTCTGTGGAATTCTTCACAAACCTGGTACCTCTCTATGATCACAACAGCAACAACTTCAATTCTGGTCTATCCAAAACAGCAGCAGAATGCAAATTCTGCACACAGATTTGCCCTAATGGAGGTATTCACAGGGAGGAGGTAGACCAAATGCTTCCAAAATTGAAAATCAAGGTATAAAACCAGAGAAATTTAGTGCAGCATTCAAACCAAGCCTGTTCCAATGGATAGATGAATTTTCTGCTATGCATTGTGGTAATGCAAAACAAGGGCTTCAAAACATCCACAACTTTAAGATACTAAGTTTCTCCAAGTTTGGCACAACCTTGGGTTTAATACATTTTCATTTCCAAATGTATCGATAATGTTAAAGTGAGACACAGTCTCATGACTGAGTGATCGTCTATGCAAGATGCAATTGAACAGATTGTTGTAGGGTCACTAACTTACACCATGCCCGACACTGCTTAGCCTGAATTGCGCAAGTTTTTCAGTTTGATCCATTTATGCCACTATATCGCTTCAATAGATGACCGCACCATAAACAGTGCCCGTTTGAAACATGTCCGCACCATAAACTCACTTAAGCAGAAGCGGTTTGGCAACACAATGAATGACGCCACTAAACACATAACAGATCTCTCTCAGCATGTACTCTCAAAAAGCGAGGCGTTTGTTCTTGTGCATGGTTTCACTTTTGGTGCGCCTCCATCCCAAATCAACAGGAAGAGGTGTTAGCCAAGTTTGAACTCCTCTACTCCCAACTACTCCACCACAAACCAGTGTCCATTGAAGATGCTGAATCCTTGAAAGCTCACCTAGCTGATCTTGTGCATGCATATTGCGGGATTCTGAATGACCTGTCGGACTTTCACACGCGTTGCTAGGCTTTAAGACCAACCCGGACACACACAACAATAAACCTGGCAAAGGGACAGTAATAGTCATCCTTAACAAGCATAACTATATCAACAAAATGCATGCTATGCTTAATGACAGGTCCAAACTCTTATCCATTGGACCTGCCACTCAACAGGACCAGCCAGCCTTGCTCGAAAGCAGGCTTAAAAAAATTGCTTGCTGGACTTGTGTAAGAGTGATGAGCTACCGCGTGATCTATATGACAGGGTTCGTCCTCATGGTTCACTACATGCGCCTATGTATGGGCTTCCCAAGACACACAAAAGTGATGTCCCTCAATGCCCTATGACCGGTTCGCACAGCATGAATTGGTCAAAAGGTTGGGTGAATTGTTTTGACCAGGTTTCCACATAAATGTGAAGGGCTCCTTCACTGTGTGCAAAGGGACCATAACAGGATTTGCATATCAATAGCAAAGCTGTGTCAATGTGCTCATTTGACATTGCTAGCCTATTCAAAGTGCCATTTAAGGATGCCATAGACATTTGCACTGCAGCACTATATCATGGCGATCTAGACCCGCCACCATTGCGTGAATCAGTATGCATTTGAGTTCAGTTTTAATGACACCATGTATGCCCAAATAGATGGCGTTGCCATGGGATCCCCTCCAGGCCCAGCTCTTGCAAACATCTTTGTTGGGTTCCATGAGAAAAATGTCTTTGATGGAACACCTAACCTCCTATCCTTCATCTTTGATATGTGGATGATACATTTGCTATATTCAAATCTGCAGCTGCATGTAATAATTTCCTTGCACGTCTTTATGGGCTCCATGCTGTGTTCAAATTCGTCTTTGAAATGGAGCAGTCAAGTGAATTCTTCCTTCACGTACTAGTTTGAGAAATCTTCCGGGGGTTTCTCTACCACAAAGCTACCTTCGCTGGTCAATGTACATATTGGGATTCTTACAGTTCCACACACTATAAGATTGTTCTTATCGGCAACCTTGTTAATAGGACCTGAGCCATTTGCTCACCATTCAAGCTTGATACTGAAATAGGACGCAAAGACATCCTGCAGGATAATGGCTACTCTGATCACATAATTTTGCACTGTATATTATGCAAACTCATGAATGGGCCCAAGGCCATCACTTTTCAGCCTTGAAGAGTGCCAAAAGTGATGGCCTTGAAACATTATCACCGTTCCTTCACTGTCGCTGGGTCAAAGTCCTGGAATTCACTAACAGCACTGTGGGTGTACCTACACCACATGGGCTGCAGCAGTTCAAGGCGACAGCTCACCACCACCTTCTCAAGGGCAATTAGGGATGGGCAATAAACACTGGCCCAGCCAGTGATGCCCACATCTCATGAATGAATAAAACGCCAAAAAGATGTTCTGCCTATCACACAAATGAGTAATGAATGATATGAATTTCAGTGCCAGTATGACGCTAGGTATGGAGGCCCTACATCTCAAAGACAAGCAGATCATATCAAAAAGCATGTCCCAGCCGCTGTTCACAAAGGGCAGTATACAGACCGTACTGAACCAACCTGTGCTTGCAAAATTCAGTGTCCAACATTAGATGTGATTCCGCAATTGGATAACATTTGCTAAGAATTACACTGGCAACCAATTTAAGATCATCAGCTGGGCTCAAAAAGTGGTGCATCTGCATGTCCTGCAAGCTACATAAATCAGTACTTTGCAGACAGCAAGAACGCGTACATGCATTGTGCCTGTTTCAGCTAAACAAAACAAACGACAGGGACTCACTGACTCATTCCTCAGGGTAATGCCTTGGCCGATCAGGGTCAAGGTGCCTAGTTCAAATTTCAAACAAACAATGCTTGGCAGTTAACTGCCAGTCTCCAGTAACTGGTGCATTATCCATGGCAACGCCACTTGCTAACCAGTCAGCACTCTCTTCACATACAGTACAAGTTGTTGTTTTCTCACTTAGTGGTATTCTTGCAAGTGTCCTGATGAATGCAAGACAAAAAAAGTTTAGACATGTCTCTTTTCAGCAATACTCAAGTCCTATACTACCAAACGACTATTTAGATATTAAAAAGACAAACTTGCACTTATTTATGCACTTTGTGGCCAATGAAACAATTCTGAAATACAGTCAGTCATTGTTGTACAGCAGGAAAGGAGGAGTCAATAGTGTACAGCAAGCTTCCAAAAACAGCAATATGATAATGACCAGATCAACTGTCTTTTGATGATAAATATTAGTCAAGGCACCAGGGATAACTTCCCTGCTCTGCTTCGAAATAGTGCCGTGGGATTGACCCAAGGAGGAAGACAGGCCTCAGTTTAACGTCTCATCCAAAAGACGGCACCTCTGACAGTGCAACGCTCCCTTAGTGCTGCACCAGAGCGTCAGTCTAGATCTTAGTACTCAAGTCACCGGATATAAACAGCTATCGCCCCCAGAAGAAAATGTGAAGGGAGGTGTGGGATAAAACAAGGCCAGTGTATGCCAGTGCTCAAGAACATTCTTACTGGTTGCCAGTAGCAAGGGCACTGTACTATGTGCTGCCTAGGAGGCTATAGTAGTGAGCAAAGCCATCCCAGGCTTCTCGGCCCAGTTACAACCAGTGACCTCTATGGGAAGGTGTACGGTACAGATCATAGGAGAACATAGCTTGAGTTTCACAGCTCAATGACCTACCACGCTCCACCTCTCTTGTGACAGGTGACCGCTTGGGCCAAATGCAGGAAGTCAGTCAGCAACCTGCAGATTCGCTTCACAGCACGAGACAGCACTAAGTTAATGGGAAGACAGACGAGAGTGCTTCTCTCGGTTAAAAAACCTTCCGGTGAAAAGCTCATCTGGTCACCTTCACTGGGGGCATTGATTGTTTCTCTCCACAGATGCTGCCGGTGCTGAGTGTATCCAGTATTTTTTTGTTTTTATTTCGGGTTTCCAGCATCTGCAGCATTTTACTTTGCTTCTCTTCACTCTCCAATATGGTTCTCCCCAGTCTAGAGCACAAAAAGACTTTGCAATCACTGGGCAGGTGGTGAAGGTGTGTGATGGGTTGGGTGTCCCATCCTGGGTGTACCCCACCTGGTGTCCATGGCCTGTCGGGATAGGCTCCCACTCCCCGTGACGCAGAATTGGATGAAATGGTTCTGGAAAAGTGGGTGAGTTGAGTGTCCATCAACTTGAGAGGGTTCCCATATCTATCAGGAAAGGCTAAACAAGCCTTTTTCCTTTAGAAGAGGCAAGGTTGAGGTGGGGTGACCCAACAGAAGTCTTTAACGTTAGGAAGGGGTTTGATAGGGGACACAGGGAAAAAAAAAAAGGTACAGTGAACGCCTGAAGATTCCAGTTCAGCGACCGCTTATTCTGCTGGCAATATTTTAAAACTTAAAAAAAAGTTATTTCAAGATTACCAAAACAAACAATTTAAACATATTGAGCGCTCACTCCTGATCCGGACAGTTCTGAGCCATTCCCGCCTTCCTTTGCAGCCTGAAAGCACCGGCTCCGCACCCCCTCCCCCCCTCACGAGCTCACCAAAGACACACTCCAATCCAGAGACTGGCGAGGCTCACCTGACACAGCCGACAGTCACCATGGCAACTACAGGGCCCAGCGTCCAGGCCCACACAGAAATCTAAAGTCATCAAGGCCTGCGCAGACATCCAAAGCCTGAAGACAGGAGTCAGGGACAATGACTCCACCGCTACACATTTGATTGGGGAAGGTTAGAGGTGTTCCCACGCGTGGAGACCAGAAACAGGGGCCCACAAATATAATTCCAACAGTGAATTCAGGAGAAACCTCTTTACCCAGAGAGTGGTTCGAAGAATTCTCCGCCACAGGGAGTAAGCATTTGAAGTGAACAGCACAGATATGAATTAGGAACAGGTGTAGGCCATTCGGCCCTTTGAACCATGGCTGATCGGATTGTGGCCCCAGCTCCACTCTCCAACCTACCCCCAATAATCTTCGACTCCCTTGTCAGTCAAGAATCTATCTGTGCCTTAAAAATATTCAAGGACCACACTTGATAGGTACCTTTAAGTACATAGGATAAACACGAGGGAGAAAGGAATAGAAGGATATGTTGGTAGATTGGGGTAAAATAAGGAGGTAGAAGGTACATGTGGAGCCTAAACCATTAAACCATGGAGACATTGAACAGTCAGGCTGAATGGCCCATTTCTCTGCTGTAAAATCTATACCAGAAATCTACAAAGAAGTAGAGAGTGTTTCCATATGATAGAGTTGTGTCCATTGAACAGAAAAGATCATAAATGAATTAAAACACAATCAGGGCAAAAAAATAAAGATGGAGGGGGGCTTGAGAGGGAAAGCAGGAGACACAGGAACACTTATTAAAAATAACTTACAAGAAAAAAAAAGAGTTGTTTTTACACCCCACAGCCGATCTCTCAAGAGGGAGAGGGTTAAAACATAAAAAAGGTTCAGTAATACATATGCACCCTGTAAGCTTTTTAAAATGAATTTCCCAGTGTCTTTTTCCTTCTCCCTCTAGCATGGCTAGTTTTGCATTTTTTGAATGCTTTACTATGCCAAAGACAGAGACTTGGATGAATGGTGTATTTAAGATGGAGATAGATAGGTTCTTGATTGGTAAGGGGATCAAAGCTTATGGGGAGAAGGCAGGAGAATGGGGTTGAGAAACTTATCAGCCATGATTGAATGGCGGAGCAGACTCGATGGGCCGATTGGCCTAATTTCTGCTCCTATGTCTTATGGTCTTATGGACAGCGGGCACACCAAAGCACTGGAGAAGTATCACCCGTCAATAGTTTCCCTCAATGGGTAAAACTCTGACCTCAAAGTCAGAAGGTTGTGGATTCAAGTCCCACTCCAGAGGCTGGAGTGCATAATCCAGGGTGTGTGGGATCTTGCTTTGTGCACAATGGCTGCTGCCATTTCCTACGTTTCAGTCTCATCCTACTAACGTGTGCTGTTTGCGCTGTAAAGTGAACATTGTAAGATCCTGGAGGTTCTTAAAAGGTGCTACATAAACAAATATTTCTAACAACGGCATGAACATCCTACAGTCTACAGAGAAGACAGGTCACAATCCAGGGCAGCAAATTTATCCAGAAGTTTGAGTCACCGAGTAATAATAAAAAATTAATCTGTACTTATTCCTGTTAGGCAGATCCTTGGGATCGAGGGAGACCCTCTTCCACTTCAGTTCAGTGAACCTAATGTGTGATCAGCCGACCTCGGCTACAATTGGGGTGGGTGATGCTTTGGGTGTTGGGGTAGGTGGGTTGTTTGGAGGCCGGTCTGCTGCTCCCTCCGACACCTCGACTTTGTCTCTGCGCATTCCCAAATTTCCCGGTGCTTTCCCGGATGAACCTTCCCCATTTTGGTCAGTCACGTGCCAGGATCTCCCGTGATCTGGCCGTGATGTTTGACCTCTTTATGGATATCCTCAAAGCATCCCTGAAGTGTTTTCGTTGACCGCCTGGGAGTCTCCTGCTGCAACCAAACAGAGCGGCTGCTTCGGGAGTCCGGTGTCAGGCATACGAATGACACGTCCCACCCAGCGGAGCTGGTTTTGAGTGGTGAGCACCTCGATGCTGGGCAAGTTGGCTTGGGAGAAGCTGCTGTTGGACCCCCTTTCTTGCCACCAGACTTGGAGGATATAGCGAGGGGCACCGCTGGTGGTATTTCTCCAGTGCTATGAAGTGCCTGCTGTAGATGATCCAAGTCTCTGCCTTTGGCAAAGTAAAGCATTCAACGAAAAAAAAATACATAACAGGAGCATTAATTTTAAAAAAAACAAACATAATTTGACCCCAAACTACAGCATTATTAAAAGAAGAAATAGGTAGTTTTTTTAAACAAAGGTGTGTCTTAATGAGAGCAAGGAGGCAGAGAGGTTCAGGGAGGGAATTCTAGTGCTTGGGGCCTGGCCTTCTAAAGACATGGCCATTGGTAGAGTGACAAAATGGAGGATGAGCAAGAGGCCACAATTTATTCAAAATGGGGCCCATGGGACAAGTTTCATTGTCCCAGAAGGCTTTCTGTTTTAAAAGAAAGCAAACACTAGTTAATTACTAATCCAGAAGTGCTTTTATCATTAGTGTTAACAGATGCAAGCATGTGGTCATTATACTTCAGAGGACTAGCCCATTAAGTCATTGTCCCACCCACAACGACAATATTCAATTGTGAATGCCATTCCATTAATAAATACACTGGACTGGATTCTTATACAATGCAAATGACAGATATCTCATTAGATGCAATAAAAGACATCGGCAATTCACCTTGCCTAGTTAATTATAGGGGTAATAACACTGTATTAGGAGACATCTGATCCTGGTGTCATGACTCTAAGCCAGCCTGAACACAAAAGGGGAAGAGGGAGAGAATGTTTTCATTTTGTTCTTTGTCTCTCTGAACGTTTATGCAACTGAAAAATTTAAAAGCTAAATTTGACAATACACCCTGGTAGAATTTCATCAGTTCAGATATACCAGCAATTCTTAGGGACTACTACAGAAAAAACACTTGCAACTAGTTCTCCCTTGTCCAAAACAGGTTAGCTGGTCATAATCACCTTGCTGTTTGTGGGAGCTTGCTGTGCACAAGCTAACTACTGTATCTTTCTCCATTACAATAGGCACCATACTTCTACAGTACTTCATTGGCTGTTACGACGTTCTGAGGGCATTATATAAATACAAGTTCTTATTTTTAAAATGACTACTCCAGTCAAACACATTTTGGAAGGCAAATTCTCAGTACAGGTCGAGTGTCCTTTATCCAAAGCCCTCGGTGCCGTTTGCATTTGGATTTCAGATACTGCATATAAACTTACATTGCAATAGCATAAACCTAGGCTAACTATAGTCTAAAGTAAATAAATGGCTAGAAAAGTAAGATGTATCACCGAATAATAAATACAGGTGATACATTACGACACGAATAATAAATATATTACCCTGTAATAAATTTCCTTTTGACATATTGACCACAAAAATCGCAAGGTAAACAGTGCAGACAAACAACTAGACTTCCCACACGAAAGGTTAAAAAAATGTGCAGCTATTTGGATGTGTTTGGTTTTCGGATTTAGGGACAACAAACTCATATTTCTCTACTCCAAGCTTCAGAGAAATTTAAAACAAAAACACCTGGAAAAACACAGCAGGTCTGACAGCATCTACGGAGAGGAACACAGTTAACGTTTCAAGTCCGTATGACTCTTTTCTATTTTTCCTTAGTTCTGTTGAAGAGGTGAAATATAAGCTGGTTTAAGGTGGGGTGGGACAGGTAGAGCTGGATAGAGGCCCAGTGATAGGTGGAGATAACCAAAAGATGTCATAGACAAAAGGAAAGCAATGAAGGTGAACAAGGCAAAATAGAGAGATGGAAATCCTGTCGGAGAGAAGAGCAATACTTCCTCAAGGTAGGCATTCCTTGAAGAGAAGTGGCAGTCAATGAAACACTAAGATAAAAGCAAAAAACTGCGGATGCTGGAAATCCAAAACAAAAACAAAAATAGCTGGAAAAACCTCAGCAGGTCTGACAGCATCTGTGGAGAGGAACACAGTTAACGCTTCGAGCCCGTATGACTCTTCAACAGAACTGAGGAAAAATAGAAAAGAGGTGAAATATAAGCTGGTTTAAAGGGGCGGGGGGATGGTGGGACAGGTAGAGCTGGATAGAAATTTGCCTTACTTGCAGTGAAGACAAATTTGACATTTGCTTACATTCAGCTCGGGGTGTTTTTGGTAAAATAATTCCTCACTCAACGTTGTAGTTGCATTCCTGAAAAGTGAAACAACTTTAAGCAAACCATATTTGCCTATTACAGCCAACGTAAAAGCTATAGTAAGGTCCCCATTGACATGTTTTCATAATGATATAAAGGCACCGATCACTCATAAGGGATTGTGCAAACATGATGAGAGTTCATTTATTGACACTAGGCACATAGGAACATTTACACAGGGGCATAAAGCTTGAAGGCAAATCAGCAGGGCTGTTCTTCTGTGCTGAAAGCAAAAAAGTACAACTAGAAGTGGATGGCATGACACACTTCCTTCCTAGTGATATCGTGCTCCTATCCCTTAAAGGCATATTATGACACGTCAGAAGAAACATGTAAACATTATGCCCTGCAATTTGAAATACTGTATGTTCCAAAATTCCCATACCCAACTGAAATATATTTTTAAATTTATTGTATTTTAAAAGTTAAGAAATATGCTAACCCCTTCTACTTGTCTCCCACTCACTGCCTCTCCTGCTGGCTGACCCTCCCGCTTGTTGTTTCCCCCTCTGACTGAGGGTTTGGGAGAAGGGAGAGGTGCCAGTGAGGAGAGAGGCAGTGAGCGGCATTGGTGCTGCAAAATGGCGCTAATTGGGTCATGCTACGTCATCTTCGATATGAAACAAGGCTGAAGCGGAAATCCCAATGCTAAATGCGTATACTAGCCCTATTATATCTGCAACGTTAAAGCAAAAAGGCACCGAATGAGGTAAATTAAAGCGGGAACTTATTGCCATTTTTATTTTGGCTCATTATTAGTGCTCACCCTAAGTACTGGCTCAGGAGGTAGCAGTCTCACCTCGGGTCAGAGTGGATTCAAACTCAACTCCAAAATAAAGTGTGAAGCTTCTGAGTGGTACCAAGGAGTGCTACACTGTCAGATGTCCTGTCTTTTACATTAAAATATTAAACAGTCTGCTTTCTCAGATAGGTGTAAAAAGGTCCTATGCCACTATTTCAAACAAGAGCAAGGGGAGATAGAAACATAGGAAATAGGAACAAGAGTAGGTCATTCAGCCCTTCGAGCCTGCTTGGCCATTCTATTTGAACATGGTTGATCCTCTATCTCAACGCCATATTCCCTCTCTCTCCCCATACCCCTTGACGCCTTTAGGGTCTAGAAATCTATTTCCTTCTTAAATATATTCAGTGACCTGGCATCCACAGCCTTCTATGGTAGAAAATTCCATAGGTTCACCATCTTCGGAGTGAAGAAGTTTCTCCTTAACTCAGTCCTAGATGGCCTACCCCGTATCCTGAGACTGTGAGCTTGTTCTAGACACCCTCCCAGCCAGGGGAAACATCATCCCTGCATTCAGGTCTGTCCAGCTCGGTCAGAATTTTACACGTTTCAAAGAGATCCCCTCTTATTCATCTAAACTCCAGTGAATACAGGCCCAATCAGCCCAAAATCTCCTCATACGACAATCCTGCGAGCCCAGGGATCAGTCTGGACAACCTTCGGTGCAGTCACTCTATGGCAAATATATCTTTCAATGACCCACCACAGCATCCTGACCAATATTTATCCCTTAACCAACATCACTGGGAAGAGAAAAGTTCTGGTCATCATCAAAATGCTGTTTCTGGGACCAGGCTGTGCACAACAGTTACTACACTTCAGAAGTATTTCTCCATTGGCTGCAATGCTTTGGGTCAACCAGAATTAGTAAAAGGTGCTATATAAATGCAATGTCTCTCTACCTTTGCCACCATTTAGAAGTCTGTGTTCCTGGATCAGGGATTCCCATTGCCAACCTCCTCAGTTCTATCTTACCGAGCTCAGTACACGTCTCCATCGAATAATTAGACAGCTCAGTTTTCACTCCAATTGAAGATAATTGAACATGGTTAAATGTGCTGCATCCATGCCCAGATAAGAGACCTAAACTTGACCAGGCTTAATTATTTGCTCTGAAAGTGGGAGGGAATTTCAACTGCAGTAGGCAAGTAGATCAGACTTCTCAACTTCCTGGCCACTTTACTCTTAGCTTTCTCAGTTCCCCCTCCCCACCTCACTTGCCCCCAGGGTTCCTAAAACAGAGGATGTTCAAAGAGTTATCATTTCATCCACACAACGTGTCTCCCCCCTCCACCAAGCAAAAGAGGGGAGATGGTAGCATAAGTGTTAATGTCACTGGACCAGTAATCCAGAGGCACAGGCTAATTAATGCTCAGAGGGCACAGGTTCAAATCCCACCATGGCAGCTGGTGGAATTCAAATCGAAATAATAAAAGCTAGTCTCAATAATGTGACCATTGCATGCATCAAATTGCTGTAAAAACCCAGCTGATTCATTAATATCCTTTAGGGAAGGAAATCTACCATCCTTACCTGATCTAGCCTACACGTGACTCCAGACCCAAAACATGGTCGAATCTTACTTGCCCTGTGAAATGGCCTGGCAAGGGAAATTGGGGATGAGCAACAAATGTTGGTCTTGACAATGATCCTACATCCCACAAAATAATAATAAAATAAAATAACAGGGCTCCATTTATGCTTTAGCTCTTGCTGATTTAATATTGTGGTCCTGAAGGCTCGTTATTGCTTCACTGATATCAAAATCTGTTTGCATCAACAACAAGAAACTAAGAATATTACATCCTGGGGCTCTTCTCTCTTTGAAAAAGTAAGATGGTAAGAGGTTACCTGTTAGAGGTTTTTACATTTTTGAAGGTGTTTAATAGGGTAGACAGAGAAGGTATTTCCACTTGTTGGGTGGGGGGGGAGGTTAGCCCATAAACAAGGGGTCATAAATGTAAGACAGTCACTGATAAATCCATTAAGGGATTCAGGAGAAGCTTTTTTTTTTTTACATAAAAAAAGTGTGCGGCAAGCAAGAATGTGGAACATGCTCCCACTGCGGCAGAGATGAATAGCATAGAGGCTTTTGAGGGGAAAACAGATAAATATGAGAAAAGGCATGGAAACATATATTGGTAGGCTGAGATGAAGCAAATAGAATGGCAGGAGGCTCTTGTGGAATATAAGCACCAGCTTAGACGTTAAGATAAAAGCAAAATACTGAGGATGCTGGAAATCAAACCAAAACAGAAAATGCTGGAAGAACTCAGCATCTCTGGAGGTTATAAACAGAGCTAACATTTCAAGTCCTTATGAAGAGTCATAAGGATTCGAAATGTCAACTCTTGTCTTTTTTCTCCGCAGATGCTGTTAGGCCTGCTGAGTTTTTCCAGCATTTTCTGTTATTGTAACAGCTTAGGCAATGATGGATCAAATGTTTTTGTGCTGTAGGTTTTCTGCAATTCCCTTGATGGAGAATTCTAGAACCAGGGGACATAGATTCAAGATAAGTGGCAGAAGGTGTAGGGGGGACATGAGGAAGAACTTTTTTTTTTTTTTTTTTTACACAGAGGGTAGTGGGTATCTGGAATTCGCTGCCCAAGTTGGTGGTAGAGGCAGAAACTCTAAACTCTTTTAAAAAGTACCTGGATCTGCACCTAAAGTGCTGTAAGCTGCAGGGCTATGGGCTGGGAGCAGGAAGGTGGGATTAGAAAGGGCACCTGGGTGTCCTCGGGCTGGCATGGACAAGATGGACCAAATGGCCTCGTTCTGTGCTGTAACTTTTCTATGGTTCTATGTACATACCTCTTGATAGACACTAGCATACGATCCATTAAGGGAAATTACCTGGTCTGAGGGAAGAACTCTACAATTTACCAGAAAGGACTTCTTTAAATACTTCAAGCTACCCAGTTCTTGATCAAGTAACCCTTCTGCCCTTGTCAACTCACACATGCAATCAGTCAGTCACCACCTGCTTTCTCCATCTATTACTTTCACCTGCCACTCAAGGTTACAACCAACAGGCTTGGCTGAGTGCCAGTAGATACATTGGATCTTCAAGGTTATTTACCATCTGTATCCACCCTCCCTAATGCATTTTTTTTTAATCCTCTTCCTCAGGGCCTAGTCAGCCCATCTTAGCTTCAAAGCCACATTTAACTTTCTGTCATACATTTAGTTATTATTTCAGTTTGGATTGTAAGCAATCACTGTTTCATTGGAAGCCAGGTTTCCAATTGGTGGAAGTGAAATTTCAATTGTGCAGGCTAATTCAGCATTTTTATAGATGTCTTTGGATATCCCCAGGATCTGTTCTGTGTTAGGACACAGCACGGAGACAGGCCATTCGGCCCAACTGGTCCGTGCTGACCTCCTCCTCAATTTCATCTAAGAACATCACCATATCCTTCTATTCCTTCTCCCTCATGTACTTCTCTAACTTCCCTGTAAGCACACCTCATCGCTGTCTCAACCACTCCATGGTAGTAGGTTCTACATCCTCACCACTCTCTGGGTAAAGAAGTTTCCCCCGAATTCCCTATTGGATTTCTTGGTGACTATCTTATATTGATGACCTCTAGTTCTGGACTACCTACCAGTGGGAGCATACAGGTGGCCAACAGCACTTATGTTTAGAATTCCCAGATATCCATACATCATCGATAGTGATTATGTATTCTCAACAGGTAAGCAACAGTCACTATTCATTTCTGAACCCCTTTAGGGGCAAAACATCACTTGCGGTTGCATAGGAACATTGCAAGTGTCATGTTTCCTACATGGACGTACAGGCATATTCTGTACTCTGTCCCAAAGACCGTGGAAGTTATTGTATCCTCTACCTCGCTTTCATTCTTTTAAAGACAGCTATCTGACTAAGCCGTTGCTCATCAGTCTTTATGTGGCTCAGTGTCATATTTTGATCTAATGCTTCAGTGATGCTCCTCAGGATGTTTTATTATGCTAAAGACACTGTATAAATAGTTGTTGCTGTTTCCTCCAACTAATAAGTGTTGATAAGGCAAAATGTTCCAAGTGGGAGGAAGGTGCTTTTTTTTTTAAATTTAAAATTCTTTCGCAGGGTGTTGGCCAACATTCATTAGCCATTGCTATTGGGTAATGGGGGCTGGCTTCTTGAACCGCTGCAGTCGATGAGGTGTAGGTACACCCACAGTGCTGTTAGGAAGGGCATTCCAGGAGCTGTACCCAGCAATGAAGGAATGGAATATAGTTCCAAGTCAAGATAGCATGGGATTTGGAAGCAAATTTGCAGGAGGTGGCGTTCCCATGCATCTGCTGCCCTTGCACTTCTGGATGGTGGAAGTTGCTGTGAAAGGAGCCTTGGTGAGTTACTGCAATATATTTTGTAGATGGTACACACTGCTGCCACTGAGCGTCAAGGGAGTGAATGTTGAAGGTGGTAGGCAGGGTGCTAATCAAACAAGCTTTGTGGTGTGGACGCCTAGATGATGTTGAGTTTCGACAGCTGTTGGAACTGCACTCATCCAGGCAAGTGGAGAGTATTCCATCACTCTCCTGACTTGTGCCTTGTAGATGGTAGACAGGCTTCGGGGGAGTGAGGAGGTGAGGTACTCGCTGCAGGATTCTTAGCCTCTGACCTGCTCTTGTAGCCACAGTATTTATATGGATAGTCCAATTCAGTTTCTAGCCAATCAACAACCCCCAGGATGTTGATAGTGGGGGTTCCAGCAGTGGTAATGCCATTGAATGTCAAGGGGTGATGTTTAGATTCTCTTTTGTTGGAGATGGTCATTGACTGGCACTTGTGTGGCAATTCACACCACACATTAGCCCAAGCCTGGATATTATCCAGATCTTGCTGTGTATGGACACTGACATCTTCAGTATCAGAGGAATTGGGAATGTGCAATGTTCAGCACCAGTGAACATCCCCACTTCTGACCTTATGATGGAAGGAAGGTCATTTACGAAGCAGCTGAAGATGGTTGGGCCGAGGACACTACCCTGAGGAACTCTTGTAGTGATGTCCTGGAGCGGAGATGATTGACCTCCAACAACCACAACCATCTTCCTTTGTGCTGGGTATGACTTTGACTAGTGGAGAGCTTTCCCCCCACCTCCCCAATTTCCATCAACTTCCAAGGTGCCACAATGGGTCCAATACTGCCTCAATGTCAGGGGAAATCACTGTGACCTCAACTCTTTTGTGGATAGAGATTAAACACTAGCATAGACCCGTTGGGCTGAATGGCCCATTTCTCTTGCTGTAAAATTCCATCTAATGACTGTAGGTACTGGTTTTAACTGTGAATATATTTCACACAGGAGACAAGACTCAAGGTTAGTAACATTTCTGCTCAGAATAGATTTCCTGACTTTTATTTTATTTTGGTAAACAAAGCCAATGCCGGCAATAGTTCCCCTAGCTGGGCAGCAGGATCACATTCTCAAGTTTCCTGTGACTACAATCAAGGTAGCCAGAAAAGAGCATTAACAGATTTTAGTCAGGGAAAGACAGCATCTGTAGAATTGCTACTCATGAGGCTTAAAAGAAGTCCTGTCATTGAAGGAAATTGAAACTGAGGGCAGCAGGATCCAACTGAATAACAATTACAAAAATTACTTGCAGACTTCCAACAGTGGGTGGGGGAAAGGAAGGAGGATACATTGGTGTCATGAGACAGACCCATGACCTAAAGTGCACTCCTGCCAAGTCCCCATGGAAATATATGTTTCATTTCATTTGCTTTATCAAAAACATGTAAAAATTCTATCGGCCTATTCCTTCTTGCGTTTTTTGAGTTTTAACAAAGGGGGTTGCAGGGCTCGGAGATCAGGTGGGGATGTAGAATTCCCTCGGCATTTTTCATAAATTTGTTTTTTTGGGCTGTGAGCAAGGCCAGCATTTATCACCCATCCCTAGCTGCCCTTGAGAACTGGCTGGCAGGGGAGCCACCTTCTTGACCCACTGCCGTGCATGTGGCACAGGTACACTCAATCCTGTTATCCTGCAGCAACTTGGTGCAACAGAGTGACTTGCTAGGAGGCAGATAAGAGCTAACCACATTGCTATGGATCTGAAGTCACATGTAGGCCAGACCAAGTAAGGATGGCAGATTTCTTTTCCTGGAAGACATTAATCATGAAACCGCTAGATTGCTGTTTATTAAATGAGACAAACATTTTATTCCAGATTTATTAATTGAATTTAAATTCCACCCCCTACAATGCAATGGTGGGATTTATCTCCAGAGCATTAGTCCGGGCCTCTGACTCCTAACCTGGTAACATTAGCACTAGGCTACATTCCCCAGCAATACACAACTGGATCTGGCCACAGTCCCCATCAGGTCTGACAGTCTAGTAATGCCCTCCCATCTTCCATAATCCTGAGCGCCACTAAAATTGGTTTCTGGTCAATGGCGACTGCCAGAATGTTGATGGCACCTCTTTTGTTGAATCAGGGGTCACAAAACCAACACTTTAAGAAACCATCCAGAACACATGTGCCTTCAGGAGCGGTGAAGAGAAGATAGAGCACGTTATAAAAGAGTCTGACCACAAGTTCCAGAAGATGGTGGCACCTGCCCAGCAAGTGGACTCTCCTGCCATGGTATCATTTCATACAATCCACAAAGTGCCTACAGAACAATTGTTAAGGAGCCAAGTTCTCTGCCCCCGTTCAATCTCACTGCTCTGGCATCTTCTAATCTGTTCCAAAGGATTTCGCTTTCGTACAAATTCCAACAGATTCTTAACCTTATTATCTCCTTGAGCGCAGCTTATTAAAATCAGGTTAGTCAGCAACTTGTACACACTGAAAGCTTTGAATTGCAAGTACAGTTTTTACTCCATATGAAGGAGGAATTTCTCAACATCTCCCATCATTTATGCCTCTTTATTGTACATCAGGGTGAACATGGCCCTTCCCCAGTTTACCACTTGCCCAGAATTGGACCCAGGTTTCCCTCTTCTCCCACCCACTGCTGCAACGATTGACCCTTGCTGGTGTGTAGTTCCATGAACGTTAAAGCCCATTTCTACCTTGCCGAACCATAACCTTAAACTACGAGCATTAAGGAGGCACGTTAATGATTTCTTGGTCACTTGCGTGATCAAAAGTACGTTCCTCAGACAAGAAGTACAGCTGTGGTCCTCCAGCACAAACAGGCTACCACCATACTATGGGAAGATTGGTTACTTGACTGAGACTGGTACTGTCCAGTAGAGATTGCTAGCTGGCTACAAATAAGGCTACCGCAACACAGATTTAGCCATATGCATTAATTTTAGTAGAGAACACCTTACACAGTACAGGTTACTGTACTTCACAGGCATGCACATACATTTATTTCACACCTACCGCCAAGGTAGGTAAGGACTCAAAAATTTGAGCACTGCTTTTCACCTTACCATTTTACCTGCAAATGCACAAAAGGTTAAAGTCCGCATTTGTGTGCTGTGAGTATCAAGCGATCATATGACCCAACTTTGGTGTCTATTACTCATTTTTTTTTATTTACTAAATCTGAAATGCAAATAGCCACATCTGGATTCCCAGAGAGCCACATGGCTAACAGCTAACACTGTCCTAGAACAGATTTCAGATCATTGCCAAAGAAGTTAGGAAGCAGGTGAGAATGTTCTTTTTTGCTGCAAATTGTGATGATCCGGAATGCGCTGCCTGAAAGGGTGGTGAAAGCAGATTTAATAGTAACATGCAGAAGGGAAGCAAGTACACACTTATTAAAAAAAAGGGGGAAAAAAATCACCAGGGCTAGAGGGAAAGAGCAAGGATATAAGGCTGTTTAGATAGCTCTTCCAAAGAGCCAGTGCAGGCACGATGGACCAAATGGCCTCCTTCTGTGTGACAGTGTTTTACGTAACTGCAGGAACTGCAAAAGTCTGGTATACTGGGGCTGGGGGAGAAACAGGACGGAGCAGGTATCACTTACAGCAACAGCTATCCCTCAGCAGTTTAATTCTAAGACGTGAACTGATGAATGAACCAATTACCATCTCAGTAACATGAAGCTATGCGGGAGGTCTGACTTCAAAAGCAGCCGAGGCCAGAGCTCTTCTCATTCACTGAAGAAATGACGATCACAATACTTCAGCCATCTCCCCAGTTGTCAACAATTCAGGCCCTGTGTTCCCTGTATGCCAATCAGGGGAACAATCACATTTTCACAGGGAAAACCATTTGAACCTTCTACATAAGCCATCAGTATTAATCCAGAGCTGTGCAGCAACCTGATGTGTAAAGCACTTCTCCTGTGTAATAACAGGAACTGGCACTTCTAAAATCAGAGAGTCAAATATTCCCACTCGTTTCACTGTGTGTGCACCTTGTTCGTCACACTCCACCATGCCTTTTAGACTTGCACGTACACAACTTAAAAGGGAAAGTTGCTTGAGCCTGGTCTGCTTGTTGCACTGCACAACACATTCTGGATTGCTGTAAGTCCATGGCGCAGTTTAGAGGAAAAAAAAATGACAAAACTACTCTCCTTGCCCCTCCGCCCACCCCACCACCTCCCAGGTCATGAGAGTTGTAAACTCCCTTTGCCACCCTTCAACCATAATGCAAAGGACCCCAGCTTCAGGTGCCCTAAGCACTTCTTAGATTTACGCCACCTCCCTTTTTTATCTAACACAACTCTCACTCCTCACTGTCCCCCACATTCTAAACTGGAGGTCATCCAAAACTCTGCTACCCACATCTTAACTCACCCACAAGTCCTGTTTACCAACATCCCCCTGTGCTCACTGACCTACAATGGTTCCGTGGTCTCACCTCCTCCTGTCGCTAATCTCCTCCAGCCCTACAACCCTCCAGGATCTCCGTGCTCCTCTACATTCTGGTCTCAAGCATCTGATTTTAATCACTCCACTATTAGTGGCTGTGCCTTCAGATGCCTAGGCCCCAAGTTCTGGAATTCCCTCCCTGTACCTCTCCATCTCTTTACCTTGGACTAGTAATCCAGAGACCCAGGGTAATGCTCTGGGGACCCAGGTTCGAATCCTGCCACAGCAGATGGTAGAATTTGAATTCAGTAAAAGTCTGGAATTAAAAGTCTAATGATGACCATGAAACTATTGTCGATTGTTGTGAAAAACCACCTCCACTTCACCTTCCACTTAGACACTGCTTAAGACTCTTTGACCAAGCTTTTGGTCAACTGACTTAACACCTCATGTGCCTTGTTTATAATTCTCCTATGTTGCACCCTGGGATGTTTAATTATATCGAGCCTTTAACGTAATAAAGTTGTTGTAACGCTCATAATTTCCACTAATAAATTTTCTAAAATGGAAAAGAAATAACTTGCATTTATATAGTACCTTTCACAAACTCATCATTCCATAGTACTTTGCAACCAATGAAGTACAGTCATGATTGTTGTGCAGGAAACCACAGCAGCTAATTTGTGCACAGCAAGCTCTTACAGACAGCAATGTGAAAAAAATGACCAGATAATCCTGTTTTTCTTTTTAAAAAGGGATGTTGGGTAAGGAATAATTAGTGGTCAGGTCAGGAGGGAAACTCCTCTGCTCTTCTTCAAAATAGTGTCACGGGATCTTTCACATCCACAAGAGGTTATCACGGCCTCGATTTAGCTTTGCATCCAAAGGACAGCATCTGACAGTGCAGCACTCCCTCAGTGCTACATTGGGAGTGTCAACCTAGATTGTGCGTTCAAGGGAGTAAGAGTTAAATCCATGAGCTTCTGACTCGAGGAGGGAGTGCACTCCCACTGAAATTCCAATAGCAATTTCTTTGATAAGGAGTCAATAGCCATTTCATATCGGTATTTTTAGCTTTTTCTCCTCCCTACAAAATCCAACTTAACTCTTCAGTGTAGGTCATGCTTCAAAATTTAATTCTGCTCATCTCGTTATAGAAACACTCGGTTCTGATCAACCATCGTCAAACCTGTTGGATTTTTCCCCATTCTCTGACTGACTCCTAATTGCATTCCTTCCAGGAATGTGCTTCCCAATGCTACACTGCCTTTTCATTCTCACTTATCCCCTCTCTCCATCTTTACTTATTTTTGGAAATTTCCACATGTCCATCTTAGCCCAGAAGAGGATGACCCCTGCTCATCCATCCAACTACCAGCCTATTTCTCCAATATCAATCCTTTGTAAAAATTATGGAACCTGGTGCAACCCATCATCTCTAGTCCTGTAGCCTAATCAACATTTTTTTTTAAATAGGCCTGGCTATTCTATGCTGATCTTGCTACCTACCTCGACTGGTGTCTAGAACTCTGCCCTTGAAAACTTTGGTAACATTTCTAGCACTTTTTTCCAAAAATGTGTTATGTTGGACCAAATAAAAATAATCATTGCAGGACTTCCCACAATAAACTTTGCAGGACTTAAATTCATCCATCTACACTGTAGTTGAGGACTCCCTTCTAATAACTCAAGGATTCCCATGACTGGCTTTTTTACTCTCACTGACCTGCACTACACATTTCTACCCTTGTTATCTGATGGGATTCGCTTTGTATTCACCAACCTCCTTCAGATCAATTGCCTTAAATGTTCACAACATATTTTGTATTGTGAGGGTATATAGTCAGGTCCTCCTAGGTCTAATCTACCAATTCTAGGGATCAGTAGCATAGTAGCTACGTTACTATAAGGGTAAACAAGCAGACCAGATTAATAACCCAGAGACATGAGTTCAAATCCCAGTACGGCAGTTGGAGAATCCAAGTTTAAAGAAAAACACCCAGAGTGAAAAGCTAGTATCAGTGATGTTGACCATAGAGCAATGGTCATTAAAAAAAAAATCCATCTGGTTTATTAATGTACTTTAGGGAGGTAAATCTGCTATCCTTACCTTGTCTGACCTATATGTGACCCCAGACCTGCAGAAATATGGTTGACTCTTAACTGCCCTATGCAATGGCCTAGCAAGGCATTCAGCAATGAGCAATAAGTGCCAGTGACACCCACATCTCCCTAATAACTTTTTAAAAAACCCTTCAGAAGACAACTTCTTGTCTCTTGGAAGTCCAACCAACTTCCACCGCTTCCTTTTGATAGCTCCGCACTCAATTCTTTATTTATTGACAGCATTGGCCTATTTTCTAATGGAACTCCTCAGGATATTTCAAAATGCTTTACAGCCAATTATGTACTTTGAAGTGTCGTCACTGCTGTATGTGGGAAAGGCAGCAGTCATTTTGTACACAGCAAACTTCCAAAACCCAATTGTGTTCATCTTGTTACAGAAACTCTCTCTCTGTTCTAATCAACCATCTGTTGGATCTTTCCATTCTCTGTTCTCCAGCAAGACCAACTCCTAACTGTATTCCTTCCAAATGTGAGGTACAAATAGTTGTTACAGCCAGCAGAGTTATCCTCAGTGCTCTTTTGGGATAGATCCAACAGATGGTTGATTAGAACAGAGAGAGAGTTTCTGTAACAAGATGAACACAATTGGGTTTTGGAAGTTTGCTGTGTACAAAATGACTGCTGCCTTTCCCACATACAGCAGTGACGACACTTCAAAGTACATAATCGGCTGTAAAGCATTTACTGACAGTGGAACCTTTTAGCTGAGAGAGCATACGAGGCTTTGGTCTAACATCTCATTTGAAAGATGAGACATTCCAACAGTGGAATATTCCCTCTGCATTGACATGTCAGCCTTGATCTTCGTGCTCAGGTTTCCAGAGTGGGACTTTGAACCCACAACCTCCTGACTCAAGAGGCGAGACTGCTGCCCATTGAGCCATGGCTACAATTGATGAGTGACTTCTTCATCCAAGCTCCAGAAATTTGTATAAAAAGTTAGAGGCAGCGAAAATGCTGCTTCGTGAGTTTTAAATCATTTGTCTTACTGACAGCCTTCCAATTGTGTTTGCATGAACCGCACCAAGGTAAAAAAGGAATAAGAGAAGGCAAGGTGTTTCAAGATGCCAAGCTAACACGAAAGATATTAGAAGGGAGGGAAGGCTCAAGGGGATAAGAAGTCTGATAATTTTGAGATCTTGGGAAAGAACATGTTAGGTTAGGAGACAAATGTTCAACACCGTGAGGAAGAGGAAAGGTCATGTAACTGTATTGTTGCATAATTGGAGCTGAGAAGCAATATAAAAAAGATACATCGAGAGGGGTCCTAGCCACAATAGCATCAGGAAAACAGTCTAGTACGTTTCTATCTGGGTTCTTCAACTAGGGTAGAATGATTGATATCAAATCAACAGCAAAATTGGGTTTTGGAAACTTTGCAGACTGTAGGAATTACCAACTTTACAATATTCCAGTCTGGTTGAATGACACTGATCAATTCTACAGACAATGAAAAGGCACATCAATCCAATTTAACAAATACTTGGCTGCACACACAACACTAATTGAAAACATCACAGCAGCGAATGACTTAATCCAGCCCTTCAAACAGCTGAATAACAGAGGAAGTCACTGATTATGGGTTTCATTTTAGTTTGGCAATTATGGAGTGCGCTTGTGTGGCAATTCCTGGTGGGAACAAATAAGTCACATCTCATCCTCATTCCTCATATTGCAAAACTAAAACAAGCTGGTGACAAGTTATTTCCTTATTCTCTTTCAACTCTTACAATCTGGAGGCTAATAACAAATTTGTTATTCAATTACAATCACCCATATGGGGGAAATGATGGCCTTTTTTGTTATTGTGAATGGGCTAATAAATCAAGAGGCCCAGGCTAATGCTGTGGGGACATGGGTTCAAATCCCACCACAGCAACTGGTGGAATTTAAATTCTATTAATAAATCTGGAATATCCATATTTTCAATATCGACTGAATAATAAGCTAGTCTTAGTGATGGTGACCATGGCAACTATCATCGATTGTCATAAAATCAAGGGAAGGAAATCTGCCATCCTTACCAGGTCTGGCGAACATGTAACTACAGACCACAGCAGTGTGGCTGACTCAGTAGCAAGCCACTCAGTTCAAGGGCAATTAGGGATGGGCAATGAATGCTGGCCTTGCCAACAACTCCCATAGCCCATGAAAGAATAAAAAAAACCTAATCTCTTTAATACAGAGCCTCATTCTATTGCATCATTTGTTTGAATGCTGTCGTCAATCTAATCCTCATCGAGACCTCCCTTCCTTTTGGCATCAAGATGTGTGCACCACCAAGTTAACCATGAACAGCCCCTCTCTCCTCTCCAATCTCTTCCTGCCCAACCCATTTGCCATTCCCTTTGGTTTGCTCACAAGCACAGAGGGGAGATGGTGGTGTAGTGGAAATATCACCATACCAGAGGTAATCCAGAGGCCAACCGTGGGTTCAAATTCCACCACTGCAGCTGGAATTTGAATTCAGTTAATGGTGGCCATAAGATATAGGAGCAGAAATTAGGCCATTCAGCCCATCAAGTCTGCTCCACCATTCAATGATAAGTTTCTCAACCCCATTCTCCTGCCTTTTCCCCGTAACCTTTGATCCCCTTACCAATCAAGAACCTATCTACCTCAATCTTAAATACACTCAATGGCCTGGCCTCCACAGCCTTCTGTGGCAATGAATTCCATAGATTCACCACTCTCTGGTTAAAGAAGTTTTTTCTCATCTCGGTTCTAAAAGGTCTTCCCTTTACTCTGAGTCTATGCCCTCGGGTCCTAGTCTCTCCTACTAATGGAAACATCTTCCCCACGTCCACTCTATCCAGGCCTTTCAGTGTTCTGTAAGTTTCAATCAGATCCCTCTTCATCCTTCTAAACTTCATCGAGTATAGACCCAGAGTCCTCAAACGTTCCTCATATGTTAAGCCTTTCATTCCTGGGATCATTCTTGTGAACCTCCTCTGGACCCTCTTCAGGGCCAGAACATCCTTCCTGAGATACGGGGCCCAAAATTGCTCACAATATTCTAAATGTGATCTGACCGGAGCCTTATAAAACCTCAGCAGCAAACCCCTGCTTTTATATTCTAGTCCTCTCAAAATAAATGCCAAAATTGCATTTGCCTTCCTAACTACCGACTCAACCTGCAAGTTAACCTTAAGAGAATCCTGGACGAGGACTCCCAAGTCCCTTTGCACTCCAGATTTCTGAATTCTCTCCCCATTTAGAAAATAGTCTATGCCTCTATTTTTCCTACCAAAGTGCATGACCTCACACTTCCCCACATTGTATTCCATCTGCCATTTCATCACCCATTCTCCTAACCTGTCCAAATCCTTCTGCAGCCTCCCTGCCTCCTCAATACTACCTGTCCCTCCACCTATCTTTGTATCATCTGCAAACTTAGCCAGAATGCCCTCAGTTCCTTCATCTAGATCATTAATGTATAAAGTGAAAAGTTGTGGTCCCAACACTGACCCCTACAGAACACCACGAGTCACTGGCCGCCATCCTGAGAAGAACACCCTTATCCCCACTCTCTGCCTCCTGCCAGACAACCAATCTTCTATCCATGCTAATCCCTTGCCTCTAACACCATGGGCTCTTATCTTACTGAGCAGCCTCCTGTGCGGCACCTTGTCAAAGGCCTTCTGGAAACCCAAGTAGATAACATGCATTGGCATAAAGACAAAAAATTGCAGATGCTGGAAATCCAAAACAAAAACAGAATTACCTGGAAAAACTCAGCAGGTCTGGCAGCATCAGCAGAGAAGAAAACAGTTGACGTTTCGAGTCCTCTGTTGAAGGGTCATGAGGACTCGAAACGTCAACTCTTTTCTTCTCCACCGATGCTACCAGACCTGCTGAGTTTTTCCAGGTAATTCTGTTTTTGTTTAACATTCATTGGCTCTCCTTTGTCTAACTTACTCGTTACCTCCTCAAAGAATTCCAACAGATTTTTCAGGCATGACCTCTCCTTGATGAAACCATGCTGACTTTGCCCGATTTTACCATGCACTTCCAAGTATTCTGAAATCTCATCCTTAATAATGGACTCTAAAATCTTACCAACGACCGATGTCAGGCTAATCGGCCTGTAATTTCTAGTCTTTTGCCTCACTCCCTTCTTAAACAGGGGGGTTACAGTAGCGATTTTCCAGTCCTCTGGGACCCTCCCTGACTCGAGTGATTCCTGAAAGATCACCACTAACACCTCCACTATCTCTTCAGCTATCTCCTTCAGAACTCTCCTTCAGAGACCCCCATCTGCCTGTGTAAAAGATCCCATGGCAACACTTCAGCATAAAAGCAGGGGAGCTCTCTCTGATGTGCTGGCTAATATTTATTCCCTCAATCAACATCACAAAAACGAATTATCTGGTCATTATCACATTACTGTTTCATTAATAAATGGTGGCAGAATTACAAATGTCAGTTTGCAATACAGACACCACCAAAGTAGCCTCTGCTCCTCTTCGCAATAATGCCAAGGGGGTTTTCATGTCCACTTCAGGTAGCCAGACTGGACGTCAGTTTAATGTCTTATAATAAGCTCCACTGACAGGGCAGCGCTCCCTCCGTGTTGCAGAGCGAGGATTAACCTGCAATATGGGCTCAAAATCACTAGAGTGGCACTTGAGCCCACAATCTTCTGAGTCGCGAAAGTGCTACCCACTGAACCAAGACTGATGCCAGAACAATAAGCAATAAAATAATAAAGGCCAGAGAAATTTTTTTTTAAAACTAAAAAACCAAAAGGAGGATTAAGCTTAGTCCCGTGCTCATTGTTAAGACACTGTACCATCCGGTGTTAAATACTGAGGAAATATTCCATTCTTCAAACACCAACAATCTAATAAACACGCAAATAAAAAAATCATTTAAAATAAAAAAAATCATTTAAAATAAAAAATAAGCTTCTCGCTCCGTTGCCTGGGTTTATCCGCTTGTAAAAATGAACAACCAGAAAGGCTAAATGATTGATCGGCAAAGAGGACCAGTTTTATCGGTTCAAAACGCAACTAATAATACACCCGAGCCGGTGACTATTTTTTACCCCCCGCCTGGAAAAAAAGAACTCACCAAATCGCAGCAACAAGGCTCTCAACTCCCCCAATCCTGCCGACTGGGTTGAAATATCAATTCAGGAGGGAGGGAAACATTTAAGGAAAATGCGAGTCTGCTGCTCCTCCAGCCGGTGCTAAAACAAGGGAGGACTTAACTCTGCATTAAATCAGATTTAAATAAATTAAAGGCAAATCCTAAGAATCGGGATCATTTCTAAAAATTGCTCTCCGGTGTTCCCTATTAACGAGCTACCAGCGTGGCTCTGGCGACACTGCAAGTCCTCGAAGAGTAAAACTGAGCTGTAACTGGCGTCCGTGCTGCTTATTCCTTCCAGTGTTAATGGGGATTCCTCACTCGCTGTGTGGATCACTCATTGACAGCGTCTCTGTATCTTAGAGACCAGTCACTTCCACTCCCAACACTGCCACTCTTGTTCAAGGAAGCTAATCACACACACACACACACACACACACCAAGGCCACATCCTTAAACAAAGGGATAAGGGGATATACCTTAACAGTGGGAGATTGTTTAATTAAACATTGCAGAGATGAAGTTTTTAGATATGTCGATATTGAACAATAACCTGTAAACGCTTTAATTATTGTAAATATGTCTATCCCCCCCCCCACCACCACACCCTCCAAAGTTTAACAGGGCTGGACTAACATGACATCAATCCTGGTATTAAGAACAGAAGGAGAAAAACATAAATAAGCTTAATTAGCTTAAAAGTGATTTTCTTTATAGTTCTTAGGATCCTTACACAACGTCCATTCCCTGCTTCGTATGACTATTCATCAGAACGCATTCTCCCCTCCGTATAACTCTTCATCTTCTGGTGAAGAGTCATACGGACTCGAAACATTAACTCTGTCTTCCTCTCCGCAGAGGCTGTCAGACCTGCTGAGTTTTTCCAGCTATTTTTGATTTTGTTTCAGATTTCCAGCATCTGCAGTTTTTGCTTTTATCCATTCTCCCCTCATTCTTTTTCCACTTCACCGTGTCTTGCCCTTTCATCACAGAGAAGCACCCATTAAAGAAACCAGTCTTTTCTGCCCACGGTCTGTGCACAGCAAGATCCCACAAACTGCAATGTGGTGATGAGCAGATCATCAGTTTCTAGTGATGTTCCTTGAGCAATCAATATTTGCCAGGAGAGTTGTCTCGAAATAACACCACGGCATCTCTTACGTCCAACTTGAGAGGGTAGATGGGGGCCTAGTTGAATATTCCTCCAGCTTTAATAGGGATTCCTCACTCGGTGTGTGGATCACTCCCATTGAAGCTTGCCTTATGAGGAAAGGTTGGACATGCTAGGCTTGTATCTGCTGGAGTTTAGAAGAGTAAGAGACGACTTGATTGAAACTGAGGGGTCTTGACAGGGTGGATGTGGAGAGAATGTTTCCTCTTCTGGGGGAATATAGGACTAGGGGGTCACTATTTAAAAATAAGGGGTCACTCATTTAATACAGAGATAAGGAGAATTTTTTTTCTCAGAGGGTAGTGAGTCTCTGGGAACTCTCTTCCTCAAAGGATGATGGAAGCAGAGCCTTTGAATATTTTTAAGGCAGTGGTAGATAGATCCTTGATAAGCAAGGGGGTGAAAAGTTATCAGGGGTAGGCAGGAATGTGGGAATGTGGAGTTGAGGTTACATTCAGATCAGCCATGGCCTTATTGAATGGTCTAGCAGGCTCGAGGGGCCAAGTGGCCTACTCCTGCTCCTAATTCATGTGAATATCTCAATTGAATGATGGTACCTCTGGCAGTGCAGCACTCCCTCAGTACTGACACTGGAGTGTCAGCCTAGAGTTTCTGCTCAGAGTCTCTGCATCTTCTGACCCAGCAGTGAGGCCATTACCCACTGATCCACAGGTGAAGCATTCAGTTATGCTGAAATTGTGTCTTTGTGTCCAAGCTCACAGTTGTCCTAACGGTTTCTTTCAATTTTTCCTCCTCTTAGCCTATTTCCTCCTTGTGTTCACCTTATCCTGAAGGAAGTTGATGATTTTCACTCCTTTAATAAACCATCCATCAAGGTTGAATAAAGGTTTTGGTGTAAGGAAGTGTCAGCTTTGGCTCAGTGTTTGCGATGTCTAAATAAACCAATAAAGAGTCCCCTGGAACTATCAACCAAACAAAAAACAAAGTCCCCATTAAGAAATTAAACTACAAAAGACACAAGTCAGGAGTGAGATGGAATATTCTCCACTTGCCTGGATGAGTGCAGCTCCCACAACACTCAACAAGTTTGACACCCTCCAGGACAAAGCAGCCTGTTTGATTGGCACCCCATCCACATACATTCACTCTCTCCACCATCAATGCACAGTGGCAGCAGTGTGTCCCCTCTATAAGATTCATCTCTTCTTCTTCCAGCTTCTGCCATTTTACTTGGGGTCACCACAATACTGGTCGATCACCCTTCCCCATCTCCACCTGTTGGGCATCCATTCCTTACCCAATCCCGCTGCATTTGAGTCTCTTACTACTGCATATCTAAGACATAAGATGTCTACAAAATGCTCTGCGCTAACTTGCCAAATTTCATTTGTCAACACCTTCCAAACTCACAGCCTCTACAATCTAAAAGAACAAGGTCAGCAAACCGATGGGAACACCACTACCTGCAAGTTTCCAAGCTGCATACCATCCTGACTTGGAACATTACCACTGTTCCTTCACTGTCGCTGGGTCAAAATCCTGGAAGTCCCTTCCTAACAGTACTATGGGTGTACCCACATTACATGGACTGCAGTGGTTCAAGGAGGCAGCTCACCACCACCTACTCAATGGGCAGTTAAGAATGGGCAATAAATGCTTGCCTAGCCAGCAACACCCACATCCCAATAACAAATAATGAAAAAAAAATTGGGGGTGAAATTGGTGTTCAATCAATTGAAGCACACAATGGGTGCTAATGAATTAGCAATCTGTTTTAGAAACCGCCTAATTTACATCAATGGGAAGAAATGTGGCTGGAGTTTAAAATGGGTGCTTGAATTGGTAGAGCCCATTTCATATTGCTGCTTTTTTAATTCCCACATGAGATATGAGCATCACTGGAAAGACTTGAGTTTATTACCCTGTTCTAACCTGTGGCCTGTAACTCAGAGAGCGAGTTACTCATTGCAGAATTCACAACTTCTGACCTGCTCTTGTAGCCACACTATTTATATGGCTAGTCCAGTTCAGTTACTGATCAATGGTAGTCCCCAGGATATTGATAGTGGGGAATTCAGCGATGGTAATGCCATTGAATGTCAAAGGGCAATGGTTAGATTTTCTCCTGTTGGAGATGATCACTGCCTGGCACTTGTGTGACACGAATATAACTTGCAAATTATCAGCCCAAGCCTGGATATTGTCCAGGTCTTGCAGCATGCAGGCACAGACTGCTTCAGTATCTGAGGAGTCACAAATGGTGCTGAACATTGTGCAATAATTTGTGAGCACCCCCACTTCTGACCTTAGGATGGAGGGAAGGCCAATGATAAAGCAGCTGAATATGGTCGGGCTAAATTTCACTCCCTGAATTTCACAAACTCAAGAACCTTGGGATTAATGAAACAGATGTTTTTGTTGGGCAGAACAGTCTGAAAAACACAACGTGGCATGTTGAGGACATGTCGCAGTTAGTCACTGTGCCTCCCGGGTCCCTATCAATGGAGAACTGAGGTGTGTAAAGAGGGGGAGTCTCAAGCTTCCTCAGTTCCTGACCAGCACTTGCTGTGTCTCTGGCTATTACAGATCATACAACACGGTATCCTTCGCAAACCAATCTTTCAATTGTTTTCAAGGAGTTAGATATAGCTCTTGGGGTGAAAGAGATCAAAGGATATGGGGAGAAAGCAGGAGCAGGCTATTGAATTGGATGATCAACCATGATTATGATGAATGCCGGAGCCGGTTTGAAGGGCAGAATGGCCTACTCCTGCTCCTATTTTATATGTTTCTATGTTTCTCAGGCGTAGTTATAACAGGGGGATTATTCAAAATGATTTTCTCATTCAAATCACTGAAGACTTGGGTTCAGCCTGCAATCTGATTCAAGTTAGTGATCTCATTGAAACATATAACATCTTAAGGGGGCTTAACAGGGTAGTTTCTCCAAGGATGCTTCCTTGCCTGTGGAATCTAGAACACAGGATCATGGTCTCAGAATAAGAGGCCAACAACATGAGGAGAGATTTCTTCACTCGCAGGATTGTGAACCTTCGAAATTCTCTACCCTAGGTAGCTGTGGATACTCAGTTGATGAATATATTCAAGATGGAGACCAATAGATTTTTGGGTACTAAGGAATGTGGGGATTTTTTTTCTTTATTCATTCATGAATGTGGACATCACTGGCAAGGCCAGCATTTGTTGCCCATCCCTAATTAACCTTGAACTAAGTGGTTTGCTAGGCCATTGCAGATGGCAGTTAAGAGTCAACCACATTGGCCATAAGGCGTAGGAGCAGAAGTAGGCCATTCGGCCCATCGAGTCTGCTCCGCCATTCAATGAGCTCATGGCTGATCTGATAACCCTCAGTTCCACTTTCCTGCCTTTTCCCCATAACCCTTGATTCCCTTACTGATTAAAAATCTGTCTATCTCATCCTTGAATATACTTAATGACCCAGCCTCTACAGCCCTCTGAGATAAAGAATTCCACAGATTCACTACCCTGTGAGAGAAAAAATTCTTCCTCATCTCTGTCTTAAATGGGTGACCCCTTACTCTGAGATTATGCCCTCTGACCCTAGACTCTCCCACAAGGGGAAACAACCTCTCAGCATCTACCCTGTCAAGCCCCCTAAGAATCTTACATGTTTAGTAAGGTTGCCTCTCATTCTTCTAAACTCCAATGAATACAGGCCCAACCTACTCAACCTCTCCTCATAAGAAAATCCTTCCATACCCGGGATCAACCTAGTGAATCTTCCCTGGACTGCCTCTAATGCCAGTCTATCTTTCCATGGATAAGTGGACCAAAACTGTTCACAGTATTCTAGGTGTGGTCTAACTAGTGCCTTGTATAGTTTTAGCAAGACTTCCCTAACTTATACTCCATTCCCTTTGAAATAAAGGTCAACATTCCCTTTGCCTTCCCTATCACCTGCTGAACTTGTATGTTAGCTTTTTTGCGTTTCATGCACAAGGACCCCCAAATCCCTCTGTGCTGCAGCTTTCTCCATTTAAATAATATTCAGCTCCTCTATTCTTCCCGCCAAAGCGCATAGCTTCACATTTTCCCACATTATATTCCATCTGCCCAGTTTTTGCCCACTCACTTAACCTGTCTGTATCCCTCCGTAGACTCTTTGTGTCATCCGCAAACTTGGCGATAGTACATTCACTTCCCTCATACAAGCCATTAATATCTATTGTAAATAATCGTGGCCCCAGCACTGATCCCTGTGGCACTCCACTAGTTACAGGTTGCCATCCTGAAAATGCCCCTTTTACCCCAGCTGGGATGGGCAACAAATGCTGGCCTTGCAGCAACACCCAAACCTATAAAAACAAAAAGCAACTTTCAAAAGGGGATTGGAAAAGAAAAAGGTGCAGGAGTAGGGAGGGTAAGAGTAATTGGATAACCCTTTCAAGGAACTGGCACGGGGATGATGGGCCAAATTGCCTCCTTCTGTGTTGTAAGTTGTTGCTGTAAGAGAATTCAGACATAGTGAAGAAGACATTTTATTACACAGAGGCTTGTGAGGCTGTGGAACTGACTGGAATTCGTAACTGAAGCAGAAAGGATAGCAACGCAATTGGTTAGATAAATGGTTGAAGGAAATGGGATGAAGGGAGCAGCCGGACACGGCTGATTAGGATTACAGCTCACAGGGAGAATAACTGCCAACTCAGACTCGTTGGACTGAAAGGTACATTTCTATCTAATTTTTAAAATTCTTTTATGGGACCAGGGAGTTGATGGCATGGCCAGCATTTGTTTGCCCATCCCTAATTGCCCTTGAAGGTGGTGGTTAGCCTCCACTTGAACTGAGTAGCCTTGCAATGAACATAAACCTTACAGAGGACACTTAAGAATCAACCACATTGCTGTGGATCTGGAGTCACATGTTGGCCAGACAAGGTAAGGATGGCAGATTCTCTTCAATACAAGGCATTCATGAACCAGATGAGCTTTTACAACAATTGATGATAGTTTCATGGTCACCATCACTGATACTGGCTTTTCAATTCCAGATTAATTAATTGAATTTAAATTCCACCAGCTGCCGGGGTGGGATTTGAACTTGTCTCTCCAGGGCATTAGCCTGGATCACTGGTCCAGTGATATCATTACGACAGCACTGTCTCTTCCTGACTCAAGAAGAGCAGAAAAAGCATTAACTTAAAGGAGTAAAACCATCAAAGGACTGCAATATTAATCAAGATTAATGTGTGAATTCTGAATAAACGTCTTGAGTTTAAATGTGTTCTTTAAGTAGATTTTTTAGAGTAACACTAAATATTAATGTCGAGATATTGGGTAAAGAAGGAAAAGATGAATTGGTCCAATATTTCCCTTGATTTTACAGTGACTAATACAATGATTGAACAAGTTAACTCCCGTACTGATGGAGGAGTTCATTCATTCAATATTTGTTGCCTGCTGGTTTGATATTTGCACTGTTGTTGTGGCCCCAACATAAGCATTTCTGAGGCTGCATAAACAATGTTTTCTAAATCATACCCCAGCTAATTAAAAACAAAAAAACTGCGGATGCTGGAAATCCAAAACAAAAACAGAATTACCTGGAAAAACTCAGCAGGTCTGGCAGCATCGGCGGAGAAGAAAAGAGTTGACGTTTCGAGTCCTCATGACCCTTCGACAGAACTAATTGTTTGAACCTAATTGTGTGTGTGAGTGTGTGAGAGAGAAAGAGAGAGAGAGAGAACCTTTATGCTTATAAAGAAAAGTGAATAGGGCAGCTACAGAAACACAATGCACATTATCAGTGCCGAAATAATTAGTTTCAAAGGGCAAAGGGTAATATATTTATCCTTCCTGACAAGTGTTTGGGATGTCAGCACGTTCTCCAGATTGACGTGGGACTACTGAATTTTCCCAGAATCTTCCTGCCTAACCGTCCCTCCCTCAACTCAAAACCAACTAAAGTCGATTGACTAGAATCATAGAAACATGGAAGAGGCCATTGGTGTCTATGCCATCTCTTTGCAGGAGGAACTCAGCTAGTCCCATTCCCCCGATTTTTTCCCCATCACCCCGCAAATATATCCTCTTCAGATGATGATCTAATTCTCTTCTGAAAGCTTCGATTGACCCCAGCCTCCACCACACTCTCGGGCAGTTAATTCCTGGTCTGAACCACTCACTGCATAAAAAAGCTTTACCTCATGTTGCCTTTGATTCTTTTGCCAATCACCTTAAATCATTGTCCTCTGGTTCATGACCCTTCTGCCAACCGGAACAGCAAACTAATTGTCTCATTGTTGATTGTGGGATTAACAGCTGTCTTGTTAAAAAAAAATGCCTCTGTTTGCATGTTGTTCTGTCCCTTCAATGTCCCCCTGTTGAAAAAAGAAAGGATTTGCATTTATGTAGCACCTTTCACAACCACGGGATGCCACAAAATGCTTTGTAGTCAACTGAACACTTTTGCAGTATAGTTGCTATTGTAATGCAGGAAACATGACAACCAATTTGCACACAGCAAGCTCCCAGAAACAACAATGTGATAATGACCAGTTAATCTGTTTGTAGTGATGTTGGTAGAAGGATAATAATAGTAAGGACCAGAGCTGGTGCTATAGTACTAGGCACCCTTGGTGATCTTTCAGCCTTGCCCCACACCACCACCCCCCAGCCCCCCCACCCCCCACACCACACCCCCCCCCACAATTAACTTTTGAAAATAAATATTGCGCATTAGTGTGAGTAAAACTTCTGCATTTATAATTACAGATTTATTTTACATTAAAAAGGAGGATATTATGAAACTGATTGTACATTCTCATTGTTCTATATTTTTCACAGGACGTGTATTAGAGGAAATGTGCATTATAATGTGTAATATGCCTCACATGATGTAATAGTACGTGACCCTGCAACAGATAAATGATTTTATGTGCAATTTAATTATTATGATAGAGTGGCTAGATTAAATTATGTTCTTTGGCATTATTTCCTGATTTGCAATTTTGGAATAGTCACGTAGATGTACAAATTTGTAAAACTGTCACATAAACAGAACGAGGAATATAATATGAAAGTTTGGGAAAGGCTGCGATGTAAATACGTGGAAATCTATAAGTATGTCAGTATGTATGAATATATGTCAATAGAATATTTGAATACTTGAATATTGCTGAAAAACGACACTTCGAAGATATTCACCTTCCACTCATCAGGACAATTCGCAAGAATACCAAATGTGAAGGGAACAGCAATTTATACTGCATGAGAAGAGAGTGCTGATTGATTGGCAAGTGAACTCTGACTGGTAGAAGCATTGTCTTGGAAAATGCACCAGTTAACTGATGACTGACAGTTAACTGCCAAGTTTTGTTTAATTTCAAACCAGGCAGGTTGACTCAGATTGGTCAAGACATTGCCCTAGGGAATGAACCAGAGACTAGCTGTCACCAATGTGTGTACATGATCTTTCAGTCTGCAAAGTACAGGACTCTCTGTATTAATAATTGTGTCTTCTAGCACGTGTAAGTGAGCCACACTGTGAGCCTGACTGATAATCTTAAATTGGTTGTCAGTGTGATTCTTAGCACACTCAGGATTGTTTAGTAAATGTTCAATCGTGGAATCACATCTAATGCTTGACACTATGTTTTGAGGTTTGCAAGCACAGGCTGGTTGTGTACAGTCGGTATCTTGCCTGTTGTGAACAGGTCCAGATTTTTCATCCCCACTGCTGAAGCCTGTTTGTTTGCTTACATAGTTTCAAAGAGTCATAGGGAGAGTCATAGCGTGTTACAGCATGGAAAGAGGCCCTTCGGCCCATCATGTCTGCGCTAGTCATCAAGCCCCTATCAACTCTAATCCCATTTTCCAGCACTTGGCCTGTAGCCTGTATGCTATGATGTTTCAAATGTTCATCTAAATACTGCTGATATGTTGCGAGGGTTACCGCCTCTACCATCATTGCAGGCAGTGTGTTCCAGATACCCCCCACCCTCTGGGTGAAAAAACGTTTCCTCAAATCCCCTCTAAACCTCCTGCCCCTTACCTTAAATCTATGCCTCCATGGTTATTGACCCCTCCACTAATGGGAAACGTTTCTTCCTATCTACCCTATCTATGCCCCTCATAATTTTATATACCTCTATCTGGCCCCCCCTCAGCCTTCTCTGCTCTAAGGAAAACAACCCTTGCCTATCAGTCTCTCTTCCTAGCTGAAACGCTCCAGCCCAGGCAGCATCCTGGTGAATCTCCTCTGCACCCTCTCCAGTGCAATCATATCCTTCCTGTAGTGTGGCGACTGGAACTGCACACAGTACTCTAACTGTGGCCTAACTAACGCTTTATACAGACGCATCATAACCTCCCCGCTCTTGTATTCAATGCCTTGACAGATAAAAGCAAGTATCCCATATGCCTTCTGAACCACCTTATCCACCTGCGCTGCAGCCTTCAAGGATCTATGGACATGCACACCTAGGTCTCTCTGATGCAAAAATAAAAATAGCTGGAAAAACTCAGCAGGTCTGACAGCATCTGCGGAGAGGAACACAGTTAACGTTGCGAGTCCATATGACCCTTCCTCAGAACTGAAGAAATATAGAAATGAGGTGAAATGTAAGCTGAAACAAAAACAGAATTACCTGGAAAAACTCAGCAGGTCTGGCAGCATCGGCGGAGAAGAAAAGAGTTGACATTTCGAGTCCTCATGACCCTTCAACAGAACTAGAAATATAAGCTGGTTGACGGGGGGTGGGACAGGTAGAGCTGGATAGGGGGCCAGTGATAGGTGAAAGCAAAGAAGTGATATTATCTAAGGAATGTGCTAATGGGGACATTAAGGGTAGAAAGCAGGCCGAGCAAGTAACAGATACCCCGACTGGGGGTGGGGTGGGGGGAAGGGATTGAAATAGGCTAAATAAGCACCATTAGCACAGTCCTTAGCTAATATCACCACCATCAACACCCCTTTGACCTTTTGTCTATGACATCTTTGGCAATCTCTTCTTTGCCTCCACCTATCACTGGCCCTCTATCCAGCTCCACCTGTCCCACCCCCTTCAATCAGCTTATATTTCACCTCATTTCAATTTTTCCTTAGTTCTGATGAAGAGTCATACGGACTCGAAACATTAACTGTATTCCTCTCCGCAGATGCTGTCAAACCCGCTGAGTTTTTCCAGGTATTTTTATTTTTGTTTCAGGTTTCCAGCATCCTCAGTATTTTGCTTTTATCTTAGTGTTTAATTGACTGCCACTTCTCTTCCAGAATGCCTACCTTGAAGAAGTACTGCTCTTCTCTCTGACAGGATTTCTACATATCTCTTTTGCCCTGTTCACCTTCATTGTTTTCCATTTCTCTCCTGGTGTTTGATGAGGTGTTTACTAAAACTCGCTTTCACAGCCTAATTTCCTTCCTCAGTGACTGTCTCCATCTCCGACTTACCCCATGTGGATTCCAACTGACGTTCCAGCCCTCATGTTTCCAACCCACCCAGGATTACAGGTATCTCTGGGACATACAACGCTCCTCGGATTGCTGAGATCGCTTTCTGAGATCCACACTCAGTGCCATGCGCCGCCATATGAACACACTCGACCTCTCCCTCCTGCAGCACCGACTCACTCTATCTCTAAGATGTCCTTGCCCCCAGTTTCATTTTATTCTTCATCTCATCCGACGCCTCAACAAGAAACTTTGTCTCTTTCTTTCAGGTGCAAAGGAACGCAAGCTCCAACAACTCATCGACACCAACGCCCATCCAGGACCCCCCACCCCTGCCTGTCCCTCTGTCCCCATCCCGTCTTCCAATCCCAGCCCGGCTGTGTATTCACCATACCCCCAACCTTCCCCCCTCTGATGCTGAATGTTCAGTACTCAGCAAAGGACTCAGTTTCATACCCTTACACCCTCACCTCAATGAATTTCGGGCTCGGCACGATGCTGAACTCTTCTTCCACCGCCTTCGTCTCTGTGCTCACTTCTTTGGGCAGGAGTCCTCTCCCCTTTCAATGGATCCTTTTACCTGCCTCCAATATTCTCCCTCCACCTGGACCCCTCCCTCTGGATTCTTACCTGCTCTTGATCTTTTCATTGAGAATTGTCGGCTTGACATCAGTCGTCTCAATTTCTCTGCTCCTCTTACCCACTCTAAGCTGCCTCTTTCTGAACTTGCCACACTCCATTCTCTCAGGTCCAACCCCAACTTTGTCATCAAACCCGCTGACAAGAGTGGTGCTGTTGTTTTCTGGCGCACTGACCTCTACCTCGCAGAGGCTGAGCGTCAACTCGCAGACACTTCCTCCACCTCTCCCTGGACCGTGACCCCACCACTGAACATCAAGCCATTGTTTCCAGGACTGTTACTGACATCATCTCCTCTGGAGATCTTCCCTCCACAGCTTCCAACCTCAGAGTGTCCCAACCTCGGATGGCTCCCTTCTACCTCCTCCCCAAAATCCACAAACAGAACTGTGCCGATAGACCAATCGTGTCAGCCTGTTCCTGCCCCATGGAACTCATTTCTTGCAATCTTGACTCCCTTCTCTCTCCCCTTGTCCAGTCTTTTCCCACTTATATCCGCGAATCCTCTCACGCCCCACATCATATCAACAATTTCCAGTTCCCTGGCCCCCAACTGCCTCCTCTTCACCATGGACGTCCAATCCCTCTACACCTCCATCCCCCACTGGGATGGCCTAAGGGCTCTCCCCTTCTTCCTCGAACAGAGGCACAAACAATCCCCATCCACCACTACTCTCCTCCGTCTGGCTGAACTTGTTCTATCACTGAACAATTTTTCCTTATACTTGTCTCACTTCCTCCAAATAAAAGGTGCGGCTATGGGTACCCGCATGGGCCCCAGTTATGTCTGTCTCTTTATGGGGTATGTGGAACATTCCTTGTTCCAGTCCTTCTCAGGCCCCCTCCTACAACTCTTTCTCCGGTATATCGATGACTGCTTCGGTGCTGCTTCATGCTCTCGTCTGGACCTGGAAATATTTATTAATTTTGCTTCCAATTTCCACCCCTCCATCATTTTCACATGGTCCATCCTGACACTTCCCTTCCCTTCCTTGACCTCTCTGTCTCAATCTCTGGTGATAGACTGTCCACCAATATCCATTACAAGCCTACCGACTCCCACAGCTACCTCGCCTACAGCTCCTCACACTCCGCTTCCTGTAAGGACTCCATCCCATTCTCTCAGTTCCTTCGCCTCCGTCGCATCTGTTCCGATGATGCCACTTTCCAAAACAGTTCCTCTGACATGTCCTCCTTCTTCCTTAACTGAGGTTTTCCACCCAAGGTCGTTGACAGGGCCCTCAACAGTGTTTGACCCATCTCCCGCGCATCTGCCCTCACACCTTCCTCTTCCTCCCAGATCCATGATAGGGTCTCCCTTGTCTTCACTTATCACCCCACCAGCCTCCACATTCAAAGGATCATCCTCTGCCATTTCTGCTAACTCCAGTATGATGCCACCACCAAACACATCTTTCCTCCGCCCCCTCTGGTAGCATTCCGCAGGGATTGTTCCCTCCGGGACACCTTGGTCCACTCCTCCATCATCCCCTCCCACAGCACCTTCCCATGCAACCGCAGAAGGTGCAGTACCTGCCCCTTTACTTGCCCCCTCCTCACCGTCCAAGGGCCCAAACATTCCTTTCTAGTGAACCAGCATTTCACTTGCACTTCCCTCAATTTATTCTACTGCATTCACTGCTCCCAATGCATTGGAGAGACCAAACGCAGACTGGGTGAGGTCTGTCCGCAAGCATGACCTAGACCTCCCTGTCACTTGCCATTTCAACACACCACCCTGCTCTCATACCCACATGTCTGTCCTTGGCCTGCTGCAATGTTCCAGTGAAGCTCAACGCAAACTGGAGGAACAGCACCTCATCTTCCGACTAGGCACTTTACAGCCTTCCGGACTTAACTTTGAGTTCAACAACTTTAGATCATGAGCCCTCTCCTCCATCCCCACCCCCTTTCTGATCCCCCTTTCCCCAACAATTTATGTTTTTTAAATATATTTTTCTTTTCCCACCTATTTCCATTTTTAAATGTATTTCCATCCATTGTTTCATCTCCTCCTTTTAGCCTATTTCAATCCCTTCCCCCCACCCCACCCACACTAGGGCTATCTATACCTTGCTTGTCCTGCTTTCTACCCTTAATGTCCCCATTAGCACATTCCTTAGCTAATATCACCACCGTCAACATCCCTTTGTCCTTTTGTCTATGACATCTTTGACAATCTCTTCTTTGCCTCCACCTATCACTGGCCCTCTATCCAGCTCTAGCAGTCCCATCCCCCCTTAACCAGCTTATATTTCACCTCATTTCTATATTTCCTCAGCTCTGATGAAGAGTCATATAGACTCGAAATGTATTCCTCTCCGCAGATGCTGTCAGACCTGCTGAGTTTCTCCAGCTATTTTTATTTTTGTTTTAGATTTCCAGCATCCGCAGTATTTTACTTTTATCAAGGTCTCTCTGATCCTCTGTACTTCCTAGCGTTCTATCATTCATCATGTTTACTTTTGTAATTCCTCCCAAAATGCATCACCTCACACTTTCGAAGTTTAAATTCCATTTGCCACTGTTCTTCCCATCTGTCCAGCCCGTCTATATCATCCTGTAGCCTAAGGCTTTCCTTCTCACTATTCACAACATCACCAATTTTCATGTCATCTGCAAACTTACTGATCTTACCTCCTACATTCATGTCTAGATCATTAACATACACTACAAACAGCAAGGGACCCAACACCGAACCCTACGGTACACCACTGGACTTCCAGTCACAAAAACAACCATTGACCATTACCCTCTGCCTCTTGCCACTAAGCCAATTTTGGATTCAATTTGCCAAATTGCCCTGGATCCCATGGGATTTTACCTTCTTGACTAGTCTTCCATCCAAGACCTTGTCAAAAACCCTAGTGAAGTCCACGTAGACTACATCAACTACACTACCCTCATCTACACACCTAGTCACCTCTTCAAAAAATTCAATCAAATTTGTTAGACATTATCTCCCCCTGACAAAGCCATGCTGACTATCCTTGATTAATCCCTGCCTCTCCAAGTGGAGATTAATTCTGTCACTCAGAATGTTTTCCAAAAGTTTCCTTACCACTGATGTTAGACTCACTGGCCTATAGTTCCTTGGTTTATCCCTACCAGTCTTCTTGAATAAACATTAGCTGTCCTCCAGTCCTCTGGCACCTCTCCTATGGCCAGAGAGGATTTGAAAATTAATGTCAGGACCCCTGCAATCTCCTCCCTTGCCTCCAACTGCAGCCTGGGATACATCTCACCTGGGCCTGGGTATTTATCCGCATTCAAGCCTTCAAAAACCATTAATACCTCCTCCCTTTCAATGCTAATTTGTCCAAGTGTAATCACAGTCCCCGTCCCTGATTCCTATACCTACATTGTCCTTCTCCATAGTGAATACAGATGCAAAGTATTCATTTAAAACCTCACCTACATCTTCCAGTTCCTCACACAGAATGCCACTTTGGTCCCTAATGGGCTTTTGGTCCCTCTTTCCCTGGTTATCCTCTTGTCCCTAATATACTTATAAAATGCCTTTGGATTTTCCTTTATTTTACCCGCCAGCCTTGTTTCATGCCCCCTATTCGCTCTCCTAATTTCTTTTTTAAGTACCCCCCTGCATTTTCTATACTCCTCTAGGGCTTCTGCTGTCTTGAACCCCTTGGTATCTACCATAAGCTTCCTTTTATTTCCTTATCCAATCCTGTACATTCCTCAGCAACCAGAGTTCTCTGGACTTGTTGGTTCCACCCTACACCTTTACAGGAAGATATTGGCCCTGTACTCTCACTACTTCCTTTTTCAATGACTCACTGATCTGATGTAGATTTTCCTACAAATGGCTGCTCCCAGTCTATTTTGGCCAGATTCTGTCTTATCATATTAAAATCGGCCTTCCCCCAATTCAGAACCTTTATTTCCAGTCCATCTTTGTCCTTTTCCATAACTACCCTAAATCTCACTGAGTTATGGTCACTTTCACCGAACTTCTCCCCCACTGACACTTCTACCTCTTGGCCAGCTTTGTTCCCTAAAGCTAGGTCCAGCACTGCCTCCTTTCTTGTAGGACTTTCTATGTGCGGGCTTAAAAAGCTCTCCTGCCCCCTCTAAGCCTTTCACAATTTATCTATCCCAATTAATATTGGGGAAGGTGAAATCCCCTACTATTATTATCCTATTATTTTTACACTTCTCTGAGATTTGCCTACATATCTGCCCTCCTATCTCTCCCTGACTGTTTGGGAGTCTATAGTACACTCCCAGCAATGTGATTGCCCCCTTTATGTTTTTAATTTCTACCCATATGGCCGCATTTGAGGAACCTTCTAAGATATCAGGCCTCCTATTGCAGTAATTGACCTCTTGATCAATGTAGGGACACCACCTCCTCTTTTACACCAGCCCCCCTCTATCCCTGCCACTGCCTCACCTGAAGATTCTATACCCTGGAATATTGAGATGCCAGTCTTTCCCCTCCCTCAACCATGTCTCCATGATGGAAATGATATCATATCCCCATGTGTTAATCAACACCCTTACTCTTTGCATTAAAATAAATGCCATCCAGCCTTGCCATGCTCCCTTGTGCCTTAACTTGACTATATATACTCTGTCTTCCAGACTGACTTGGTTTTTCTTCTATACTTGTCTGTACATCACTCCCTACTATACCTCTGCTACCTATCCCAACCCCCTGCCAAATTTGTTTAAGTCCCCACTGACAGCAACAGCAAACCCCACCCCCTGCAAGGATGTTGGTCCCATTCCAGTTCAGGTGAAACCCGTCAGACTTGTACAGGTCCCATCGCCCCAGAAACAGACCCAGTGACCTAGAAATCTAAAGCCCTCCCTCCTGCACCAGCTCTTCAGCTACACGTTCGTCTGCTCTATCTGCCTATTCCTATACTCACTAGCAGATGGCACCGGGAGTAATCCAGAGATTACAGCCTTTGAGGACCTGCTTTTCAATCTGCCACGCAGCTCCCTAAATTCGTGTTGCAGGGGCTCATCCCTCTTTCTACCTATGTTGTTGGTACTAATGTGAACCACGATCTCTGACTGTTTGCCCTCCCCGTTCAGAATGAGCTGCAGCCATTCAGCGACATCCTTGACCCTGGCACCAGGGAGGCAACATACCACCTTGGAGTCACGTCTGGTCGGCCTTTCACAATTTGTCTATCCCAATTAATATTGGGGAAGTTGAAATCCCCTACTATTATTACCCTATTATTTTTACACTTCTCTGAGATTTGCCTACATATCTGCCCTCACTACTGAGTCTCCTACCACTATTGCTCTTCCTCTCTTTCTCCTCCCCACTTGGGCAGCTGGGCTCTGGCTGCACTGCCAGAGGTACCGTCACTCTCACTGTTTTCCAACACAGAAAAACTCTTCTTGAATGAGATGCACTCTGGGGACTTTCTGACTACCTGCCCGCCTCCCTTCTTCTGACTGGTGGTCACCCATTCCCTCTCTGGCTGCACTTCCTTAAGCTGAGGGGTGACCACGTCTAAAACATGCTGTCCCCGCTTGATTGACATCAAGCGGGGACACAAACATTCACTCCCTCCACCACCGACGCACAGTAGCAGCAGTGTGTACCATCTACAAGATACACTGCAGGAATTCACCTAGCCTCCTTAGACAGCACCTTCCAAACCCATGACCACTATCATCTAGAAGGACAAGGGCAGCAGATGCATGGGAACACCACCACCAGCAATTTTCCATTCAAGCCACTCCATCCTGACTTGGAAATGTATCACCATTCCTTCGCTGTCGCTGGATCAAAATCCTGGAACTCCCTCCCTAACAGCACTGTGGGTGTACCTACACCACATGGACCACAGCAGTTCAAGAAGGCAGCTCATCCCCACCTTCTCAAGGGCAACTAAGGATGGGCAGTAAATGCTGGCCCAGCCAGCGAAGCCCACATCCCATGAACAAGGAGGGAGGGGAGGCTTCTGATTCTGAGCATGAGGGGGTTCTGATCCCTGAAGCCGTTAACTAGGTTTCTGAGCCCCTGGCGGGCGGGCATTCGGGGCGCAGCTACCCCGCTGTTTCCGGGGTTTGGGATGGGGAGGGAGGGGGAAGGCTTCTGATCCAGCCCATGACGTCCGTGATTCCATTTGCAGCTCCAGGGCTTGTTTCTCCCAGGGCAGCACATTTAAGCACCAACAGGCAGGCAGATGACGGAGTACAGACTTAGCCGCACACCATCCCTTCCACACCACTGAGAAATGCTCCCGTGACAAGATGGCTTATTGGAAGAAAGGTACCTTCCCAATGGGGCAAAGAAGGCAAGAAAATGGTTAAGGAAATCAAATGGGATAAAGAAAACTGTGGGATCTGTTTCTGGCATTGTAAGATTTTCAATTCCAGGGCTCGTGATCACCACACGTGCCTCCTATAAAGATGGCGGCCATGCATACAACGGCGCACACATGGCGTTGGTAGCAAACACAGCCTTAAATGTACTCCTGGAGGTTTCATCACATGACTTTCCTCCACACTCCAGCCATCACTAGGCCAACACTTCCATGCTTGTTGACATACTGCCTTCCTACACCAATTGGAATACAAAAAGACTTTTTGCCCAACTGGATGATGCTTGACTGGCAGCCAAACAGCCTTTTTTATCCCCATAGTGACTTGATGTACCGCATAGGTTTCAACAAGAAACAGATAAACTTTATTGCAGAGAGCTTTTCAGACGCTACATGCTTGAACAGGATCCTCGACAAGAAGAACCCCCCTTCCCAGATTACTCGTGGTCAGGGCTCACTGTTTGGAGCCTCCAAGAATATCATGTGACTCTTGATAGACAGCAGGAGAGGCCACACCTTCAGTTATGACATTTCCTCCATCTTTAGTTTTTTACAGAGAACATTTGAATATCCAGCAACATATGCATTTATACAACTCAGGTGATTAAAGATTAAGTCTCTGAGGCACTTTTCTTATTCGGGTAGAGCGGCTTAACTCTACCACTTGAGGTTCTTCCACAAGATTGACATGATCAGGAACTGCAGCATCAGATACAACATTAGAAAGTAACAGTTCAGGCTTTGGCATCTCTACAGAGACATGGGGCATGCCTATTCTGGGTTGATCTGCCACCTCAGGGATTAATGGTTCGATATTAATCACAGGCGGAATGATTGGTTTTGGAACATCTCTCTACACCGAAGATGGTCCACATGTTTTCGAACAATTCTGTCTTTTGCTTCAACCTGGGAGGATAAGGGACCAGTTTTGGAGACAATGGGCAGGATATTGAAAGCAAAAACAGAATTACCTGGAATAACTCAGCAGGTCTGGCAGCATCGGCGGTGAAGAAAAGAGTTGATGTTTCGAGTCCTCATGACCCTTCAACAGAACTGATATTGATATTGAGGATATTGAGGTTGGCAAGCAGTGGTGGGGGGGGGGGGGGGGGGGGGGGGGGGGGGGGGGGCGGGGCCCGCTTGCCGACGCGTAAAATGACACGGGATGATGTTGGATGGAACTCCCGATGTCACCCTGCGTCATTTCAACTTTCAGGTCGGCGGGGACACAACCAAATCAGCTGTGTGCCCACCGACCTGTCAAAGGCCAATTGAGGCCATTTAAAAACTAATTCAACTAGTTAATGGACCTGTCTGTCTAACATTAAGGTTGGCAGGCAGGCTGGGAGCCCTGGCGGGCTTCAGAAAAAGCAGGATACCTCGCCCGGGGGTGGGATGAGGTTTCATGTAGGTTTTTAAAAATTTAATAAAAGTTTGAATAAAAGTGTTGGTCGTGCCCCAACTCATGTGGTAGTATCACATGAGGGGACATGTCAGGGAAATTTTGTTTTTGTGCATTGACCATTTTTGAATCTGGCACCGATCTCCCTGAGGCAGCACTTAGCCTCAGGGAGATGAGTGCGCTCTTTCACGTGCATGGGAGAAAGAGCTCACTCCCGGCTTAGGGAATCTTGCCTGCACAGGGAGCGCATAGCGCTTCCTGGCGGACGTCACACTGGGCGGGCCTTAATTGGCCCACCCACGTAAAATGGCGAACAATGGTGGTGTGGTTGTAGGGGGAGGGGAATTCTTCCCAATGGTTCTAGGAACCCAATAAGGTCCACTTTCAAACTTCTGCATGAAAACTGTGTCTCCGACTGTGAATCTGAGCTTTGCTATGAATATTGTGATTCCATTTTTGATTACTCTCATTCCTCTCTACTTTCCCCTCAAGTTTGGAACATCAGACTTAACCTTGTACATAGGTGGTGTTTCATCAATAATTCAGGCGATGTTGAACCAATAGTTGAATGAGGCATTGTATAATTACTGGGAAGAAAGCGGGCCTGTCGAATTTCTAGACTACCTTCTGATAAACTCTTCCTTCCGGATTTGAAAGTTTGCATAGCTCTTTCAACTAAACCATTTGATGAGGGATGGCACGGTGCTGTTTTAATATGTCTGATTCCAGTTACACATGAATCTCTGAAACTCTGTACTGGTAAAGACTGTACCATTCTCAGAAACGATGATTTCCTGTAGGCCATGCATGCTAAAACAATGATGCAGCCACTCGATAGTTGCGCACGATGTTGGTGATTTGACTTCATACGCATCCATCCATTTAGAACGTGCATCTATGATCAATAAAAACATGGTAACTAAAAACAGACCTACACAATCTATAAGTAGTCTAACCCAGGGTTGACCAGGCCACTCCCACGGATGCAGTGGAGCTGAAACAGGCTTCCTATTAACTTGGGTTGTGAGAGTGATAGATTCGGTTTTTACAGCGGTGACATTGTACAAGGAATAGTTGTCGGTATCGGCAGCTTCAGGTTTTGCTGTATTTTTCAATTCAATCATGCTGCTTTATGGGCTGTTTCGATTTCACCCTGCATTGCCGTACTACATGCCCTTTCTCATGGCAGTAGTAGCATTCTGCCTCCTTGAATCTGTAGGTGTCTGGTCCGTGCTCACCCCCACATCTATAATGGAGTAACCTTGGGGTCACTGCTGAAGCGTTTCCACTAGGCCTTTTCAAGTTTCTAGCAGTGGACATTGCCTCTCGCTTCTCTGGTTTTCGTGCCAAGCCCAGGGGTAGGTTCCTACCCAACATGAAGAAAAGCACCATGTTGACTGTTCTGTAGAGATTGTGAGTCTCTTGCAGCACTTTCCATGGCAAGTGCTATTTCCAGGGTGTGCTTCAAATGGATGTCGACCTCCACGAGTAAACGGCGCTGAATGGCGATGCTGTGAACTCCACAGACTAATCGGACCCACTTAGCTATACAGGTTGCGATGGACTCTCCTGGGGCCCTAACTCTGGAATTAAACTTAAACCTCTGCATTATTACAGATGGCTTTGGCTGGAGATGCGTTTTCACGAGGTCCACTAATTTATTAAAGGACTTAGAATTGGACGCATTCAGGGCTGTTGGGCTGCGGGTGAGATGGGATTTCTTGCTACCACATACACTCAGCTTTCTGCTTTTCCTCCGTGGTAAATGCATTCACTATGAAATAAAAACCAAGACGCTCTACACACTGGCTCCAGTCTTCCATAGTCGCACCGTAAGGATCGATTCTGCCAAAAAGTGGCATGGCTGGTCTTGTATGTTTTCTTAAGATGTGATGTACTCAAGTTAGCAAGACGAGGTGCAGTGTTGGCGCTATTTTACCCTCATTGCCAAATGCAATGACTTGATGTACTGGGTGGGTTTCAACAAGAATCAGATAAACTTTATTACAGAGAGCATTTCCGATGCTACCTGCTTGAACAGGCTCCTTGCCAGGAAGCCAACCACCTCCCCCATCCCCTCCCCATCCCCTCCCCCCCAGATTGCCCACGCTTAGGGCTCATTGGTCAGAACCTCCAAGAGCATCATGTGACCCCTGATAGACAGTAGGAGAGACTATACCTTCAGTTACTACAATCCCCATTTTCAATGTTCATTGACAATGATAAATAAGACAATGGACAGAATTTTTCCGTCGGCGAGTTGGGGGTGGGTCCCGCTGGCCGAGGGGATATGACGGGAGATGATGTCGAGGGGAACCCCTGAGGTCATCCCGCTCCACTTAAATATTCAGGAAGGCGGGCGGACAGCGAGATCAGCTGTGCCCCCCACCACTGACCTGTCAATGGCCAATTGAGGCCATTGACAGGATAATTAAGCCAATTAAAGGCCCTGCCCGTCCAACCTTAAGGCTGGCGGCCAGGCCAGGAGTCCCAGCGGGCTTCTGATAATACATGAAAACCTCATCCACTGGCGGGATGAGGTTTCATGTCCGTTTTTAAAAAACTTTAATAAACTTTATGTGATATTTATTATCATGACCCATCTTGCGTGTCATTGTCACATGAGGGGGACATGTTAATAATTTTTTTTATTTTTCTATTTTTTAAGTTTGTAACACTTACAGCGCTCTCCCTGAGACAGCACTTAGTCTCAGGGAGATGTGCCCTCTTTGACAGTTGGGGAATCCCTCCCCCCGCTGTACAGGAAATGCATGCTTCCCATTGGGCAGCCCTAATTGGCCCGCCCATTTAAAATGGCGGCAGGGCCCGTTTCGGTGGTGGCGATCGTCTGCCCACCCGCCGCTGAGCCGGTGGGGCCTGCACGCCCATCAAGGGCAAAGTCCTGCCCTATCTTTTTTAACGCTGAATGATTTTTCTGCGCACAGTGTGGCACACAGCACTGTCCTGGGGACTGATCTTCAATTCCAGGCCAATCCTGGAGCGCTGGCAACCCTGGGAGCTCAGAGTGGGAAACTGAAAAACCATCATTCTAAATAAAGGTCAAACTCTTTTTCCAGCTTTCTGACTGCCCTGTTAGAAGTACAAATTAAAATTGTAGTAATTGGAGCTGAATTTTACCCATTAATCTTTCTCAGCACCCATTAACCACCACTGTCTAATCAATATGGCATCTGCTCAATGAGTACAACCCTTGCTGCCCTCCATCTACTTTTCATTCCAACGCTTACAGACTTAAAACCCAATCTTATAAATCACCAAATCACTCGGCCCTGAATTATGCTCCACATTTTAACTCTTTCCAGCTCTTTCCTACATCCTGGGCCTTGGAACCATCTTGCTCACACTAAACACATAAGATCCTGAGGGGACTTGATCGGGTGGGCACCGGGAGGGTAAACCTCTTGTGGGGGAAGACTAGAACAAGGGGCCAGTGTTTTAAAAAGAAGAGGTCACCCTTGTAACATGGAGGTGAGGAGAATTGTTTTTTCCCTCAGAGGGTCATTATTCTGTGGAATTCTCTTCCCTAGAGACCACCGGAGGCTGTGTCATTGAACTTATTCAAGACTGAGTTAGACAGATTCTTGATAGACAAGGGAGTCGAGGGTTATGGGGGACAGACAAGAAAAGTGGAGTTAAGATCACAGTCAGCTCAGTCTTGATTTTATTGAACATTGGAGCAGGCATGTAGGGCTGAATGGTCTACTCCTGCTCCTAAGTCCTATGTTCCTATGTTTGCCACGGCAGCATAGTGATTATGTTACTGGACTAGTAATTTATTAGCATCTTTTGATTAATAATCAAGTACACCTTTATTTCAAATCCCACTGTGGCTATTTGAGAATTTGAATTCAATTTGGAAAATCTGGATTAAAAACTGGCAGTGACCCATGAAACTGTGGGATTGTCATAAAGTCCCAAGTGGTTCACTAATGTCCTTTGGGAAAGAAATTTTACTTTTTATCCTTTCACGGGATGTGGGTGTCATTGGCAAGGCCAGCATATGCTGCCCATCCCTGCATATGCTGCCAATCCCTGCATGGACATGAACTGCAGCGTTTCAATAAGGGAGCTCACCACCACCTTCTCAAGGAGAGTGACACTGGAGAAGTAGTAGTGGGGAACAAAGAAATGGCGGAGGAACTGAATAGGTCTTCACATCAGTCTTCACAGTGGAAGACACGAGTAACATACCCAAAGTTCAAGAGAGTCTGGGGGCAGAGGTGATAGGGGCTATTACCAAGGAGAAGGTGCTAGGAAAACTGAAAGGTCTGAAGGTGGATAAATCACCTGGACCAGATGGATTACACCCCACAGTTCTGAAGGAGATAGCTGAAGAGATAGTGGAGGCGTTAGTGGTGATCTTTCAGGAATCACTCGAGTCAGGGAGAGTCCCAAAGGACTGGAAAATCGCTAATGTAACCCCCCTGTTTAAGAAGGGAGTGAGGCAAAAGACGGGAAATTACAGGCCGATTAGCCTGACCTTGGTCGTTGGTAAGATTTTAGGTCCATTATTAAGGATGAGATTTCAGAATACTTGGAAGGGCATTGTAAAATCGGGCAAAGTCAGCATGGTTTCATCAAGGGGAGGTCACGCCTGACAAATCTGTTAGAGGTAACGAGTAGGTTAGACAAAGGAAAGCCAATGGATGTTATCTACTTGGACTTCCAGAAGGCCTTTGACAAGGTGCCGCACAGGAGGCTGCTCAGTAAGATAAGAGCCCATGGTGTTAGAGGCAAGGTACTAGCATGGATAGAAGATTGGCAGTCTGGCAGGAGGCAGAGAGTGGGGATAAGGGGGTTCTTCTCAGGATGGCGGCCAGTGACTAGTGGAGTTCCACAGGGATCAGTGTTGGGACCACAACTTTTCACTTTATACATTAATGATCTAGATGAAGGAACTGAGGGCATTCTGGCTAAGTTTGCAGATGATACAAAGATAGGTGGAGGGACAGGTAGTATTGAGGAGGTGGGGAGGCTGCAGAAGGATTTGGACAGGTTGGGAGAATGGGCAAAGAAGTGGCAGATGGAATACAACGTGGGCAAATGTGAGGTCATGCAGTTTGGTAGGAAGAATAGAGGCATAGACTATTTTCTAAATGGGGAGATAATTCAGAAATCTGGAATGCAAAGGAACTTGGGAGTCCTAGTCCAGGATTCTCTTAAGGTTAACTTGCAGGTTGAGTCGGTAGTTAGGAAGGCAAATGCAATGTTGGCATTTATTTTGAGAGGACTAGAATATAAAAGCAGGGATGTGCTGCTGAGGCTTTATAAGGCTCTGGTCAGATCACATTTAGAATATTGTGAGGAATTTTGGGCCCCGTATCTCAGGAAGGATGTGCTGGCCCTGGAGACGGTCCAGAGGAGGTTCACGAGAATGATCCCAGGAATGAAAGGCTTAACATATGAGGAACGTTTGAGGACTCTGGGTCTCTACTCGATGGAGTTTAGAAGGATGAGTGGGGATCTGATTGAAACTTACAGAATACTGAAAGGCCTGGATAGAGTGGATGTGGGGAAGGTGTTTCCATTAGTAGGAGAGACTAGGACCCAACGGCACAGCTTCAGAGTAAAGAGAAGACCTTTTAGAACAGAGATGAGGAGAAACTTCTTTAGCCAGAGAGTGGTGAATCTATGGAATTCATTGCCACAGAAGGCTGTGGAGGCCAGGTCATTGAGTGTATTTAAGACCGAGATAGATAGGTTCTTGATTGGTAAGGGGAATCAAAGGTTATGGGGAGAAGGCGGGACAATGGGGTTGAGAAACTTATCAGCCATGATTGAATGGTGGAGCAGACTCGATGGGCCGAATGGCCTAATTTCTGTCCCTATGTCTTATGGTCTTATGGTCTTAATTAGAGATGGACAACAAATGCTGGCTCAGCCAGTGACACCCACATCCCATGAAGGAATAATTTAAAAAAATTAAATTGCCCTTGAGCTAAGTAACTTGCTAGAACATTCTGGAGTCAACTGGATCTGGAGTCACATGTAGGCCAGACTGGGTAAGGAGGGCAGATTTCCTCCCCTAAAGGACGTCAGTGAACCAGATAGGTTTTTAATGACAATCAGTGACAGTTGTCGTGGTCACCATCACAAGGGCTCGTTTTATATTCCAGATTTTTAAAATTGATCAATGAAATTTATTAAATTTGAATTTCACCATTGGATTCAAACCCATGTTGCCACTGGATTACTAGCCCAGTGACATTACACCGCTGTCTCCCCAAAGCTGCCATCTGTACTTGGTCTGGGCCTATATGTGACTTCAGACCAACACCAAACGTGGTTGACTCTTAACTGCTCTCTGAACTGGCCTGTGATATCCAGGCTATTGATTGAAGGGATAAATCCCAGACTTGCCAGAGGTGGACCTACCCAAAAGTGAAAATGAAAAAAGAGATGATGAAGGCTGGTTATGCCAATCCTTGCATTTTCATTCCATGGCATGCAATTGGAGGTACTAATTAATTTTCCTACTACATAATTGTGTTTTTCTCTCTGTCCTCCCACACATTTATTCATTAATTAGTTGTATGGTAGCACAGAACTTGAGTATTGCCGAAAAAAGAGACACGTCTAAGCTTCTCATCTTGCACTCATTAGGACGCTTTGCAAGAATACCAATATAAGGGGAAACAATTTATACTGTATGTGAAGAGAGTGCTGATTGGTTGGCAACTGGCCACACACAATGTGCACACACATTGTGCCTGTTTCAACTAAACAAAATAAGTGACTGCCATTCACTGATTCATTCCTCAGGGCAATGCCTTGAACAATCAGGGTCATGCTGCTTGATTAAATTTCAAATGATGCTTGGCAATTAACTGTCAGTCACCATCACTGGTGCATTCTCCCATGCCAACAATTCAGCACTCTCCTCACATACAGTGGAAATTGTTGTTTTCCCCTTATATTGGTAATCTTGCAAAGTTTCCCGATGAGTGCAAGATGATAACAATTTGTTTATTATTACTCACTCCCCCCTCCCCCACGCCACCCCCTCCCCCACCCCCCCAGGCTGGTATTATTTTCTACGTCTAGTCACAGTGATAGAGCCAAGGGTAAGTCACCAATTTAATTTTTCTTCTTAGCTGCGAGGGGAGAGGATCATGTACCAAGCATCTGTTCAACACCTCCCAGTCCTCAGGCTTCCAAATTCATGGGAGACCTGAGGGCAGGGAGGAGGCAAAGCGGAATGTCACAGTGAGAGGAACTTTAGTGGTTTGAACCTGTGGCTCCCAGCTAAGTAAATTGTTGCTTCGTTAAGGTAATGCAGACAATTCTGTGAAAACAAAACAACAAAAAAATCCAGCGACAACTTATACTTATATAGTGCCTCTAATGTAGTAAAACACCCCAAGGCACTTACACAAAAAACAAAATACTGCAGGCGCTGGAACTCTGGAATAAAAACAGAAAATGCTGGAAATACTCAGCAGGTCAAGCAGCATCTGTGGAGTTAACAATTCAGGTCAAGGACTCTTCATAAGAGGCACAGATACAGCCTGACCCGCTGGGTATTTCTGACTGACCTGCTGAGTATTTCCAGCATTTTCTGTTTTTCTACCTAAAGGTACCTCGCAGGCGCGATTGTCAAACAAGACGTGGACACTGAGCCACATAAGGAGATATCAGGGGACGTGACTGAAGCACTTGGCCAATGAAATAGGTTTTAAGGAAAGTATTGAAGGAGGAAGGAGGGGTAGAGAGGTGGAGAGGTGGAGGGTATGTGTTGGAGAGCTTAGAGCCTTGGTAGCTGAAGGTACGGCCACCAATGGAGAAGGGATTAAAATGGGGGATGCTCAAGAGATCATGCTTGCAAGAGAAGATACCTCAGAGGGTAATGGGCTTGGAGGAGATTACAGATATAGGGAGGGGAGAGGGCATGGAGGGATTTGAAAACAAGAATGAGAATTTTAAATTCAAGACATTGCTTGACTGGCAGTGAATGTAACTCAATGAGCATCGGGGCGATGGGTGAATGGGACTCACAGGCAGCAGAGTTTCAGGCAACCTCAAGTTTATGGTGGGTGGAAAGTGGGAGGCCTATCAGAATAACTCACAGTGGCTCTCTGACACAAAGCTTCATCGGCCTGCTCAACTCAGTTGGTTAGTTAGTGTCAGCGGCGTGACTCACTCTCACATCTCCTTCAGAACATATGGACTCAGGAGCAGGAGTAGGCCATTCGGCCCTTCGAGCCTGCTCCACCATTCGATAAGATCATGGCTGATCTGGTTGTGATCTCAGCTCCACTTTGTCACCGGCCCCCCATAACCCTTGACTCCCTTGTCTGTCAAAAACCTGTCTAACTCAACATTGAGTAAATTCAATGACCCAGCCTCCATTACTTTCTGGGGAAGAGAATTCCTCAGACTAACAACTTTTTGAGAGAAAAAAAATTCTCCTTATCTCCATCTCAAACAGTAGACCTCTTATTCTTAAACTGTGTCCCCTGGTTCTAGTCTCTCCCACAAGTGGAAACACCCTTGTAGTATCTGCCCAGCCAAATCCCCTCAGGGTGTTATTTATATGTTTCGATAAGATCACCTCTCGTTCTTCTAAACCCCAATGGGTGTAGGGCCAACTGTTAGAATGTTCTCCATGAGATAAGCCCTTCATCCCAGGAATGGGGGTCAGATGGTCACGAGTTCAAATCCCACTCCAGGGACTTGAGCACCTAATCCAGTCCAACACCGAGTGCTGGACTGAGTGGGTGCTGCACTGTTTGAAGTGCTATCTTTCAGATGAGGTGTTCAAGCGAGGCCCTGCCTGCGCTATCAGGCGCATGTTGTCATGATAATAGTTGATTGTGGTAGTGGACTCCAGTATTAGATACTATACGGTACTCTGTATGAGAGATGGGGGTCACCTGACCTGGGACTTGAAGGTCAGATAGCACATGTTGGACCCTGTCCTGACAGAATTCAGTTACTGCAGAGATATTTGTTTATGTTAGGAAAGTGTGTTATCAATAAAGGTAGCTCAGCTACAATGTCGACAGCCTGTGTGCATCATTGAACTAAACATACGACATGACATCAGGAGTAAACTGAACAAAACAATGGAGGTTCAGAAACCAGCGACAGCACTCAGTTTGGAGGGAAATCTCACTGAAAACCGGAGGAGGTTCCAGCAGCGTTTCGAGCTGTACCTCACAGTGACAGGCAGTGATAAAGAAGACCCTCAGGTACAGTCTTCCTTCTTGCTTCACCTAGCAGGGGAAGCAGCCCTAGAAGCCTCTAACACATTCACGTTTGAAAGTGATGAGAAATGAAATGACTTGAAAGAAATAATGGAAAGATTCCCCAAGTCTACTGCAGCCCTAAGAAAAACATCACAAATGAAAGATACCGAATTTTTACCTGCGCACAGGGCAGTGACAACATTAGTCAGTGTGTAACTGAGCTGAGAAAACGAGCTAATTCGTGTGAATTTGAGAGCTTAAAGAATCACTCATCCAAGACAGAATAATTTGCGGAATCGCAAACGACGCTCGGAGAGAACGGCTTTTGAGAGAAGTTGATCTCACGCTGGAGAAAGCAATAAGTATCTGCAGAGCGGCAGAGACAACAAAATGCCAGATGAAGCAGATGACAGAAGATGATAAGCCACATGCGGTCAAGCAGTTAGATGCAGTTAAACAGGAACAGCCCCAGGAAAGAACAAATAGACAGTTTGAACATAAAAAAATATTTAAATGCAGCCGATGCAGAACAGAGCATTTACCATGTGGTTATCCAGTCTACGGGAAGCAGTGTAAGGACTGTGATAAACTAAATCACTTCACTCAGACATGTAAATCGAAGAAAGTGCACACGATCGACACAGACACTGAAAGTGAACTTTTTGTTGATGCAGTAACAACAAAGTCCAAAGAAGGCGAATGGAAGGTTGATTTAAAATTTGCCAACATGATGGTGAATTTCAAGCACAAGCACATCATTCCCATAAGCCTGTATCACAAGATAAAGCAAAGAAAAACAGCTAACTAAAACAAAAGTGAAACTGTCTACTTATAGAAGGCAAATGTATACCTAAAGTGAACTACAACAAACAGTCTCAAGAAGCATTTCCATTCATAATGGTGAAAACTGCTGTAAAACCCATTCTTGGAGTCAAAGCTTGTGAAAATCTGAAGCTAATCAAGAGAATAATGACTGTCACCACTGATGACATCCTGAGGGAGTATAAAGTTGTGTTCCAGGGGATTGGCTGCCTCAAAGGAGAACACACCATTAAGATTGACCAAGCTGTGATGTCCAAAATACACCTGCCCAGGGAAATACCACCAATGCTGAGAGAGCGACTGAAAGCAGAGTCAGACAGAATGGAGAAACTTCACCTCATCGAGAAAATTGAAGAACTGATACAGTGGGTTAATCCAATTGTAATTGTAGAAAAAAATCAGATGGGAATCTGCGAGTCTGTCTGGATCCCAGAGACCTAAACCAGGCAGTGCAAAGAGAGCGTTACCAGCTGCTCACAGTAGAAAAGATCACGTGTAAACCAGCTGATGCTCAATAATATTCAGTTTTGGATGCGAGTTCAGATTTCTGGCAGGTCAAGCTGGATGAACGCAGCTCCTATCTCTGTACCTTCAACACACCATCCAGGCGATACAGGTTTTTACACTTACCTTTTTGGTATTAATTCAGCTCTGGAGGTGTTCTACAGAACAGTGAAGCAGCTGTTTGATGGGTTAGAGGGAGTGGAAACCTATATCGACAATGTGCTGGTCTGGGGAGCCTCACGAAAAGAACACAACCACAGACTGAGGCAGGTGCTGGCCAGAGATAGAGAAAGGAGCCTCAAGTTGAAGAAGGAAAAGTGCAAAATAGGTCATCACGAAATCAAATACTTGGGTCAGGTAGTAACAAGTGAGGGACTGAAGCCAGACCCAAGTAAAATTGAAGCAGTCGTGAACATGCCACCCCCGGAATGTAAGAAAGACTTGGAGAGCTTTTTGGGAATGATGACCTATCTCGGGAAATGTCAGACTTGACAGCACCTCTCAGAGAACTTGTACAAACTAACGTGGAATGGCACTGGGAACAAAGTCACCAGGAAGCTCTGACCAGCCTGAAGAGAACATTGACCCAGGCACCAGTGTTAAAGTATTACCATGTCAGTCAGCCGGTCACAATCTCAGTGGACGCTTCAAAGACTGGCCTGGGAGCTGTCCTCTTGCAATATGAGGCACCAGTGGCAAATGCTTCAAAGGCAACGACTGAAACACAGCAGCGGTCTGCCCAAATAGAGAAAGAAATGTTAGCAATTGTGTTTGGCCTAGAACACATCCACCATGTTGTCTATAGCAAAGTCATGGAGGTTGAGTCTGATCATAAGCCTTCGGAAGCCACACTTAAAAAGCCCCTGAGCTGTGCACCACCAGGAATCCAAAGATTACTAATGCGTTTGCAGAAGTACCAAGTCAGAGTTAAATACAAACCTGGCAAGGAAATGTACATCCCAGACACTCTGTCACGTGCGCACCCACCCATCAGAGGATAAAGAAACAGAAGCACCGGTTCACATGCTGACAAAGGACTTACCTGTGGCTGTAACCAAACTGGAGGAGATCGGGGAAGCGACCAAGAACGACCCCACCCTGAGAAAAACTGCAACAGGTTGTGCAAACTGGCTGGCCCACACTTCGGACCGGAGCCCCTTCCGCTGTACAAGAGTATTGGAACTTCCATGAGGAACTCCATGTAGCGGATGGAACATTTTTCAAGAGAGAAAATAACTCTTGCAACATGGAGGAAGGGAAATGCTGCAGCCCATATAGGAAAGTCACCTCGGCGTAGAAACATGCAGGAAGAGCTCGGGGTGTAATGTTTCGTCCTGGAATGGGGGAGCACAAATCGGGGAAACGGGGAATGCATGTGCCATGCTCCAAAAGCACAGTAAATCGCAACAAAAAGTACCAACTTCAAACCCCCCCCACAGTGTTCCGGAGAGGCCCCGGCAGAAAATTGGAGTGGACTTGTTCACATTTGGCAACAGTGAGCGCCTACAGGCAGCAGATTTTTGACTCTGTGCTGCTGAGAAATGATAGGAAGAGAATCGCTGTAATGAATTATTTAAAATCAATTTTTGCTCACTGCAGCGTACCTTAAGTGCTCATCTCAAATAACAGTCCACAATTCTCAGGCACCGAGTTTCACAAATTTGCACGGGACTGGGAGTTAAGCCACACTACGTCAAGTCCCAATTATCCACAATCCAACGGAATGCTGGGACGTACTGCGCAGACCTTAAAACACCTGTTGAGGGGGGCAAAGGCGGACAGAAGAGGTCTCTACCTGGCTCTGCTGGAGTTCAGGAATACTCCACTAGGGGGCATTGGATCATCTCCAGCACAGCTCCTGATGGGGAGAAGATCAAGAACTAAGCTTCCAACTGTGTCCCTACTGTTCTTTCCACAGCCAGTGAGCTACAGCGTGCCGGACCTGGTCAAACTGAGACAGCAGAAGCAGGAACAGTACTTTGAACGAGGTGCCCGACCTTTGTTTGACCTGAACGTGGGAGAGACGGTGAGGATTCAGCATGAAGGGATCTGGAATCCTGCTGTTATCACAGGCGAACCAAGGTCTTACATGGTGCAGACTCCAAATGGGCAAGAATACGGGAGAAACCGGAAATTCTTGCGGAAAACAAGTGCATCGCAACCCTTCACTGAACTAGAAAGTGTTGCTGAAGATCAAAATCCAGAACGTACCAGTGAATCAACAGATAACCAGGCTAAGCCTAAGAGTCCTGAAAACTGTCCGAGGGGTGATAGTGACACAGAGCTGGAGAAGGTCCCTTGTCCTTCAAAATCACCTCTGTCACCGTTCAGAACATTCAGCGGAAGGAGTGTGAAAAAACCACCGAGATAGAGTAAAAGACAAAACAGACTGATCAGAATAGAGCAGTAAAGAATGGATTTGTGTACTTGAGCTGTATAAAAGTTAGCTTTTTTTAAAAAAAGGAAATGTCATGATAATAGTTGATTGTGGTAGTGGAGTCCAGTATTAGATACTATACAGTACCCTACACAAGAGATGGGGTTACCTGACCTGGGGGTTGAAGGTCAGTTAGCACATGTTGGAGCCTGTCTTGATGGAATTCAGTTACTGCAGAGATATGTGTTTGTTAGGAAAATGTGTTATCAATAAAGGTAGCTCAGCTACAATGTCGAAAGTCTGTGTGCATCATTGAAACAAAAAACAATACACATGTAAGGGAAAAAGAGCAGGGGGGTTCTCCCCGGTGTCCTGGCCAATATGTATCCCTTAACCAATACCTAAGATAGATGGTCTGGTCATTAACACATTACTGTTTCTGGGACCTTGCTGTGCACAAGTGGCTGCAATGTTTCCTATATTGTAACAGTGACTACACTTCAAAGCGTAAGTAATTGGCTGTGAAGCGCTTTTGGACATCCTGAAATTGTGAAAGGCACTATAGAAATGCAAGTCTTCTATCTGTTATCAAATTCTGTATTGCCTAGTCAATAAAGTGACAGATACTGCCCTCCAGTGGATATCTTCTGTATATGTTAAAATATTATCCAATGAAGAAACAATAACTACAATTAATGTGGTTTTAAACGATTTCATATTCAACACTTTACAGTCTGACAGTGGATTTAGCCAGTTGTGTCTTTGTTAAAAATGACTTAAGGGCAAAGGGGCTCTGATTCAAACCTCTGGGAAACAACATTCAAACAGATGCCAACCTATGGCACTGGAACTAGGAACCCAGGGACTGAGAATTAAATGTCCTTGGTTAGCAAAGGTCATCCTACTTTATGTGGCCTTCAACTGACTCTATTCTCATACCACCTTCACATTGAGCTGCTGGTCCCTCAGCCTGCTTGGCAGGAACATCCAGTTGCCATGCTTAAAACCAGACAACTTATGAAGATGGAAAGAAAGGCCAAAGCCAGTTAGAGTTCAGGATTATTGCCCAGTGACCTCCCCCCTCCCCCTCCTAGAAGTCAGCTGCCCTGGTCTTGGCTGAGGGAAGTTTCAGACCTGCCTCCCATGCTCATTTAATCTGGTCAGACATAACAGTCAAAGATTACACATGAATATTAGCCATTTGGGCAAGGCTCCCAGTGCTTTAAATCTCAAGGGTAGGAAGGCAAGACCCTCCATCTTTAACATGAGGGTTTCCAATCTCTACTCTCCAAGAACTCGCTTTGGAATCTTCTTCCAAACCAAAGCTTTCTCTCAAATGCCTTCTGCCATGTCTCTGCAGAGGCTACCGGATCATACTTATTTATTTCTACTTGTGTTATCAGTTCATCTCCAGGGTTTCGAACTGTCCTTCTGATGTTCCTCTCTCCTGGGTCATCACATGCATTCAAGCTGTCTTCCACGCATTCCCTCACGCTGACTCATCCATCAATAGTACACCACTTCTTCACATGCCCATAGCAAAGAGTTACAGACCTTCAGATGTCTCTTTGGATCTCATATCCCTTCGCTTTAAATCTGCTTCCTTTAAGCTTGAAGATTTAAGTCTTCTTTTCTGCTCATTACTTTCAGTTCCACAGAACAGGACCTTTTCCTGGTTCCTGTCCTTCCTTTGACTAGAAGGTCTGCTTAGGATTTTCTCCTGTTCCACTCCCTTGGATTTTGGGGTCTTTTCTTTAGCATGGGATTGCTGTCTGTCCCCTTTGCTCCAGTCTCCCTTGGCAGCTACTTTCAAAATCACCTGAGCTCAAACAGCTTCCGAGTCAAACTGTTATTTCTAGTTTCTGCTGTGTGTGTGTCTTTGGGAAGGACCTGCCTCTCTGACAACTGTTGCTGGGCAAGATTCCAGTTTCTCTGCTCATTTGTTTAACTTAGCCGCAACAGTCATAAAACTCTCATATAAGTGCAGGCACCTTTTAAAGTGAAACTAAAACTCAATTTGACGTTTTCTTAACACAGAGAGACAGAAATACAAATCAAATTTTAATTTTAAAGTAAAACTCATTCCTAACACCTACAAATACCAATATAACTTACTTAAACTATCTCTATTTCCTAATGCTAAATAGTGGGGACAAGGGATCAAATTTGGAATGTTGTTGTAAACCAAAGAGTAAAAACAAGGCAAGAGGGAAAGGTACCAATATGGGAAATGATAAACAAACAGTGACTGGAAGTGACAGAGAGTACAAATCTAAGAGTAAATCAGCAGATGAGGCTAGATACTACAAAAATAATGAAAGGACAAAACTAAAGGCTCAATATCTAAATGCACATAGCATTCAAAACAAAACAGATGAACTGATAGTGCAAATAGAAATTAATAAGTACGATCTAATAGCCATTACAGAGACATGGCTGCAGGATAACATAGATTGGGACCTGAATTTTGAAGGGTACATGGCAATTAGGAAGGACAGAAATTTAGGAAAAGGTGGAGGGGTGGCTCTGTTAATTAATTATGGTATTAGAACATTAGAGAGGGATGACTTAAGTTCAGGAAACCAGGATGTAGAAGCAGTTTGGGTTGAGATGAGAAATGATAAAGGCAAGAAGTTATTTGTGAGAGTGGTGTACAGGCCACTAGTTGTAACTACATGGTAGGACAGAGGGTGAAAGAAGAGACAATGGGAGCTTGTCAGAAAGCTACAACGATGTTTATGGGGGGTTTTAATCTACATATAAACTGGAAAAATCAGATGGGCAAAGGTAGCGTAGAGGAGTTCATGGAATGTTTTGGGGTAGTTCCTTAGCACAGCATGTTCTGGAGCCAACCAGAGAGCAGGCTATACTAGACCAGGTATTGAGCAATGAGATAGGGTTAATTGATAGTCTCCTAGTGAAAGAACCCCGATGTAGCAGGGATCATAATATGATAGAATTTTACATTCATTTTGAGGGAGAGATGAGTGCATCCAAGACTAGTATTTTAAACTTAAATAAGGGCAATTATGAGGGCATGAAAGCAGAGCTAGCTAAAGTGAACTGGAAAATAAAGTTAAGGGATAGATCAATAGAGGTTCAGTGGCAGACATTTAAAGGGATATTTCAGGATACACAGAATATATACATTCCAATAAGAAAGAAAAACTCCAAGAGGAAGGTCCACCATTCATGGTTAACTAAAAAAGTTAAGGACAGTAAAGAAAAAGCATATTATTGCACAAAGATTGGTGACAGGTCAGAAGATTGGAAAAAAGATAAAAAAAACAGCAAAGAATGACAAAAAGACTAATACAGATGGAAAAATTAGAGTAGGAGACAAAGCTAGCTAGTAACATAAAGATGGATAGTAAAAATTGCTATAGATATTTAAATAAGAAAAGGGTTAACAAAGTGAGAATTGGTCCTATAGAAAGTGCATCTGGGGAATTGATAACGGAAAGCAGGGAGATGACAAATAAATTAAACGGATATTTTGCATTGGACCTCACTATAGAGAACAGAAATAACATCCCAGAAATAAATCAGGAAATGGAAGGGAGAGAGGAACTCAGGAAAATTACAATCACCAATGAAGTGGTATTGAGCAAATTGTTGGGGCTGGGGGCTGACAAATCCCCAGGTCCAGATGGACTTCACCCTAAGGCCTTGAAAGAAATGCCTAGCGAGATAGTTGATGCATTGGTTTTAATTTTTCAAACTTCCCTCGACACAGGGAAGGTTCCATTAGATTGGAAAATAGCAAATATAACCCCTTAATTCAAAACTGGGAAGGAGACAGAAAGCAGGAGACTGCAGACCAGTTAGCCTAACATCTGTCATTGGGAAAATGTTAGAAGTGATTATTACAGATGTTATAGCAGGGCACTTAGAAAAATTCAAGGCAGTCAGGCAGAGTCAACATGGTTTTATGAAAGGGAAATCATGTTTAACCGATTTATTGCAGTTTTTTGAAGGAGTCAGATGTGCTGTGGATAAAGGGGAACCGGTGGATGTACTGTACTTAGATTTCCAGAAGGCATTTGATAAAGTGCCACATCAAAGGTTATTGCAGAAAAAATAAGCTCCTGGTATAGGGGGGTAACATATTAGCCTGGATAGAAGATTGGCTGGCTAACAGGAAACAAAGAGTTGGCATAAATGAGTATTTTTCTGGTTGGCAGGATGTGACGAGTGGTGTGCCACAGGGATCAGTGCTGGGGCCTCAGCTCTTTACAATTTATATAAATGATTTGGATGAAGGGACTGAAGAAACGGTGGCTAAACTTGCTGGCGACGCAAAGATAGGTAGGAAATTAAATTGTGGAGAGGATGTAAGGAGGCTACAAAGTGACATAGATGGGTTAAGTGAGTGGGCAGAGATCTGGCAAATGAAGTATGATGCGGGCAAATGTGAAATTGTTGATTTTGGCAAGAAGAATAAAAGTGCTTATTATCTAAATGCCAAGGCACAGCAAGTCATTAGGAAAGATAATAGGATGCTATTGTTTATTGTGAGAGGGGAATTGATTACAAAAGTGGGGAGGTTATGCTTCAGTTGTACAGGGCGCTGGTGAGACCACATCCAAACAATTGTGTACAGTATTGGCCTCCTTATTTAAGCAAAGAAGTAAATGCATTAGACACAGTTCAGAAAAGGCTTATTAGACTAATACCAGGAACGGGTAGGTTGTCTTAAGAGGAAAGGTTGAACAGGTTAGGCTCCTGTCTGCTGGCGTTTAGAAGATTAAAAAGTGAATTGATTGAAACATGTAAGATCCTGAAGGGTTTTGACAAGGTGGATGTGAAGAGGATGTTTCCCCTTATGGGAGAATCTAGAACGAGGGGTCACAGTTTAAAAATAAGGGGTCACTCACATAAGACAGGGGGAGAAAACATTTTCTCTCAGAGGGTTGTAGTCTTTGGAACTCTTCCTCAGGAGGCAGTGGAAGCAGAGTCTTTGAATATTTTTAAGGCAGAGCCAGATAGATTCTTGATTAACGAGGAGGTGAAATGTTATCAGGGGTCGGTGGGAACGTGAGGTTACAATCAGATCAGCCATGACCTTACTGAATGGCGGAGCAGGCTCGAGAGGCCGAATGGCCTATTCCTGCTCCTAATTCGTATGTTTATACAATGCCTTTAGAAACAGACCAGAAGCCCCACCTACCCACCGCTCCCAGTTAAATTCCTGCCTGTGCTGAGTTAACAAAGCTCAGTTCCAGCTGAAATTCTGGTGTCGGCCTCAGCACACCTGAAATAGTTGGGGGGGGGGCGGGGGGGTGGGTGGATGTCAGCCGGGATTTTAGATTGATCTGTTTCTCTCCAAGTGTCTGTCTTTACTTTAAGTATGTCTCTCCCCCTCTTTCTTTCTGCCAATCGCTCTCTCCCTGCCTAGGCTCATAGACATATACAGCATAGAAGGAGGCCATTCGGCCCATCGTGTCCATGCTGGTCAACAAAGATCTGACTACACTAACCCCATTTTCCAGCACATGGCCCATAGCCCTGGAGGCTATGGCAAAACAAGTGAATATCTAAGTAGTTTTTAAATGTTTTGAGTTTCTGACTCAACCACCCTTTCAGGAAGTGAGCTCCAGACTCCCACCACCCTCTGGGTGAAAAAATCTCTCAACTCACCTCTTATCCTTCTACCTCTTACCTTAAATCTATGCCCCCTGGTTATTGTCCCCTTTACCAATGGAACAAGTGCCTTCCTACCCACCCTATCTATGTCCCTTGTAATCGTATATACCTCTATCAGGTCCCCTCTCTTCTTGCCAGTCCCACACTCTTTCTCTGCTAACCTCTCTCTCTTTCTCCTTGCATGTCCTTCTCTCTCAATCTCGCCGCCTCTCCCCCTCTCTCTCTCTTCCTGCTTGTCCCTCTCCCTCCCTGCCTCTCCTTCTCTCTCTCTCTCTCTCTGCTGGTCACTCTCTTTCTCTCTCCTGTCTCTCCCTCTCCCTCTCTGTTGGTCGCTCCCTCTTTCTCTCTCCTGTCTCTCCCTCTCCCTCTCTGTTGGTCGCTCCCCCTTTCTCTCTCCCTGCCTGTCCTCCCCCCGCTCTCTCTACCTTTCCCCCGCTTTCTCTCAGTGTTAACTCTCTTCAGTTAAATACTCCTCCAAAAAGCCACACATGATGAATGGTAGTGGTGGTATTTAAGGGAATGGTGCCACCAGCAAGCGTCTACACTTTGAGGAAGAATAAATTGGCAAAAAGAAGTAAAGGTCTTGTAGACACAAGAGCAGATGCCAAATGATGAGAGCGAGTCGAAACTGTATTCGTACTTTATTTCAATCTGGACTGTAATCATCATATAAAATACACGTCATTGTCATTAAGACATCGTAATACACTATAATTCTGTAGAAAGTCAAGACACAGCTGGGGTGTAATTGGCTAGTTTCATGCAGAGGGAGGATGGTGCAGAGAAGCATCTATACAAGGTCTGGTAGCTCAGGGCAAAGCTAAAGCAATAAGGTGCAGAAATCTGACTGAGAGGATCAGGCCGAGCCCTTCGAGATAGTTCCAGCACCCTGGGCCATTCACACCTCCCCCAGTCGTCTTTGGTTGATGTTCATCTTCGCATGCCATCCTCGGAGTCGGCTCCTATCTCAAATATGTCAACCCTGTGCGGTAATCAAGATGGATACTTGGCCATTGAAAGACCAAGTCCCATTGGAACTATAAAGATTCCATAGTTTTAACAGAGGCTTTTCATCCCCCTGCGGACGCTGGGATATTGCTCCTTCCTTTGGTCCCATGCAGAAGGAAGTGGGGGAAGCAATTCAATGTCCCACTTCCTGATGATTATAGGACAACTGGGCTGAATTATATATAGACTCGGAGACACAATTGGATCAGTGGCCACTGGTGGAAGGAATGGGTGGGGTAGCCAGTGGTCTCCAGTCTACCTGAGGCAAATACTGTTGGGAATCAGTCTTTTCTCATTCTCTGGTCTCCCACCCACTCTGATCCTGGCTCCTGGTGGCATAGTGGTATTGTGACTCCAATGACCCAGATTAATGCTCTGGGGACTGGGGTTCAAATCCTGCCACGCCAGATGGTGGAATTTGAATTCAATAAAAATCTGGAATTCAAAGTCTGATGATGACCACGAAACCATTGCCAATTGTCATAAAAACCCATCTGGTTCACTAATGCCCTTTAGGGAAGGAAATCTGCTTTCCTTACCTGGTCTGGCCTACAAGTGACTCCAGACCAATGTGGTTGACTCTTAACTGGCCCCTGAACAAGGGCAATTAGGGATGGGTAATAAATGCTGGCCTAGCCAGCGACACCTACATACCATGAATGAATTAAAAAAAAATTAATATCAATATCATTACTTGAAAAAAATCAAAATGGCTTCCAGTAAAGGGCCAGGAACATACTTCATGAGAAATAAAAATTCTCAAATATGATTGACAAGCAAGGAATTCCATATACCAGGTCGAAACTGTACAACTGACTGTTTAAGAGGAATTAAGTAGGTGGCAGCAGTGCTAACATGCTGCCACCAGGTGTCAGCGATGCCCATCCTTATTGTTCCCAGAGCTGTTTGTTTGGCAATGTCCTCGGGAACTGCTTCCACTGCATCAACGTAATTTTACCAGAAATCCGGAGTAACTCCGAGGATATTCCCAGCTTTTTTTTTTAAGAGGGATGTTAGGGTTGTCAACCTTCCAGGATTGGCCTGGAGTCTCCAGGAATTGAAGATCAATCTCCAGTACACAGCTCTGTTCCATCCTGGAGAAATATCGGACTGACTATACAAAATATAGTTTTTTTTGTCATTTCCTTTGAAAATTTCACTTTACCAGATATAAAAATATTGGAAATGGGGTGCGGGGTGTTGGGGGGTGCGGGGTGTTGGGGGGGTAGGGGGCAAGGCTGTTTGGCTACCATCAAGGATCACCTAATTGAGCAGTGAGTCCTTTTGCCTTCCAGTTGGCGTAGGGAGGCAGGGCATCACATGGATGGATGTGTTGGCCGACTAATGGCTGGAGCATGGAGTCAAGTCAGGTGATGAAACCTCCAGGAATACATTTAATCACAGTTGGCAACCCTAAGGGATGGGCAGGGGGAAGGTATCATCATCCCTTAACAGTCTAACCAAAGACGCCGTCTGATCATCGCCATCCAAGTGTCATGCCAAGTGGCATAGACAACGTTGGTCCTTCAAACCTTCTTATGCAGAGTCCAAAAACTGGGCAGAGGGCAGGGATCCACAGATAGAAGCACAAATATTAGCAAAGCATCCAAAATATCTTAGCAATGTCTTCACGTCATAAAATATACAGAAAGAGGAAAAAATAATTTTATTTTATGGTTGCGTTTTATTAGTGTCAAAACTGGAATTTTTAATCTTACAAATTAAGTGGTGACTGCTGTAAATCCACGTTTTTAATCTTCTAATTCAAGTGTTCCAGAACCACGAGGCAAATGCTATCCAGTCTTTTCTGTCCAATGAAATTTAGGAAGTCCAGATTGCCTGGTCTAATCTCAAACTCTACAACTTCCATCAATCACCAATTCCCACCTCTGACTTTATCAGTCACCAGGAGGCACACACCCCCCCACCACCCTGCCCCCTTCTGGTGGGAGGTGTTTCTGCCTCTGCTTGGCCTCAATAGAGAAAAAAAAATGCTCAAGATGACAACAGGGGAGCTTGGACAGGCCTTGCCACCCTTGCAGGGTTTAAAAGCAGATCTCCAGAACATTGCTGGGATCAAAACCCAGGAGCAAAACTGTTGGGGGGAGGAGGGGTGGGGAGGGCAGTATTTTAAAAAATTGCACATTCATTACAAAATCATCAGATGTGGGGGAGAGGCTATTTGATTGGCGGTCAAAAATTATCCAGTATGTTGATGAGGTATCTATTTGCTTTCCAATTGGTTGTGGGAAGATGGGACACTGTGAGGATGGACATGTTGGACAACCAATGATGGGAGTAAGGGGGTGTGTGGCTGTTGGTAGCGGGAAATCATGCGATGGTAACTCTAGGAATGTGTAGGCATTTGTTGAGAGTTGGTCACCTTTACTGAGGACAGGTATGGCCACTCCCTCCCACAGATGGTTCTTGGCCAGCAGTGCCAACTTGGTGGGTCTGTTAGCAGGTCCCTGGTGGTTCTGAATGTTTTCTAACCATTCCAGTCCAGGATTTTTTTTTTAAAAACTACAAGTCGGCCTTGTTTAAAAAATATGATTCTCCCGCTTGTTACACTAATATGGAAGCGGAGGGACAGAAGAACGAAAAGGTCTTATATTACACAGACCACAAAACTGGGCAACTGTTCATCATCTTTAAGAAAACACTTCTTCAGTCGCACAACATTTTTAAAAAAAAATTGGTCCCAAGTGGTATTTGCTGTGATTGGTCAGTCCAGGGTCCACTGTTAAGACTGAAACCCACATCACAGTGAAACCTACCCAGATAGGTTCAATTCTGCCCAATCCGGAGGATCTGCCCAGAGTGACACATCCCACGTGCTTGCTAAGAAATTGATTTAATTGCAGTACATAAGCAAATATACAGTAATTATACATCATGTAGACAGTATAATACAGGGCATGTAATGGAAATCATAAATGGACACCTGGAGAATTTTTTCTAAGTTTTGCTAAGGTAAATTCTGGAGGTTTTTTGGCACATGACTGGGGCAATAGAACATTGTTCTAACCTTGTGTTGCCTGCTCAGCATCAAGCATTTCAATGTCCCCTATAGAATGTAGCTTCATTTGACCTCCTGCAAGAGCTCCCTCTACTGCAAGGGTACAGTCTACCTATTCCCACCTCCCCTCCGCCCCAAATGATCAGATGGGAAAATCATGGGACATGGGCAAAGCGGGCAAGTTCAGCACTTTTGCCCGTCAGAAAGCGGTGGTGGTGTTGATGAGCCAACTTGAGTCCAACTCTCGTACGACTCTTCTGTCGTGGTTTAGCACAACTGAGTGGTACATTTCAGAGGGCATTTAAGAGTCAACCACATTGCTATGCATCTGGAGTCACATGTAGCCCAGACCGGGTGAGCATGACAGATTTCCTTCCCCTAAGTGAACGAGATTGGGTTTTTGATGATAAATTCATGGGACTAGCTTTCAATTCTAGAGTCATTTTGTTTTACTTCTTTTCCTCCACAGGGTGTGGGTTTCGTTGGCTGGGCCAGTATTTATTGCCCTTCCCTAGTTGCCCCTTGAGAAGGTGGTGGTGAGCTGCCTTCTTGTGAGCTGCTGCAGTCCATGCGGTGTAGGTACACCCACGGTGAGGGAGTTCCAGGATTTTAACCCAGCGACACTGAAGGAACGGAGATATATTCACAAGTCAGGACAGTGAGTGAGTGACTTGAAGGGGAATTTCCAGGTGGTATCTGCTGCCCTTGTCCTTCTAGGTGGTAGTGGTCGTGGTTTGGAAGCTACTCTCAAATTAATTGGATTTAAATTCCACCAGCTGCTGTGGTGGGATTTGGACACATGCCCCCTTCCTCCTGCCCACCACCCCCACTAACAGCATTAGCCTGGGTCTCTGTATTAGTCCAGTGACATTACCAGAGTCACCATTTCCCCTCCTGGTAGTCCACCTGAGAGAATATAAAGTCAGATCTCCACTTGGAGGAGGGGGTAGCACAGGTTTATGAGAACAATAGGTTATAAAATGATGAGGGGCCTGGACAGAGTAAATAGGGCTGGGATGATCCATTTAAGCTTGAGCAGAGGGGTCAAAATCAGAAATTAAAGTAACTGATGGAAATATAAGAAGGGAAATGAGGAAACGTCTTTTTCAACCAGAGGGTAGTAAGGACCTGTGACTCACTACCTGAAGTAGAAACCTTTCCCACATTTAAGGTACTTGGATGAGAATCTGCTGGGCTACAGGCAGAGTCCAGGAAGGTGGGGTTAGGCTGGGCAGCTCTCCGTCAGCCAGCATGGACAGGACGTCTCCTTCGGTGTTATAAACGTTCAGTGGTTTCTATGATTCTCGGGTACCGGGCCTTCGAGGGGTTATATTATGGGGATAGGCTGGCATTGTCTTTGATTGAATATAGAAGATTGAGGGGTGATGTAATCGAGGCATTTAAAACGTTAAAAGGATTCGATAGAGGTGTTCAAATCATGAACGGTTTAACAGAGTAAATAAGGAGGACCGGTTTCTGGTGGCAAGAGGGTCAGTAACCAGAGGATGCAAAATTTAAGCAATTGGTGAAAGGTCCAGAGACGATGTGGGGAAAACTACTTTTAGAAAAAAAAAAACAGGAGTTATGACGATTTGGGAGGCGCTGCCTGAAAGGGCGATGGAAGTAGATTCAATCGTAACTTTCAAAAGGGAATTCGATAAATAATTGAAGAGGAAATAATATGCAGGCTGTGGGGAAAGAGCAGGGGAGAAATGCAATTAGTTGGATAGCTCTGGGAGAGCCAGTACAGGCACGACGGGTTGAATAGCCTCCTTGCAAGCTTTATTATTCCACCATTCTACAATAGGTTATGGAGGAACTATTTACTCGGGTGGGGAAATCAAGAATGAGGGAATATAATTTGATATCTTGGAGTGGGATCACGCAGGATCAGCAAGTACATCTCCTTACAGAGGAGTAAAAGCATGGGACTCTCTTTCATCAAAATACTTTGGACACAGGGGGTGAATTGGAGTTTCAAGACTGATGCCAATAGAGTCCTGTTCAGGAAGGGAATCAGGGATATGGCACTAAGGTGGGATTGGAAGTTGAGGTCCAGATTAGATACGATTGAATTGGAAAGGTGGAAAAGGCTCAAGAGGCTCTATATTGTCCTCCTGTCCCTATATACATTTCAGTATCTCCTGAGCTGGAGATTAAGCCTCTTTGGTGGGTGTGGATCAGAGGTATTTAATTCATGGTGTACGTGACAAGTGTGGAGGTCTTCTGGCACAGAAGCATTCCTGCCTCTGAGCCAGTAACTCCAGGTTCAAGTCTCACTCCCGGACTTGTTGGCCATGGAAAGTTAATCCATAACATGGCCAAACACGTTGAGGATCAACCTGCAAATCCTTCCAACACAGGCTGAGGGTAGGTGGTAAGAGTGGGAGAGATTCCTGGTTAACCATGTGATGGAAAGGAAGTTGGAGACTCTACCAAAACTATCCAGAGCTCCAGACTGCAACATGCATGTAAAGTGTGTGTGTTACCACATCAACTTGGACTCCCTGAGTGAATTGTAACACGTCACCACCGCCTGTCTAGGAATGCTTGATGTTGGCAATGGGGATACGTGAAGTTAGAGGAGTGTTTTGTTGCTCAGTGTTAGGTACAGATAACCAGGCTTTTGTAGAAAGAACGATTGGCTTACAAACTCAAATGGTGCCAGAATTAAAAGATTTATCACAATTCACCACCATTTTGACACAGAAAATATATAGATGAGGAAATCTTAAGCACTGGGTTTAATAACTCTGCATCTACTGGTCCCAAAGTTCAGGACAATGTTACATGTTTTAATTAATTGTGTTTCTTTTTATTAAGTTTTCCTCCTTCACTTTTTAGCAATTCTTACTGAAAGTATCTGGCAACCACCCTGCGTTTGGCAGGAGCGACCAGGCCCTAAATGCAACTGAAGCCTTGCTCTGTTATCCAAGACAGCAAAGCCCCTTTATAATTGCTATAGGCTTGTCTCACCCCCACCCCCACCCCATTTAAAAACAGGATAATCTCTTAGTGCCTTAGCGCAAATGCAGGCATTCTCTGGCTCCTGCCTTCCCCTCGGAAGCATTTTCCAATAACAATCGCTGGTCAGCGCTCAGGATTGGGAAGCACAGCTGAGAATTGTCCCTTCGCTTACCCAGGAGCCTTGAGGTGAGGTTTTGGCTGACCAGGAGCCCAGAGCTGAGGCCTTGATTAATCAGAGACGGTTTTTTTTTAACCAAATTATAGTTTTTAAACAATCTACCGCCTTCTTTCATGATTTTTCTGCAGGGAGTGGGGACGAGGAGCTTATGCACCGATTCACGGGATGCTAATTTTGAACAGTTATTTGGGAATATTCCCCCATACACACATTCATCGTACAAAATCATTCCATCACGTCAACTAGAAGGTCGCTATGGACGCAACAAGTCCATCAATAAGTACATTCCTTCTTTTATAATTGGCACAAAAAAAACTTCCCATGCGTAAAAAAGTCTAAAAAGACTGTATTAAAAAGATAAACCAATGTTAAGGTTTGATTAAAAAGTAAAACTAACACTTTTTTCATAAAATGGATTTAAAATGCTATTGTGCAAATCGTGCCGACTTGCTCAAAATGCACGTCCTCAAAAAAAGGCCCCTGGGTCACAAAATGGCTTCCCCATGATATTGTGGCACCGACGAACAGTATGACACATGGGGTTACTAATTTGGGGCCATGTAAGAGAATGAGGGCCAAGGTCCTAACACAAGACACTTTCAAGGTTCAGAAGAACGAGAGAGGGAGAATGGGACTGAATCATAATCGGTGGAATAGTCAACAGCAAGTTTGGGTTTATAAAGGGCCAGGATAAGGGAAGGAGTGCCACTGGGAAAGAAGGAGGGAGGTCGACACGAATTGATGCAAGGGAGTATATATTGTTGTGTACTTAAACTCTGAAGTGAAATGAAAAGAGAACACTGGCAGAATTGGAAACGATCACACAATTACAACTGATTACAAATGCAACATGTCAAAATGTTAATGCTCATCTTTCTGATGGCCTGTTCTTCACTGTAAGCCTCTGGACAATGATTGCTTGTGGGTTAGGCAATATTGTGGGGGGACAGAGAGAAAGGAGGGGTAAGAACTGAGCCTTATCCTGACTCCAAGAAAAGGAGACAAGTTATACACTATCCACCAGGAGAGAGATGCCGGACAATGACTGTGACTGGAAGGGAGCTACTTTCTTTATTCTCACCACCTTCCCCTTCCCTTTAGTGAGCGGAGGGGATTGGGGGGGGTGGGGTTCGTACTGAGCACGCTGGGGTCGAGTCCAACCATAGGATCCCTGCTTTTTTTCTGGCTGAGGTTAGAGAATTCAGCACAGGCCAAAGCTCAAATCTGGTCTTCATGTCTCAGTGTCAATTCAGCCGAACCTCCGAGTGAGCAGGACGCCTTTAGGAATTGGAATAACCTAGCAGAGTAACCTTGGGGAGCATGCTTTAAGTGGCCTTCGTGACTGGAGGGGGCATTAAACAAGAAAGGACATCATACAGAATAAAGTCTACTGGGGTAGCCTCCCCAAAAGGGTCCCAGTGTCAAGGAACAAGACTCCGAAAGGGGAAGGGTTTAAGGAGTTTGGTGTGATGATAGTTGGTTTGGGGCACAGGTCTGCATCCCAAGAGCCTTTTTCTGTTCCTAAAATTTCTTATCTGCAGATCCTAGTGGACCTGGCCGAACCCTGACTTGCATCTTTCATCTTTCCGACAGCGACGAGTGTTCCAGAGCTTAGATGCCGGCCAACTCGTGGCTACTGCTGATTTGCAGACTGATGGTCCCGGGAAGGTCATTGTCCTGTCGGTTGCCCTTGTCTCTCAGGTGAAGGGTGTGATGTGGCTGGAGGTCACTGGGGTCAGCGATCACAGTCACTTGACCAAGGAACTGGTCACTAATGACATTGCTGTTCCAGATCTAGATCAAAAAAAAGAAAACGATGAATAATTAATTAAAATCTATTTGAATATTGCTGAAAAGAGAGATGTTGCTGAAGCTCTTTATCTTACACTCATCAGGGCAAACAGAAGAGTGCAAAATTTCAGACAATCACAACAATTTATACTACAGGAGAAAGGGATGTTGATTGGTTGACAAGTTGACTTGGATTGGTTGAGGCGTTGCCGTAGAGATAGCAATGGAGAACTATAGTTTCCCCAAGCTCCCTTGTAATTCAAAGAATTCGCAAAGTTTGAACATATTCCTCTTATTTGCTCAGAATGAGTCCTAAAAACTATTTCATTGATTATAGGATGAGAGCCAGAGAAAATTTCAAAACCTTATGATGAGTTCTTTAAATCTTTGCCATATTTGTGTTAATAATTGCAGGGAGAACTTTCCTACCGTTCAAAATAGGGGCCATAGGGTCTTTTACGTCTACCAGAGAGGGCAAATGGGTCATAGTTTAATACACTACCTGAAAGATGGCACCTCTGACAGAGTGGCATTCCCTCAGTATCGGCCTAAAACTTCATACTAAAATTTCTGGAATGGGGCTCGAGCCCACGATCTCCTGACTCAGGATGAGAGAACTACCCCGAACACCACCTACCCCCGCGCCCCCAGCTCTGCACCCCCCCCCCCCCCCGGAGACATGACTAACAGAGTGGCAATGGGCGCAGAACCCTGGGTAGATGGGAAAGGGTTCTCCTAACAGTTCACCCGCTGCTCAGAAACATGAGCCGTGGATGGTATCAGATATGCCAACCAGGGTGCAAGATGATGATGCCAAGAATTTTCTGTTATGCACTGTGAGAAGGAAGCTTAGTCAGGGTGGGGTGGCACTACTGCAGAGCACACAAGAGAGGGGTTTAATGGTCAAGGTGATTCCCAAGGCTGACTTCAGGGAGTCACCAACCAGGGTGTTCTAGTTGATGGCAGGTAGAGGTGGGGATGGGGAGAGGGGGTGGGGATGGTGTTAGTGGGTGGGACTAATTGGCTAGCTCTCTCAGACAGCTAGCGCAGGGGCATGGTGGGCTGAATGGCCTCCTTCGCCACTGTTGAGATTCCATGTGTTCTGGGCTCTTGACCTCCTACACCAACTCTCACCTTGGCATTGGGCCGGACGCACAAGACACCCACAGCATTCCCAAAGCTTCAGCTTGGTGGAGGTGGTGGGATCAATAAGCAGGGGGCATAGATTTAAGGTTAAGGGGCAGGAGGTTTAGCGGGGATATGAGGAAGAATTTTTTCACACAGAGGGTGGTGGGAATCTGGAACTCACTGCCTGAAAGGGCAGTAGAGGCAGAAACCCTCATAACATTTAAGAAGTATTTGGATGTGCACTTGCGATGCCATGGCATACAAGACTATGGGCCTAGTGCTGGAAAATGGGATTAGAATAGTTAGGCACTTGTTTGTCTGGTGCAGTCTCGATGGGCTGAAGGGCCTTTTTCTGTGCTGTAGACCCCTATGACTATGACTATGACTTGGAAAGGAAGGGCAGGCACGGTAACCCTTTCTCACCTCAATGCGGATGGGCTCTTTGGGGTCCTTCCTGTAGAAGATTCCTTTGACATTGAACTCGGGATTCAGTGTGTCCTTATGGATGGGCGATTTGACCTTCTCACGCCCACAGCGAATGATGACATACGGATCAGCACCTGCACAATGATAGAGGTTACTAAACCATTCCCAGCTTCACCAGACAGACTCCCCCATTGGCAGAGCATCATAAAACCTCAGCACACTTCGTCGCAGGGACATGGGGTTTTCTTTTGGCGTCTAGGCTATTGTTATTATTTTAAGGCACCAAGTCCCGTTCACCCATCACCTTCTGTACTTAAAAACAAAAAAACTGCGGATGCTGGAAATCCAAAACAAAAACAGAATTACCTGGAAAAACTCAGCAGGTCTGGCAGCATCGGCGGAGAAGAAAAGAGTTGACGTTTCGAGTCCTCATGACCCTTCGACAGAACTTGCGTTCTGTCGAAGGGTCATGAGGACTCGAAACGTCAACTCTTTTCTTCTCCGCCGATGCTGCCAGACCTGCTGAGTTTTTCCACCTTCTGTACTTGCTGATTACCAGTAAGACAGCAGCTCTATTGTTTTCAAATCCCTCCACTCCCTCCTTATCTCTGTAACCTCCCCCAGCCCTCCAACCCGCTGAGGTCTCTGTGCTCCTCCAGTTCTGGATTCTTGTGTTTCCCTGATTTTTAATCTCTCCACCATGCCTGAATCTGCCTATAGGCCTCAATCTCTGGAATACCCTCCCTAAGCCGTCTCCACCTGTCTCCTCCTTTAAGACTCTCCTTAAAACCTAACTCTTTGACTGAGCCTTTGGTCACCTGACCAAACATCTCCTCCATGTTTTTATTGATAATTCTCCTGCGAAGCACCTTGGGACATTTTGTCAGGCTAAAGGCACTATATAAAGGCAAGTATCCCCACATGGAGAGTGCCTCCAATTCATTTCTTTGCCGCTCCTATTCTATTGGCAGCCAGGGTTGCGAGAAAAAAAATAGAAATTCCCTCTATTGTTTCCCATACGTCCCACTACTTTTAGATCAGCTTCATCCACTTCAAATAATTCTCCCCTGATTGCACTGAAGGGAAAATATTTACAGGGCAATGGGGAAAGAGCAAGGCAGTAGGACCAACCAAATAGCTCTACTAAAGAGCCAGCACAGATACAGTGGGCTGAATGGCCTCCTGTATCTTTCTATGATTCTAGTGCTGGTTCGAAGCAACGTTCCTATAACTGTTGTGAAGAGATTGTGGTGTAGTGGTAATGTCACTGGACTAATAATTTAGTAGGCCCAAGCTAATGCCCTCGGGACATAGGTTCAATTCCCACCATGGTAGCTGATAGAATTTAAATTCAATGAATAGATCTGGGATATAAAGGTAGTCTCACGACAACTATTGTCAATTTTTTTTGGTTCATTCATGGGATGTGGGCTTCACTGGCTAGGCCAGCATTTATTGCCCATCCCTAATTGCCCTTGAGAAGCTGGTGGTGAGCTGCCTTCTTGAACCGCTGCAATCCATGTGGTGTAGGTACACCCACAGTGCTGTTAGGGAGGGAGTTCCAGGATTTTGACCCAGCGACAGTGAAGGAACGGCCGATATATTTCCAAGTCAGGATGGTGTGTGGCTTGGAGGGGAACTTCCAGGTGGTGGTGTTCCCATCTATCTGCTGCCCTTGCCCTTCTAGGTGGTAGCGGTTGTGGGTTTGGAAGGTGCTGTCTAAGGATCCTTGGTGAGTTGTTGTAAAAATTCATCTGGTTTTTCACTAATGCCCTTTTGTGAAGGAAATTTGCTGTCCTTACCTTGTCTAGTCTACATGTGACTCCAGACCTACAGCAATGGCTCTTAACGGCCCTCTGAAATGGCTGAACAAGGAAATTAGGGATGGGCAACAAATGTTGACCTTGCCCGCCACGTCTACAACCCATGAAAGAATTTTTTAAAAATTGGAAAGAAACGTCTTTTCCTCTTCCAATACATTTATCCAGGCAGCCTCCCACAATTGGTCTTTACAGGCTATTTGCTGTCCAATTGGCTACCTACCAGTGCAAGCAGGTAGCCCTATCAAGCCCACCTCTCTCCAGATGTTGCCAGACATGCTGAGTTTTTCCAACACTGTCTTTATCCCTCACGGTTTTAATCTCCTCTCAACCTTCTCTTGTCCATTTGGGACTGCTTTCTGTCTCTATAACTGAAGTTTCTCATCCCTGGATCCATTCACGCCAATCTGTTGTGCACGCTCTCAGTTTTCCGAGACTGGTGATATCCATCGCAATGCATTTTTTATTAAAAACCAGTGATAAAGTGGCAAAAATCGGACTTTCATCAAACATAAATTACACTTAAAATCCCACTGATCTCGTGGCCACTTTCGGGTGAATTACAACATAAATACAATGCATTCGAACAGGAGCTCCAGGCCACTCCTTTGTTAATTAAATTAACCGGGGGATTATCCTCCAATGACCTACTTAGCTACCCATTCCAATGTGAGATTGTATTTGGTACAAAAGAATTGTCTGGCTGACGCAGTTTAACTTGAAGCAACGTTTACTGTTCGGGTAACCATTGGGGCTTCAGCAGCCAGTGAGTGGAACACTCGTGCCTTATAGAACCAGCTCAATCCTCATTCCATTGAGCTGGATACCGGGCTATGTTTCTGCAATGGAGAGATGGTCTGTTCTGCTGGATTATCACTCAGGGAGCAGAGGTGGAGGTTGAACCATGCACACACAACCACCCCCCCGGCTCCGCTTTTTTTCCCCATTCTTTTATGGGATGTGGGCATCACTGGCAAGGCCACTTTTTGTTACCCATCCCTAATTGCCCTTGAACCAAATATTTCAAAGGACAGTTAAAAGTCAACCACGTTATTGTGGGTCACGTTTAGGCTGGTCTAGGTGAGGACAGTAGATTTTCTTCCTAAAGGGGATTGGTAAACCAGATGGGTCTTTACGACAATCATTTCATGGTTACTATTGCTGAGACCAGATTTATAATTCCAGGTTTATTAATTGAATTTAAATTCCACCAGCTTCCATGATAGGATTTGAACCCATGTCCCCAAGCATTAGCCTGGGGTCTCTGGAATACTAGTCCAGTAACGTGACCGCTACGCTACCACCTCCCAACGTCTCTCCACGATGCCTTGCAACACCTCCTTTCATGATGAAACCCAAGTTTTCCCTCGCTCTTTCTGCCTTAACCGGCTTATATGACAAGTTGTGGTCACATGTGTCGAAGGATCCTTGGTGAGTTGCTGCAGTGCATCTTGTAGATGGTGCACATTGCTGCCACTGGTGGTGGAGGGAGTGGATGGTGAAGGTAACGGATGTGGTGCCAGTTGAGCTTCTTGAGTGTTGTGGGAGCTGCACTCCTCCAGGCAAGTGGGGAGTATTCCATCAAACTCCTGACTTGTGCCTTGTCGATGGTGGACAGGCTTTGAGGAGTCAGGAAGTGAGTTACTCGTCGCAGGATTCCTAGCCTCTGACCTGATCTTGTAGTCACTGTATCTAAATGGCTAGTCCAGTCCAGTTTCTGGTCAATGGGAGCCCCCCCAGGATGTTGTTAGTGTGGGGGGCGGATTCAGCAATGGTAATGTCAGGTTGGGGAGATGGCTGTACTGTGATAGGAGCTCTCTGTCACGGCCCGGCGTTCAGAGTAGATATTGTGTGTGATACCTGCAGTTCCATCCTGCTGGGCCAGTCCGCTCGCAGAGACCACGTGAACCTGAGTCACCACCTTGGGGTGTCCACACAAGCCCGACCAGCACGTCCGAGGTGGCTCATTAAGAGTTAGCTCCCTGCGAAGGCCACCACAAACAAAAAAACAAACACAACAAGGAGCACAGGTTGGAAATTAAAGTAACTCGTACAACTGAAGGTAACCGTCTTAACGAGTGCCACCTAAAAAAAAAAAAATCACAGTAACGTTCGAAAGCAAGTGATCCTGTTCCCAACTGCACCCGGCCACACAGGGGAACTCCCTGTCACCTTCAGGAGATAACAGGAACTTTGAAAACCAATCCAAACAATATTCTGGTCAGTGGAGCCCTCACCTCTTCACTCAGGAACCAAAACAGGGTATGGGTTGGAGTCGGTTATCATACCCTGATGGCCTGTTGCATTATACTTTATAGGTGTTGTTTTATTATTTGGAACTTGGTGTTAGGTGTACACAGGTGAAGTGTGTAGGTGTATCAGGGTGCAGCTTACACAGCACACCAATAGTTCACTGAGGGACAGCGGTGCTAGGAGAGATGGCTGGAGTGACAGAGAATACAGCTGGAGCAATGAGTGTAACCAGAGAGAGATTCACAGTGATAAAGAGGCAGGGAGACAGATATAGACCAACAAACAAAGGAAGAATGGCAGGCAGAGAGGGAAAGTCGGGGGAGGTAAGAGAGGGAAAGTCGGGGGAGGCAAGAGAGGGAAAGTCGGGGGAGGCAAGAGAGGGAAATTCGGGGGAGGCAAGAGAGGGAAATTCGGGGGAGGCAAGAGAGGGAAATTCGGGGGAGGCAAGAGAGGGAAAGTCGGGGGAGGCAAGAGAGGGAAAGTCGGGGGAGGCAAGAGAGGGAAATTCGGGGGAGGCAAGAGAGGGAAATTCGGGGGAGGCAAGAGAGGGAAATTCGGGGGAGGCAAGAGAGGGAAATTCGGGGGAGGTAAGAGAGAGAAATTCGGGGGAGGTAAGAGAGAGAAATTCGGGGGAGGTAAGGGAGAAATTCGGGGGAGGCAAGGGAGAAATTCGGGGGAGGCAAGGGAGAAATTCGGGGGAGGTAAGAGAGAGAAATTCGGGGGAGGTAAGAGAGAGAAATTCGGGGGAGGTAAGAGAGAGAAATTCGGGGGAGGTAAGAGAGAGAAATTCGGGGGAGGTAAGAGAGAGAAATTCGGGGGAGGTAAGAGAGAGAAATTCGGGGGAGGTAAGAGAGAGAAATTCGGGGGAGGTAAGAGAGAGAAATTCGGGGGAGGTAAGAGAGAGAAATTCGGGGGAGGTAAGGGAGAAATTCGGGGGAGGTAAGGGAGAAATTCGGGGGAGGTAAGAGAGAAATTCGGGGGAGGTAAGAGAGAGAAATTCGGGGGAGGTAAGAGAGAGAAATTCGGGGGAGGTAAGGGAGAAATTCGGGGGAGGTAAGGGAGAATTAGGGACAGAGAGAAAGTCAGGAAGAGGGAGTGAGAAAGTCAAGGGGTAGAGAGATAAACAGGGAGATATAGGGGGAGAGAGGGAAAGACATGGAAGGAGGGAGATCTGCAAAGAGAAGAAAGACATGGAAAGAGACACAGAGAGAGATACACACACACATGCAAAAGGTAGAGAGGTACACAGAGTGACAGAGACAGAGAGAGTGAGAGAGGGGCAGGAAGATAGATGGACAGAAAGAAAGACAGAAAGGAAGAGAGAGAAATAGAGATGGAGAGAGACGAACATACAGGCAGAGAGAGATGCGGTGAGAGACGGGGAAAGAGAGAGAAACACACAGTGAGACACAGAGAGAGAGACACACACACGAAGAGAGAGATACACACGGAAAGTAAGAGAAAGAGAGAGGGATGCACAAATAGGGAGAGTGAGACACACACCCACAGGGAGAGTGAGTGAGAGACACACGCACACACACGCAGGGAGAGAGAGACACACACACTCACAGGGAGAGAGAGAGAGAGAGAGAGAGACACACACACACAAACAAGGACAGTGAGAGAGACACAGAAACATGGAGAAAATGACAGAGGGAGACAGTGGTACAAGGGAAAAAGAGACATGAAGTGAGAGAGAGTGACACCCAGGGATGAGAGAGAGGGACAAAAAGACAGAGACACATAAGGCAAGAGAGAGAGAGAGACAGAAAGACATGGAGAAAGAGAGGGATAGAGAGAGAGAGAGAGAGAGAAAGGGACATGAAGCAAGAGAGACACACAAAGGGGGAGGGAGAGAGATAGAGACATAGAAAGAGACAAGAGGAGAGAGAGGGCACGCGAGACATGGAGTGAGAGACAGCAAGAGCATGAGACATAGTACAAGGGAAAGACCGCGTAAGACATGGACAGAGAGAGAGCACGAGATGTGGAATGAGAGAGTGTGAGAGAGAGAAAAGAGTAGCAATGAAAAATAAAAAGGAGAGAAAAGTGAAAAAAAAAGGGAGAGATTCCCAGATCTCAGTGCGATCAATAAGCAAGACAAGTGAATCATAATGGAATTGAGTTAGGAAGCTCCAGCCTATGCACTCTGCTGTCATAGAATCAGAGTGCCATGATGGCACAGGGGAGACCATTCAACCCATTGAGTCCATACTGGCTACCTGTGGAGCAATCCAGAGACCATGGGAAAAAGAAAATCAAGCAAATGACGAATTAGTGGAAGAAATACACCGGACATCTTCTGGGTAGGTTTCCCGGGATTTAAGAAAGCTGGAAAGTAACAGTTCACTTCTCCAGGGCTCAGCCATCATAGCTGGGGGAGGGGTGAGGGAAGAGCACAGTGGAGGGTCTTCCAAGGTTCCCCCAAGCTCCTGTTTCCCCCCCACCCACACCACCCCTACCTCCTGAGAGGATTGAGGGAAATCAGTGTTCCTGTTTTTCCCAAATCACTGTACCATGACAGCCACCACCGGACAGAGAGCACAGGTAGGCATCAGGCAAGGCTTGTGTTTGACTGTGACAGCTTCTCCTCCCTAACACCAAAAGGCAACTTGTGTCTTTTGGACTCAAGGAAGAATGGCTACTTTGTTAAGTTGCTTAAGGAAAGGCTAACAACCATGTTCAGGGCTCAGGGAACAGGACAGGGGGAGAAGGCAATGAGCAGATTCTTACCCTGAATGGCCGTGATCACTTGTTGGAGACAATACCACCATGTCATCATCACCACAGCACCGGCACCACCACCACCACGGCACCACCACATTCACCAATGTCACCACCAACCATGCCACCAATGTCACCAGCATTTCCAGCGCCACCATCTCCACCCTATCACTTCATGCATATTAAGCTAATGATCGCAGCAGCAAAAATAAGCAAACAAACAATGTGCAGCAGTGCAAGAAAGATTACATAGAATTTACAACACTGAAACAAGCCATTCGGCCCATCAATGGTCTTCATGCTGGCCTCCTCCACACTAATCACTTTCTCTATTGTCTTTTCCTTCACATAGGCATCAAGCCTATTCAATACTTTAATGCTGCTTCAAGCACTCCATGCCAGTGTGAATTCCACATTCTCTTCACACTCTTTTGTAAAACAAAAACTCCTTTTTCATGCTTTGTTTCCTCTGTCGGTGATGATTTTTTAATTATGCCCCCTTGTTCTGGACTCATTCAGAAATGGAATCAAATTCTCTTCATCCACCCAGATCAAGGACACAATAGGAGCAGGAGTAGACCATATGGCCCCCTGAGCCTGGTCCACCATTCAATACGATCATGGCTGATCTTGGGCTTCAACTCCATTTTACCACCCGCTCCCCATATCCATTAATTCCCTGAGAGACAAAAAATCTGCCTATCGCAGACTTAACTATATTCAATGATGGAGCATCCAGAACCCTTTGGTGTAGAAAGTTCCAATGAGTCACAACCCTTCGAGTGTAGAAATTTCTCCTCATCTCAGTCTTAAACAATCAGTCCCTTATCCTGAGATTGTGCTCCTGTGTTTCAGATTCTTTGACCAATGAAAACATTCTCTTGGTGCCTACCCTATCTAGCCCCTTCAGAGTCTTATGTTTCAATGAGATCGCCTCTCATTCTTCTAAACTCCAGTGAATATAGGCCCAATTTACTCAGCCTCTCACCATAGGACAATTCCCTCAACTCTGGGACCAACTTAATGAATCTTTGCTGTAGTACCACCTATGTGAGTATATCCTTCCTCAAATATGGAGACTAAAACTGCACACAGTATTCCAGATGTGGTCTCACCAAAACCCTATCCAACCCTTTCATCATTTTAAAGACCTCCATCAGGTTCCCACTCGCTCTTTTCTTATCCGGAGGTAAGGGTCTCAGGCTGCTGAATTGTTCTGTCTCCTCCATTCTGACAAAATCCTTGTAAGTCTTTTCTGCCCTTTCTCCAGTATTTCAATAAGTCCACTGAGCAAAGACCAAAGATCAAAGAGGGGAGAGCGGTAACACAGCGGAGGAGTGCAGGACATTGCAGAATGCAGGCGAGAGGCAGCTGAATCCTTTCAGCATGAACAGAGAGCAGCAGGAACGTGAAAGAGAGCTCGGAAGTGTGGAACATGCAGACACACACACGAAGCCAGAGGAGAGGCCGGATTCTCCTGCTTTCCAGAAGAGCAGCATTCTAATCTCACCTCTTCCATCATCTCAAGGTCTGCTTTTCACAGGAGTTCACTTACACTCGAGGTCTTACCTGAAGTTCGATGGCACATCGGTGAAGATCCTCAGTAAGAACTCGCCCGGTATGCCTGGCTCAAAGGTGGTTGGGATGATGACGTAGCGACCCTGTGGGAGCAGTTCCCGCAGGAAGATGGTCTTGGAGTTGATGTAGACGGAGCTGGCCACCTTCTGCTGAATGGAGTGCATCCTGTAGTTACGGTTCAGTTCAACCTGTCAAAGCCAATTCACTTCAAAGTCAGTGGAGCAGAGAGAATAAAAGGTACCGATAGTTTCACAGCGATCAGGAGAGTATCAGCCATGGCTCAGTGGGTACAACTCTCGGCCTCTCAGTCAGAAGGCTGGGAACTGGAGATCCACTCCAGGAACTTGAGTGCAGAATCCAGGCTGTTGCACCCAGTGCAGGACTGAGGGGAGTGCTGCTCTCTTGGAGGTGCTGTCTTTCAGAAAAGATGTTAAACCAAGGCCCCATTTGTCCTCTCAGGTAAAAGATCGTAGGTCTCTATTTTGAAGAGCAGAGGAATTTACTCCCCGCAGTGTCCTGGGCCAATATTTATCCTTCAACCAACACCAAAACCAGATGGCTGTTTGTGGGAGCTTGCTGTGCACAAATTGGATGCCGCATTTCCTAAATTACAACAACCGGTTGCCAAGTACTTAAGGAATCGCCAGGATCATAAAAGCTGCTGCATAATGGTAAACCCTTTTCTATTTAAGATGGCGATGACGATGCCACACTGGGTTCAAGAATGTGGACTACCAATCTGAGCAAGGTTAGGTGGCACAGAAACCATTTGGAAATCCTCTCCAATGTGTCCACACACAATTTGTCTGGTGTCAATATTGGGCAACCTGCTCCCAATCAACTGCCCGATTATGAGGTGGAAGACACGTGATTAGATGGGGGGGGGAAATGCTGTTTGCGCTGATGGGAGAGTGCAATATTCAGGTGAACAGGGGTTAGTGGGGAAATTGGCTGAATTAGCAACAGAACAGACCGGCATTCAAATCGAACCCAGGCGAAGGCTTGCTCTGTTTGTTGGCTGCAAGGGTCACACGTGAAAACCTGTCTGGAGTGACATGTAGGCCAGACCACGCAAGGACAGCAGATTTCCTTCCCTAAAAGGACATTAGTGAACCAGATGGGTTTTTACGAAAAACAGCAGTTTCATGGTCATCATCGCTGACTATAGCTTTTTTTTCCCATACTTATTTTAATTAACCAAACTTAAATTGCCCCAGCTGTCATGGTGGGATTTGAACTCCTGTCATGAGATCATGAGTCCAGGCCTCTGGATTACTAATCCAATTATGTGATATTCTAGTAAGATATTCACTTTATTATTATGCATATGGAAAATTGTTTGGGGTACATCGTTCATTGATTAGAATAATATATGTAAATGAACATTAACAATACAAGAAAGAAAATTACCCCATCAGAAAGATCCAACTTTAATTAAGTATGTATTGAAAACTATTCTAATGTATTAAGACCAGTCAGTGAGTCCTGCCCTGAGCGCATATCCTCGTCCATACATCAAACTCCTGTTAAAAATTCTTCTGGAGGAAGGCACAAAATACGAGTTCAAGAACTGATTTGCCCAGCATTTGATGGGTTTTTGCTTTTTCCCCCTGAACGCATCCAACAGTAATTTTTTTTGTAAGTAATACTGAGACAAGGAGTGATTCTCATTCTCCATGACACTCTTTACTCGCGTCAAAATTCTTCAAGAGCAGGTTTTGTCAAGAGAGATCTGCTCATCAAATATCCTTTCTGCCTGGTTCAAAAATATATTATAACACAATGTGCAATAACATTGATAGATAGCATAACCACAATTGTACCAGGTGACTGGTATCTCTGCCTCTCCACTGTGCCCAGCTGGCATTTTACTAGGCATCAGGGTCAATATTAGGAATGACGCCACACAGCATCTTAACACGGCATTTAAAAATTCACAGGAAACATTTCAGCCCTGGCTTTCCTCACCATTGAGAGAGATTGTTCAAATGATCTTACCCTGTACACCTCAAAACCCATGGAGAGCTTCTCACCCCTGCCCTGCTTTCGGCTGTATCGGATATCTTTCTGCTGCAGGCAAATCAACACTTCATCCTCTTCCTTTTTGACATCAAATACGTACTGTGGAATTAAACCAAACAGAACACAACTTTAAAACACAAAGTGAACAGTAACCAATGCTCCACACTGGGTGGGTGGGTGGGTGGGTGGGGGGGGGGGGGGGGGGGGGGGGTGGTGGTGAAGAGGGAAGAGGGGAGAGGGGAGGGGAAGGGTGTTGTATTGTCACAGAAATAGTAATCCAACATAATACTCTTGAGGACCTGGGTTCAAATCCTACCACAGCAGATGGTGAAGTTTGAATTCAAGGAAAAATCTGGATTATAACCATGAAACAATTGCTGATGGTCATAAAAACCCATCCGGTTCTGCCATCCTTACCTGCTTGAGCCTATGTGTGATTCCAGCCCCACCAGCCACGTGGTCCTTTTTAAGTCCTCTAAACAAGGACAATTAGGGATGGACAATAAATGCTGGCCTAGCCAGTGATGCCCACATCCCATGAGTGAATTAAAAAAGAACATTCAGAGATGGAAACCAGGCAAGAAATCTTTACATAGTCATATTCATTCATGGGTTGTGGGCATCACTGGCATGGCTGGTATTTATTGTGCATCCCTAGGTGCCATTGAGAAGCTGACAGTAGAGCTGCCTTCTTGAACTGCCACAGACAGTACAGTGAACCACGCTTGCAGCAGTTTACTGCAGCTGAGAGCCTTGCTGGGCCAATTCAGAGGGAAGTTAAGAGTCAACCACATTGCTGTGGGTCTGGAGTCACACATAGGCCAGACCCAGGTTAGGATGAAAGTTCATTAATGTCCTTCAGGTAAAGAAATCTAAGTGGATTTTTAGTGACAATCCAACAGCTTTATGGTCACAGTTACTGATACCAGCTCTTTTACGTCCAATTTTTTAGAAGCTGAGTTCAAACCTATTAGACCTGCGGTGAAATAACCAGCATGAGTATTATGAATCGCTGCAGCAGGAGTCTCTTGGGACAGTGTAAGAAATGCCCTTTGAGTCTGATCACTTTTATACACCTTTCACTTGGGTGCAGAATCAGGAATAATGAAATTTAATGGATCAGAAGCTTCTTCATACCTATCTGTCTCACCTTCCTAAACAAGATCTCCCCACTCCTCCAATTCAGGCCTCCTGCACATCCCTAATATTCCTCACTGATGACTGTACCTTCAGCTACCTGGGCCCTAAGCTCTGGGATTCCCTCTCCATCTCTCTACCCCTCCATTCTTCCATAAGGCACTCCTTAAAACCTGCTTCGCTGACCAAGATTTTGGCCACCTCGCTCTCCATCTCCTTGCATGGCTCAATGTCACATGTTGTTTGATAACTGTAGTAATTACAGTATTGATAACCATAGGGCTGTAGCTTTAAGAATAATCCTGTGTTGCAAGATCACTTGATCTGTGTAAACCAATGAGTTAGCAGCGCGGGGAACCTCTAAGAGAGAGTTCTTCTTCAGTTATGGAGTTTGATGCACACGTGTAGTTGCTGCTGCTTTCTTGTAAATAAAGTTCAATGTGCCCACCAAGAAAAGTTGCCTGGAAAATCAACTCTATAACAATAACAAAGTGTCTTGGAATGGTTTGCTACATTAAAAAGGTGCTATATAAATGCAAGTTGTTATTGACACCTGGATCAGGCTTGGTTGTTATAAGCCAACAGTCAAATCATCTTAGACTCACAAGTGCAGAAAAATCACTCAGGCGAGTAGCAGAGGGCTGTCCATTCTGGTGAGACAATGCCTCAGTGGCCAACATCTTCTCGAGTTGTAAAATATCACTGTATAATAACCTTATAAAATCTTTAGTCATTTATTGAATATTATAGAAATAGGTCTCTCTCTTCAAAAGCAGTTTATTTGTAGCCAGGGACAGAGGCAAACAGAGATAATAGCCAAGGATAACAATGCTCTCCAGAAGGCCGTACCGAAGTGACATTTGTCCTGGTGTCTACAGGCCACCTTTTAGGCATTCCAGAGATGATAAGATGGATCCTCATACCCTCTTTTAAAACAAGTCTCTGGCAGGAGTTAACAAGTGGCACCTAGTGTTAATGATATCTTAATTATATTATCAAGGTTAAGGGCTTGGATTGGTTAAGTACCTTGAACACATATAAAGAGACGCTTACTCCTTCCCAAGGGATTGATTATTAGTTTATTTTATTTGTTTATTTGGTTTATCAGAAGAGTATAAAAGAGATACTTTTAGGACGCTGGGCATTAGTAGGCAGGAGGTGGACATATGTAACGCTGCTTTCTGCAAATAAACCATTTATCAAGAAAAGGTTTTGGGTCCAGCTTCATATTTCACCATCTGGTTCGGGATCCAATTACCACCCATCATGAGATGAGCTGAAAGATGACCTTGAAGCAGGGTGATGGGCCGGGAACCTTGGGTATCTGTCCTTCAGTGATTGGATAAATGGGATCGACAATGGACACCAGCCTCTAAAAATAAGGCATGCGAACAGGTGCTCGGGAGGGAAGCGTTGAGCCTTCTTCAGGTGGAGGCAGGCCAGGGGAGAGCTTCCTAATACTTTGGTCAGCTCAGGAAGGCTCAGCACAGAAGGGATTGCCACCACCAGCTCACTCTATGTCATATCCATCTGTTCATCCTCTGTAAATAGCTCTTTCCCGTCACAGGTGGAATTTTTTTTCTGTTTATTTAACTTATCTGGTCCACTGTTGCTTCTTAATAAACTGCTTTAAAATCACATGAACGCTCAACCTGTTTTTGGGTAATGTGTGACTCCCAGACCAGAGTCGAAAATTACCGACTGAAGGACAACAACAGATGGGAAGGAGTGGGGAGTAGAATAAAAATAGGACACCAAAATCGCAAATCACTGACACAGACCTAGTTAAATACTTCTCTACTACTAAGTGAAATGCCACCACTATTGTCAATGAAGAGGGCATTGCATTAAAATTTTTATTTATTTCATGGGGTGTGGTCATCACTGGCCAACATTTGTTGTCCATCCCTAATTGCCATTTGAGAGCAGTTAAGAGTCAACCATATTGTCACGGGTTGGGAGTCCCATGTAGGCCAGACTGGGTAAGGATGGCAGATTTTCTTCCCTAAAGGGACATGAGTGAACTAGATGGGTTTTTACGACAGTCAATGATGGTTTCATGGAAATTATTTCTGAGGCTAGTTTTCAATTCCAGGGATTTTTTTTCGATTGATTTATTGAATTTGCATTCCGCTAGCTATCATGGTGGGGATTTGAACCTGTGCCCCTGGAGCATTAGCCTAGGCCTTTAGATTAGGAGTTCAGTGATATTACCACTACACACAGATTTTCCAAATATAAATCGCTGGGCAAAACATTCAAGGTGAGCTAATGTCTTCCAGTCACCTGTGGACCCTTCGAGACAGTGAGAGACGAGTCAATAGATTGCATTGTTTCTAATGAGGTCAGTCTCCCGCATTGAGGCAGGGTGAGAGACAATCTTCTCTTTTCCTCACATAAACCCAAGCTTGTTGCCAACAAAGCATTGCTCCCCAATTTACCCCCCCCAACCCCTCCACCCCGGCTTTCCCTCCTACCATTTCCAATCCTCCCAGCATCCTGCACCTCAAAAGATACATCAAAGTTTGAAGAGTCTGGCAGGATGCTGTCCCTTACTTGTGGATTCTGCAGAAAGGTTTCTCGGTTGTTGATGCATCCCCCAGCACGGTTTTGCAGCGGGTCCTCGTGTCTGGTCCACGTGCCCTTTATCATGGCCTCCTCCCAGGTCTTGTGGAAGCTGAAGAAGGAGGTGTTGATGATACGACAGACAACAAGGTCTGTGAAATTTGTACAGAAATCGTCAAACGACATCCTGAAACCCAAATAGGCACTGCAGTCAGATTTCCGTGCAGCTGGGTATAAAAGATTTCATGGCATCACTCAATACAGATCAGGGGAGCTCAGCCCAGTGTCCTGGCCAATATTTCAACTGACATTACTGAAAATAGACTGGCCATTATCACATCGCTGCTTGTGGGAGCTTGCTGTGCACAAATTGCTGCATTTCCTACACTATAGCAGTTACTCCACTTCATTGGAAGAATAGCACTTTAGGTTGTCTTCAAGTTGTGAAAGGCGCTACAAAAAGGCAAGACCTTTCTTTATTTCTTATCTTGAAGGACGTTTTCCCAACAATACAAGAACCTGCGCCTCCATGTGCCAAAACCATTTTTTTTTGTACATTCATGGGATGTGGGTGTCGTAGGCTGGGCCAACATTTATTGCCCATCCCTAGCTGCCCTTGAGAAGGTGGTAGTGAGCTGCCTTCTTGAACCGCTGCAGTCCATGTGGTGTAGGTACACCCACAGTGCTTTTAGGGAGGAAGCTGCAGGATTTTGACCCAGTGACAGTGAAGGAACGGCGATATATTTCCAAGTCAGGATGGTTTGTGGCTTGGAGGGGAACTTCCGGATGGTGGTGTTCCCATGTGTCTGCTGCCCTGATCCTTCTAGACGGTAGAGGTGGCGGGTTTGGAAGGTGCTGTCTAAGGAGCCTTGAAGATTTGCTACAGCGCATCTTGTAGATCGTACACACTGCTGCCACTATGCTTGGGGGTGGAGGGAGGGGTTGCTTAAGGTGGTAGATGGGTGTAAGATTTCGATAATATACTAATTTTAAGATTTTATATTAATTAGAACTAACATTTTTGGTATCTCATACTAACCACATTTTATATAGACTAGCTCAAATTCTTGTCTACTGAGAGAGAGATATGATTAAACAGTTAAATTGATCAGGTTGCTGGGAATTGCAGCTGTCTCAACAGCTTAAAAACAACTCAAGGCTGTTAGTACTAAGTGAAGAATTGTCTTGCTGATAAGAATTAGCTAACCAGCTTGTCCGGAATGTTCATGGCCTGCACCTTTTGTTTTAAAGTCGCACTCAAGGTCTATGAAGTCTCAACATGAATCCCACCCCATAGTGATAAAGACTAGTTCCATTATACATAACACACAAAGCTTTTAATTAGAATAGTTTGCTAACATATGGACCAGTTGAGCATACTCAACACAGTAAGGCATTTAAGACATCTTCTTTGCTATCATTCCTGTTCCACCATGAGAGACACCTCTTAATGCCGCTACAACAACTCAAAAAGGCCAATTAGCCATACTTTGTGATAAGAGGCAACATGGTTATGGGACTAAAAACAGAAAATGCAGGAAAAGCTCAGCAGGTCTGGCAGCATTGGTGGAGAGAAAAACAGGGTTAAATTTCTACTTCTCTTTAGCTCTGAAGAAGAGTCATATGAACTCTAAACATTAACTCGGTTTCCCTCTCCACAGACATCATCCAAGACAAGACAGCCCACCTGACCAGCACCTCATGTGAGAATTTGGACCTGATTAAAATTTTTTCAGCATTTTCTGTTTTTATTTCAGAGTTCCAGCATCCGCGGTATTTTGCTTTCGTTGTCATGGGAATGTCATTTGTTATTCTAATTCATGCAACACCTAGAGGTACCATTGGGTACAAGGAAAGAACATTCGCTTTTCAGTTACTTGCTATGCGACTTGAGCCATGGAGGTAAAGATAAAGCTAGTGAGTTCACTTTTGACCAATTGAAAGGGTTAATACAAGCCATGTCCAAATATGGCACAAGGGCTTTCAGAATTAGCCATAAAAACCAAAGTTTCAAGACATCGGGAGCACTGTTATCACCATTGCTCATGTGGTGACAACTATCCCGAGATGCAGCTCTAATTATGACAAAGACAAAGGCCTCACCTGTGCTGTCAGCAACTGAGGGATTCTGGACCCTCAGAGGGATAAGAATAGCCTAGCTCTTTTCACTGCCTTTTATTAGGTACATTTACCATTCTTGCTTAATAAGTTCTACTTTGATTCACTACACCTGAGTGTACCTTGCAGGTCAGTCCAGTAAGACCCGTAGAAATTGTGAATTTGGGATACAAAGTTAAATTGACCAAAGATACCAGAAGCCCTAAATTTTAATCAGGTCCAAATCCTTACGTGAGGTGCCGGTCAGGTGGGCTGCCTCGTCCTGGATGATGTCAAGATTTCTGAATGTGATTGGATCTGCACTCAGCCACGCTCACCTTTCTCCCTGTTACAAAGCAAGGCCAAATGGCCTTCTCAAGCTGCTGTCCCTTGTAGATGCTGGACAGGCTTTGGGGAGTTCACCACACTCAACAGCACCAGGTAGGCCAGGGTCAAGGGTCAGAGTAATTCAAGCTTTTCCTACACTAATCCAACAACCAACCTCACCTCCAGCCTCAGATGAACTTTCTGTTCCAAACTTGCAGCATTTCCAACTGCTCACAGCAATTGTGACTGGCAATTCAAAGACTTGTGCTCACTGCGAGAAGGTGGTCATAGATCCATCCCTCAGTTCTTTAGCCCTCCCAGCAAGAGAGTAGCCTTTTGCTCCTTCATTTTCTTCCTTTATCCCTTTCCACTCAAGGTGGCAACTCGAGATTCCTCAGGTATACTCTCGACACGAGTCCCCGACAACAGGAACTCAGACGAGACCGCTGATTACCCCCGGAACCGTCCAAGTTCCTAAAGAAGGAACTTTAGAAAGAATTTGATCCATCGCTGGTATCCAACAAAAAGATCCTCTTGAAGACTCACCAGAACTCCCCATCATCCCGCACAGTGACACCCATAGTCTCACGCTCCCCTTTGCTGACCTTCTGCCACTCCGGAGAGCTGTGAAGACAAAGAGTTATTCTAGTCTTACTCGGACCTGTATGGAATAGGTCACATAATACTGTATTAAAACAGGACAAACAATGAGAAGGATCTGTGCAGCTAATGAAAGCTGCTAGCCAAGGTTATTCACTTTGAAGGATTTTCAATTTTCAGGGCACAATAAAAATTAAGAAATTAGAATTAATGAGGAAAGTAAAGCAGACTGTTCTCACTCATAGGCTAATAAATGCACTTGTCAGATGAGAGCATTGAAGAGTATTACGTAGCATTTGTAATACAGAAGCAGAATAGTTGGCCTATCTGGTCCATGTCGGTGTTTAAGTCCCACACACGCCTCATCCTACCAGCTATCTTTCTATTCCTTTCTCTCTCACGTGTTAATCTAGTTTCCCCTTAAACGAACCTATGCTATTCTCCTCAACAGCCTTGTGGTAGCAACTTCCCCATTCTGACCAGCCTCTGCAGAATTTTCTCCTTAATCCCCTTTTGGATTTATTTTCATTATGTGGCTTAGTTTTTGTCTCCCGCACACCACAAGTGGGAGCATCTTCTCTACATCTGCCTGTAGCATTCAACTGTTCAGTGTTTGATTATGTATTTGTTTACAATTGATGCTTTGATTATGTATTTGTTTACAATTGATGCTTTGATTAGTTAAACCTGGTTGCAGACTCAGAAAAAGGTAAACAAAGGTAAACCTCTTATAGAAAGAGCTGGAAGCCAGAGCTGAAGAATGGAGTAGACATTTTAAAGCACTGAATACAACTTGCTACACATAGGACTGAATTTTCCCCCCGGTCTAGATTGATCGTTTACAACCCAGAGAAGTCGCCTCCTGCCATATGTCATTTTGCTCAGTCAGCACATCTTTCTACAGGATAGTGTGAATGTGTAAATCTGAAATAAAAACAGAAAAAGCTGGAAATACTCAACAGGTCTGACAGCAAGTGTGGAGAGAGAGAGAGAGAGAGAAAAACAGAGTTAGCAGTTCAGGTCTGTGACCTTTCATCAGAACTGGAAAAAGTGAGAGGTGTAATAGGTTTTAAGCAAATACAGAGGCAGGGAAAAGGGGAGAGGGTGAGAAAGAAAAAAGGGTAAAGGTGGAAGATCAGGGAGATTAAGTGACAAAGGTTGAGGTTGCGAGGCAAAAGCAGATGGTAATGGAACAAGTAAGGAAACAAAAGATGGGCCTAGAAGAGGTGTGAATGGCAGAATTGTGAATTGCTGCTGTCTGAAAACACAAAAACAATACAAAATCGGAACAGAAACAAAAAAAGGGGCCAGAGATTATGATTTGAAATTGTTGAACTCGGTGTGGAGTCTGAAAGGCTCTAAAGTGCCATATTATTTTATTCATTTCTCCCTCATCCACCTATCCCATAAATACATCCATGCTGGTCACCTCAACCACTCCATTCGATAGTGAGTCCACATTCTCATCACTCTCTGGCTAAGGAAGTTCCCCCTGAATTCCCTGTTGTACCATTAGTGACTATCTTACATTGAAGGCCTACTCTTACTATAACAAAGTCTGTCAGCTCTTTCTGTTAAGGTTTACAATGGAGATCACCCACTTGGTAAAAACTGTACCCTGGTATGAAGTCATTATTGGAACATAAGAATCTTTAGGGATAAAAAAAAAAGCCTATTTTCTATTTTAGATCTTTCTTTCCTCATTTCCACCTTTCCCTTTGCTCTTCTTTGCCATGTCCCTCTTGCCTTTTTTGGTCTTTGGAAGCTTATCTAACTGCCTCTGAATCTGAATTATTATTGTCCAGAAAAGAGGGGTGACTTGATGCAAAAACTAAGATTATGCATGCGTCTGATTGGGTAGTGTTGCATATATTAGAGCTATGCAGAGATTACACAAGTTTCTATGGGAAGAATTATCCTGTTGGCGAGCGGGAGCAGGGCCTGCTCGCTGACGCGTAAAATGATGCACGGTGACATCATGCCGAGACCATTTCACCCTACGCTCTCACACCAGTGTGTAAAGGCCGAGTGCCCTACGTCAGGTCTCCACACATAAATCTCCCCTTCGCCAGGTTTAGAATTTGGCCTCACCTATCACTCCATGCGCCATTCCATTCTTTTTGACCCCATGGGTTCCTCATCCTGATCATGAAGAGCTTTTCTGCTTTGAAGAAGGCGAAGAGACCGTGCCCAATTCGTACTTTACGGACGTCAGTCACGGCATACGCGTGACCTTTCACTAGGCCAGTGCTCAAGCGGGTTTCCATCTCGGCCGCCGACGTGACCTGCAGTAACCGAAAAGCCAAGGAAAGCTGATTAACAATGTAACGCACGGTCCTGAGCTCCGTGTCTCAGAAGGCCCCAAGTTTGGGCTGTGTTAGCTGCAGAAATAGTGAAAATTCAACACCCCGAACCAAATAAATCAGACTGATGGGGAGAAAAGAACAACTGGGGACTCATTCCCAATTCCTTTCAACGACTCAAGCTTATAAGTATACAATGTCCGTCCTCCAGAACTAAACATGAAAAATGACTCCAACTGAGTGCAGTGTCAATTCTTGTGCCCTTAGAATGGTATTCCAGTAAGAGAACATAAGAACTGGAGTGAGCCATTCGGCCCTTCACCACTCAGCAAGACCATGGCTGATCTTCTACCTAAACTCCTTCCTGCATTATCCCCATGTTGTGATTTGCCTTTAAGGGATAGCAGCATGACATCACTAGAAGGGAAACGTGTCATGTGATCCAGTCTTAGTTTCACTTGTGCTTTTGACTTCGAGCTTTTTACCTGTGCATAACTGTGTTCACGTGCCTAGTCTTAATAAATGGACACACAACATGTTTACCCAACCCCTTATGAGTGATTGGTGCCTTGTGTCTTGTAAAGTAAATAAGCCCAAGGTATTATATCATTTTAATAACACGACAGCCATATCCCTTAATTCCCTCAGTAGCCAAAAAACTGTCAACCTGTTTTGAATATACTCAATGACTAAGAATCCACAGCCATCTGGGGTAAAGAATTCCAAAGGATTCACACCCCTCTGAATACATTTCTTATCTCAGTCCTAACTGGCTGATTCCTTGTTCTGAATTGGTGACCCCTTCATAATAACAGGCAGAAGGGAGGTGGGGGGAGGGGAGGTAGCATTTCACTTGTGCTTTGAGCAGAACATGTACACACATACACATGGTTATAAACCATGTAGGGCCATTTAGAGCTTGCAAAGACTCCATATAAACACAAGCCTTTCCCGGTTTAACTTCTCGACTGAAAGATGGCATTCCTAACAATGCAGCACAGCCTCAGAACTGCACTGGAGCATCAGCCTGGATCTCGTACTCAGGTCCCTGGCGTGGGACTTGAACCCACAACCTTCTGACTGCAAGATGAGAGTGCTACCCACCGAGCCACACCCAACACAATATGGAACAGGCTGCAACTACAAAGGTAATCCCTGTTAGTATCAGCTCTCTAGTCAATAGCAACAAGCGGCAGAAGAAGGTGGAAGCAAGGTTAATATTTACCCTGATCGAGCAGCTGATGAGACCCTCACGGCTGTATACCTTGAGGAGCTTCTCAAACAGTTGTAGTCTCTGGTCCTCCAGGCTGGCAAAATTCCCCTGGACCAGGTCAATTGGCTCTGATACACCACCTGTAAAATCCACCAATGCATCGGCAGTGTTCCCTCCATCCAGAGACTCGTAACAGCCCGCTAGTCTGAAAAGGGAATAAGCCAGATGGTTTCAACTGCAGCAACTTGCATTTATATAGTGTCTTTAACATAGAAACACCCCGAGTGCTTCACAGGAACATTATCTGACAAAAGTTTGACCACAAGCCATACAAGGAGCTATTAGGAGCCTTGAACAAAATCTTAGTCAGAGGAATAGGTTTTAAGGAGCATCTTTAGATGAAGGAGAGGGGAATAGAGGTGGAGCGGTTTAGGGGGAGAATTCCAGAGCATCAGGCTCTTAGGGCCTGGAGCTGAAGGCATGGCTGCCTATGGTGGAGCAAGAGGCTAGAATTGGAGGAGCCCAGATATCTCGGAGGATTGCAGGGCTGGAGGAGGTTTCAATGTTAGGGAGGTCCATGCAAGGATTTGAAAACAAGGATGGAAATTTTTAAAATGGAGGCATTCCTGGATAAGAGTCAATGTAGGTCAGTGAGCACAGGGGTGATAGTGTGACCATGGACTAAGGGTTTGGTGTGACTACGGACTCAAGCATCGGAGTTTTGGATGACCTTAAGTTTACGGAAGGTAGAATGTGGGAGACCAACTAGGAGCGCTTTGGAATAGTCGAGTCTAGAGGCAACGAAGGCATGGATGAGAGTTTCAACAGCAGGTGAGGTGACACGAAGTTGGGTGAATTTAGTCGAACAAGATTTGCCCTTAACAAGTCCAAGCAGTTTCTCCTTTATTAGTCGAAGTGGCTGTTTATTCTCTCCTGAATTATTGTTTCTAACAGCTTCCACACCTCCAGCATTACATAGGCTGGTCTATAGCTGCCAGGTTTATCCTTCTCTCCATTTTTGAACAAAGGTGTAACATTTGCAATGCCCCCTGTAGTATAAAGGGTTAATGCTAAATATGTAAATATGCAGTGAACATCATCAGTGAAGTAAGATCACATGATAACAGAGCATTGAGAGAGATAGTTCCATGTCAAGAATTGTGTAGTGACTAACTCGTAAACAGTTTGCATAATGGTAAATTAAAGATAAGGTTTGCTAATAGCCTTGCCTCCAGCCTTATCTGTAAGTCCAAGACTAGGACTACCACATAAGACACCAAAGACAACAATAACAGACCACCCCTGTCCTTTGGCACCACCCCTGTATCTAAGGATTAGAAGGTTGTGGACAGAGCCTAACCAATTTCTTCCCTTACTTCCCTCAGCAACTTCGGATGCATCCCATCTGGCCCAGGTACTACCTATCAATGTATCAGTAATTACATTGCATAGCAATTACATTATTAAAGACAATTGCTAATTAAAACATGTGATGGGCATTGGGTCTCTCATCAAAACAGTATAAGTAAATTCAGCTGGAATTCTCTGGTGTGGAAGATGTTAGGAAGTCTGTTACACTAATGAGCTGTCTCAAGAATGAACCAACAGTGGGGAAATTCTAGCTTTGGACTTATTCTTCCCCCACAAGCACTTATTGTGAGTGATTCTATCAGCCTCTTTAGTGCATCCTCTTTATCTGTTTTTATCTCATCTAGTATCTCAACAATGTTCTCATTTAACATAGCTTTTAAATCCTTTTACTTGGTAAACAGTGATGCAAGGAACTCACTTATTACCTCAGCTATGCTTTCTGCCACCATCAATACATTTCTGTTGCTCAGCAACCCTCTTACTGTCAATATGCCTCTCAGGGACTTTGGATTCCCTCGAGTTAACTGCCAACCTAGTTTCACCCTGTCTCTTTGCCACTCTTACCCCCCCATTTCACTTCGCTTCTGACTTTTTATATTCAGCCTGATCCTTTGCTGAATTATCAAGTTAATCGTTTTTCCTACTTGAATCCAATTTCTAACTTCTTTGTTATCTTTAATAGTAGCACCTCTGATTGCCAGACCAGCCAGGACTTTTTTTTTCTTTAATTCATTCATTCTTAGAAACACAAGCATTGATGGCCAGACTGATATTTATGGCTCATCTCTAGTCAACCAGTGGGTTGCTAGGATAGCAACACAAAAGCAAAACACTACAGATACTGCAAATCTAAAATTAAAATGGAAAATACTAGAGGAAATGCTCAGCAGGTCAGACAGCATCTGTGGAGAGAGAAACAGTTCACCCATCAGGTGAATGACCCTTCATCAGAACTGAGAAAAGACAGAAATGCAATAGGTTTTGACTGAGTGAAAGTAGGAAGGAAGAACAAAAGGGTGGAGGGTAGGAGAGATTAAATAACAAAAGATATCATGATACAAAAGCCAAAAGGGGCTGGTAAAGGGTGAAGTAAAGAAACAAAACATGTGTCCAGATGAGGTGTGAATGGCTGGATAGCAGCCATCTGAAATCAAAGCAAAGGGAGGAAATAGAAGAAAAAACTAACCATTAAAAAAAATAAGAAACCTTTTAGTTTGGGTCAGCCCGGCAATTATCACCTGCCATATCATAACACTAGAGTCACATACAGGCCAGACCAGGTACATAGAATTTACAATGCAGGAACAGGCCATTCAGCCCAACTGGTCTAGGCCAGTGTTTATGCTCTACGTGAGTCCCCCTCTCACCCTACCTCGTGTAACCCCATCGCTCTGTCACCCTATTCCTTTCTCCCATGAACCCCCGTTACATGTATCTATTCTAGTCTATTTTCCTCATCTATTCAGGTGGCAGCAAGTTTCACATTCTCGTCACCCCGGGTAAAGAAGTTTCTCCGGAATTCCTGATTGGATTTCGCGGTGACACATGCTCCCTCTGAGCTGCGCAGCCGTATACCAACCCAAAAGTTTCCACACAGACCACACACGCAAGTTGCCCAAGTCCTCTACATGTACAGGCTTGCAAAAGATTTAAAGGGGCCGTGCACTTAAACGAATCACCTGTACAATTCAAAGAATAATTAGAGGGCACATTGCTCCTGACAATGTTAAATTTATATCACTAGTTTTGGATACCTCGAAGTGGAAACTGTAAAAAGGTGACAGGTTTCCTTCCCTAAAAGGCATAAGCTGGGTTATTATAACATTCCAACAACTTCATGGTCACCTTTTGCTTTTAAATGGTACTTCTCAAAGTTTATTATTATAATATTTTCTTTCTTAAAACAGAAATCAGATTCTTAAACTGGTCTCATGGTCAGATTTGAGCTCACGTTCTTTGGATTTGAGGTCCCATAACATAACCACTACAAAAGCAAGCATAAACACTACACTGCCAGGCCCCTAGCCAAGCTGTTCCAGTACAGCTACAACACTGGCATCTACCTGGCTATGTGGTAAATTGCCCAGGCGTGTCATGTACACAAAAAGTAGGACAAATCCAATCTGGCCAATTACCACCCCATCAGTTTACCCTTGATCATCAGTAAAGTAACAGAAGGAGTCATCAACAATGCTATCAAGCGGCACTTGCTTAGCAATAACCTGCTCACTGACACTCAGTTTGGGTTCCGCCAGGGTCACTCAGCTCCTGACCTCATTACAGCCTTTGTTCAAACATGGACAAAAGAGCTGAATTCTAGAGGTGAGGTGAGAGTGACTGCCCTTGACATCAAGGCCGCATTTGACCGAGTGTGGCATCAAGGAGCCCTAGCAACATTGGGGTCAATGGGAATCAGGGAGAAAACTCTCCACTGATGATTGCACAATGTTCAGCACCATTCGTGACTCCTCAGACACCAAAGCAGTCCATGTCCAAATGCAGCACAGCCTGGTCAATATCCAGGCTTGGCTGACAAGTGGCAAGTAACGTTCTTGCCACATAAGTGCCAGACAATGACCATCTCTAACAAGAGAGAATCTAAGCATTGCCCATGACATTCAAAGGCATTACCATCACTGAATCCCCACTATCAACATCCTGGGGGTCACCATTGACCAGAAACTGAACTGGACTAGCCATATAAATACTGTGGCTACAAGAGCAGGTCAGAGGCTAGGAATCCTGTGATGAGTAATTCACCTCCTAACTCTCCAAAGCCTGTCCACTATCTACAAGGCACAAGTCAGGAGTGTGATGGAATGCTCTTCACTTGCCTGAATGAGAGCAGCTCCAACAACACTCAAGAAGCTGGACACCATCCAGGACAAAGCAACCCACAAATATTCACTCCCTCCACCACTGATGCACAGTAGCAGCTCACACAGCCTTCTCAAGGGCAATTAGGGATGGACAATAAATGCTGGCCTAGCCAGCGAAGTCCACATCCTGTGCATGAATGAAGAAAAACACTACCTTACCACCTTTTGAAGCCAGTGCATTTTTGTTCTACATGTCTTAACTAATCATTGAATAGATACATGTCCAATCCCTTCCCCAGCCTATTTCAACACACATGCAGCAATGCCATGAGAAAATAGTCACCTCTAAGAACCCCTCTAATCACACACCATCTTGACATGGGCGTATATCACCGTTCCTTCATCACCCGGTCAAAAGTCCCTGGCTATCACCTTCATGGGGGCACCATCACCAGAAGAAATGCAGGTAAGGTGAGGGTCCACAACCACCCTTCTTGGGATGAGTATTCAAAAGGGAATTGGTTTGCTACCTGAAAAGAGAGAATGTGCAAGGTTACGGGGATAAGGCAGGGGAGTGGGACTAGGTGGAATGCTCTTACAAAGAGCCAGTGCAGACTTGATGGGCTGAATGGCCTCCTTCTGCACTGTAAAGGTACTGTGATACTGTGAGTAGGCATGGGTAATATAATGGCGGCCTTTCCAGTAATTTGTTTCTGGATGTGGGCAACACATCCACAAATTAAGTAATTTTTAACAATTAATTAATGTTGAGTAACATTCACGGCACACAAGTGTCAGGCAATGATCATCTCCAACAAGAGTGAATCCAACCATTATCCCTTGATGTTCAATGGCATTACCATCACTGAATCCCCCGCTATCAACATCTTGGGGGTTACCATTGACCAGAAACTGAACTGGACTAACCATATAAATACTGTGGCTACAAGAGCAGGTCAGAGGCTGGGAATCGTGTGACAAATAACTCACCTCCTGATTCCCCAAAGTCTGTCCACCATCTACAAGACACAAGTCAGGGGTGTGATCGAATACTGCCCACTTGCCTGAATGAGTGCCGCTCCCATGACACTCAAGAAGCTGGACACTGTCCAGGACAAAGCAGTCCGCTTGATTGGCACCACATCCACACACATTCACTCCACCCATCACCAATGCACAGTGGCAGCAGTGTGTACCATTTACAAGATGCACTGCAGGAATTCACCAAGGCTCCTTAGACAGCACCTTCCAAACCCATGACCACTACAAACTAGAAGGACAAGGGCAGCAGATGGATGGTTCCCCAAGTCACTCAACATCATGATTTAGAAATATATTGCCGTTCCTTCACTGTCACTGGGTCAAAATCCTGGAACTCCCTCCCTAACAGCACTGTGGGTGTACCTACACCACATGGACTGCAGCGGTTCAAGAAGACAGCTCACCACCACCTTCTCAAGGGCAATTAGGAATGGGCAATAAATGCTGGCCCAGCCAGCGATACTGACATCCTGGGAATGAATAAAAAAAAAAGTACAAGCCTGAAGTCACTGGCTTGTCATAAGGAGCAGGAATACTGGCTGATCCCCTCCAGCCCAAGAGACCAGGGGCACCAGTTCCTTCTGCTTGCAGCCAAAATCATAGGTATTACTAAGGTCCACCTAGTTAACCTGGTTAACATGATGCATTATAATAGAGCTGTTGATTAATCATAATCAGTCAATCTCTATTAATCATCCTACAGCAGATCCAGACCTGGCATGGGGATAACCCCCAGCAATGGAGAGTTTTGGGAACCCTAGGTGCAAATTCACCTTTATTTCTGAGAGAAGTTTATCACATTTTCATTTGAATGACCCAATACTACCTAGTTCCACCTACTATAAAACTCCGCACCAGGTCCCAATCCCCCCATCACCTCTGTGCTCGTTGACCTACATCAAATCCTGGTGAAGCAATGCCTCGATTTCAAAATTCTCGCCCTCCTTTTTCAAATCCTTCCATGGCCTCACTCCTCCAGCCCCACAATCCTCTGAGATACTTGCATTTCTCCAACTCTGGCCTCTATTTTAATCATTCCACAATTGGCCATGTCTTCAGCTGCCTGGGCCTTAAGTTCTGGAATTTCCTCCCTAAACCTCTCCACCTCTCTCTCCTCCTTTAAGACACTCCTTAAATCTACCACTTTGACTCAGTTTTTTGCTCACCTATCCTGATATCTCCTACGTGGTGGTGCTAAAATTTCTTCAATAACACTCCCATGGATAGCCTTGGGATAATTGACGACATTAACACTGCCATATAAATGCAAGTTGTTGTTGTTTCCACAGTGTCCTAGTACTCCATAGGTTGGCCATTTGCTCACCAAAATATTGTTTCTGTGGGTTAGTTTGAAATTTACACTCTTTCGATTGCAGGCTGTATCCTCTGTTTCTACTGTTCCAGACAAGGTAAAATAGCTATTCCTAGTCTAGGGTATCCAGAACACTAAAACCAGCCATAAATAAAAACAAGGAGCTGGAAAAACTCAGCAGGTCTGGCAAAATCTGTGGAGGGAAACAGAGTTAAAGTTTGGAGTCCGTATGACTCTTCGGAGCCACTAATCAGCCATCTTATAAAGGGATGTACTGGTGATGGTGGTTATTTTACTGGACAGGTAATCCAGAGGCCTTGACTAATGATCCAGAGACATGGGTTCAAATCCCACCACAGCAGCTGGTGGAATTTAAAGTCAATTAATTAATAAATCTGGAATAAAAAGCTAGTCTCAGTAATAGTGACCATGAAACTGCTAGATTGTTGTAAAAGCCCACCTGAGTCACCTAAGCCTTTTAGGGAATGAAATCTATAATCCTTACCTGATTTGTCCCATTGTGACTCCACAGTGTGGTTTTTTTTCTGAACTGCCCCCCCGAAATAATGTAGCAAACCTTCGCAAGAGCAATTAAGACTGCTGGCCTTTCCAGAGATGCTCATATCATATCATATTAGGTGGTGGCGTAATGGTAATGTCACTGAACTATAGTAATCCAGGAGGTCCAGGCTAATGCTCTGCGGACATGGGTTCAAATCCTACCATAGCAGCTGGTGGAATTTAAATTTAATTAATAACTCTGGAAATAAAAACTAGACGCAGTTGGAGTGACCATGGAAACCATTCTTGATTGTCATAAAAACCCATCAGGTTGACTAATGTCCTTTAGGGAAGGAAATCTGTTGTCTTTACCTGATCTGGCCTACATGTAACTCCAGATCCATAGTAATGTGGCTGACTCTCAAAAGGGCCTAGCAAGCCACTCAGTTGATCAAATTGCTCCCAAAGTCTAAAGGGAATGAACTCCGTCCCTGACAGCACAACATGGACTGCAGCAGTTCAAACAGGCAGCTCAATTCCACCTTCTTGAGGGTAATTAGAGATGGACAATAAATGCTGGTCTCGCCAGTGATACCCAAAACCTGTGAACGTAGACATATAAAAAAGAACGCCATGGGGAAAAAAAAAAATTGGCCCTCGACCATCTCTTTCCAGTGACAGCACGCCGGCATGCCATTTATATAATAGCTCCTTCTAATCCAATCCCACAATCGTTGTGGTCGGCCCTTTCTACATCCCTTCAATAGTTGCAAGTTCAATAGTAAACATGATACATTAAGGAAAGGCCAGGGCTGTGGAAGTGGGGATTGGTTTCTGCACATGATTGAGCCCTAGCTTTCATTGCCAGAGATGCTCCGGTGCAGATATATGTTGCCTGGGGTATCTTAACAGCACGAGCAAGCAATACTGGAAGCCAATTAGTTCTGGTCTATAAATCAGATACCGCAGCCAACTCCCAGCATTCCCCTCGTAGCCAGGCTTACTGCTGTCCTTCTTCATCTTGTTTATCTCAATAGGGTTTCAGTCTGGCGCCTGGCATTTACCCCACAGACTGTGGGCACAGCTTCTCGCCAATTCTCTATTCTGGAGGGTTTCTCGGTGCTGGAAGACATGCTCTATGGAGAGCCTGCTATTGGCACGAGCCCATGTCCGTGATACGAGGCTGTCTGCAAGTGAGATTTCAAGTTGACTGGGGTTGGATTGACGCATGGGGAGTCCTCATTGCTGACCAGGGTGCTTGGAGGCAAGCAGTGAGAAAGGACATTGAAAAGCAGAGGACAAAAAAATGACCAGATGGCGAGAAAGAGAGCCCACCGGAAGGAGAAAAAAAGCACATCAGTCGACCTCGGGCCAACACTGGTCACCTGTGCCAGCTGCGGAAGGGACTGGCACTCGTGAATCAGCCTCTACAGCCACAACAGACTGTGTCCAATACAGAAGTGTCACACACCCTGGGCACAGTCCATCATCTCCCTAGGTGGACAGATGCCATCACACAAAATGGAAATAACATTTTCTATAGCGCTATCAAGAGATTCAAAATTCTAATCCCAGTTAATTAGAACCTTACAGCACAGAGGGAGGTCACTTGCCACCTCATATCTGAGGCAGCTCTTTGTCCCAATTAGCCCCACTCCCCCGCTCTTTCCCCATAGAGGCATAATGGCACAGAAGGTCGCTGTTCAGCCAATCAAGTTCATGTCGGCTCTCTGTGGAGCAATCTAGTCAGTCCCATTCCTCCGCTCTATCCCTAGCGCCTGCCCAATTTCCTTTGAAAATTGTTGATTGTCTCTTCTTCCACCACCCTCATTACCACTCACTGTGGGGGAATAAAGTTCCTCCTCACATCCTCCTGTATCTCATTCCCAAAACCTGTACAATCATCCAATAGCCCTTAAAATTTTTCTCTCAAGTCTGCACCCAATCCCCTTTTGGAAGTTACTATTGAATCTGCTTCCACTACTCCCTCAGGCAGGAGATTCCAGGTCATAACAGCTCACTGGGTTAAAAAAGGTCTCCTTATCTCCCCCTCTGGTTCTTTTGTCAATTATCATAAATCTGTGTCCCATACTTACTGACCCTCCCTCCAGTGGAAACAGTTTCTCTTTATTTACTCTATCAAACTATCAATGGACACGTCTACCTTATCTTGACTTATCCTTCACTGCTCGAAGGAGTGTACTCAGACTCCTAGATGTCTACAGCATAGAAGGAGGCCATTCGGCCCATCGTGTCCACGCCGGTCAACAAACACCTGACTACACTATCCCCATTTTCCAGCGCTTGGCCCATAGCCCTGGAGGCTATGGCAACGCAAGTAAATATCTAAATAGTTCTTAAATGTTACAAGAGTTTCTGACTCAACCACCCTTTCAGGCAGTGAGTTCCAAGCTTCCACCACCGTCTGGGTGAAAAGATTTCTCCTCAACTCCCCTCTTAGCCTTCTTCCTCTTACCTTAAATCTATGCCCTCTGCTTATTGACCCCTCTACTAACGGAAAAAAGTGCCTTCCTATCTACCCTAACTATGCCCCTCAATCTTATGCACCTCTAATCAGGTCCCCTCTCAAGCTTCACTGCTCCTAGGAAAACAACCCCAGCCTATCCAATCTATCCTCATAGCTCAGACTCTCCAGCCCAGGCAGCATCCTGGTAAATCTCCTCTGTAACCCCAGCTTCTCCTGTCTCTCTACGTGACTAAACTCCATCATTTATGGTACCATTCTGGAGATTTTCCCCATCACCCTCACTAAAGACCCCACATAATGCTTTCAACTGGATATTTAATTAATACAATTACCCTGCTCATCTTTCACAAGTCTGTTTTATTACTGGTGCGAAAGGTTTTAATACTGGATTACACTCATTTGCACATTCAGGCAAATCTTCTGTGCTTCTAACTGCTTAAGGTTATCCAGCATGAAACAACACAAAAATATTTTACACTACATCCTGATCTTCATTTTAAATACAAAAACAAATATTACAGAGTAGTTCTAGATTTTCCAAAAAGTAAAAAAATGATTAAAACTTGACAATATTATAGTTGAATTTTTTTTCCTACAGCTTTGTGTCTCCAGCAATCTTATTATTTCTGGCAAATTAAATTATACAAAATAACCAGAGACTGTCAGGATTTTAAAAAATGTTTAACATTCCCATTTGTATCGCTGCAGTTTAAGCAGTATAAATAAATGAGCTTTCAGAACTGGCACATTCACTCTGGATATTTAGCTTGAATGGAAAATGCTTTGGATTTTCAGCACCGAAGCCACTCTTGCCCTGATCCCCAATTCTCCTTGTACTAGTTCACCTAAGCACCGTGGCACATTTCTCTCCCCATGCCACACCCTCTGCCCTGCCCCGCTCCATCTCCGGGCACACTCCAATAATGAAGTAGGAATCAGACAATAGAAAATGGGACACATTCATAGAAACATTGAAAAAAATAGGAGCAAGAGTAGGTCATTTGGCCCTTCGAGCCTGCTCCGCCATTCAATATGATCATGGCTGATCCTCTATCTTGACGCCATACTCCCGCTCTCTCCCCATTCCCCTTGATGCCTTTGGAGCCCAGAAATCTATTTCCTTCTTAAATATATTCAGTGACGTGGCCCCCACAGCCTCTGTGGTAGAGAATTCCACAGGTTCACCGCCCTCCTGAGTGAAGAGGTTTCTCCTCATCTCAGTCCTAAATGGCCCACCCCGTATGCTGAGACCGTGACCCCTTGTTCTAGACCCCCCACCCCAGCCAGAGGGAACAGCATCCCTGCATCCAGTCTGTCCCGCCCTGTCAGAGTTTTATACGTTTCAATGAGATCCCCTCTCAATCTTCATTTGGTAAATTGCACTTGAAGTATCGCAGATTTGGACTGATCAGTTTTCCATGCAAGAAGCATCTACACTACACATAGTGGTAATGTCACTGGGCTATAGGAATCCAGAGACCCAGGCTAATGCCCTGGGGTACATGGGTTTAAATCTCACCACCTCAGTAGCTAGTGGAATTTAAATTCAACTAATAAAATCTGAAAGCTAATCTCAGTAATGGTGACCATAAAAGTATAATTGGTTGTCATAAAAAAAAAGATAACTGGTTCACTAATGTCCTGTAGGGAAGGCAATCTAACATTCTTACCTGGTCTGACTACATGTGACTCCAGACCCACAGCAATCCGGTTGACTTTTAACTACCTGACTGGTATATTCCAAAAGACTACTTGCTGAGGGATGCACTACCCCACTCAGTTCAAGGGCAATTATGGATGGGCAACAAATGCTAGTCTTGCCAGAAATGTCCACATCCCAGGAAAGAATAAAGGAAAATGTGCCTGGCAGTGACCATCTTCAACAAGGGATGACATTCAATGGCATTACCATTGCTGAATCCTTCACCATCCTGGGGGTTACCATTGACAAGAAGAGAACTGGACCAGCCATATAAATACTGTGGCTACAAGGGCAGATCAGGGGCTGGGAATTCTGCAGCAAGTAGCACACCACCTGATTCTCCAAAGCCTGTCCACCATCTACAAGGCACAAGTCAGGAGTGTGATGGAATACTCCTCACTTGCCTGGATGAGTGCAGCTCACACAACACACAAGACGCTCAGGACAAAGCAGCCCGCTTGACTGGCAGCACCTCCACCATCTTCAACGTCCACTCCCTCCACCACCGATGTATAGCGGCAGCAGTGTGTACCATCTACAAGATGCGCTGCAGCAACTCACCAAGGCTCCTTTGACAGCACCTTCCAAACCCATGGCCAAGGAGAAGGGCAGCAGGTGCAGGTTCCCCTCCAAGACACTCACCATCCTGACTTGGAAATATATTGCCGTTCCTTCACTGCCGATGGGTCAAAATCCTGGAACTCCCTCCCTAACAGCACTGTGGATGCACCTACACCACATGGACTGCAGGGGTTCAGGAAGGCAGCTCACCACCACCTTCTCAAAGGCAAATGGAATGGGCAAGAATTGCTGGCCTAGCCAGTGACACTCGCATACTCAATGTATTTAAGTGTTTTGAGGCATTTATGGGTAACATGATGAAGGATTGCGTCCACGCAATTCTTTTGTAGTACTTCAGCAAGTCTGCTGGTATTCCTAATCTCTTAAGTAGCTGTTCTAAAGTTTCTTTCATAGAGCAATAGCTATCTCCAGGTACATAATTCACTACCCTGTAGTCATCACCACTGTGATATGCATTGCAACTAACTTCTCTGAGTAGAGTTCCCTATGACATTAACTCCTTGTTCACTTGTGACCCATGGGTTTTGACCCAGGCTACCTATTTGGGATCTGGACTGACTGATACTTTGTCCCCTTCACCATCAGGCCAGACTGCCTGAAGGTGCTGGGGATACAGTTCGGACTGACTGGAGCATGCGCTAGAAACTGTATGGTGAAACAAAAACTGGGCATGTGGGAGTGATGCTCCATCTCCATTGTGAGTAAGAATCTGATCATCAGGTGTGAGGCGCTCTCGATGTTGCTGCATGTGGCACAAGCCCAGACCATTTCTCACTCCCGCACTATAGTAATCACCCAAGCCATCTTCTGCTTTAACTGGAGGTGGAATATGGACTGTATTCGCTGGGACATGATGTTCAAACTTCTAGATGGAGGACAAAATATACCCAACATCGTGCTCATTCTGATGGCCATCTTTATGTGTTGTGTATTAATGAGTTAATTATAAGCAGATGTGTACATAAAGAAGGGTCAGCCAGCACTGGGGGACAGGGTGTTAGAGTGAAGAAGTAAGCTTTGTGTGCATAGACCCTCGGTACGCAAACACCAAGTGTCACTACGTGCTGAGGTTCCACCTGTCCCTAGCATTGTGAAGGATGGGTCTGGCCTTGTTGCCGTAGAACGTGGGACCATAGTTGGACCGTACTGTAACACCTGTCCCTCATGGAAGAGTTTATGCAGAAAAACCCCTTTGACCACAAGTCCATCAGGCAGCGGTCTGCATGTAACATCCGAGAGGCTCTGAGGGTAAAAGAGATGGTGGATCCTGTTGGATGGTTCCCTGAGCAGACTGTCAAAGTGGTTTGGCAACATGCTTCATTGCCAAAACTTTCAACAAACACCAAGATGTAGCTTGGCTGGTGGGGAGCGTTAGTATCTAATAGGTTTTGTTGATGGATGTTAAGTACCCAGTAGTTTAAGGTTAGAAGGTGAACAGGTTTTGGATATTGATCAGTTAATTATACTCGGGTGTGTATATAAAGAAAGAGTCAACCAGCACTGGGTGTCTGGTGTTAGAATGGAGAAGTAAGCTCTGTGGCCAGCAATAAACACACTCAGCAAAGCATCCTAGTCTCACTATCTTCTTCACAACCAGGCTTTTGAATTTCTCTGACAATGAGAGAGGCCCTCCCCATCAGACCCTTCCTCTGCACCCAAAGTCTCATCCCATCTGCAAATTGCCCTCGGTTGCTGTGTTGGGAAAGAGACCATTGTTCACCTCCTTCTGGAATGTGCATTTTGCAAAGGAGGTCTGGAGAGAGATGCAGTGGCTTTTTTGGACGTTCATCCCGAGCAGCTCTGCGATGCAGGACTCTGTGCTCCATGGGCTGCTCTGAGGTAAACTGCAGTTGGAGGATCGTCAACTCGGTGAAAGACGTTCTTTGGTCTGCCTGAAACCTGTTGGTCTTCCAGCGCAGAGAGTTGTCCATGACCCAGTGTTGCAGACTGGCACATTCCAAGGTCCAGGACTACGTGCTGCTGCCTCTTCCATCCAGGGCCTGAAGCTGCACAGTGATTGCATCATCAACAGCGTGACGGGAAGAGAAGAGAAAAGGACATTCAGGTGCCTCTAAATGCCAACATTTACCAACCAATCACCTTTTAAAAAAACATTCCGCAGGAGGTCACGTGATGGGAATGGAGTAAGACGTGGCTGAAGACAGCTCCCACGATTTCTGTAATTTATCCCTGTAAAACTTACTGATATTGGGATAAAAGGTTTAGCTTTTTGACTGTCAGTGTTTTGGGGTTTATTCTGACACTCAACACGCATTCAAAATGCCTAAACCCAGAGGCAAATACATTCGTAATGAAACCAGGCCTGGTGCTTTATCGACTGCATTGTCCGATATTACAGCTGGTAACAACATGACGGTTTCCTGCGTTGAATTTAATTCTGTCAGCACACTTGCTGACTCATATAGCACTATTCTCACAGAATTTGATGGACTCCATTCGGAACTGCGTTCCTCTGTTGCTCCTCTACAAGCCTCAGTTGCTGCTCTGTTGCCTCCTTCAATCAAAGCCCAAAATATTTAAATGCTGATGAAGGTGGATGACCTGGGAGAATCACAGTCAAAGACAAAATTTAAGGATTCCCTCAGTGCCCGAGGGGTGTGGAACAGGGAAACCCTACAACTTTTACTGAGGGACTTTTTTGGGAGGTTTACGGCGAGGAGAGTTTCGATTCACCGCCAGTAGTGGATCGAGACCATCGCTCCTTGGCATCATGGTTGCAGCGTGGAGAGACCCCAAGGCCGTTAATACTAAGACTGCATCACTATAGATTGAAGGAACAAATTATCCTTCTGTCTCGAGGAAAGGGTCAACTATACCTTCAGGGAAGCAAGACATTCATCTATCCTGACCTCAGCGTGGATCTAGCCCAGCGTTGTGGAGAACACAAACCTGTTAAAGACCAACCTCGTGAAACCAGACTTAAATATGGCCTTCTCCACCCTGCTCGCCTGTGTGTAACTTTCAATAGAGTGAATAAGATTTTCAACAAACTGCAAGAAACTTCACCTTTTTTCAAGGTCACAATTGTACCTTCGCTTAGTAAGTCACATCATGACTTCACCCAGGACAAAACGGTACTCAATGCTTAATTAGCTAACTACGTGTGATTGTTCTGTTACACAATAAGTTTTGTTGGTTATACCAAATTCTTTGTATCTTATGTCCAAACTGCACTAGTCACGGGAAGTTCTACATAAACCCTATGGGTGTTTATTTTTTTTTTAAACCTTTTACCAAATATACAATTGAATTCATTGAGAGTTGAATCTCTCTTTATATTCTCCCTCTCTTTTTGAGTACTGCTTTACAAAATTGTTGCTTCTGGACAGATTCAGCACCTTGTTTAGCAAATGCTGAGCTTTGCAATACTTTTGTCTGGGACATGTGATTGTATATTGCTGTAAATGTGGGCTGCCTATTCAAGACACACTAAGATAGGTGTGAATAGTACACCAGTTGTGAGGGGTAGCATTGGCCTGGTTTGGGGAGGTGATGTAAGCCTTTCTTTCCTTCTTCCCCATCTAATTTTTCTTTCTTCTCCTCTTTTTTTTCCTCTTTTTCTTGTTCTTTTCCAAATATACATGTATACTTTCCTTTTGGTCAATTTTTTACATTCTTCAGGTGGATGAGCTCTGGTTCAAAAATATTTAATCATTTCTTTGCAATTGTTAACCAATGGGGGCCATACACTATGATGATAGCATATCAAAATGTCCACTGATATGAAAGCCTGGTTGTAGTTGTCCGATCCATTTTATCACCTGGGATGTGAAAGGTCTAAATCACCTAGTTAAAAGAAATGAAGTTCGCTCTCATTTATATCATTTGAAGGTGGGCATTGTTCCTGCAGGAAACTCACTTATGTACATCTGACCACCTTCTGAATGTGGAATAGCTCAGTTGGATGGATGTTTCATTCTAATTTTCATTAGGTGCAGCAATTTTAACCCATAAAGACATTCCCTTTGTTCACTCTCAGGTTATAGCTGACCTTAATGGCTGCTATGTTATCGTACAAGGCAGACTTTTTAAAACTGTCCATTGATCCTAGCTATCGTACATGTACCCAACTGGGACAATCATAGTTTCATTTCAAACTTCTTATTTTCCATACCCGATTTAGACTCATGTCATTTGCTTCTTGGAGGAGACTTTAACTGTGTTCCTAACCCAAATTTGGATCGCTCATCCGCAAAATCTGTTCCAACATCAAAATCGGGACAATGTGCTGAGGGACGCACTAAAGCTTGGGGCAGCCACTACAGAGGCGCAATGGAGAAAGGTCACTGGCTAAGACCCTTCAGCCAGAGCGTGCCGAGGGGCTGGAAACTGTATAGAACCCCTCAGGCTGTATGACTGACGTTGAATGTATACAGTAAATATGATACACATCACAATTGTATTGAAGCACCTCAGAATGCAACATGATCTATGTAGAAAATTTGAACATTATTCCACTTCCTGTAATGACCATTTTGAAATGTTTTGTAACGTTCTTTAGATATTTTATGAACAAAGTACATTTTTGCAAAAAAAAAAGGTTATCTATTCGTATACGATTTTGTTCCCTGCGTAAGTAATGGCCCGTGCCTGGTATCTCTTTACCTATCTTAGAGTACTTTCTCACTCTTTCTCTCCTGCCTTACCTTACCTGTTGCAGTCCATCCAGCTTCCCCTTTTCATTGGGTTTCACTCATTTCTGCTCTTCCAACAGTCAAACATGGACCCATAACCTGAACCATGTCCCATCCTGTAATTTCCTATCTTCCCAGATGTATTCCGGTCGCCAGTAACAAGCTCCCGCTATCTCTGCCGAAACTGTGTGACTGGGGGAGCTCCAGTTTTCTCCAGTTACACCACTGAGAGGGCCAATGCCTTCATCCACAGCCCTCACTGTGATTGCACCCGACTTCCCCAGCCACTGAACCAAACTCGGTGTGCCGCTGGACCCAGAGCGGAGCTTCCACCTCCACAGCACTGCTGCAGCCCTGCTTCAGCTCTTCCGCTGCCGAAGCCCTCGCCCATGCTTTCATCATTACTGTGACTATAGCCTCTTGCGCATCCTGTTTCTTCCCCCAAGCACTGGCGCACATGCTCTCAGCAGCCCGAGCCTCAAACTCAGGAACGCCCTCTGCCTCTCCACCCTCCTCACCTCCTTAAAACCCAATTCTTGGGCCACACCTTTATTCAACCCTTGGAAGATCCCTTCTATGGCATCATTTGAAGTGTTATGGTACACTTTTCTATGCCAAATGATGTTATAAATGGAAATGGTTATTGTAAGCACCATTTCTTCACCTCTTTGTGATACCACTTATTAAAACTTCAAGGACAAAATCAAACTGTTGAGTATTTTTCACAATTGGGCCTGAATGTGCATTTCACAAACTTTCTTTTACACAACACTGAAATTGCAACGTTAAGAATAGGATTTCAGTGTAACGCTGGCTTATGTTTTGTACCATGCCTGCTTAAACTGTACAGCGCTACAGTAGGACCAGATATTTTATCATATTGATACTGTGGATGAATGAATTCAGTCAGGTGGAGAGACTTTACAGGCTGGGATTGTTCTCTTTAAGCAGAGAAGGTTAGGGGGCGATTCAATAGAGGTGTTCAAAATTATGAGGAGGAAATGTTTCTACTGCTAACAGGGCCATTCGCCAGAGGACACAGACTTAAGATAATTAGTTTAAATGATAAGAGGTGAGTTTTTTTTCAAACACAATGAGTTGTCTTAATCTGGAACATGCTGCCTGAGAGGGCGATGAAAGCAGATTCAATCAGAACATTCAAAAGGGAATTGGATAAACCCTTGAAAAGGAAACTTTTTCAGTGCTGTGGGGAGAAAGAGGGGGAATGGGACAAATTGGATAGCACTTTCAAAGCACCAGCACAGGTACAATGGGATGAATGGCCTCTTTCTGTGCTTTGAGATTCTAACTCCACACAATACAACAAGAGCTGAGATGCAGCGCGATTCCCGTCCATGATCTTGTTGCCACTCACTTGGCATAAGCCTTCTCCACCAGTGCGCTCCAGAACTCATTCCTGGAGTTGGAATGACAGTAGATCAGCTGACCATTGACAGTCGGCAGCCGGTCATCAACCACAACGTCAACCCAGTCTCCAAAGCGCCAGAAGCGGAAGTGGAAAATTCCGGCATAGTTGTTGGGTCTGTCCACTGCCCATTCCTGCTCTTTCCAATTTGGGATTACCTGTTTGCCACAAGAGAAAACAAAAGCATTTGGCAAGTCAGCTATTCCAAAGAGTAACTTAATGGTTTAGTAAGATACCAGTCCAAGTCCAGAAGTCATACCCTTTCCACCCTCCCTCCAACGTGTGACACCCCGGCATCCATTGGTGATTGCCCAGAACCACCATCACCCCCAAAAACCCCTCAGTGCCTTTGAGTGCAAGGGACCAATCAAATTTAGAGAAGGGAAAGGACCTTACCTTCTGGGATCAGGCCATTTCCAGGTTGATGACCACTTGCAGTCATCTGAAAGCCAGTATGCCTCATCTCATGGGGGATACTGGCCTCAAGGGGTCCCTACTGAGTCAGGAAGCAGGAACTCCCAGTTTAGGGAGTCCCTAACCCCAGAAGTGCTCCCAGACATTACCAGCCTTATAAAGGGCTAGGCAGAGGACCCACCCATTACAATTAATGAAAATCAGATGAAAACCAGTTCACAATCCATCGGCCAGAGTTACAATAGGAAAACCCGGGGAGGAATTTCAGAGGTGATAACACCATGAATCAATCTTCCTAAAATAAATCTAACTAATGCCACTCTGCTGTACCAGAGAAATCTTTCATCCCACATCTTTTATCCTTCACTCCTCAGCCTCACTGCTTGCTAACCATCTCCTCTGCTCTAAGATATAATTTTCCAGTTACTCCATCTGCAGTCCCCTTTTCTTCTGACCCCCAATCTCCATTTCTCTTGCGTCTTTCAATACTTATCGTCCAATTTGCTTTGGATCCTCCTCAATAAACTTCACCCACCCTAACCCCCGCCAACTCATTGCCTGCTACGCAGGAACAGAATTAGGCCATTCAGTGCCTGAAGCCTGTCACATCATTTAAATAAAGCATGACTGATATATCTATCAACTCCATTTACCTGTTAAATTGATTCCAAGCCAGTTGGTGGAGTATGAAATTAGACACTAATACTTTCCTTGATAATATATTTACAGAGTGCAGCATTACATATGTCTGCCTCCTACTAAAACCCCTGTGTCCCAGCAGTCTCTCTTTATAAGTGCTCTAGGTACTCAATAAAACAATGCCCTTTATCTGTGTATCTTAACAATATAATTAAACATACCATTAATATTCCCACCTCTGCTCCACATCCTGTGACACCATTAGCTCATGGGAATCAATCAACCTCAGTCTTGAAATGTTCAGTTGACCCCTAACCTTAAAGGAAGGGGGAAGAATACCAGATTTTCACTTCCCTTGATCTGAAAATCATTTTCACTCATGACCTGCCTCGTACCCATCAAAAAAAAAGCTCTGCTTTTTAAGCGCAGCTTCGTTCACTTCTCAAGCCAAGAAAGAGGAAATGGCAGAGTTTAAAGTACTGAGAGATGGCTGTCTACTTGAGGGACGCTGTAGTTTAGGAAGAGGAGTAGACCATTCAGGCCCAGTTCCACAGTTATTGCCATCATATCAAGGGGGCCAGGAGAGATTTAAAGGGGCACTTACCTTCTGCCACAAAACATCCCTGGAGGCCAAGCAGGAACAAGCAGCCACAAACCAGCAGTTACCCAGCTGGCCCTGGTTCAAGTCATGGGCACTCATGCCATCAACAAAGAGGTGAGGGCTGTTGCAGATTTCCTGTGGGGAGTAAAAAAGGAAGAGAGAGAAAATAAATAAACTCAGGCAGGTGTGAGGAGAGTCAGCATCTTAGACTGGGATTATCTGGTCCAGCCAGTGGCTGGATTCATCGCGGGCAAGACAGAAGAATTGACGGACCAGCCAAAGGAACGTTGGCTTTGGGGCAGGAATTTCCGGCCCCACAGCAGGTCAGACCAGAAAATCCAGGACGTAGAGTTCCGACTCGGTTCATTAAAATTATTCCTCAGTGATTTGGAGTCTCATCTTGGTGGCCCAAGGATGTTTGTTTGGTCTCCTTGCTTAAGGAGTGATATACTTGCATTGGAGGCTTTCAGAGAAGGTTCACTAGGCTGATTCCTGGCATGAAGGGGTTTGTCTTATGAGGAAAGGTTAAGCAGGTTGGGCCTAAACCCATTGGAGTTTAGAAGAATGAGAGGTGACCTTATTGAAACATATGAGATTCTGAGGGGGCTTGACAGGGTAGATGCTGACAGGTTGTTTCCTCTCAAGGAGGAATCTAGAACTAGGGGAAACAATTTAAAGAAAAGGGGCCTCCCGTTTAAGATGGAGATGAGGAGGAATTTCTTCTCTCAAAGGGTAATCAGTCTTTGGAATTCTCTTCCCCAGAAAGCAATGGAGGCTGGGTCATTAAAAATATTCAAGGCTGAATTAGACAGATTTTTGATCAACAAGGGAGTCAAGGATAATGGGGGACAGACAGGAAAGCGCTGTTAAGACCACAATCAGATCAGCCATGATCTTATCAATGGTGCAGCAGGCTTGAAGGGCCAAATGGCCTAGTCTTGCTCTTATTTCTTATCATCTTATTTTGTAATCACATTACCCACGTGGAGCTGATGGGTTAACGTCTCATCCAAATGATGGATTTTACAAACCAATTCAGGCAAGATTTGCAATCAGGAATACGAGACTGACAGGCAATCAATTTATTTCTCTACATTAAATACACAATACTGTGTACAGTATTGGCTCTTTATTTAAGGAAGGATGTAAATGCGTTGGAAGCAGTTCAGAGAAGGTTTGCCAGGCTAATACCTGGAAGGACAAAAACAGAATTACCTGGAAAAACTCAGGTCTGGTAGCATCGGCGGAGAAGAAAAGAGTTGACGTTTCGAATCCTCATGACCCTTCGAAGGGTCATGAGGACTCGAAACGTCAACTCTTTTCTTCTCCGCCGATGCTGCCAGACCTGCTGAGTTTTTCCAGGTAATTCTGTTTTTGTTTTGGATTTCCAGCATCCGCAGTTTTTTGTTTTTAATACCTGGAAGGGGCGGGCTGTTTTATGAGGAAAGGTTGAACAGGCTAGGTTTGTATCTGCTGGAGTTTAGAAGAGTAAGAGGCGACTTGATTGAAATATTTAAAATCCTGAGGGGTCTTGACAGGGTGGATGTGGAGAGGATATTTCCTCTTGTGGGAGAATCTAGTAGTAGGGGTCACTGTTTAAAAATAAGGTGACACCCATTTAGGACGCAGATGAAGAGAAATCTTTTTCTCTCAGAGGGTTGAGAGTCTTTGAAATTCTCTTCTTCAAAATGCGGTGGAAGCAAAGTCTTTGAATATTTTTAAGGCAGGGCTAGATAGATTCCTGATAAGCAAGGGTGCGAAAGGTTATTGGGGGTAGGTAGGAATGTGGAGTTGAGGTTACAATTAAATCAGCCATGAGCTCATTAAATGGTGGAGCAGACATAAAGGGCTGAGTGTCTTTCCTACTCATGCTCCTAATTCGTATGTTCCTATGTATTAAGTTACTTGCTGTATTCACAATTCCCAGATGCTAATGTTAAACCAGGTAGTGTCTGCAGTCAAATACCTTTGACAAAATAGTATTCACCCAGTTACTTGTGGTGATAAAATGAGTGGATCCATAACTAGCAAAGAGAGCCTAAACTTAATCGCTTATCAACCATCATCAGCAACTTGAATAATCTTCCTTGCTGGCCCCAACAGCCCTCCCTCCCTGTGCCACAGAAAGATGCACACACAATAAGAACAGAGAATTCTGGAGGTACACATCAGGTCAAAGCAGCTCCATTCTGTAAAGAGAAGGTAAACCGGTTTATAAATTCACAGGGTGCGTATCCCATCACTGGCTCCGAGGATACATTAACTGAGAAACAGGCAGGGAAACAGGGAGGGCGTGCACCACAAACAAGGGAAAATGAAAAACAGGTTCCACAAAACACAGAGATAAAAGAGCCAGATAATCTGTTTTAGTGATACTGATCGAGCAACAACGATTGGCCCTGACACCCTGTTCATCAAGGTAAAAGCAAAATACTGCGGATGCTGGGAAATCTGAAATGAAAGCAGAAACTGCTGGAAATGCTCAGCAGGTCTGGCTGCAGCTGTGGAGAGAGAAACAGAGTTAACGTTTCGAGTTCAGTATGACTCTTCTTCAGGGCTAAAGAGAAGTTAAAATGTGATGTTATCCTGTTCGTCAAACAGTGGTATGGGATCATCTTTGAAATAAACCACACTGGGCTCCGCTCTTATCGAGAGCGCAGAGCAAGCTCAGCATTACATAAAATGGGTCAATCAAGAGAAATCTCTTGTCAGAACAACTCTGTACAAATGGGTCAACATTGCTATGTTAATTTTCCGACTTTCTAAACTCTGACAGACCAGCTGTGTCTCTCCGACATCTTCAGTTTTAATACCAGGTTCCACCACTTGTTCTTGTTGCAATTCAGATAGCTATGCAGTCAAGTAGAGAACTGCAGTCTAGCCTTTACACATTTACAAGCTTTAATTTCCAGACACACACATTACATATCGTGCAACTTCAACCAACAGCCCTAGTTTCAGCCTGTCCTTATCAGTGTGAGCGCAGGTGAGTCTCCAGTTAATGCTCACTGAGGACAGTGTAGAACTTTGAGAGGACGTTGATACATTGGTGGAGTGGGCAGATAGATGGCAGATGAAGTTCAATGCAGAGAAGTGTGAGGTGATACACTTTGGTACAAGGAACATGAAGAGACAGTATAAAATAAAGGATGCTATTCTAAAGGGTGTGCAGGAGCAGAGAGGCCTAGGTGTATATGTACATAAGTCATTAAAGGTGGCAGGACAGATAGAGAGAGCTGTTTCTAAAGCATACAGTATTCTAGGTTTCATTAATAGGGGCACAGAGTATAAGACCAGGAAAGTTATGATGAACTTATATAAGACACTGGTTAGACCTCAGCTGGAGTATTGTGTACAGTTCTGGGTGCCACACTATAGGAAGGATATCAATGCATTGGAGAGAGTGCAGAAGAGGTTTACGAGAATGGTTCCAGGGATGAGACACTTCAGTTATGAGGAAAGATTGGAGATGTTGGGAGAGGAGAAAGCTGAGGGGAGACATGATAGAAGCTTTCAAAACCATGAGTGGTCTGAACACAGTAGATAGGGAGAAACTGTTCCCACTTGTAAATGGATCAAGAACCAGAGGGCACAGTTTTAAAGTGTTTTGCAAATGAAGCAAATGCGAGGTGAGGAAAAACTTTTTCACAAAGCGAGTAGTTAGGGTTTGGAATGCACTGTCTGGATGTGTGGTGGAAGCAGGTTCAATAGAGGCGTTCAAGAGGGCATTGGATGATTATTTAAATAGAAACAATGTGCAGGAATACAGGGAGAAGGCAGGAGATTGGCACTAAGTTAAAATGCTCAGAGAGCCAGTACAGACATGATGGGCCGAATGGCCTCTTATACGCTGTAACAATCCTGTGATTCTCACTTCCTGAGCACAACTGGTACCCAATGAATGTATAATTAGCAAACATTTCTTCAAAATAGTGCCTTTGAAACTTTAATATCCGCCCAAGAGGACCATTGGATCCTCGGGTTAATGGCAAATTCAAAAGACAACACCTCCAAAAGCAACTCAAAAGAACATAAAAACAAACGCCTATGCCTATGGCCATTGAACCAAGATGACCGAGCATGTTTATTTTCTAAAATAAATGAATTTCAGTTTTTAATTCAGCTTCTTCTGGTCTCCCAGCATTAGCATTTGCAGCTAACGCCCTCCATCATCAGTCAATTTCGGCATTTTCCTTCCCACCACCATGTGCCCCCAGTATATTGTTTGAAAGGAGAGTGATACAGAGGGATCTGGGCGTCCTGGTACATGGATCACAAAAAATTAGTAAGCAAGTACAGCAAGTGATTAGGAAGGCAAATGGAATGTTGGCATTTATTGCAAAGGGGAATGGAATATAAAAGTAGGGAAGTGTCACTACAGCTGTACAGGACCTAAACAAGATTGTATCTGTGTGCAGTTTTTGTCGCACTACTCAAGAAAGGATATCATTGCAGAAGAAGCAGTTGAGGGAAGGTTGACCTGAGAGGGGATCTTTTTGAAACATATAAGATCCTGAAGGAATATTGTCAGGGTTAACACTGAGAAAATGTTTCCCCTTGTGGGAAAGTCAAGAAATAGGGGACACAGTAGGGGCCTCCCAATTAAGACTGAGATTAAGGCAAACCTTTTCTCAGTCTTTGGAATTCTCTTCCTCAATGAGCAGTGGAGGCTGGGTCATTGAATATATTCAAGGCTGAGTTAGATTTTTGACTGACGAGGGAGCCAAGGGTTTAGGGAGGCAGGAGGCAAGTGGAATTGAGGCCACAATCAAATAAAATCATGGTCGCAGCAGGCTCGAGGGGCCGAATGGCCTCCTCCTGCTCCTTGTGTGCAAATCACAGGATCTCCCTTCCTACACCAAAAGCGCTTCAGCCCCCTTTTTCATTACCACCCATTTTCCCCAACCCTACATTGCCATCTCGTTCCTTCCTTTTCATCAACTTTGTCCTTCCATTCCCCATCCCCCCAGATCATTTGCAGTGCTCTCCCAGCCCCCAGGTCTAACAGAGTCCAGTGTCTACTGCACAAAAAGGCAGGGGCTTCGCCTTTGCCTCCTTATTTTCTAGAGCTAAAGGCCCCAATAACTGGCTGCGGACCCTGGAAATGGGAACACTTCGTCAAATACTTTAAGCATCAGACCTAGGAGGGAGAGAACAATAACTTGCATTTCATTACATCCTTGTATTGTATTAACTTGCACTGGTTAGGCCTCAACTAGAGTATGCTGCTCAGTTCTGGTCACTGCACTTTAGAAAGGATGTGAGGGTGCTTGAGGTTTACCCGAACGGTTCCAGGGATGAGGGATTTTAGTTATAAAATTCGGTTGGAGAAGCTGGTTTGTCCTCCTCAGAGCAAAGGATAATGAGGGGAGATTTAATCGCAGTGTACAAGTTTGTGACAGGTTCGGATAAGGTACATGAGGAAAAACTGTTCCCATTAGCTGATAGTACAAGGGCTAGTGAACACAGAGGGGAGGTGGTGGCACAGTGGTGTTGTCACTGGACCAGTAATCCCAAGGCCCAGGGTAATGCTCTGGGTTCAAATCCCACCATGGTTGATGGTGAGATCTGAATTCAATAAAAGTCTGGAATTGAAAGTTTGATGATGACCATGAAACCATTGCTTTGGTTTATTGCTACACCAATTGTTCTAAAAACCCATCTGGTTCACTAATGCCCTTCAGAGGAAGGAAATTTGCCATCCTTACCTGGTATCTACATGTGACTCCAGACCCAAAGCAATGTGGTTGACCCTTAAGTGCCATCTGAACAAGGGCAATAAGGTTTGGGGCAATAAATGCCCCAAAGCAATCCAATGAGTTAATTTAAGGTTTTGGGCAAGAAATGAGAGGAAGAATTTTTCTTATGCAGCGAGTGATAATGACCTGGAACTTACTGCCTACAAAGGGTGGTGGAAGCAGAGAAAATCAATGATTTCAAAAGGAAATTGGATGGAAATAAACCTACAGGATTATGGCAAAGGAGTGGAGGAATGGGACTGACTGGATTGCTCTACCAAGAGCCAGCATGGACTCGCTCGGCTGGATGTCCTCCTTCATGTGCTGTAGTTACTGCATATGGTGCCTTCAATGTAGCAATACATCTTCACTGTAGTGTTATCAGGCAAAATTTGATAAGGTCCATTCTCCAGGTCTACACAGATATTTTAATTTCATGTGTGAGGTAATCACCACAGGCTGAAGGCCCTTCAGCATTTCCTGTTGATGTAACACAAATCCACATCCAATACCGGGCCCTCCTCCTGTTAGACAAAGCAGTTTATCCTTTAGTTCAAAGCTGGTCACCCCATTTCCACTTAAGGAGATATTAGGTCCGATGACCAAAAGCTTTGTCTTAAAGGTGTGTTTCAAGGACTGCCTTAAGGAGGAAAGTGAGGTAGGATATTGGCAGCAGGAGACCTGAATGAGGTTGTTTAGAGACAGTGTAAAAGGTGGGAGTCCAGCCCAGGGAGCTGAGGTAAAAAAGACACGGATAAAGATTTCAGCAGCTGATGAGGTAAGGCAGGGAGACGGCTGGTGTTAGAAGTGGAAGTAGATGGCCTTAATGACTGAGAGGATAATGGGATCGGAAACTCAACTCAGCATCAAATAGGATGCCAAGGTTGTGAGCAACCTGGTTCAGTGTCAGACAGGAAGAGGGTCGGAGTCAGTGGCTAGTTAAGGAAATTTGTGGTCTTGTAGTCAAGAGTTGCACAAGGGTCACTGTTTAAAAATAAGGGGTGGCCCAATCAGGACAGAGACGAGGAAAGGTTTTCTCTCTCAGGGTTGAGGGACTTTGGAATTCTCTTGCGCAAAAGGTGGTTGAGGCAGAGTCTTTGAATATCTTTAAAGCAGATCGAGATAGTTCCTTGATAAGCAAGGGGGTGAAAGGTTATCGGGGGAAGGCCGGAATGTGGAGTTGAGGTTACAATCAGAGCAGCCATGATCTTATTGAATGGTGGAGCAGACTCGAAGGGCTGAAGTATTTTACATAGCTTTAAAAAACGTGAGCATATAAAAACAAACTTCAAGTTTAAAAATGATTACTCCTGCTCCTAATTCATATGTCTATATACAAGGCATTCATGGATGTTAGAGGGGAGAAGCAGGACTTTATCTAAGTATATAACTTGTAAAGAAGACACTGACAAACGGCTGTACAAAGAATCCAGGAGAGCAGAGTATAAGATCCCACCTCAGAGCTTGAGGTCTCTGCATATTCATTTATAACAACTCACTGAGCAGATACCACCCTCCTACATGAAGCAACCTGGCTGCAGTTTATCCCAGCAAACAGGGATACACCCTAATTATTCATTAACCAATGTGGTTTGGTAGCACAGATTTCAAAACGATCTCAGAGAAAGAGGGAGGGAATGAAGCAGGATAAAAAAGAGCGAAGGAGGAGGGAAAAAAAGGGAAGAGGGAAAAAGAGGAAGGAGGAAAAAATAGAAGAAGCAATGTTTATTTATTTGTCAAACATTCTACAGCAGAAAAACATCGAAAACAGTGGAAGAGAAGAGAGGGGTTTACGTTACACACAGCTTACGCTAGAATGTTGAAATCTGTGCCTATTCAGCACTGAAGGGGTTTCCGATAACTACCGTAAGTTCTGGTGTATATGCTGCAGCTTGGACCAACTGGCTTTGGAAAAATTGCTCTGTGTTTTTCTGAGCGTGGAATTCTAAGCACCAAGTGTCAGATATGAAGAAATGATCCCACTCCCCCTGCCCCAAAGCACGGTCCAGCCAATAGCACGCTTTCATAGTCACTGTTGTAATGCAGGAAATAAGGCACATACCAAGCTCCCACAAATAGCAGCGTGAGGATGACCAAATCATCCTTCTTAGCGATACCGATTGAGGGATCAATATTGACCAGGACACGGGGCGGGGGGGGGGTAACTTCCCTGCTCTTCTTCACACCAATGCCCTGGAATCTTGCCACCTGAGAGCGAGTACGTGGGTCTCGATTTAACGCCTCGTCTGAAAGATGGCACCTCTGACAGGGCAGCACTCCTCCCTGGAGCCCACAATCTGCGTTAGATTTTTTTTTTGTCTTAGTTTTCTGGGCCAGGATTTTCCGGTCGTTGGGCGGGCGTGAACGGGGGCGGCTGTGAAATGAGCCGCTGCCTGTGACCGGGACCCTGACCGTGGAGGAGGTTTCGCCAAAAAAAAAATCCAAAGGCCGACTCGCCTGCCCAGCCAACTGTAAGGTTGACCGGGCAGCGGAAAAAATGTCTTTTAATTCTGGCTTTAATGGTCTTAATAGGCCGCTTAATTGGCAGCGGGCGCGCTGCGGACTCCAGCACGTGCCCACTGACCGAAATACCCCACGAGTGCGCGATGACATCGGGATGCCCGCCTGACGCCATCGCACATCATCTCACGCCCGTTCAGATCGGGCACACACACACCCGCCCGAGCGAAATATTCTGCCCTTGGGGTGGGATTTGAATCCACATGTCTCTGCCTCAGAGGCATGAGATTGGCAGCAATCGTTCAGCCAATCAACCGCTGTTAAAAAAAGAGAGAGTATTTTTGCAGCTGCTGATAATGTGAAAACAGGTTTTTAATTCCAGGTAAAATTATACCCTCTTCCTCATCCTCACTAAACCAACTCCTGCCATTTTCTCCATGTATTTGGCGGGGTTGAAGTTATCACAATGAAAACATGGCACATTCCAAAGGGTTAAGCAAGCTTTTGAAACATTCATATTTTCCAACAATTATTTTTTTCACCAACAACAAGAATGTCACAGCTCCTCCCTCTAGCTTTAGCCAGATGTTGGCAGGCAACAAGCTCAAGAGAAAATCTAATAAAATACCAGTTTCTCCTATTCCCAGTAGAAGAGGAACAGTCCAGTTCTTTCCTGTGGTTTCACTAGGAGGTTCTCTCTCTTCCCCTTCCCCCCTCCACCCATCCCTGGTTACTGACATTGTTATGTTTATTCCTGATATCAACAGAACACAGAAGCCAGCAAAAAAACGAAGCAAGAGAGAGAGAGATAGACACAGACAGGGAAGGAAGAGAGAGAGAGAGAGAGACAGATGGGGGAAGAGACAGAGAAAGAGAAGACAGGAAGGGAGAGAGAGACACACACACACACACACACAGTGAGGGGTAGAAAAAGAGACAGGAAAGAGAGAGACAGACAAGAGGGAGGGAGAGAGACACAGACAGGAAAGAGAGAGGGAGAAAAAGACAGGAAAGGGAGAGAGAGAGACAGAAAGACAGGAAAGAGAGAGAGGGAGACAGACAGGAAAGCGAGAGAAAGAGAGGAAGAGAGAGAGAGAGAGTCAGGAACAGGTGAGAGAAACAGGAAGAGAGAGAGGGGATGAAAGAGAGAAAGAAAGACCAGAAGAGAAAGAGAGAAAGGCAGGAAGAGAGAGAGAGAGAGAGAGAAATGAGAGAGATAGCAGGGGGAAAGAGGGAGAGAGGGAGATGGAGAGAGAGAGAACATAAGAAAGAACAGTGCATAGCATCTTTCATCAATTCAAGACATCCCAAAGTGCTTTACAGCCAATATAGTAGTTTAAGTGTAGTCACTGTTGTAATGAAGGAAACATAGCAGCCAATTTGCACACAGCAAGCTCCCACATACAGCAATGTGATACTGTGAAAAATATATAGAGAAAGGACTAGCTAAACAAACAGAGCCCTCTTAAGAAAGCTACCTTCATTTGGGGCCTATAGGAAGCTTTTTGGTTCTCAGTTATAGAGTCATAGAGTTATACAGCACAGAAACAGGCCCTTCAGCCCATCATGTCTGTGCCAGCCAGCAAGCACCTATCTATTCCAGTCCCATTCTCTAGCACTTGACCCGTAGCCCTGTACGCTATGACGTTTCAAGCGCTCATCTAAATGCTCCTTAGATGCTGTGAGGGTTTAAGTTGAACAAGTTGTTTTCACTTTGCCTTATCAGACCAGCGTTTCTTTTATATTAAAGGCCCCCCTGGGAGATTTGTTTTGGAGGTGAGGGGATTCATTTAGCTCAGCTGGCCAGATGGCTACAGTGGGCTGCAGTATAATGTCATCAACACTGATTCAATCCACATATTGGCTGAGGTAGTTCTTGGGTCCTGCTCCTTCACTTTGCCCAAGTGTGATAACACAGCTTAAACATATAGTAACCCTTAGACGACAAGGAACAGAGAGGGAGGGGAAGGGGGCACAGAGCACAGAGCCAGAGGCGCAGCAGTGAAACAATCAGATATGAAGTGCAGCCAGTAAGTTTTAAAAATTGCATTTATTTAGCACCCTTCATATCCTTAAGATGCCCCCAAAATGCTTTGCTGCCAATGAAGTATTTGTGAAGTGTGGTTACTGTTGGAAAGTAGCAAAGAGTTGGGGTAGGGTAGGTGTAAAATGGGGGTGTAGGAGAAGTGACTGAGGTGGAATGGAGGGGTAAAGGAAGTGGTTAAAGAGGTGAGAGGGGACAAATATTTTTCCTTTTCTTTCACTTGTTACTTATAAAAATATATTGGAGATGGGTGAGGGGTATGATCATTTGATTGACAGTCAATTAGTTTCCAACCCGAAGAAGCTGTTCACTTCCCAATTGGCTGTGAGAAGGTGGGACTCCCCAGTGATGGACATGTCAAGGTCACCAACAGAACGAGTGAACGGTTAATGTAACAAAACCTCCAGGAACACCACCCCCCACCCTGCCCAACCAGAGTTAGTGACACTGGTGGTCACAGCCATGATTCAAAATGGCCTACCTGACTAGATGATCCGAGATCTCAGGGAGTACAAGGAAAAGGGACAAATTTCAACTCCGTTCTCTGGCAAAATGTTAGCAGCAGGAATACCAGCCAATCCAGTTGGCAAGGTTTGAACCATAAGAGGTTAATGCAGCTCTTTTGCAGGAAAAACGTATTTGGCCATGCCTTTTATATGTTGCTCAGAGAATAATTAAAGCCAGAGAATATTTTGTCAGGTTATTTGGCAGTGATACGATGAGGCATTTTAGGTCAGGTTTGCTTTGTAAACTTCACAAAAGGCTCAACTCTTCTCTCCTAATGCCCCACCCCCCCACCCCTCCCATCCGCTCCCAAGCTGTTGATTCCTTGTTGGGACAAGTTCCCACAGCCCCCTGCCTCTCCCCCTTTCTGGTATCAAGTGAGCCTTCTTCACAACGTTGACGATTGGCAGTTGATTGGCGCCGGTCTTTTTCTTTATTCTTTCATGGGATGTGGGCATCTCTGGCAAGGCCAGCATTTGTTGCCCATCCCTAACTGCCCTTGAACTGAGTGGCTTGCTAGTGCCATTTCAGAGGATAGTTAAGAGTCAACCACATTGCTGTGGGTCTGGAGTTACATGTAGTTCAGAGCAGGTAAGGAAGGCAGATTTCCTTCCCTAAGATCTCCCTGAGATCCCTGATCTACTAATCAAGTCGGCCATTTTGAATCATGGCTGTGACCGCCAGTGTCACTAACTCTGGCTGGGTGGGGTGGGGCAGTGGTATTCCTGGAGGTTTCGTCACATGACCTCCTGCCTCGAAATAGTCGCTCATACTATTGGCCACATGTCCATGACATGTCCATCATTGTGAACTTTTACAACAATCAATATAAATAACTTGCTTTATAATTGCAGATTAATTAATTGACTTTGAATTTCACCTAAGCTAACATGGGATTTGAACCCATGGTTCCTCGTCCAGTAACAATACCACTATTCCACCATCTCCCCGCTATTTGACCACATGAAGTATCGTGGCAGAGCCTGATCCTGTCCACCAAAAAAAAAACAGAATCTGCATTCCTGTAGCGCCTTTCCCCTCCTCAGGAGACCCTAAAGCACAACGAAGTGCTTGCAAAGTGTGGTCACTGCTGGAACAGAGGGAATGCAACAGCCCATTTCCACATAGTAATGGGGGGAGCTGTGCTAACGGTGACTAATGGTGTCGCTACACAAATGAAGAACAGCGCAACGATGGGGGGGGGGGGGGTGCGCGGGGAGAGAAGTTAAGCTGATCAAGGATCTCAAAATTCCTGCTCCTATGTCCAAGCAGCAACTTAAACAAACACAACCATCATTCACAGCCAAACACACACGGGCAGTTCCAACAGAGCCCAAAAGCCACAGTTTATTTTTCCCCTCCCCCAAGTTCACTTTGTTGTGCCTTGGGTAGTTCTGAAAACAGTCTGTGATTATGTTACCATGGAGATACCACCACCCACACTTGGAGTGATTCTGACAGAGGTCACAAGACTGGTGTTTGGTCTAACTCAATGGTTTGCTGCCTGCAAGGGGCCACTTGTTTCTAGATTAGTCCATTGTCCAGATAGAAAGAATACATCACATCATCCTTAGATGGAAATAGTAAAGCACAGCCAAAAGAGGACTGAGAAAAACAAAACAATCCAGTTTTCTGGTCAGCAGCATCTTGAATCCTTTACTGAAAGCTGAAAACACAACACAACTAATCAGCAGTGATTCTCCACAAGTGACTCATCACCTTCCTCCTTCCTTGTAGTGGGGGAAATCACAGAATCGTTATGGTGTAGGAGGAGGCGTGTCTGCACTGGCTATCTGAGCGTTTTAACTCAGTGCCAATCTCCTGCCTTTCCCCCGTAACCCTGCATGTTATTTCTATTTAAATAACCATCCAATGCCCTCTTGAATGCCTCAATCGAACCTGCCTCCACCACACTTCCAGGCAGCACATTCCAGTCCCTAACTGCTCACTGTGTGAAAAAGTTTTCTCTTGCCTTGCATTTGCTTCTTTTGCAAAACACTTTACAACTGTGCCCTCTGGTTCTCGATCTGTTTACGAGCAGGAACAGTTTCTCTCTGCCTACTCTGTCCAGGCCCCTCATGATTTTGAAAACTTCTATCGTGTCTCCTCTCAGCCTTCTCCTCTCCAAGGAAAATAGTCCCAACTTTTCCAATTTTTCCTCATAACTGAAGTGTTTCATCCTGGAACCATTCTCGTAAACCTCTTCCGCACTCACTCCAATGCGTTTACATCCTTCTTATAATGTGGCACCCAGAATTGTACACAATACTCCAGCTGAGGTCTAACCAGTGTCTTACATAAGTTCATCATAACCTCCCTGTTCTTATACTCTATGCCCCTATTAATGAAGCCTAGAATACCATGTGCTTCAGAAACAGCTCTCTCTACCTCTCCTGCCACCTTTAATGACTTATGTACATATATGCCCATGTCTCTCTGCTCCTGCAAACCTTTAGAATAGTACCCTTTATTTTATACTACCTCTCCATGTTCTTTGTACCAAAGTGTGTCACCTCACACTTCTCTGCATTGAACTTCATCTGCCACCTATCTGCCAACTCCACCAATGTGCCAATACCCCTTTGAAGTTCTACACTGTCCTCATCACAGTTTACAATTCTCCCAAATTTTGTGTCATTCACAAGCTTTGAAATTGTCCCCTGCACACCAAGATCTAGACCACTTATATATATCAGGAAAAGCAAGGGTCCCAGTACCAACCCCTGGGGAACTCCACTACAAACCTTCTTCCAGCCCGAAAAATACTCATTACTCTCTGTTTCCTATCCCTCAGCCAATGTTGTATCCACGTTGCTACTGTCCCTTCTATTCCATTACCTATAACTTACTTCACAAGTCTGTTGTGTGGCACTTTATCGAACACCTTTTGGAAGTCCATATACACCACATCAACGGCCTTGCTCTCAGGTGGGAATAAAAGACTCCAGAGCCACTCTTTCAAAGAAGAACTGGAGTTTTGTCCCCCAGAGAACTCTACTTATCCCACAACAAACATCACTAAAATCTGACGATGCCCTCATCAACCATCTCTATTACCTCTTCAAAAAACTCCCGCAAGTTAGTTAGACATGATTTTCCTTCAACAAATCCATGCTGACTCTTCTGAATCAATCCACATTTTTCCATGTGACTATTAATTCTATCCCGAATAATAGTTTCTAGAGGTTTCCCCACCACCAAAGTTAAACTGACTGGTCTGTAATTGCAAGGCAGATCTTTACAACCTTTTTTGAACAAGGGCATAATGTTTGCAATTCTCCAGTCCTTGAGCACCTAAAATCCATCCCCAGGAGTGGGATTTTACTCCTGGGGCTATGTTAGCTGTAGCCCAGTGGGTGGCACTTATGGTCAGAAAGTTGCGAGTCTAAGTCCCATTTCAGAGACAGGAGCACATCATCCAGGTTGACACAGTGCAGTATTAAGGAAGTGCTGCACTGTAGGACGTGCCACCTTTCAGATGAGACATTAAGCCAAGGCTCAAACTGCTCTTTCAGATGGAAATAAAAGACTCCAGAGCCGCTCTTTCAAAGAAGAATTGGGGATTTGTCCCCCAGAGAACTCTATTTATCCCTCAACAAACATCACTAAAATCTGACAATAAAACCCGTGAACCTTCACCTTAGTTTTTAAAATTTACTTACATGTGAGCATAGGAAATAGGAGAAGTAGGCCATTCGGCCCCTCGAGCCTGCTCCGCCATTCAATAAGATCATGGCTGATCGGATTGTGCTTCAAATTCTACATTCCCATCTACCCCCAATAATCTTTAAATTCCCTTGCCCAACGAGAATCTGTCTACCTCCACCTTAAAAATATTCAGTGAGCCTGTCTCCACTGCCTTCTGAGGCAGAGAGTTCCAAACAGATTCCGTTAAGTTCAGAGAAAAGCTCTCCACTGTACAATGGCTTGAATTTATATAGTAACTTTAACATGGTACAAAACTACCCAAAGAGAGTTAACAAATAAAATTGGACACTGAGCCACATAAGGACATACTAGGACAGGTGAGAAAAAGCTTGTTTTAGGAGAAGAGAATGGGAGAGAGGTTTAGGGAAGGGATTCCAGAGCTTAGGTCCCGGATGGCTAGTGGGGGGCATTTGGGAAGGACAAGCGGGGAGGAGGAGGAGAAGGAGAAGGAGGAGAAGGGGAAACTATGGCAATTTCTAACCTCCTTCAGTCCTGGGACACTGAAATCCATTGGTTGAGATGTGCTAACTCAGAGATTAAGGCCCTGGCTTTGCACCGACTTGGGCTTACATCCCAGTAAAATGAACATTTTTTATATAACAGGTGGGCATTTTTAAATAAACCCCGTAGTTTTATAAAAATAGTGGCAGTAATCGATTGAAAAAAAATTAGCAACATAAATAGAAAAATGCACATAAATCAGTAAGTCCCCATTGCTGATGGAATAACCACCTTGCACCTTCTCGATGGGCAGTAAGTGCTGGCCTAGCCAGCGATGGCCACAACCCATAAATGAATTTTTTTTAAAAACACTTTTAACATGGTAAAATGTCCCAATGCACTTCACAGGGGAGTTATCAAACAAAATTTGGCACCAAGTCACTTAGGGACAAATTAGGACAGGTGATCAAATGTCAGTCTAAAGGAATTAAGGAGCGTTATTAAAAACAAAAGCACAATGTAGAGAGGTTAATGGAGGGAGTTACAGAATGTAGGACCCAGGCAGCTAAAAGCACAGCCACCAATGGCAGAGCAATGAAAATGGTGGGTGTGTATGTGGCCAGAAAAGGAGGAGTGCAGAGCCTGGGTTGTAAGGATGCAGGAGGCGAAAGAGGGCTGGATGAGACCATGGAGAGAGATTTGTAAAGTAGGATGAGAATTTTTTTTTTGTAAAAGTGGTCTTGCCATGTTGGGATCCAATGTAGATAAACGAGGACAAGGGTAATAATGGGTGAATGCGATTTGGCGTGAGTTAGGTTTGCAGGCAGAAGGGTTTTGGATGACCTCAACTTTATGGAGGGTGAAAGATAGGAGGCTATGAGAACATTGAAACATAGGTGATTGAGTTCCAGATTTTAACTCTCCTGTGTTTGAAGGAATGCTTCCTGACATCACCCCCAGCTCTAATTTTAACAATTGTGCCCCCATGTTTTGGACTCTCTCCACCAAAGAAAATATTCTCTCCGTCTATCTTATTGACATCTTTAATCACCTTAAAAACAGCTCAATTTGATCACCCCTAAACCTTCTACACTTCAGGGAATGCAAGACTAGTCCACGCAACCCATTCTCATAACTTAACCCTTTTAACTTGGGTAACATTGAATCTGTGTTTCACCCACCCCTCAAAAGACCAACATATCAGTTTCTTCAGATGGGGGGTCTGGCTAGAGCTTCATGTGTGGGAGTGCTGTACTGATAAACAAATAGCAGAACACTCCGGCTGCTGGAAACCTGAAATCAAAATAGAAAATGCTGGATCGATTCAGCAGGTCTGGCAGCATCTGTGGAGAGAGAAACTGAGTTAACGTTTCAAGTACTGGAAGAGTTTCCATTATCTATTGTGACTGGAAGAGTCATACGGACTTGAAACGTCAACTCTGTTTTTCTCTCTCCACAGACTTGCTGAGTCATTCCAGCATTTTCTGTTTTTAATAAAGCAAAAACACACACAAATACACAGAAGTTTAAAAATCGGGTCAGCCATCTAGTGGAGGTCTTGTGCATTCTAAATTCTGCCTGGGCTGGATTGTATCAAATGTTACAAACGGTACGGAGAAGCAGAACCCAACAGCCTGCACTGTCCTGGAATATTCAAGATATTCAACCTCTAATAGATAGCTTGTTACCCCATTCTGGTGTGTGGGAATAGGGGCAGGAGCCCCTCCAACCTGCATTACCACTCCATAAGATCATGGCTGGTCTTCTCATTTTCATCAGCTCCATTTTGCTGTGCAACCACATTATTTGGTGTCGAAGCGTCAATCAATCTCAGTCTTGAATATACTCAGCTATATAACTGTGCTGCTGCCACAGCCAGAGAGGTCCAAAGATTCGCATCCTCAGAGTAAAGAAACTTAGAACCATTGAAAAGTTACAGCAGAGAAGGAGGCCATTCGGTCCATCTTGTCCATGCCAGCCCGAGGACACCCAGGTGCCCTTTCTAATCCCACCTTCCACTTCTCTTCACTTCAAATCGTAAATGTTACGTCCTTGATCCCAAGGCTGTGAACCCCTACGGCGGGATTTTCTGGTCCCGCCCACCAGCAGAATTCACCTGTACCGCTGAAGTCAATGGACTTTTGGCTGGCTCACCACATTTTCCAGTCTCCCTCTGTGGCAGGGCCGGAAGGTCCCCACCCTTGTTCTAGACTCTCCAGCCAGCTAGGGGAATCAGTCTCTCGGCATCTACTCTGTCCAGCCCTCGATGAATTATTATTTTTTTTAAACTTGCCAATGAGATTACCTCACATTCTTTTAAACTCCAGGGAATACAAAATCATCGAGTGGAATAGTACAGCACAGGAGGCCTTTCATTCCATCACGTCTGTGCTAGCTCTTACGAAGAGCAATCCAGTTAGCCTCACTTTCCCACTCTGTCCAAATCTCATTTGATGAGGAAACAAGGAGAAATTTCTTCTCTCGGAGGGTTGTTAGTCTGTGGAATTCCATTCCCCAGCGAGCAGTGGAGGCGGAGTCATCGAATACATTCAAGGCTGAGTTGCAGATTATTGATATACCAAGGAGTCAAGGATTACGGGAGTGGAGGGAACGAAGACAGGCAAGTAGAGTTGAGGGCACAATCGCATCAGCCATGATCTTATCAAATGTTAGAGCAGGCTTGAGGGGCCAAATGATTAACTCCTGCTCCTAGTTCTCGTGTTTTTTTGTATTCTAGTGCATTTCTGTTTCAAGCATTTATCCAATTCTCGTTTGAAAGCAAATTTCAAAATTATGCCCTGCGCCACCAAGTGTGTGTATCAAAAATAGCAGTCGTTCTAGTATTGAACATTGGGCAACACTGCATACCTCCCTCCAGTCTGTAAAACAGACATTTACCACAGATCTGTTTTCTATGTCTTAGCCAGTTTTGTATCTACGTTGTTCTTGTCCCTTGGGGTGTAATTTTGCTAACAAGCCTAATATGTGGTACTTTATCAAGCCCCTTTTGGAAGTCCATATACATGAGCTGCACTGCCCTCTCTGTTACCTCAGGTAAACTCAATCATGTAACCATGGAAGAATGGTTAGAGGCGCACGAATTTCTCAAACATGATTTGTCCTTAGCAAACCTGAGCTGGATCTCCTTTACTATCTGTCCAAGTGGCTGTTGACTTTCTCCCATATTATTGTTTCCGAAAGATAATTCCCATCACTGACATTAAACTTGTCGTTGTCAGGTTTATCCTTCTTCCCTTTTTGAACATAGGCCCATTCTACTCTTGACCTGCCACCAGAGTGCAGCAACTCTCACCACAAGTTAGCTGTACAACCCATGATTTTTAGCTTTCCCTAGTTAGCTGGGTGACAGATATATTTGAAATCTCCACATTAAGCTACTGCAGAATCCAGGGGGAGATGGTGGCACAATGGTAATGTCATTGAACTAGTAATCCAGAGGACATGGGTGCAAATCCCTATGGCAGCTGGTGGAATTTAACTTAAATTAATCTTTCTGGAATATAAACTAATATATCACTAATTGTTGTGAAGGAAATATGCTATCCTTATCTGATCTGACCTACATGTTACTCCAGACCCACAGCAATGTGGTTGACTCTTAACTGCCCCCTGGAATGGTCCTAGCAATCCTAAGGATCGACAACAAATGCTGACCTTGCCAGCAATGCCCACATCCCACAAAAAGATAAAGAAAAAAAATTTAGCTAACGTTTGTCTGCCCGTTACAGGATACACATTCTCTCCATGTAGGGAAAACACCCAATTTACACAAGCCTAAAGAGGAATTTGTCATAGTCTGGGGCCTATAGAATAGACCATGCATTCAGTCTGTTTGCTATTCAGTCAGATAGTGGTTCTCCCATCTCCATATTTCTCCATACCCTAAAACAATGAAACCTCCATCTTAAACATATCAGTTGACACAGTTTTCAGAGTTTTGGAACAAGCAATTCTCTCACTAAACTGCACGCTACCCAACACTTAGCAGTTTCCATTAGTCTATTGGTCATAGCCAAGTCAGCAAGTAGTCCACTCCAAACTCCTACAACCCCAATCCCCGGCACAAAAACTGAAAACTACTTACAGTTGGGCGCTTCCAGCGAACGTTGGACACTAGCGCCCTCGTACAGAACAGCGATTCATCATCAGCAATGAACAAGGGGTCCTCAAAGAGCTGGTTGCGTTGTTGGCATTCCCTTTTCAGAGCATAGAAATCCTGGCTCCCATAAGGTTTCACCGAGTCAAACATCCTTCAAACCTGTGAAGGACCAGAACACAAAATAAAGCAACGCAATGCAAAAATGTCTATCATGCCTAGTCCTTTCTCAAATCATCCCCCCAGTGAATCTAATTAAATGTCCTGTGGGAAAGGAGATATTTAACAGCTACAGGCATATAGGGAGTGGATGCAATGAGGTACAGTGACCTTGTCAAAACACTGTTGCTTGCATCCTAACTCGCATCAACTTCCATTCATCCATCATTCCTGCTCCCGCTGAACTTCACTGACTCCAGGTTAAGCAGTAACTTCAATTTTAAAATTCTCATCCTTGTTTTCAAGTTCACCCATGGCCCCATCATCCCTATCTCTGGAATCTGAATGACATCCTGAAACCTCTCCAACTCTCTCTCTCTCTCTCTCTCGATCCCCTCCTTAAAAAGACAATCGTTTGTTGTGTAGAAAATCTGAATGAAGGATTAAAGGCCACTGTTTTTCCCAATTTCCTCTGTTAGTGACTTAAACGATGGGATAGAAAGCCACTTAACCAAGTTTGTTGATGACACAAAGATAGGTGGGTTTGTAAGCAGTGTAAATCTGAGCATAAGTTACAAAGAGAAATGAATAGATTAAGTGAATGGACAAAACTATGCCAAATGAATTTCAAATGTAAGTCATGTAATCCATGACTAAAATGGTGAAAAGCTAGAAACGGTGGAGGCACAAAGAGAATTGGATGGTGCAGATAGATCGAGCATTAAATTGGCACTGACAGGTATAGGAAAAACTCTGATAGAATGCTGGCCTTTACATCTAGTAGACTACAATACAGGGTGGTGGGGGGGTATAAAAATTATGCTATAGCTATACAAAGCACCAAATAGACTATAACTGGACTACTGTGAGCAGTTCTGGGCACTGCACCTTAGAAAGAATAATAATGACATTGGAGGAAGTGTGGAGTAGATTTACTAGGCTGGTGACTCCCAAGGTTAAATTATGCACAGAGATTACACACACCAAGGTTGTACGCCCTGGAAATTAGAAGGTCGAAGGGTGATTTGACTGACACTTCCAAGAGATACTGGATAGGGTAGGTAGGAACAACTATTTCTGCTGTTTGAAGTGTAGAACTGGGAGAGAGTTTAAAAATTAGTGTCACGCCTTTCAGGAGTGAAATTAGAAAATGTTGTTACAGCAAAAGTTTGGAACATTCTTCAGCAAACAACAATTAAAGCTAAATCAACTGTACATTCTAAAACTGAGATTGATGGAATTTTGTTTTCCAAAGATATTAAGAGATATCCCTCCATGTCCTCACCCCTCCTTACCTCCATAATCTCCTCTAGCCCCACAATCATCCAATATATCTGCACTCCTCTAATTCTGGCCTCTTGTGCTTTCCCAATTATAATCTTTCCACCATTGGTGGCCATGCCTTTAGCTGCCTGGGCCTTAAGCTCTGGAATTCCCTCCCCAAACATCTCTACCTTAGTCTCCTCCTTAAAACCTACCTCCTTAACTAAGCTTTGGATCATGTGCCCATGTACCTCCTAATGTGGCTTGGTGTCAAATTTTGTTTCATAACGCTTCTGTGAAGTGCTCATTGGGACAATTTATTATGTTAAAAGAGCTATAGGTTGTTGTTCTTGATGATATGGGGTAAAGGTGGGTATATGGAAATCAATTATGACCTCGTTGAATGGCAGAACAAAGGCTACATGGCCTCCTCCTGTTCCTATATTCCAATCAAGGTGTGAGGAAACTGTATGCAATTTTGTTCAAATCACTTTCCATTTAAAGTCTCTCCAAGGGGATTTATAGAGATACCATTAGCGGTTAGCTGAATCGACTGATTTTGCAGCATCAGTAAAGAAAACTCCCATTTCCTGCAAACAGACAGACTACTGGGCCATTAGAATAATAGATGAAGGAAGATTTTATATTGAAGTAATGGGGGCAGGGCAATGTTGGGGAAAAGAGGCAGATAGCCAAAGAGAAAGTGATCAAGCTTTCATGTATATGCCACCTTTCATGACTTAAAGATGCCAGGCTTGAACATAGGCTTACAAAGCAAAGGGATATGGCAGGATCGCAGGGCAGCTATTTAGGTAATGATACCCAGAGTGTGACAGGATGGGACAGAGTGTACAAACATTAAAAACAACACAGCAGCAAATAGGGTCAAAGGGGGAAAAATGGTAAAAAGGCAACATTAATGGCTCTTTACTTAAATGCATGTGGTATTCAGAACAAAATAAATGAATTAGCAGCACAAATAGAGGTTAACGGGTATGATCTTATAGCCATGACGGAGACATGTTTACAAGGAGATCAAAGCTGGGAACTAAATATTCAGGGTATGTGACTTTTCGAAAGAACAGGCTGGAAGGAAAGAGTGGTAGGATAGCTTTGTTAGTATGAGATGGAATAAATACAATAGCAAGAAATGATAGGAAGATGTAGAATCCATATGGGTGGAGGTAAGAAATAACAAGGGGAAGAAGACACGGATGGGAGTAGTCTATAGGCTCCCTAACAGTAGCTATACTGTAGGACAGAGAATAAATCAGGAGATAATGAGGGCATGTAAAAAAGGCAGTATATTATTCATGGGTGACTTTAACCTTCATATAGAATGGGAAAATCAAATTGGCAGAGGTAACCACAGGCAAGAGTTCATAGAGTGTATTTGGGACAGTTTCCTGGAACAATATGTTGGTTCCACCCAGGGATTAAGCTTTTTTGGATCTGGTATTGTGTAATGAGGCAGGTTTAATAAATCATCTCAGAGTAAAAGATCCCCTAGGAAACAGTGACCAGTGACATTCAGTTTGAGAGTGAGAAACTTGGGTCAGAAACAACTGTGCTAAACTTAAGTAAGGGTAATTACAAAGGAATGAGGGCAGAGTTGGCTGGAGTGGACAGGGAAAGGAATTTAGCAGAAGAGACGGATGATGAACAATGGCAGACATTTAAGAAAATAGTTGATGACTCACAACAAAAATATATCCCAGTGAGGAAGAAGGATTCTAGGAAGGGGATAAACCAACCATGGTTAATCAAGGAAGTTAAGGATAGTATCAAATTGAAAGAAAAAACACACAATGTGACAAAGATTAGTGGTAAGCCAGAGGATTGGGAAAGTTTAAAAAAACCAACAAAAGATGACCAAAAAATAAGTAAAGAAGAAGATAAACTTGGAGGGTAAACTGGCAAGTAACATAAAAACCGACAGTAAGAGCTTCTTTAAATATGTAAAAAGGAAGAGAGAGGCCAAAGTGAACATAGGCTCCTTAGAGAATGAGGCTGGAGAAATAATAATAGGGAACCAGGAAGTGGCAGGGGAGTTGAATAAATACTTTGCATCAGTCTTCACGACAGAAGACACTAATAACATTCCAAAAATACTAAATAATCAAGGGACAAAGTGAAATACAATAACTATCACTAGAGAAAAAGTAATAGGGAAACTAATGGGGCTAAAGGCCGATAAATCCCCTGGACCTGATGGGTTGCATCCTAGGCTATTAAAGGAAGTAGCTGCAGAGATAGTGAGTGCACTGGCAGCAATCTTCCAAGAATCCTTAGATTCTGGAAAAGTCCCAGAGGATTGGAAAACTGCCTATATAACACCCTTATTCAAAAAGCTAGGGAGACAAAAAACCAGGTAACTATAGGCCAGTTAGCTTAACATCTGTCATTGGGAAAATGTTAGAGTCTATTCTAAAGGATGTAATAGCAGAGCATTTAGAAATGCATAATATAATCAAGCAGAGTCAGCATGGCTTCATGAAGGGGAAATCATACCTGACAAATTTATTATAATTCTTCAAGGAGGTAACAAGCAGGATAGATTAGGGGAAACCAGTAGATGTAATATATTTGCACTTCCAAAAGGCATTTGATATGGTACTGCTTGTACGGCTACTTAATAAGATAAAAGCCCATGGGTAGTATATTAGCATGGATAGAGGATTGGCTAATTAATACAAGACAGATAGTTGGGATAAGGACGGCATTTTCAGGAGTGACATAGGGATCAGTGCTGGGCCACGATTATTTACAACATACGTTAATGACTTGGATGAGGGAAGTGATTGTACTATCGCGAAGTTTGTGGATGACACAAAAATGGGAGGGAAGGCAAGTGGTGAGGATGACACAAGGAGTCTACAGAGGGATATGGACAGGTTAAGTGAGTGGGCAAAAACTTGACCGATGGAATATAGGCCAGGATTTTCCCCTCGGCGATTTGAGGGCGGGGCCCAGTCGCTGAGGGGAAAATGACGCGGGATGACATCGGAAGGAATCCCCGACATCATCCCGGTCCATTTAAATTTTTAGGAAGGCGGGTGGGCAGCGAAATCAGCTGTCTGCCCGCCGACCTATCAATGGCCAATTGAGGCCATTGACAGGCTATTTAAAGTAATTAAGACCTGCCTGGCCAACCTCAAGGCTGGTGGGCAGGCCTTGAGCCCCAGTGGGCTCCATTTTATTGATGAAACTTCATCCACTGACGTGATGAAGTTTCATGTCCGTTTTGTAAAAAAAAAATAAAGTTTATGTGTTCTTTATTAACATGTCCCATCTCGTGTGACATTGTCACATGAGAGGGACATGTTAATCATTTTTTAATGTTTCTATTTTTAAAGTTTGTACCACTGTCAGTGAAAGAGCGCACTTTGACAGATGGGGATCCCCTCCCCCACCCCCGGAACATAGCGCTTCCCATCGGGGATGCCGCTGGGTGGGCCTTAATTGGCCCGCCCACTTAAAATGGCGGCGGGCCCCGTTTCAGTGGCGGGGGTCGGCTGTCCGCCTGCCACCAAGCCGGTGGGACGCGCCCGCCATCCGAGGGCAAAATTCTGCACATAATGTGGGAAAGTGTAAGGTTATGCACTTTGGCAGGAAGAATAGAGGAGCTGAATATTATTTAAATGGAGAAAGACTGCAGAAAGCTGCAGCACAGAGGGATTTGGGGGTCCTTGTGCATGAATCACAAAAAGCTAACATACAAGTTCAGCAGGTAATAGGGAAGGCAAATGGAATGTTGGCCTTTATTTCAAAGGGAATGGAGTATAAGAATAGGGAAGTCTTGCTAAAACTATACAAGGCACTAGTTAGACCACACCTAAAATAACGTGAACAGTTTTGGTCCCCTTATCTAAGGAAAGGTAAACTGGCATTGGAGGCAGTCCAGAGAAGGTTCACTGGGTTGATCCCGGGTATGGAGGGATTTTCTTATGAGGAGAGGTTGAGTAGGTTGGGCCTGTACTCATTGGAGTTTAGAAGAATGAGAGGTGACCTTGTTGAAAGATATATTATTTTTAGGGGGATTGACACGGTAGATGCTGAGAGGTTGTTTCCTCTTGTGGGAGAGTCTAGGACAAGAGGGCATAATCTCAGAGTAAGGGGTCACCCATTTAAGACAGAGGTGAGGAGGAATTTCTTCTCTCAGGGGGTAGTGAATCTCTGGAATTCTTTACCACTGAGGGCTGTAGATGCTGGGTCGTTAAGTAGATTCAAGGCTGAGATAGGCAGATTTTTAATCAGTAAGGGAATCAAGGGTTATGGGGAAAAGGCAGGAAAGTGGAATTGAGCATTAGCAGATCAACCATGATCTCATTGAATGATGGAGCAGACTCGATGGGCCAAATGGCCTACTTCTGCTCCTATGTCTTATGGTCTAAGACAACCCAAAACACCTTATAGCCAAAGAAGTACATTTGAAAGTGGAGTCACTGTTGTAACATACAGCCAATTTCCACACAGCAAGCTCCCACAAACAGCAAAGAGTTGAAGACCAAATGATTTGTTTCAATGATACTGGTTGCCAGATAAATGCTGTTCAGGAGAGAACTGCCCCTTGCTCTTCTTCGAAACAGTGCCATGGGATCTTTCTCATCATTTCACATGTGAAACGGGAGGTGGGATTTTGGCTTAATATCTCATCTGAAAGACAACACCTCTGGCAGTGCAGCACTCCCTCGGTACTGCACTGGAGTGTCAGCCTAGATTATGGATTCTATCTCTGGAGAGGGGTTTGAAGCCCTGACTTGCTCATTCCTGTGTCCATTTGGTCTCATTAATCCTTCAACTTCGACCTTTTATAATGTTCCTGTTGCCACTCATGTGGAGACGGCACGGACAACGTGTACCCCAATCTCAAGATCTCCAATAGGGCTTGTGGCTTCCCAAACCACATGTGCCTGGGAGTTGGGAAATGGATTGCTAATGGGACCAATGGGATTATTCCTCTTCATTGATCAAATGAGATCAATCTTTAACGGAGGCAATTCAACACTTGAAATTTTAAAAATTCTTTTATAGCACGTAGGCCAGCATATGTTGCCTATCCTGAATTGCTCTTCTAATCCCTAACTGAGTAGCTTGCTAAACCATTTCAGAGGGCAGTTAAGAACGAACCACATTGCTGTGGGTCTGGAGTCACATGTAGGCCAGACCGGGTAAGGACAGCAGATTTCCTTCCCTAAAAGGACATTAGTGAACCCGATGGGTTTTTGAAACAAAAAAAAAATGATGATAGTAGCCATGGACATCATTACTGAGACTTGCTTTCAATTCCAGTTTTGTGAACTGAATTTAAATTCCATCAGCTGCTGTGATGGGATTTGAACCCATGGCCAGAGAGAGGCCTGGAGCCTCTGGATTACTCGTGACTTTACCACTAGCTAACTATCTCCCTAAAATGCAAATCAGTGAACAAATATGTCATTGAACTCATGCACAAAAGCATTTTAACCGAGACACATTTGCTAAGTCAGACTGGGAGCAACAGAAATAGTTCGAATGTGGGGGAACAGCAACATTTACAATGGGGAATGGGTCAGGTTAAGATAGTGCCTTGTACAGGATGCTCTATGGGGAATTAACATTTCATAGATGGGTACAAAAAAATTCAACACAGCTAATTTAATTTTCTCTTGCACTAACATTAATGGGGTTTAAGTTTATCTTTTTGTGGGGGCTTTTCTGCCACCAATTGCTGGCTCCAGATTCTTGGACAAGCAGCGGAAAGCCAGGTATAATAAATTAACATTGACCTATGACCCAAAGTGAATCTGACAAGGGGTTGCCATTGCTGGCAGCCTCAGGAATGGGCAGCACATGGACTCCAATGTTAAAAGCAGCGCCCAACACCAGGCAAACCGTGTGACTGAGGAGTTGAATGTTGGAGGAGATCCAGTGTCTGCTGGTTCAATTGCAAAATTACAAAATAATAGAAGGAAGGAAGAGGTGTGTGTATGTGTGGGGATGACTTTAAATTTAAAGAAAAGTGACCTTTGTGCAAAATAAAGATAATATATTTGTTTCAAATCGAACTCACAGGAAGTAAACTCTACAGTCGACAACACCCAACTTGAACAGAGGTAGAGAAAGAGTTTTAATATGTTTTGCCTTGTGGTTTATTTGCCCATCCTTAATTCATAGAAACTGAAACCTTGCTGCCCTCTTGAGTGGATGTAAAAGATCCTACAGCATTACTTTGAAGAAGTTCTGTGACTACACTGCAAAGGCCTGCATATCATGATCAAGCTGACTATTCAGAACAGACAGGCACAGATTGAGGTTGTCCCATCAGCTTCTGCCCTCATCATTGAAGCCCTTAAGGAACCACCCCGTGACAGGAAAAAGTAAAAGAACATTAAACACAGTGGCGGCATCACCTTTGACGAGGTGGTTAATATTGCCATGAGGGAGTTCTCCCTCATGTACTGACCAATACCTATCCCTCAGCTAACATAAAATAAAATAATTATTGGTTCATGTATCGCCTTGATGTTTGTGGAAGCTCGTTGTGTGAAAAACAGCTACAATTGGCCCCATAAAAACAAAGAAATTGCAGATTCTGGAAATCCAAAACAAAAACAGAATTACCTGGAAAAACTCAGCAGGTCTGGCAGCATCGGCGGAGAAGAAAAGAGTTGACGTTTCGAGTCCTCATGACCCTTCGACAGAACTTGAGTTCGAGTCCAGGAAAGAGCTGAAATATAAACTGGTTTAAGGTGTTAAACCAGCTTATATTTCAGCTCTTTCCTGGACTCGAACTCAAGTTCTGTCGAAGGGTCATGAGGACTCGAAACGTCAACTCTTTTCTTCTCTGCCGATGCTGCCAGACCTGCTGAGTTTTTCCAGGTAATTCTGTTTTTGTTTTACAATTGGCCCCACTTGCATTAGAATTCTAAAAAGTACTTCATTGGCTGTGAAGTATTCAAGAAGTCCTGAGATTCTAGAATAGAATTATGGATTGGTTACATCACTGAAGGAGACCACTCAGCCCACTGAGCCGTGCCGGTCTCAGCAAGCAAGCCAGCCTCACTCCCCTGTCTTTTCTCCACAGCCTTGCAAGTTTTTCCCTTCAGGTGCTTATAGAGTTCCCTTTTGAAAGCCAAAAGATTGAATCTGCTACCACCACCTTTTCAGGCAATGCCACCCAGATCTTAACCACTCACTTATGCCTGTCTTTCTTATGCCAACAACTTTCAATCTGTCTCCTCTGGTTTTTGATCATTCCACCAATGGGAGTAGTTTCTCTCTATCTGCTCTGTCTAGACCCCCTCATGATTTTGAACATCATAAGCAAATCTCTTCTTCTCTGAAGAGAACAATCCCAGCTTCTCCAATGTATCCTCACAACTGAAGTCCCTCATCCCTGGAACCATTCTTATATACTTTGCACCCTCTCTAAAGCTTTCATACTCTTCCTAGAGTCCAGTGCTCAGAATTGGGCATACTGCTCCAGTTGAGCATAAGAAACCCAGGATCCCGCAAACCTTTTTACCACTTTCTCATCCTGCTCTGGAAGATTCTATATAAATAAATGCCTTCTTTCTAATATCTCTGAATTCAGATATCACTTCGTGGACAACAGCTTTTCCGTCATGCTGCTACTATGGAAGCTGCCTCCCTATCTCTGTAACATCCTCCAGCTGTAGAACTGCCTCCCTGAGCCACCTTTCAACTCCTTTAAGATACTCCATTAACCCTACTCTTTTGACCATCTACACAATGCACTGCAGCAACTCGCCAAGTGACCACCCTCCAAACGAGAACAGCACCACTTGCAAGTTCCTCTCCAAGTCACACGCCATCCCGGCTTGGAACTATATCGCCGTTCCTTCACTGTCACTGGGTCAAAATCCTGGAACCCCCTCCTTAACAGCACTGCGGGTGTACCTACACCACATGGACTGCAGTGGTTCAAGGCAGCAGCTCACCACCATTTTTCCAAGGGCAACTAGAGATGGACAACAAATGCTAACCTTGCCAGGATCTCTCACATGCCATGGAAGAATATTTTTAAAAAAACTTTTATCACCTATCCTAAAGAAATGCAACTTATTTAGCGTAACTTTATTTTTGCATTTGCTATTGGGTCAAAGGGACTGTAAATTTCCCACCACACCCACAGACAAACTGGAATGAACCAAATGCCCCTCCCCATCTGTTCTTACTTTGTGCTAAAACTCAGTAAATATTACATCATGTACAACCTTTCTACAAGTGAAACAAATTATTCATCTTCAGAAGGTTAACATTGTTGAGCTGAGGTGGGTGGGGAGGCTACACTTTGTCAACAAAACCACATTATGTTTTACACTAAAATAACAAGCCAAAAGCCGCGTTAAGGGCGATGACAAGTAGGTACAATTGTAAAACTCCATCTTGAATAGAGGTCAATTGAAAGATCAGGTCATCTTAGAAATCAGGCACTAGCTGACCATCTGCCCACTCCTCCACCTAAAACCACACAACAGCTCATAAGTAGCTCTAAACATAAGTCTTCCAATATATGAAGAGGGTACTAAACTAAATGATCAATGGTACATGACCTTGTCATAATATAAACTGCTGGTATTCCTACACGAATTCCAGGCAATGACCATGTCCAACAAGGGAGAACCTAACCATTGTCCCTTGACACTCAATGGCATTGCCATTGCTGAATCCTCCACCATCAATATTCTGGGGGGTTATCACTGACCAGAAACTAAACTGGACCAGCCAACTAAATACTGTGGCTACTAAGGCTGGGAATTCAGCAGTGAGTAACTCACCTCCTGACTCCCCAGAGCCTGTCCACGATCAACAAGGCACAAGTCAGGAGTGTGGTGAAACAATCCCCACTTGCCTAGATGACTGTGGCTCCAACAACACTCAACATCAGCCAGGACAATGCAGCCCACTTGACTGGCACCCCATCTGCCACCTTCAACATTCAATCCCTCCACTACCAGTGCACAGTGACAAGAGTGTGTACCATCTACAGGATGCACTGCAGCAACTCACCACGTCTCCTTTGACAGCACCTTCCAAACCTGTGACTTCTACAGAAAGACAAGGGTAAACATATGGGAACACCACCACCTGCAAGTTCCCCTCCAGGTCACTCATCACCCTGACTTGGGAATATATCGCTGTTCCTTCACTGTTGTTGGATCGAAACCCTGGACCTCCCTCCCTAACGGCACTGTGGGTGTACCACAGGGATGCAGCGGTTCAAGAAGGCAGCTCACCACCAGCTTCTCAAGGGCAATTAGGAATGGGCAATAAATGCTGGCCTAGCCATTCCAAGAATGAACAAGAAAAAGCATTTAATTATCACAGGGGAAATTTTTAAACCTCAAAATCCAAAAAAAATATGCAGTTTGTAGCACTGAATTCAGAATTTCCTCCCTGCAGGTACATCTGAATGGTAAAAGACTGACAGCAATGAAATGAGGACACATTCCAGGAAAACTTTTGATTGTGACAGTTTCTTTAGCTAGCTTTCTGACACTTTGGCGTTATGCGTTCATACTAAAGTTAATCCTGTGGAGGTGGTGATACATTGAGAATGAAACACTCTAGAGGAATTTCAGCACAACTTCATGGGGTTCAGTGAATCCAACTCCAGATGCAGCGCACCAATTTGTGATCAAGCTCCTTCACAATGTGCAGCTGCGATAATCCTGGACAGCGTTACAAACACAGAAAATGTAGTAAAGTGGAGGTTAGGGACAGACTTCGGGAGAACGTGGGCGGACTGCTGAAATAAGTGGACACATGGCAGATGAAACTTAAATGCAGAGAAGTGTGAGGTGATGTGTTTTCGTAGGAAAAAGAAATATAAACTTATTAATCAGGGTGTTATGGAGAAAAAGCAGATAAAGTGGGGTAATCCGGTGAGGAAAGGATGGACAGGTTGGGCCTATTTCCATGGGAGGTTAGAAGAATGAGAGGCGATCTTATTGAAATAGGTAAAACCGTGAGGGACCTTGATGGAATGGATGCTAAAAGGATGTTTCCCCTTGTGGGAGCGACCAGAACCAGGGGACACAGTTTAAAAATAAGGGGTCTCCCATTTAAGATGGAGATGAAGAGAAATATTTCCTCTCAAAGGCTTGTGAGGCTGTGGAACTCTCCTCCCCAGAGTGCGATGGGGGCAGGGCCAAGTTGCATTGCTTCCCTTCCTAGTCAAGAACCTAAGGGTATCAGGGGAAAGCAGTATAGTGGCATTGAGGCCACAATCAGATCAGCCATGATCTTGTTGAATGGCGGAGCAGGCTTGAAGGGCCGAATGGCCTACTCCTGCTCCTAACTTGTATGTTCGCATGTAAATGGTGTCAGGTCACAGGTTAAATCTCACTGAATGGTTCAAGGGGATAAATGGCCTCCTCCTGTTCCCATATCCATTCTTTTCTTTCCATTGCTAAACTAAATGGTACAACTTTAAAGGGGGCGCAAGGACAGAAAGAGAGAGAGAGAGAGAGAGAGAGAGAAAAACGTGTATAACACATGATTTTGAAGGTGGCAGTTCAAATTGAGAAGACTTAAAAATAACAAACCCATGGAATCCTTCACTCTATTAATAGATGCATAGAAAACAAGAAAAACACGGAAGCTATGCTAAATCTTAATAAAATACTGGTTAGGCCTCTTGTGCTTGACCAGAGGAGACCTTTTTTAAAAATGCAGTGAAGTGAGCTGTTGGGATCTAGAATGCACACAAGGTGTGGTGGAAGCAGGTTCAATGGTAACTTTCAAAAGGGAACTGGCTAAATACTTCAGAAGGGGAAATTTTCAGGCCTATGGAGGGGAAAAGAGACAGGGGAGTAGGACTATTGGATTAGCCCTTTCAAAGAGGTGAAGGCCTCCTTTTGTGCTGTAGCTACACATTCAGAAAACAGTCTCTCAGTATCATCTCCCAGTTCCCTCCCCATTAGCACCAGCAGGTGTGGGATTCATCAGAAGCGCATTATTTTACCAATTATAAACGGATAACTTTTATTTTTGAAATCGATTCAGGAGGGATAAAAAGATGAGGTGGTACGATGGAATCAACACCATAACCAAACACGCTGACAAGGAGCCACACCCTAGCGTTAAAAATAAAAGCAAAATATTGCAGATGCTGAAAATCTGAAATAAAAGCAGAAAGGTCTTGAAAGACTCAGCAGATTTGGCAGCATCTGTGGAGAGAGAAACAGAGCTAACGGCTGGAATTTTCCAGCCCCTCACAATCGGCAGGAACTTCCAGTCCCGCCTACGTGAACGGAGATTTCAACGGATCACCGGCCCCACCATGGGGGAACACACCACGATGGGCTGGAAAATTCCGGCCAACATTTTGAATTGAATGTGACTATTCTTCGGTCCGAAGAAGTCATATTCGACTTGAAATGTCAACCCTGTTTCCTCCTCCATGGCTACTGCCAAATCCACTGAGGTTTTCCAGCACTTAGACCATAAGACATAGGACCATAACACATAGGAGCAGAAATTAACTTGTTTTTATTACAGAGACGTTACTGGTTTCTCCTCTTCGGAAAGCAAATTGACTGATTGCACACTTTAAACATTGGCTAATAGACAAGACACAAGGCTTGAAGATACTTAACAAGTGACATTCTATTGGCCACGATTTTGACAGATTGGTGAACCAGTTAAAATGAATGTGTTAAGACCAACTGAATGAATCACATGCCAGCAGTGAGCTGTTACTCACTATGGAAGTTCGTGTGTACAAGATTCTAATGTACCATTCCAAACCCATTTCCTTTTATTGTTAACTAAAGATTCATACCGGACACCTGCTTCCATTTCAAAGATTAGACTTACATTCAAGACATGCTCCAGAAGGTTCCCACGAGTGACCATTTGCACCCTCCAAGGGAATGACTAGATTGAGCAACCTGCTACCTCCACAATCAATATACATGAGAGTCACCACTGACTTAGCTACTGAACTCGAGCAGCCATCTCAACAAAGCATGGGTACCAAGAGCACCTGGGGGGATGGTAGCAGAGTGATAACGTTACTGAACTAGCAATACAGAGGCCCAGGCCTCTGGGGGCTTGAGTTCAATTCCCACCATCGCAGCTGGGGGAAATTTAAACTTAATTAATAAATGTGGAATAAAATGCTGCTCTCTTTACTCATGATCAGGAAACCACCAGATTGTTGCTAAAACCCATTCATTAATGCCCTTTAGGGAAGAAAATCTGCTGTCCTTGCTTGGTCTGGGATAGCATGTAATGTGGTTGATTCTTGACTGCCCTCTGAAATGGCCTAGCGGATCACCACCTCATGCCCATGGCAAATTAGGGATGGACAACAAATGCTGGCCTTGCCAGCAGTGCTTGTATCCCTAAGACAAGTATTAAAAAAAGCCTCCTGACACTTTGAAGCTTTTCCACAAGGTTCCCCCACAGTCAGGGCCTCTTGATCAGAGCTCCTGCTACTGGACTCAACACTATCTCCATCAAGCTACAGCTGCAGTGTATATGAATAACTGAAGAGAGCCACTTGAAGGAGCATCAAGAACTAGAGGAAGCTGATTCAAAATAATTGGCAAAAGGGGTAAAAGCGATGTGAAGAAAAATTTTTTTTCACCCAGAGGGTGGTTGGAGTCTGCAACAAACTTGCTAAGAGGGTGGTGGAGGCAGGTTCGATCGAGGTATTCAAGAGGGAATGGGGTTGCTATCTGAAATGAAAGAATGTGCAAGGTTACGAGGATAAGGCAAGGGATCGGGACTAGGTGGAATGTTCTTTCAGAGAGCCAGTGCAGACTCAGTGGGCTGAATGGCCTCCTTCTGCACTGTAAAGATCCTGTGAACGTACTGCAGCAAATCACCAAGGTTACCTATCAGCATTTCTCTCCAATGCACCTTCCGCAACCAATGGTGGCAATATCCTGGAGACACCCAACAACACCAAATCATGCAGCATTCTGACATGGACATACATAGCCTCTGGGTCAATATTCTGGAATTCCCTCCCCAAAGACAATTGTGGGAACACCAGCACAAGGGCTGCAGTGTTCAAGGTGGTTCCCCCACCACTTTCTCAAGCAACAAATGCAGCCTTGCCATCAAAATCACAAGAATAAATTTTAAAAACACTATTAATAAAACAAAGCAAGGAAGGAATGAAGGTTGTATGAGAAGGAGAGTGAGAACAAAAGACGCAGACTAAGAGAAGTACCCTGAAATGTAAGATTCTGAAGGGTAGACACAGAGCAATTGCAAACAACTGCAGTACTTTGCCAAGCAGAATTGTGGACCAATCCAATGGAAGTCCATGGTTGCCAATGCTCTCTTAGGGCATGATACCTGAAGGAGGAGACACAGAGGTTGTTTCCCTGACTGGGGAATCTAGAACATGGGGCACAGTCTCAGGAGAAGAGGTTGACCATTCAGGACTGAGATAGAGAGAAATTACTTCACTTGAGGGTTGTGAATTTTTGGAATTCCCTACCCCAGAAGGTAGAGTATATTCAGTCTATGCTCATTGAGTATATTCAAAGCTACGTTAGACAGATTTTAGGTCTCTCAAGGAATTAAGGGATATGGGGAGTGGGTGGGAAAGTGGAGTTAAGGCATTAGGTCTGCCTTGATCAAACTGAATGGCAGAGTAGGCTTCAGGGGGTAAATGGTCTACTCCTGCTCCTATTTCTTATGTTCTTCTGTTCAGAATGAGAGGATGAGAGCACAACAAGTGAGCTTGATCCGAAGATGACAAGCTTATTTCTTACCTCCTTTCTGGGATTCAGAAGAGCATAAGAAACAGAAGCATGAATAGGTCATAACAGTCCCTCAAGCCTGCTCCACCATTCAATACGATCATGGTTGATCTTTTACCTCACCTCCATTTTCCCACCCTATTCTCAAATCACAGAATTTTTACAGTGCAGAAGGAGGCCATTCGGCCTATTGAGTCTGTACTGCCTCTCTAAAAGAGCATTCCACCTGCCTTATTCCCATAGCCTTGCACATTCTCTCTTTTCAGATAGCAATCCAATTCCCTTGCGAATACCTCGATCGAACCTGCCTCCACCACCCTCTCAGGAAGTTCGTTCCAGACTCCAGCCGCACACTGGGTGAAAAAAAATTTTCCTCTCATCACATTTACTCTTTTTGCCAATTATTTTGAATCTATGCCCTCTAGTTCTTGATGCTCCCTTGAGTGGGAGCAGTTTCTCATTATTTACCCTGTCTCCTCATCCTTTTTTTCTCCAAGGAAAACAGTCTCAACGTCTCCAATCTATCCTCATTACTACAGTTCTTTATCCCTGGAATAATTCTTATGAATCTCCTCTGTACTCTCTCCAATGCCTTCACATCCTTCCTCAAGTATGGCACTCAGAACTGGATGCAACACTCCACATGAGGCCTAACTAGTGTCTTGTACAAGTTTAACATGGCCTCCTTACTCTTGTACTCAGTACCCCTATTAATAAGACCTAAGATACTATATGCTTTACTTACTGCTCTCTCAACATGACCTGCCATCTAAGGGAATCCCTCAATTCTCTTAGAGTCCAAAAATCTATCAACCTCTGTGTCAAATATAATCAACAACTGAGTATCCACAGCTCTGTGGGGTGGACAATTCCAAAGATTCACAGCCCTCAGAATGAAGAAACTTCTTATCTCAATTGCAGATGCGAATCCCTTATTCTGAGACTAAGCCCTGTTTCTAGACTCTTCAACTTGGGGAAAACAGCCTCTCAACATATACCCTGGTGAGCCCTCTTAAGATTTTTATGCATTTCAATAATGTCACCCTTCATTATTCAGAACTCCAGAGAATGCAGACCCATTTTACTCAATCTCAACATGATCAATACAAGAAAAAATATAAGAACATAAGATAAAAGCAAAAAACCGCGGATGCTGGAAATCCAAAACCAAAACAAGAATACCTGGAAAAACTCAGCAGGTCTGGCAGCATCTGCAGAGAGGAACACAGTTAACATTTCGAGTCTGAATGACCCTTCAACAGAACTAAGTAAAAATAGAAGAGAGGTGAAGCAGCTTATATCTCACCTCTCTTCTATTTTTACTTAGTTCTGTTGAAGGGTCATTCGGACTCGAAACGTTAACTGTGTTCCTCTCCGCACATGCTGCCAGACCTGCTGAGCTTTTCCAGGTATTTTTGTCTTTGTCATAAGAACATAAGAACTAGGAGCAGGTGTAGGCAATTCATCCCCTCGAGCCTGCCCCGCCATTCATTACGATCACGGCTGATCACATTTCAGCCTCAACTCCAATTTCCTGCCCTCTCCCCATAACCTTTCAACCTGTTACTAACTAAAAATCTGTCCATCTCCTCCTTAAATTTATTTAGCATCCCGGTATCCACTGCACTCTGAGGTAGTGAATTCCACCGATTCACGACCCTTTGAGAAAAGTAATTCCTCCTCATCTCTGATTTAAATCTACCACCCCTTAGCCTAAAACTATGGCGACCTTCCTCCGTTTTAGAAGCAGCATTTTACAGGAAACTAAGAGTGTGGAGAGGTCACAATGCTTTCTTTGAGGACCGCTTTACAATGAGAGCAGATGTTTGGTTTCTGTTCATTCATTACACCGACCTCTGCACTCGGGTATTACTTATTTACTATTGGTGGATTATGTACAAATCCCCATTTGGCCAAAAAGATCGCAAAGTAATGGATTGCATGAAGAACTTTGAGACATTGTTAAGCGCTGATATATGGGGTGATACAAATGCAAATCTTTAATTGAACATAATCATCCTCAATGCAGGGAAGGATATGTTTTACAAAAACTGAAGTGCTGTCAAGCATGGCTTTCATTGGTGAGTCTGCAAGATGGAAATCATTTACCATTAAGCAACTGCTGCCTAAGGCATTAGTTGTGGTTTCCAACATCCTCATTCAGTGACTTTGAGTGAACACATCAAAGGCTTAACACCCGAGGCCCAAGAAGGGTCAGTTGTGGATCGGTGGGTAGCACTTCTGCCCCTAATCAGGAGGTTGTGAGTTCAAGACTCGCTCAAGTGGCTTGAGGCCAAAATCCAAGCTGATGCTACAGGTGCTGTACTGAGGAAGTTGTTGACATCACTATATCTCAGGTGAGATGTTAAACTGAGGCTCCCTCTCTCATTACATTAAAATTCGATTTGTAAGTTGTGACCGGGAAGAGGCCAATCAACTGAACAGATGCCTGAGGGTGGAGAAGATGCCAGAGATATTGTGGAGGAAGAGTTGGGGGGAGTGTTGGTTGAGGATGGAGAGAAAGACCAATTAAGGACTTTTGTAATGTAGGCAGTGTTAGAATGTAGCGCAGTCAGTCAGTCAGTCAGTCAGTCAATGTGTGCACAACAAGCTCCCACAAACAGCAACTGGACAATTACCAGGTATCTGTTATTCAGTGATGATGGTTAAGGGATAAATATTGGCCAGGACACAAGGGAGAACTCCCCCACTCTTCTTTGAAATAGAGCCACCCAAGAGGGCTAACGGGGCCTCAGTTTAACATCTCATCTGAAAGAGGGCAACTTCGACAGTGCAGCGATCTGCAGACAGATCATCTGCTCAATTGTCTGAACTTGACGTTTGAGCCCCAGCCTTCTGACTGCCGAGCCATGGGTGAAATGGGGAGAGATGGAAGGGCAATGGGTGTGGGGGGAAAGTGATCCAAGTCTGAACGCACCTCCGTCTCCTATGAATTAAAGCTAGCAAACTTACACATGGCATGAATGTTTACAAATTCACAGGGCTAACTATTCCATCATGCAGGACCGGACATTATGTGGGATGTCTGCCATGCTTCTCCTGCCCACTTCAATCACATAAAATACCGCATTGTCAGATTCTTAAATGCAAACCAAAATTTATTACAAGCTAGTGATTACAGAGGCAGGGAAATGTAGCCAGAATTACAGTGCAGTACATGACTTCCCATTTAAACTGCTTCAGAAGCAAATCTTTGAATCTAGCCTTTGGCGAAATGTTGCCGAAATCTTTTTGGCACCACAGGGGGCCTTTTGACATCTCAGCAAAGAAACATACCAACCAGGGAAACAGAGAGATGGTGGGAATATTTGGGCCTCCAAAGGGCTTATTTTTGTTCAAGAGCAAGGATATTGTAACCAAATGCTAGCAAGGCACACTGAGCTTATCTAAAACACTGCTGCCCTTACCCTGTCTTGTACCAAGCCCTGTGAATCCATCACTCTTGCACTCGCTGACTTGACAGCGAGCACAAGGACAATGGCAGAATGGCATTTGGTGTAGGTTAAGACATGAACAGCATGGATGACCTCATGTTTACAGAGTCTAGTTTGTGGAAGACCAAGGAGCACTTTTTTTAAAGAAAGAGAGTGGTGTTTAGAAGAATGAGAGGCGACCTTATTGAAATGTATAAGACTCTTAAGGGGCTCAACAGGGTAGATGTTGAGAGGTTGTTTCCCCTTGTGGGAGATTTTAGGACCAGAGGGCATAACCTGAGAGTAAGGGGTCGCCCATTTAAGACAGAATTGAGGAGGAATTTCTTCTCTCAGAGGGTAGTGAATCTGTGGAATTCTTTACCGCAGAGGGCTGTAGAAGCTGGGTTGTTAAGTATATTCAAGGCTGAGACAGACAGATTTGTAATCAGTAAGGGAATCAAGGGTTATGGGGAAAAGGCAGGAAAGTGCAGCTGAGAATTATCAGATCAGCAATAATCTCATTGAATGGCGAAGCAGACTTGATGGACTGAATGGCCTACTTCTGCTCCTACATCTTATGGTCTAAAGAGAGTAGTGGTGGTGAGGTGGCTGGTGGAAAATCTAGAATATTCTAAGACCACATGTGGGTTTCTGCCACATTGTACTCCTAAATATTGCAGTGGGGAGAGGGAACGGTAATGAACGAATGCTAATTCTGCTTCCTGATCCTCAAACCTTGATCAGGAAAGGGGAATCTGGATTTCCAGGTGTTCCCATGTTAAACGGTTTCTGGAACACACCATCTTCTACCAATTCCGCTCAAACGACAGATTGGTTGCCAGGGCCAGGAGTTGGGATGTGAAGTGAGACAGAATTCACAGCCTTGTTTCCACATGAAGCAATATGATAAGGATGGAATTCAAATTGCAAATGCTCGTCTCAGACCACATCAACTCGATGGGCTGAATGGTCTCCTTCTGTGCTGTTACGAATCTTTGACCGATTATCGCTAAATGGCCAGCCTGCTCAGAAACTGGTCTCTTTGTGTCACTGGCACGAGTGGGTGTCCTTCTCACCCACTTCCCCTTTCCAAAGGAGATTGCCACTCAGCTCCTATTGAGAGGAATTCCTCAGCCTGTTTTTGTATCACTCATTCTTGTTTAAAAGTGGAACCCATTGATGAGACTAAGTTCAGACAACTGCAGCCAGGTTTCTTTATTATTCATTCATGGGATGCAGTGTCGCGGGCTAGGCCAGCATTTATTACCCATCCCTATTTGCCCTTGTTCAGAGGGCAGTTAAGAGCCAACCACATTGCTGTGGGTCTGAAGTCACATGTGGGCCAGACCAGGTACAGTTAGTGAACCAATGGTCACCATTAGACATTTTAATTTCCAGATTTTTATTGAATTCAAATTCCAACATCTGCCGTGGTGGGATTCAAACCTGGGTCCCCAGAGCATTATCCTGGGTCTCTGGATTATTACTCTAGTGACAACACCACTATACCATCACCTCCCCCGAGGGTGCATTAGTCAGGAAGCACTGAACTTTGCAACCTCGAGAAAGAAAAATGGCTCCAAGTGGGTTTACTAATCCTCAATGATTGGCCTGGCGCAGAGAAGGGAAATAAAATTTCCTCATGAGCCGTGAAGCAAAATGGGAGATGTCAGATCAGCCACCTGGTATACGGCATCTAATATTCAATTCCATTCCAGCTCATGGAATTAAATATCAGGAACTAACCATACAGGAGTTTGGATGTTCACTGAATAGATTTCTTATGCAAGGAGGGTGGATGGCCCAATGGAAATTCCTGCGCAGGCTATATTGTTATTCACTGGTACAGCCCAGTCTTCCATTTGCCGTTTCCCCTCATCATTTAATAGAGAGCCTTCACTATCACAATGGATGCTGGGATGCCCCTTCCTCCATTGCATTCAGAGCATTAACTACAAAAAGAAAGACTTGGATTCATATAGCGAATCTCGTGATTTCAAAACATCTCAAAGCACCTTCAACCCAATTAAATATTTCCAGTGGGGTCACTGTTGTAGAGCAGAGAATGTGGCAGCCATTTTGTGCACAGCAAGCTCCAACAAACAGGAAGGTGATACTTTCGGATAGGCCTGAACACTAAAGGGCAGAGGGTTGAAAGAGAGAGAAACTTTCAAAAAATAGTTTCACAGCGATCTGAAATTAAAGTGAAACACACTTTAATTAAAATAAATTTAAGCTTTTCAAGAAATCTATCTGCTTAAATAAAAAGCCCTTTAAATGTTCTTTTATTCTCTCAAAAGCAGTTGGTTCCTTCAATTTCCAGACTTCCAGCAATAAAATAGATACTTCAGTTAGAAAATTAAGTACCTCAGTGATTAGTTGTAAAAGCTTCAGTGGGTTCAAAATTAAAGAATGGGGTTCTTCAATAACAGGAATGCATAAAAGTTTTTTTTTAAGTTAAAATTAAAAGTTAGACACTCCGAGACAAGACATTATTCAGGACATACTTTGAAGTTAACATGGCGTTTGCCACCTGCCTGATTTTGACCATAACAGTCCTGTAATGATAGGTCCATTTGGAAATGAGAGACATTCCCTCACCACACTGTGCTGCATCAATGCTGCAATTAGCCAAATGAAGGATAAAGTCTGCAAAATGGAGTTTGCAAGTTGGTTAAAACATTTCAAAACCTTCCTATGAAAAGTCGTTTTAAATTTGCAAGGCAACTACCCATTTCAGCAAAACTTTGGCTGAACGTCCCCAATCCACAGCCTCCAGCACTGAATGCATAGGTGCAGCATCACCTCCAAGCCCCTATATCATCGTGATTTGGAAATATATCTCCAGATATTGCAAGTACTTCAACTCTAATTAAACACAAAAGCAACAGTCCAACAGGAGGTTACTTTCCAAACATTTGCGAAAAGCAAAATTCCTGGAGTTTTAAATGGCGAGGTGGGTGATGATGTGCAAGAATCAGATTTAGATGTTCAGCATCAGTCCAAAACAAAGTAGATTCGGACAGATCAGTTTTCACAATAAATGCAAACAGCTGCCACACCCGAGAGCAGATATATCACTGTCGCTGGGTCAAAATCCTGGAACTCCCTCCCTAATGTGGGTGTACCTACACCACATGGACTGCAGCGGTTCAAGAAGGTGGCTTGTCACCACCTCCTCAAGGGCAACTAGGGATGGGCAATAAATGCTGGCCTAGTCAGCCCACTTTGGCTGTGAATGGATCACTCTGCCCCTGATCATTCCCTGTGCTATTTACCATAGTGATGAGGCTTGACACAGAATACCAGCAAGCTGTCCAACCCTCAGTCGCCCCACAAATACACTTTCCAGTAGGGCCACTGAACAAGTATCAGGAGCAAGCACGCTGACTGATTATATTTGCCCAATGAACCACTGGATGTCGCACCCCTGACACGACCCAAGTTGAGCCCAGGTCATTTAGCACAAGGCAAGGTTGGAATCGAGGATCTAACTGGATCCTATACTGAAAAATGGTGGCGTTTAGCAGTGAATCACTGGAAGAGGCATCGCAAATCTTTTCCCGGTGTGACCCCATTTTAATGTCTTTGACTTCATGTGACACCGGGGTGTTAATTTGGGAGTAGGAGAGTTGCTGAGTGGGGGGGGGGGGGGGTAGAAAGGAGTTGAGTGTGCCCCATCTCCCCTCACCCCATCCTTCACCCGCCATCCCTCCATCCTTCAACCCTCCCTCCATTTCCACCACCCACCCCCCCCCTCCACCCATCCTCCAACCCTCCCCCCATCACCCCACCCTTTAGGTGCTGGGAAGTAGGATGAAAATGAGCGGCTAGTTTCTTTTTACTCTTTTTGGCCAGCACAGACATGATGGACTGAATGGTCTCTTTCTGCACCATAACTTTTCTATGGTTCTAATAGCCAACATATTTCAGTGTGTTAATGAGAGAGTGTTAATCTTGTAAGAGGTGCTGCCATTCTGATAAGATAGGAAACCAAAGCCCCATCTGCTGTTCTAGAAGGACATTACTGTTTGTGGAGCAAGATTTTCTATATGTCTCCCAGCCAACATTCTTTAGTCAACGAACATACCCAAAAATTAGATTAGCTGTCCATTAATCTAAGTTATTCTCTGTGGGACATTGCCAAGCACAAATTGGTTTCAGTGTTAGCTTAGAAAAACAGTGGTGACATTGGCAATAAAACACTGCAAGAGAGCCCAAATAGCCAATTTGATATTATAAAACAGGGCACATTGATAGTGAAACTCACTTTTTAGTACGACTCAATCATATTATGAAGCAGTGGGTTTTTTTCTTCTTCATTCTAACAAGGTCAGCATTTGTTGCCCATCCCTAATTGCTCTTGAACCCAACAATTCAGAGGACAGTTAAAAGTCAACCCCATTTCTGTGGGCCTGCAGTCACATGTAGACCAGACCAGGTAAGAATGACAGATTCCTTTCCCTAAAATATATTAGTGAACCAGATGGTTTTTTTATTTACAACAACTGATGATAGTTTCACGGTCACCATTTAATGAGGCAAGCTTTAGAATTCCAGGTTGGTTAATTGAATTTATATTCCACCAGCTGCTTTGGTAGGATTCAAGCCCATGGCCTCAAGAGTATTTGCCTAGGCCTCCAGATTACTAGTCCAGTAATATTACCGCCGGGGCCTTGGTTTAATGTCTCATCCGAAAGGCAGCACCTCCAACAATGCAGCAGTCCCTCAGTACTGCACTGGAGTGTCGGACTAGATTTTGTTCTCAAGTGTCTTGAGTGAAACTTGAGCTCACAACTGACAGACTCAGAAGCAAGAGGGCTAACCACTGAGCCAGGCTGAAAATGTAAAACTTGCTTTATAAATGCAGGTCTTTCTGTTACACAATACACAAATTTCAGTATGTGGGAGTGGAACTAATGACAATGTCAATAATTCCCACCTCAAATTAAACAAGGTTCTAAACTACTTTGACCTTTGGTTGATTCAGTTTCCTAGCAATGCCCTTGAGATTATTTCCTAATTTCGCATCCATTAATATCATAAATAAGATTGAAAGTAAATAACAGCAACTTTCTGGCGAAGTTTACGGGGAAGTTAAAAGGGCCAGAAGACAGAGGGTCTGCTGGGTAAGTTGTATGTTCAAGATGGCGCTTGGCCAGTCATCTGCCGAGGGGGGTCCCTTATTGTGCCTCTCTATCATTGGTTATCACTGCCATCCTTTGCCCCATGCCCTTCAACCTCCTCTCTTCCGCTGTTTAATATTCCCCAGGCTCTAATAGTGGGTGCCCTATAAACTTATTGCTGAATTAAACCACCACTGCCCATCTATCCATCCCCTCTCCGCTTTCTTCACAGAGTTCTGCATCTTTTCTCAAATTTGGCTTCAAAAATTCTTCTCAGGACATCACTGAACCACGCCACAACTTAATGGTTGTGACTCAATTTTTGGTGTAACTTGGATCATTTTCCAGCATCTCTGGAGAGGAGATAAGGAATCAGCCTGTCACGCTTTGGCTAAATCCTTCCCCCAGCTCTGCTGCTCCCTGCGACTGCTCTACTGGTTCTATGGGCTCTTCAGCTGCAGTCTGGCTGCTGATTGGAGATTCACTCTATAACACAAAAGCAAAAAAATACTGTGGATGCTGGAAATCTGAAGTTAAAAGCGGAAAAAATGCTGGAAATACTCAGCAGGTCAGGCAGTATCTGTGGAGAGAAACAGAGTCAATGGGCGGAATTCTCCACTTCAGGTTGAGATGAGCCTCCATCAGAAATGTTCAGATGAAAGGCCATAGACCTGAAACATTAACTTTGTTTCTCTCCACAGATGCTGGTTGACCTGCTGAGTATTTCCGGTAGTTGTTTTTTTTTAAACTCTTTTATTGGAGGGTCACTCTCTGGCCCAAAGTACAACTTTCTGTCTCTGTTGGATCTTATGGTGACCTCAAACTTCGCCATTGTTTTTTTCTGCCATTTCCTCCACACTTCCTGGATTTTCATTCCCATGGAAACACCTGGCGTGATACTCTTCAAATAGTTGCTGGACTTCACCTGCCACACCGCTCTCTGATTGCTTGGATGTTAAAAACCATGACTCTCACCCTCGCTGTTTCCCCCAGGGAGGCCCTCATCTTCACTTTTCGTTGGCAAAAGCAATTCACCTCCTGACTCCACAAAGCCCGGCATACGAACATACGTGGATAAAACTGTGGATGCTGGAAATCCAAAACAAAAACAAAAATACCTGGAAAAACTCAGCAGGTCTGGCAGCATCTGCGGAAAGGAACACAGTTAACGTTTCGAGTCCACATGACTCTTCAACAGAACTAAGGAAAAATAGAAAAGGGGTGAAATATAAGCTGGTTTAAGGGGGGAGGGGTGGGACAAGAAGAGCTGGATAGAGGGCCAGTGATAGGTGGAGATAACCAAACGATGTCACAGACAAAAGGACAAAGAGGTGTTGAAGGTGGTGATATTATCTAAAGGAAGGTGCTAATTAAGGATAGAAAGCAGGACGAGCAAGGTAAAAATAGCCCTAGAGGGGGTGGGGTGGTGGGAAGGAATCAAAAAGGATAAAAGGTAGAGAGAAAACAATGGATGGAAATACTTTTAAAAATAATGGAAATAGGTGGGAAAAGAAAAATCTATATAAATTATTGGAAAAAAGGGGGATCGGAAAGGGGGTGGAGATGGAGGAGAGAGTTCATGATCTAAAATTGTTGAACTCAATATTCAGTCCGGAAGGCTGTAAACCCGGACTGATCATTGAGTTCAACAATTTTAGATCATGAGCTCTCTCCTCCATTCCCACCCTCTTTCTGATTTTCCCCCTCCTTTTTGTTTTTTCCAATAACATATAGATTTTTCTTTTTCCACCTATTTCCATTATTTTTAAATGTATTTCCATCCATTGTTTTCTCTCTACCTTTTAGCCTTTTTTGATTCCTTCACCCCACCCCACCCCCACTAGGGCTATCTGTATGTTGCTTGTCCTGCTTTCTACCCTTAATTAGCACATTCCTTAGATAATATCACCACCTTCAACACCTCTTTGTCCTTTTGTCTGTGACATCTTTTGATTATCTCCACCTATCACTGGCCCTCTATCCAGCTCTACCTGTCCCACCACCCACCCACCCCCCCCCCCTTAAACCAGCTTATATTTCACCCCTTTTCTATTTTTACTTAGTTCTGTTGAGGAGTCATGCGGGCTCGAAACGTTAACTGTGTCCCTCTCCGCAGATGCTGCCAGACCTGCTGAGTTTTCCAGGTATTTTTGTTTTTGATACGAACATACGTACTAGGAGCAGGAGTAGGCCATTCAGCCCCTTGAGCCTGCTCCGCCATTCAATAAGATTATGGCTGATATGAATGTAACCTTAACTCCACATTCCCACCTACCCCCAATAACCTTTCACCCCCTTACTTATCAAGAATCTATCTAACTCTGTCTTAAAAGTACTCAAAGACCCTGCTTCCACCGCCTTTTGAGGAAGAGAGTTCCAAAGATTCACAACTCAGAGAAAAAATTTCTCCTCAACTCTGTGTTAAATGGGCGACCCTTTATTTTTAACTAGTGACCCCTAGTTCTAGATTCTCCTACATGGGGAAACATACTTTCAACACCTTTGACTATCATCTACAGGGCACAAGTAAGAAGTGTGATGGAATACTCCCCACTTGCCTGGATGAGTGCAGCTCCAACAACACTCAAGAAGCTCGATACCGTCCAGGACAAAGCAGCCGACTTGATCGGCACCCCATCCACCACCTGCCAGAATCACTCACTCCACCACCACCGACGCACAGCGTGTGTACAATATGCAAGATGCACTGCAGGAACTCACCAAGGCTCTTTCAACAGCACCTTCCATAGCTGCAACCTCTGTCACACAGAAGGACAAGGGCAGCAGATAAATGGTAACACCACCAGCTGGAAGTTCCCCTCCAAGCCACTCACCATCCTGACTTGGAAATATGTCGCCGTTTCTTCACCGTCGCTGGGTCAAAATCCTGGAACTCACTTGCTAACAGCACTGTGGGTGTACCTACATCACATGGACTGCAGTGGTTCATGAACGCATCTCACCACCACCTTCTCAAGGGCAATTAGGGCTGGACAATAAATGCTGGCCTAGCCAGTGACACCCATGTCCCATGAAGGAATAAAAAAAGTGTTTTCCATCCCTAATTCCCCTCAAGAAATTGGTGGTGAACCACCTTTTTGAACCGCTGTAGTCCAGGTGATGTAGGTACACCCCAAACAAGTGCGAAGAGCTCATGGACTTCTTTGTCACTAAGATTTCAGACCTTCGATCAGTTGCCTTTGCCATGTCCCTCCCTTTCCCTAGCCCAGCTGGCCAAATATCCTCTAAATCTATCCCCTGCCCTTGCATGAACTCATGCCTTTCTCTAGATTCTCTTCTATCCCCTCATGCTCACTCTAAGCTCATGTTGTCTATGAGACTCCTGCTCCCCTCAACCTTATGCCCACTAATCACTCATATTCCCTTCCTGGCCCCTATGTTAACCGATATTGTTAATTGTTCTCTCTCCTCAGAAATGGTTCCCCTTTCTTCAAAAACAACCTTGACCCAACCATCCTTGCAAATCATCCATCTCTAACCTCCCTTCCCTCTCCAGAGTCCTGGAACTTGTGGATGTCTCCCAATTCTATGCTTACACTTCCTGGATTTCCATGTTTGAATCCCTCCAATCAGGTTTCTGCTCCTACGACTGTACCAAAACAGCTCTGATGAAAATCACCAATGATATGGTATTTCACTCCTTTGCTTTTTCTAACTCTTTCACCCTGTAGGAACTGGTTCTTGCTTGACTACAGGGGAAGAAGCTAGCTGTTTGGTGAGTATCTGGTAAGTGGTCAAGGTTTATTCTATTATTATGTTTTAAAATAGTACAGGGATTTGTGATAAAATTAATAAATATATAAAAGAAAGTAAATTTGGGAAATTTGCAGATGACACAAAGATTGGCCGAGTAGTGGATAGTGTAGAGGAAAGCCATAATCTCCAAAACGATATAGATGGGTTGGTGGAGTGGGCGGTGAGGTGGCAGATGGATTTTAACATAGAGAAATGTGAGGTTATACATTTAGGGAGGTCAAACAGTTACAGGGATTACACAATAAATGGGAATATACTAAGAAGGGTAGATGAAGTGAGAGATCTTGGCGTACAAGTACACAGGTCCCTGAAGGCAGCAGTTCAAGTAGACAAGGTTGTAAAGAAGGCATGTGGAATGCTCTCCTTCACTGGCAGAGGTATAAAATATAAAAGTAAGGATATAATGTTGGAATTGTATAAAACACTGGCGAGGCTACAACTGGAGTATTGTGTGCAGTTCTGGTCACCACATTACAGGAAGGACGTAATAGCTCTGGAGAGAGTGCAGAGGAGGTTTACAAGAATGTTGCCAGGGTTAGAAAAGTGTAGCTACGAGGAGAGATTGGATAGGTTGGGGTTATTTTCCTTAGAACAGAGAAGGCTGAGAAGTGACTTGATTGAGGTGTGCAAAATTATGAGGAGAACAGATAGAGTGGACAGGATAAAATTGTTTCCCTTGATGGAGGATCCTAGAACCAGGGGACATAGATTCAAGATAAGTGGCAGAAGGTGTAGGGGGGACATGAGGAGGAACTTTTTTTTTTTACACAGAGGGTAGTGGGTGTCCGGAATTCGCTGCCCAAGTTGGTGGTAGAGGCAGAAACTCGAAACTCTTTTAAAAAGTACCTGGATCTGCACCTTAAGTGCTGTAAGCTGCAGGGCTATGGGTCGGGTGCAGGAAGGTGGGATTAGAAAGGGCACCTGGGTGTCTTTGGGCTGGCATGGACAAGATGGGCCGAATGGCCTCTTTCTGTGCTGTAACTCTTCTATGGTTCTAAATAATTGAATAAAATAGTTAAGTAATTAATTAAAGCACATAAGCATGGCAGGGAAGGTGATGTGTCATGGCTGCAGCGTGTGGGAGCTCCTGGGTACCAGTGTTAACCAGGGAAAACACGTCTGCAGTAAAAGTCTGCGGCTGGAGCAGCTTCGGCTCAGAGTCATTGAGCTGGAGGCTGAGCTGCAGACACTGTGACACATCAGGGAGGGGAAAGTTATCTGGATGCTTTGTACCAGGAGGCAGTCACACTCTTTCGGATGGGATCTTCTGATTTGGTAGGTGATCAGGAGGATGTGACTGTAGTTGAGACAGGTAAGGGGACCCAGAGGGCAGGAGCGTCAGCCTCTACAGTTGTCCAAAAGATTTGAGGTTCTTTCAGCTTCTTTGGAATGAGAGTGGAAGCTTCAGAAGGGAATGTAGTGGTAGTAGGGGACAATATAGTGAGAGGGGTTGACACTGTTCTCTGTAGCAAGGAGCGAGAGTCCAAATGGCTATGTTGCCTGCCTGGTGCCAGGTTTGGGGACATAAGTTCCTCTCCAGCTCTGAGCATAAAGTGGGAGGGGGAGGATCCAGTTATGCAGGTACCAATAAATATGCAGGATGAGGAAAGAGGTTCTGCATAGCCAGTATGAGGAGCTAGGCACCAAATTAAGAAGCAGACCTCGAAGGTAATAATTTCTGGATTATTAGCCGAGCCATGTGTAAATTGGCATAGGACAAATAAGATTAAAGAAATGAATGCATGGCTCAAAGACTGGCATGGGAGAAGTGGGTTCCGGTTCATGGGGCACTGGCACCAATATTGGGGGAAATGGGATCTGTACCATTAGGAAAGTCTACACCTGAACTGTGCTGGGACTAGTGTCCTCACGAACTGCATAATTAGCAAAGTAGAGAGGATTTTAAACTGAATAGTAGGGGCAAGGGATCAAATTTGTGTAGATGTGGTACACCGAAAAATAGAGACAAGGCAAGAGGGAAAGGTACCAATATGGGAGATGATAAACAGACTGTGACAGGCAGGGGCAGAGAGTACAAATCTAAGAGTAAATCAACAGATGAGGCTAGACACTACAAAAATAACACAAGGACAAAACTAAAGGCTCAATATCTAAATGCACATAGCATTCAAAACAAAACAGATGAACTGATAGCGCAAATAGAAATAAATAAGTACGATCTAATAGCCATTACAGAGACATGGCTACAAGATGACATAGATTAGGACCTGAATATTGAAGAGTATGTGACATTTAGGAAGGACAGGAAATTAGGAAGATGTGGAGGAGTGGCTCTGTTAATTAATGATGGTATTAGCACATTAGAGAGGGATGATCTAAGTTCAGGAAACCAGGATGTACAAGCAGTTTGGCTTGAGATGAGAAATGATAAAGGTAAGAAGTCTCTTGTGGGAGTGGTGTACAGGCCACTAATTGTAACTACATGGTAGGACAGTACGTAAAAGAAGAGGTAATGGGAGCTTGTCAGAAAGCTACAACGATAATCATGAGAGATTTTAATCTGCATATAAACTGGAAGAATCAGATGGGCAAAGGTAACGTAGATGAGGAATTCATAGAATGTTTTTGGGATAGTTTCTTAGAACAGCACATTCTGGAGCCAACCAGAGAGCAGGCTATACTAGACCTGGTATTGAGCAACAAGATAGGATTAATTGATAGTCTCCTAGTGAAGGCACCCCTAGATGGGAGCGATCATAATATGATTGAATTTAGCATTCATTTTGAAGGAGAAACAAGTGTGTCCAAGACTAGTATTTTAAACTTAAATAAGAGCAATTATGAGGGCATGAAAGCAGAGCTAGCTAGAATGAACTGGCCAATAAGGTTAAGGAATAAGTCAATAGAAGTTCAGTGGCAGACATGTAAAGGGATATTTCAGAATACACAGAATACATACATTCCAATGAGAAAGAAAAATTCCAAGGGGAGGGCCCACCATCCATGGTTAACTAAAAAAAGTTAAAGACAGTATCAAACTTAAAGAAAAAGCATATAATTACGCAAAGATGGGCAGCAGGTCAGAAAACTGGAAAGGATATAAAGAACAGCAAAGAATGGCAAAAGGATTATTAAGGAGGGAAAATTAGAGTACGAGAGAAAGCTAGCTAATAATATAAAGATGGATAATAAGTGTTTCTATGGATATTTAGATAAGAAGAGTTAAAAGTGAGTGTTGGTCTTATAGAAAGGTGAGCCTGGGAAATTGATAATGGAAAGTAGGGAGATGGCGGATGAATTAGACAGGTATTTTGCTTTGGTCTTCACTATAGAGGATAAGTAACAGCGCAGAAGTAAATCAGGAAACAGAAGGGAGGGAGAGAGGAACTCAGGAAAATTATAATCACCAGGGAAGTGGTACCGAGCAAATTGTTGGGGCTGGGGGCTGACAAATCCCCAGGTCCGGATGGACTTCACCCTAAGGTCTTGAAAGAAGTGGCTAGTGAGATAGTTGATGCATTGGTTTTGATTTTCCAAAATTCCCTGGATTCGGAGAAGGTTCCATTAGTTTGGAAAATACCGAATGTAACCCTTTATTCAAAAAAGGAGGGAGACAGAAAGCAGGAAACTACAGCCAATTAGCCTAACATCTGTCAAAGGGAAAATATTAGAAGTTATTATTAAAGATGATATAGCAGGGCACTTAGAAAAACTCAAGGCAATCAGGCAGTGAACATGCTTTTGTGAAAGGGAAGTTATGTTTAACCAATTTAACCAGTTCCTTGAAGGAGTCACATGTGCTTTGGATGTACTGCACTTACATTTCCAGAAGGCATTTCATAAAGTACCACATCAAAGGTTATTTCAGAAAATAAAAGCTCATGGTGTAGGAGGTAACACATTGGCATGGATAGAAGATTGGCAGGTTGTCTTATGAGGAAAGACTGGACAGGTTAGGCGTGTATCTACTGGAGTTTAGAAGAGTAAGAGGCGACTTAATTGAAACCTTTAAGATCCTGAGGGGGCTTGACAGAGTGATCGTGGAGAGGAGGACTTGGAAGGGGTCGCTCAATTAAGACAGAGATGAGAATTTTTTTCTCCAGAAGGTTGTGCAACTTTGGAACTCTGCCTCAGAAGGTAGTGGAGGTGGGGGGTCATTGAATATTTTTAAAGTGGAGGTAGATAGATTTTTATTAGGCAAGGGAACCAAAGGTCAACAGGGGTAGGCAGGAATGTGGAATTGAGAACACCAGCAGATCAACTGAGATCTTTTGAATGGCAGGGCAGGCTCGAGGGGCCGAGTGGCCTACTCCTGCTCCTAATTCGTATGTTCGTAAGTTTGACGCCAAGATGAGCATCTGACCACATATCTGCACCATCAATAAGATTGTCTATTTCCACCTCCACAACATCGCCTGACTCCACCCCTACCTCAGCTCACCTGCCATTGAAACACTCATCTATGTATCTGTTACCTCTAGACTTGACTATTGCAATACACTCCTGGCTAGCTATCCATGTATACTTCAGGTCATCCAAAACCCTACTGTCCATGTCTTAACTTGCACAAAGTCCAGTTCACTTATCACCCTCGTGCTTACCAGCTCCTGTTACGCAATGCCTCAATTTTAAAATTCCCATCCTTGTTTCATACCCCTCAAAGGCTTCATCCCTCCCTATGTCTAATCTCCTCCAGCTCTACAGACCTCTCTGATCTCTGTGATCCTCCAATTTTGGCAAACTTGTAAATCCTTGATTTTAATGACTCCATCATTGGTGGCATGCTTTCAACTACCTGGGCCCAAAGCTCTGGAATTGCCCTCCAAAACCTCTCAATCTCACTTACCCTCTTTAAGACACTTCTCAGAATCTACCTGTTTGACCAAGCTTATGGTCATCTCACTTTATATCTCCTTATGTGGCTCGGTGTTACATTTTGTTTGATAACGATCCTGTGGAGTGCCTTGATGTTAGACGCGCTATATAAATACAAGTTAATGTTGATTTGAGTTGAGTTGACTAATGGCAATGGTAGTGGCAAGTAAGCAATGCTACATTAGGCCTGTCTGTCCTTTGGTCAGTGGGAGAAATAAAATCAGCCAGGGTTTCTATAACAGATTGCTACCCAATACCCGGACACAACAACTTGCATTATACAGCAGCTTTAAAAAGGTCGTAAAATATCCTAAGGGACTTCACAGGGATGTTAAAATCTGATATCTAGCCACTCAAGGAGGTATTTGGACAAGCGACCAAAAAGCTTGATCAACAAGATGGGTTTTAAGAAGAGCTTCATAGTGAGGCAGAGATGCTTAGGGAGGGAACTTTTAAAAATATATTTATTCATGTTTATTTCTTTATATTTTTTCATGGAACGTGAGCGTCACTGGCTAGGCCAGCATTTATTGCCCATCCCTAATTGCCCTTGAGAAGGTGGTGGTGAGCTGCCTTCTTGAACCGCTATAGTCCATGTGGTGTAGGTACACCCACAGCGCTGTTAGGGAGGGAGTTCCAGGATTTTGACCCAGCGACAGTGAAGGAACGGTGATATATTTCCAAGTCAGGATGGTGTGTGGCTTGGAGGGGAACTTGCTGGTGGTGGTGTTCCCATGTGTCTGCTGCCCTTGTCCTTCTAGGTGGTAGAGTTCGTGGGTTTGGAAGGTGCTGACAAAGGAGCCTCGGTGAGCTCCTGCAGTGCATCTTGTAGATGGTACACATTGCTGCTACTGTGCGTCGGTGGTGGGAGGAGTGAATATTGAAGGTGGGGGATGTGGTTCCAATGAAGTGGGCTCCTTTGTCCTGGATGGTGTTGAGCTTCAAGTGTTGTGGGAGCTGCACTCATCCAGACATGTGAAGAGTATTCCATCACACTCCTGATTTGTGCCCTGCAGATGGTGGACAGGCTTTGGGGAGTCAGGAGGTGAGTTACTGACTGCAGGATTCCCAGCCTCTGACCTGCTCTTGTAGCCACAGTATGTGTGTGGCTGGTCCAGCCCAGTTTCTGGTCAATGCTAAACCCCAGGATGTTAATAGTGGGGGGATTCAGCACGGGTAATGCCATTGAATGTCAAGAGACAATGGTTAGACTCTCTCATGTTGGTGATGGTCATTGTCTGGCAGTTTTGTGGTGCCAATTCTTCCAGAATTTCAGAGCTTAGAGCCCAGGCAGCTTAAGGCACGGCCGCCAGTGGTGGGGGGATTCATATCATGTATGCGCAAAAGGCCTGAATTGCAGGAGCAGAGATATCTAAGAAGTTTGTAGGACTGGAGAGGCAAGGCCACTAAGTGAACTGGATATGCTTTGATAGTTTTGAAATGGGGTAATTGGTGGTCTGGGAGCCAATGTAGGTCAGTGAGTATGGAGGTGACAGGACTTGGTACGAGTTAGATTACGGCAGTGCTTGAAAATATGCACCTAATGTTGAGTGAAAACAACATCAGACTTTGCATCAGGAGAATCAGCACCTTAACTTCCGATTAGGCACTTTACAGCCTTCCGGACTTAATGTTGAGTTCAACAACTTCAGACCATGAACTCTCTCCTCCATCTTCATCCCCCTCTGTTTATTTTTTATTTATTTTTATATTTTATTTTATTTACTTATTTTTATATATATCTTCATTCAGTTTTTATCCCATTTTTTAAATTCTTTTTCCCCCACCACCCCCCCACCCATCCCTAACAGGGCCATCTGTCGCTTGTTCAATCTGTTCTTTCACAGAGGGCTGGCCCTTGTTCTGCCATTAACACATTCTGCTTTCTTACCTTTATGCCACTATCAGCACCTTCTTTAGTCTTCACCACTACCATTAACAGTCCCCTTAGTCTTGTATCCATAACATCTTTGCCAATCTCTCCTTAGCCCCCACCTACTGCTAGCCTTCTATTCTGCTTTACCTGCTCCACCCCCTCTTAAACAGTATAAATTCCATCTCATTTCTACCTCTCTTTAGCTCTGAAGAAGAGTCATACGGACTCGAAACATTGACTCCGTTTCTCTCTCTACAGATGCTGTCGGACCTGCTGAGTTTTTCCAGCTTTATCTGTTTTTATATCAGACGTGGCACATCCTTTCCTTGCAGACTCACTTTCTAGATATCAAACGGAGAATAGCCACATATGAAGAACCAGAGCTCAATTACTCCAAGGAGGTACGAGAAGCTCCTTTAAATCCCTCAAGCCTGCTCAGCAATTTGCCAGAGTCTGAACGTAGCCACTGTTGGAAGAACAGCTTCCATTTATATAGCTCTCTTCCTCCCACTCCTGATGATGTGAAGGAATTTCTTCTCTCAGAGAAATTCTGTCTGGAATTCTCTACCCCAGAGAGTTGTGGAGGCTAAATTACTGAAAATATTTAAAAGAGGAGGTAGGTATATTTTTGAAATATTGGGGGAGCAGAGGGCTGTGAGGAGCTGGCACGAAAGAGGAGTTGAGGCCTGGGGCAGATCAGCATGATCTTATTGAATGTGGGGCAGGCTTGAGGGGCTGAATGGCCTACTCCTGCTCCTATTTCTTATGTTCCTCCTCCTACAGATATTGTGCCCTAAAGGGCCGTTGGCAACCATTTCCATTGGATTAGTCCATGATGGTGCTTGGCAAAGTACTGCAGTGGTTTGCCATTGCCTCTTGTGGTATAGTTGACTAGGAAACACTCCTGTTCTTATCACCTGTCATCAGGCGCGTTGGAAGGATTTACAGGTTGATAATCAACCTGTTTGGCCACGTAATGAAGATATCTTCCAGAGCCATCAAGTCCTAAAGTCGCACTTGAACCCAGAGCTTCTGGCTCAGAGGTAAGGACGCTACCCCCACTGCACCACAAAATCCCCCGCAGCTCTGCCAGTATGTAAACTATCACAATTTGCTTCGCAGGAGTATTACCAAACAAGACTTGGCACTGAGTCACACAAGCAGATATTGGGGAAGGTGACCAAAGAGGTGGGTTTAGAGGAGCCTATTGAAGGAGGAAAGAGAAGCAGAGAGGTTTAACAAGTTCCAAAACCTAGGGCCCAGTAGTTGAAGGCTTTCCCCAGGGATTGCTTAAAAGATACAAAACGCTCATTTGGCTGACTTGTCAAAACAGACAGTCTGAAAGGCAGGTTACATCATATCCTGCCCTCGGCTCTCCAAGGGCGACATGCACCATCCGTGGCTTAGGATGTAAAAATTATCACATCGATGAAATAGTACTTTGCCCCGGCAATACTGCAAACGTACAGCAGATTAGCACTACCACGGCAGTAGTTTAACAGCCTGTTACTGCATTCCACATCCACCCAGTGCAGTAATAGCACTAATGTAAATATAAAGAAAGAAGAAAGGTTTATATAGACCCCATGGAGTTACAAAGCACTTCACAACCAAACGTGGTCATAACTGTAGGAAATGCAACTGCAAATTTGCACACAGTAAACTCCTAGAAACAGCAATGAAATAACAGGCAAGTAACCTGTTTTATTGATGGCAGTCAAGAGATAAATATTGATCAGGAAAAACTGCTCTTTTTGGAAATAATGCCACAGAACAATTTACACTCTCCCAAGAAGGCAAATGGGACCTTAGTTTAATGTCTTATCTAAAAGATGGCACCTCTGACTATGCAACATTTCCTCAGTGTTAATACAAGGAACATCAGCTTTGATCACATGCTCACATCTCTGCGGTGCAACCCACAACCTTCCGAATCAGAGACATGCTCTGTGGCTTTATTTCCAAAAAGAGCTAACCACTGACCCACAGCTGAGGCCTAATAAATAAACACCAGTAAGGGAGAGAATGAAAGGACTATTTCAAGAGTATCTCATTGGCATCAATGTTCTGACCTCCTCTCCTCCCTCAACCACTAAAAGACAGGTTGGCTGCCCATTCACCTCATTGCTGTTTGTGTGACATTGCTGGTCCAGAATAGCTTTGCAAATATTAACATTCTCTACACTTCAAAATAATTAATCATATGAAACGATTTGCCAACATCACCATCTGTAAAGGTTATATATAAATCTCACTATTATTTATTATATTCCTTAATTGTATCCCTTCAGGATACAACTCCAATGCACAGTTGAACAGGGACTATAATTAAGAAACTCATCAAGCACATTCTGTCCTTGGCCCCCTTCAACTATTTGGTTTCTCCCTCTCCTTACAGATGAACATGCCAAGAATTTCCAAATCTATGATACTAATGCAACACAACCTAAGCTACAACATAAACTGACTGGAACCATAACATTGTTACAGCACAGAAGGAGGCCATTCAGCCTGTCATGTACATACTGGTTCGCCAGAGGAGTAATTTAACTGTCCCACACCCATACCTTCTTCCCATAGCACTGGAAATTTTCTTTTCTTTTCAGGTGCTTATTCAATTCCTTTTCAAAAGCCATGATTGAATTTGCCTCCACCATCCTCTTAGTGAGTGCATTCCAGATCCTAACCACTCGCTGTGTCACTTTTGATTCTTATGCCAATCATTTTAAATCTGTTTCCTCTGGTCCTTGACCTTTCCACCATTGGGAACAGTCTCTCTCTTCCTACTCCGTCTAGGCCCCTCATGATTTTGAGCATCTCTAGTAGTGGGGAAAATGCTAGAGTCTATTATAAAAGATGTCGCAACAGAACACTTGGAAAGCATTAACAAGATTAGACAAAGTCAGCAGGTCTGACAGCATCTGCGGAGAGGAATACAGTTAACGTTTCGAGTCCGTATGACTCTTCACCAGAACTACGGAAAAATAGAAAAGAGGTGAAATATAAGCTGGTTTAAGGGGGGGGTGGAACAGGTAGAGCTGGATAGAGGGTCAGTGATAGGCGGAGATAGCCAAAAGATGTCATAGACAAAAGGACAAAGGGGTGTTGACGGTGGTGATATTATCTAAGAAATGTGCTAATGCATTAGCACTGACCCTCTATCCAGCTCTACCTGTTCCACCCCCCCTTAAACCAGCTTATATTTCACCTCTTTTCTATTCTTCCTTCGTTCTGGTGAAGAGTCATATGGACTCGAAACATTAACTGTATTCCTCTCCAAAGATCCTGTCACACCTGCTGAGTTTTTCCAGATATTTTTGTTTTTGTTTCAGATTTCCAGCAACTGCAGTTTTTTGCTTTTATCTTAGACAAAGTCAGCTTGGGTTTACGAAAGGGCAATCATGCTGAACTAATCTATTGGAGCTTTTTGAGGATGTAACTAGTAGAATAGATAATAATAGAAGGAAGTGAATGTATAAAGACTGCATTGTCCTGGATGATCGAGCTTCTTGAGTGTGTTGGAGCTGCATTCATCCAGGCAAGTGGAGAGTATTCCCTCACACCACCTTGTAGATGGTGGACAAACTTTAGGGAGTCAAGAACTAAATGACTCGCCAACGAATTCGAAGCCTTTGACCTGCTCTTGTAGCCACAGTATTTAAATATCTGGTCCAATGCTACAATCCCTCATTATGTTGATATTGGGGGATTGAGCAACCAGTGGATGTGGTGTACTTGGATTTCAAGAAGGCTTTTGGTAAGGTCCCACATAAGAGGCTAGTGGGCAAAATTAAAGCACATGGGATTGGGGGTAATATACTGGAATGGATTGAGAATTGGTTGACAGGCCAGAAACAGAGAGTGGGAATAAATGGGTCTTTTTCCAAGTGGCAGGTGGTGACTAGTGATGTACCGCAGGGATCAGTGCTTGGGCCCCAGCTATTCACAATATTTTTATATAAATGACTTGGATGACAGAACCAAATGCATTATTTCCAAGTTTGCTGGTGACACAAAACTGGGTGGGCTTGTGAGGAGGATGCAAGGAGACTTCAGGGCAATTTGGACAAGTTGTGTGGGTGTGTGGGCAAACATATGGGGCAGAATTTTTCCGTTGGCGGGCGGGACCCACACACCGACGGGTAAAGTGACGCGGGGTGACATCGGGTGGAACTCCCAACGTCACCCCGCGTCATTTACAGTTTCAGGTTGGCGGGGGGCGCAGCCGACTTGGCTGTGCGCCCGCCGACCTGTCAAAGGCCTATTAAGGCCATTAAGAAACCAATTCAGCTCATTAACGGACCTGCCCGAACAACCTCAAGGTTGGCGGGCAGGCCGGGACCCCAGGCGGGCTTGTGAAAAAACATGAAACCTCATCCACGGGCAGGATGAGGCTTCATGGGGGTTTTTAAATTTTAATGAAAGGCTGCAATAAAAGTCATGGACATGTCCCAACTCGTGTGACAGTGTCACATGAGGGGACATGGCAGGGAAAATGTTTAAACTCCTTTAGGAAAAGTTTCAAAACGGAGCCGATCTCCCTGAGGCAGCACTTAGCCTCAGGGAGATCTGTGCGCTCTTTCGTGCACATGCGCAAAAGAGCACACTCCTGCCTAAGGGAATCCCCCCCCCAGCCCGCACAGGGAGTGCATAGCGCTTCCTGGCGGATGTCACGCTGGGCGGGGCCTTAATTGGCTCCCCCCCGCCCCCAAGTAAAATGGTGGCGCCTATTCCCACTCTTAACCCCCAACGTTTCCCAAGGCAGATGCAGTATAACCGTGGATAAATGTGAAGTTGTACGCTTCGGTGTGAAAAACAGAAAGGCAGAGTATTATTTAAATGGTGATATATTGGGAAATGTAGATGTACAAAGGGATCTGGGTGTCCTTGTACACCAGTCATTGAAAGTAAATAGGCAGGTGCAGCAAGCAATTAGGAAGTCCTTCATTGCAAAATACTTGTTAAATGTTGTGAGGGGTCCTGCCTCTACCACCCTCTCAGGAAGTGTGTTCCATTGCAAAGGGATTTGAGTTCAGAAGTAGGGATGTCTTACTGCAGCTATACAGAGCCTTGGTGAGACCGCACCTGGAGTATTGCGTGCAGTTTTGCTCTCCCTACCTAAGAAAGGATATACTTGCCATGGAGGGAGTGCAGCAAAGGTTCACTAGGCTGATACTGGGGATGGCAGGACTGTCGTATGAGGAGAGATTGGTTTGACTGGGCCGGTATTCACTAGCGTTTAGAAGAATGAGAGGGGATCTGATTGAAACATATAAAATTCTAACAGGGCTAGACAGACTGGATGCAGGGAGGATGTTTCCCCTGGTTGGGAAGTCTAGAACCAGAGGCCACAGTCTCAGGATACAGGGCATGCCATTTAGGACTGGGATGATGAAAAACTTCTTCACTCAGAGGGTGGTCAACCTGTGGAATTCTCTACCACAGAAAGCTGTGGAGGTCAGGTCACTGAGTATATTCAAGAAAGAAATTGATAAATTTTTGGATATCAAGGGCATCAAAGGGTAAAGAGGGAAAGTGCTGAGATAGAGGATCAGCCTCTATTAAATGGCGGAACAGGCTCAAAGGGCCGAATGGCCTACTCCTGCTCCTAATTTCTATGTTGTTATGTCTATCAAAACGCGTGAGCAGTTGTTAATATTCTCTCGAACTCGACTCCAGTCAACAATGGCAAGTATTAAACCAGTAATTGGTTTAGTGGAGGTAGCAGGCTTCCCTTCATGCTTGGCTCAGTTGACAGCAGAACTCTTGCTATTTTGGTCAATGTGTTGTGATTGTGAACCCCATGCCAGGGCAAACTGGGCTGACATTCCAGAGGGATAATGATGAGAGAGGTGTCATAGAGTCATAGAGTTATAGAGCCGAGAAACAGGCCCTTCGGCCCATTGTGTCCATGCCAGCCATCAAGCACCTATCTATTCTAATCCCGTTTTCCAGCACTTGTCACCTAGCCCTGTAGGCTATGGCATTTCAAGTGTTCATCTAAATACTTGTTAGATGTTGTGAGGTTCCTGCCTCTACCACCCCCTCAGGAAGCGAGTTCCAGATTCCAACCACCCTCCGGGTGAAAAATATTTCCTCAAATCCCCTCTAAACGTCCTGCCCTTTACCTTGGATCTATGCCCCTTGGTTATTGACCCCTCCACTAAGGGGAAAAGTTTCTTTCTATCTACCCTATCTATACCCCCCATAATTTCATCCACCTCAATCAGGTCCCCGCCTCAGCCTTCTCTGCTCTAAGGAAAACAGCCGGAGCCTATCCAGTCTCTCTGGATAGATGTAATGACAAAAATCGGACAAAAGCAGAAAGTGGTCAAGGGAGTTTAACATTGCTGCACCAGAGACACCAGAATTACAGGGCAGGATTTTTCAGGGTGCCATCGTGCCCCTGTCCCCTAGCTAAAATGTCGGGGGGGGGAACTCACCCACGATCCCAATAGCTGCCCTTATAACAATTAAGGTTAAGCCCATTGCTTTAAAGTGAGACTCCCGTCATTATCTCAGGAGGAAAAACCACCTTAGAGAGCAATTGGATTGGCCGCCAGCTCGTAGTCCCAGTAGCACCAGCCGGGAGCGGTGTCCACTCCTGGAACTACAAGTCCCACTACGCTGAGGAGCCCAGGTAAGTGAAGGGTGAGGTGGGTGAGGGGCTGGGCTCAAGAGGCCAGGGGTGCCTCCAATGGAGGTCCACAAAGAAGCCCCTCCCTTGGCCCAGCACCAGCCCGCCCATCTATAGCTACTGGGCTTCCCACATGGTATGGGCCTCCTCCCACCACAGGTAAAATACCAGTAGTGGCTGGATGAGGCCCTTAAGTGACCATTAATTGGCCACTAAGGCTCTCACTCAATAGGCCCAAGGGCAGATGGGCAGCCCAATGCCTCCCTTGGCCCCTGTAAAATTCCAGATAGGTCTGGGGCAGGCAGGGAGGCGGCAGGAAGGCCACCTGCTGAACTTTACATGCCACCCCCACCTTCAAACCCAGTGGGTGGGGAGAGCGTAAAATCCAGCCCCATGTCCCCAGGAGGACCTCTGTCCAAGAGGACATAAGGGGCCTCGGTTTAATGACCTCCGATAGTGCACCACTCTCTCAGTATTGAGCCAGCCCAGAACTTGTGCTCAAGTTTCTGCAGTCTGTACTTCAGGGAACCATTGGAGTTGACCTGGGATCAGAAAGGGAAGCAGAATTCATTCAGATGACTGCACTTTAACCAAAGAGTTTGAAGAGCCACATCTGTAAATGCTCCATAATGACCCAACCTGCACACTTAGTTATTAATCCCCAATTTGAAAATCTCCCACCCACTCATCCTCTCCCTGTCCAGTTCAAACTGCAAGCACTCACAGCCCGTTATTTAAGTGTGTAATGTGGTGAAGACACAAGTAATGACAGACCATTGACAGGGAAAGCAAACGGAACTGCAAATGGCCATTATATTGCTTGTCATGTGATTTTGGTCATCCCATAATCTCTGCCCTGAAAGAGAGAAAGAAAATCACAAAGACAAGGCCGGTGAACACTGCAACTATTTCCTCTCAAAGTCGAGACTGAGATGGGCAGGAAGGTCTCTAATTATGGAAAATCCATTAACTGGTGGTTCTTTCTCTTCAACTGCACACTCTCCACATGACCCAGGATCAGGGACTGGAGTTATAAGAGTCTAGAGGAGCTGGGGTTATTCTACAGAAGAGAGAAGCCCCTAAGAGAGATTTAATTGAGTTATTTTGATAGACTAGATAGGAAGAAACTATTTCCACTGGCAGAGGGGTGGAGGGGCAGTAACCAAAGGACCAAAGTAGGAGATGATGGCGTAGTGGCATTGTCACTGGGCCTATAATCCAGAGGCCCAGGCTAATGTTCTGGGGACAAGTGTTCATACCCCACCATGGTGGAATTTAAATTCAACTAATAAGTCTGGAATTGAAAAACTGGACTCAGTAATGGTGACCTTGCATCAATTGTAAAAACCTATTTGGTTCACTAATGCCCTTTACTTCCCTATGGCAGGTAAGGATCTGCCATCCTTACCTAGTCTGGCCTACATGTGACTCCAGATCCACACCAAAGTGGTTGACTCTTAAACGGCCTAGCGAGCTACTCAGTTCAAGAGCAATTAGGGATGGGCAACAAATGCTGGCCGTGCCAGTGATGCCTATGCCTATATTCTATGAAAGAGTAAATATAAAAACAAAGGACACAGGTTTCAGATAATTGGCAAAAGGACCAGAGGGAAATTAGAAGAAAAAGCAAAATACTGCAGATGCTAGAAATCTGAAATAAAATTAAGATGCTGGAAATACTCAGCAGGTCTGGCAGCATCTGCGGAGTGAGAAACTGAGTTAACATCTCAAACCAGAAATGTTAACCCAGAAAACGAGAAAAGTTGCTCTAATCTGGAATTCAGTACCTGAAAGGATTGGCAGAAGCAGGTTCAATAAGAAATTTCAAAAGAGCACTGGATAAATATTTGAAGGGGGAAAATACGCAGGACTTTAGGGAAAGAAAAGGGGAGTGGGACTAATTGGATAACTCTTACTGGTACAGGCAGATTGGGTTGAATGGCCTCTTTATAGGCTGCAAGGTCTTAAGTAGTAGACTGGATCCTCCCCACAACATTGCACAAGTCCATTTAATCTTGTTTATGCTCCATGTTACTTAGTGATTTGAAGATGAGTAATTCAGCATGACTCATGGCATGGATCTGATTGAAAGAGGCAGTGAGGCAGGTATAGTTATGGGAGCTTTACAAGGCTGTCTTGAATGCCTGTTGACTTTAAATCTCTCCATGATCCAAAAACACCTCCAGAAATTCACAGCAGCTAAGGCACCCTCCCAAAAGTGCTCACTTCTCCAGCTGAAATGCTTAGTGTTTAAATCTGGTTGGCATTTTTTGTTTGCCCTGAATTTAAATGTCAAAACTTTTCATCTTGTACTCATCAGGACAAACACAAGAATACCAAATTTCAAATGATCACAACAAAATTTGGTATTCTTGCATTTGTCCTGATGAGTGCAAGACAAAAAGCTTCAACAACATGTCTCTTTTCAGTAATATTCAAGTTCTATGCTAACAAGCATCTGTTTAAAAATGTTTTCCTGCTTTTTCACTCTAAATGTAACAAATTTATGTGCATTATTTTAACTACTATTCTAAGTAAATTATTAATTCATGCCAGAAAAAAAGTATAGACATTTTCAAATTGTGTTATAAAGTCTTCACAGTAATCTCCTTATGAGAAACTAATACTTAAATCAATAGTAATCTGACAAAATCCACAGTAACTTAAATCTTGCTTATAAAACTACACTGTTGTTGCTCACTTATAATGAGTAGTGGATGCACACGTGAAGCAGGTCTGGTTGCGTGACATCATGTGGGTGGTGGGGACAAGGAATCTGGCCTGTTCCCCCACACAGCCTCAGCCATGGCTTTGCACATCAGTGACTTGCATTTTGGACCAATCTGGGGGACCACCCGGAGGACCCTCGTGGGCTTCTAATGATCCGTGGAACTCACTAACCTAAACATCCCTCCCTGCTTGCCTCTTTCTGCCTTAAGCAGCCTCTTTAAAGAGCCAATAAAAACAGAAAATGCTGGAAAAACTCAGCAGGTCTGGCAGCATATGTGGAGAGGGAAACATAGTTAACATTTTGAGTCTGTACGAATCTAACTCTGAAGAAGAGTCACGTGAGTTTTTCCAGCATTTTCTGATTTTATTTCAGATTCCCAGCATCTGCAATATTTTGCTTTTATTCTCTTTTAAGAGCACATCTTTTCACTGAAATATTCAGTCTTTCCTCCCAAACTTCCCCCTTCTCCAGTTCATCATTCGGATCACAAGATAAATAATCTATAAAATGTTTCAGGAAGTTTTATACCATAAGAACCATGAGATAGCTGTTGCTAGGTACACTAGGTACTCTGAAATCCCCATTGGGTTGGAGTCCAGAACAATTAGAATGAGGCTATTCAGGGTTAATGTCATGAAGCATATCTTCACACATAGGGAAATCTGGAACTCTCCCCCTCAAGAGGCTGTTGAAATTTTCAACTGTTCACTGGCTTGGAAACAGAGATTAATAGGATTTTTGTCAGGCAAGGGGGTTAAATAAACCAAGCCTGTAAATGGAGTTAAGACACAGATCAACCATGATCTCATTTCAACAGACTCGAGGGGCCAAATGTGCTACTCCTGTTCGTATGTTACACAGGCAAAGAATGAAAGGGAAACAAAAAATGCTGGAAAAACTCAGCAGGTCGGACAGCATCTGTGGACAGAGAAACAGAGTTAACGATTCAAGTCCATATGACTCTTCAGAGCTAAGAAGAAGTAGAAATGTGATGAAATTTATACAGTTTAAGGGGAGTGGTGCAGGTGAAGCTGGATAGCAGGTGAAGTCAGTGATAGGTGGGGGCAAAGGGGAAATTGAGAAAAATATCAATTGACAAAGGGAGTGTTAATGGTAGTGGTAAGTGCTAAAAAAAAAGGTCCCGATAGTAGCATAAAGGTAAGAAAATAGAATGTGCTAATAGCAGAACAAGGGTCAGAGCTCTGTGAAAGAACAACATGAAACAAGAACAGATGGCCCCTTTGGGGGTAGGGTGTGGGGAGGGGCAGTGGTTAGGGAAAAAGGACAGAAAAAGGGATTAAAAAGAAGATTTAAAAAAGGAGATAAAACAATGAATAAATGAATGAAAAGAAAGTGAGAGGATCCTGAATGACAAGGGAGGAACAAAATCTCCACAGATGATCCCTAACACGCTGTAAAAGTTACAGAGGAATCCTGTCTGCAAATCACAATGAGGTCTTAAGTGATTCCTGAGTACTGAAACATTAGAACCATGGCTGATGTTACTGAGGGAAAAATAGATTCCGTGCGCCAGGTTAATGGAATCAAAAAGAAAATCAGCCAGGGTTTCCACATCTGACTGGCTTCCATCCACTGACAGAGCAAGTCTAGTACAAGTACAACATCGGGGGATCCTGCCAACATTTTCTGTGCAGGTAGGAACATAGCAACAGGAGGAAGCCATTTAGCCCCTCTGGCTTGTTCTGCCATTCAGTGAGATCAGAGCTGATCTGTGAGCTAACTCCATACACTTGGGCAGGGTAGAGGAACAGCATCTGTGAAACTGTAGCCCAGGAACAGTCATCCACATCCTGTATCTTCACATGAAGGCGAAAAACAAAATATTGGAAATCCAAAATAAAAACAGGAAACGCTGGAAGTGTCAGAAAAGGTCTGATGAAAGGTCATTGACCGGAAATGTTAGCTCTGCTTTTCTCTCTTTCTCTCCACAGATGTTGCCAGGCATGCAAAATGCTTCCAGCGTTTTCTGCCCCTTGTATCACCTTCCACCGTGTACAGTTCAAAATGAGGATGGGTTTTGGGCAGAGTAAACAAGGAGAAACTGTTTCCACAGGCAGGAGGGTTAGTATCCAGAGGACACAGACTGAAGGTAATTGGCAATGGAGGCAGACAAGAGATGAGGAGAATTTGAGAGATCTGGAATGAGCTGCCTGAAAGGCTGGTGGAAATAAATTAAATAGTAACTTTCAAAAGGAAACTGGATAAATACTTGAAGGGGAAGGTCTTAAACAGCTACGGGGTGGGGGGAATAGTTTGAATGGTCTCCTTCGGTACTGAGCAGCTCTTTCCTGAAGCTTTGCCTCAGGCAGCAGACATGATACAATAACAGGGCAGGTCTATTGAACCAGGCATGACAAAGACATCAGTGTACAGTAGGGGAAGAGGAAATATATTTTTAAATGAGAGATAAAAATTTATGCAACACGAACGGATGGGATTAAATAACCGTGCAAAGCAAAGGAGCAGTCCGTGAGAGGGGTTGCGCTCACACTTTTGGAACCTGAGCGTGAAGCGAGAAGGTGACAATAACAGAGTGTCAAAACTTGATTGCTAGCTGAAGCCGCTATCGAAGTAATTGGTTATGGACATTTTCACTAAGTTTTTTTTGACAAAATGGGACAATAAGCATTATAAATAAGTAATCTTTAAAAAAAAAACATGTCCGGTTAGTTACGAATATACGTGATTTGACTCCGTGATTCAAAAAGCTTTTTAACCTTTCAAATTGACAAAAGTCTGCGCGATATGTACACCCTGAAGTACGACACTTCATTATCAAAAACAAAAGTCGTTCGCGATGTTGATAGGACCTCCTCCTCCTTAAAAGTTATAATTTGGCTAAAAACACTCCAGCAGGCAATGGAAGGGCTACTATCGATCATTGGGAGTTTTTTTTAAAAAAGAATCGAGAGATCAGTAACATTTTCAAATCTAAAAGAGCAAATACAATCTAAAAGTAGATCGACAGGCATATTCTGTCACATCTTTCCATCTGTCCGCCTCACTGATCAGTGTCTGAATGGGGCTGATTTGCCTGTACAGTGTTGCAATTTTTTTTCAAAAGTATCTGACTGGGGGAGTGAGGGTATCCAATTGTACATTTCTTTACAACTGATTTGTATCCAATTGCTGTCGGGGTTGGGGAGGGTGGACTCCCTTGGTCTCTTCTGGGAAGACCTTACCTCTCTGGCGAGCGAAGCTTGTTTAAAAGCTTGCAGATTGCTGAGCTCCCTTCTCCGTGCGCCGGCCGGACCTGGTGTAAGAGACAAACTGATCAGTTTCTGCCTTGTCGCTTTCACCCCACAAATACTTTTCCCCCGCGTGTGGGAGGAGTGGGGAAGCGCCAATGCGCATGTGTGCTGAGTTATATCACACACACAAAACATGCTAGAGAAGGTCTGGGAGTTGTAGTTTTTTTTACGGGGGTAAGAATTAATAGTTGCTTTTATATACGCCCACCTCAAAGCGCTTTACAGCCAATGAAGTGCATTTGAAGTGTAATGTGTAGGAAATACAGCAAGCTCCCACTAACATCAATGTGATAGTGGCCAATCTCTTTTTGGGATGTTAATTGCGGGAAAAATTTTGACCAGGACACCAGGGAGAACATCCCCGCTCTTTTCAGAATACTGCCTTACCTTCAGATCTTATGCATCAATGCAAGAGGGCAGACGGATCTTGGCTTAAATCTCAACCAAAAAACAGCATCTCTAAGAGTGCAGCACTCCCTTATAACTGCACTGCAGTGTTAGCCTTGATTTTTGTGCTCAGGTCCTGCAGTGAACCTTGTGACTAGAGAGTGCAGCTAACTGAACCACAGCTCTCACAGGTTCATCAGCATCAACAAACCACCACACCCAACCACCCACCTCCCCACCTTCATTCTTACATCCCTCCCTCCCAATTGGATGGTCCAGCATGCCAAAGTGTCCCTTAATTTTTTTCCCCCAAGAGCTGGTCACCCTATTGGTACCCCACCCACCTAAACATTCACTCTCTCCACCACTGACGCACAGTAGCAGCAGTGTGTACCATCTACAAGATGCACTGCAGCAACTCACCAAGGCTCCTTCAACCTTCCAAACCCACGACCACTACCACCTAGAAGCACAAGGGCAGCAGACACATGGGAATACCACCTCCTGGAAGTTCCCCTCCAAGCCACTCACCATCCTGACTTGGAAATTTTTTCATTCAGAGGGTCATGAGTCTTTGGAACTCTCTTCCTCAAAAGGCAGTGGAAGCAGAGTCTTTGAATATTTTTAAGGCAGGAGCAGATAGATTCTTGATAAGCAAGGGGGTGAAAGGTTATTGGGGGAAGGCAGGAATGTGGGGCTGAGGCTACAATCAGATCAGCCATGATTTTAGTGAATGGCAGAGCAGGCTCGAGGGGCCATCTGGCCCACTCCTTCACTGTCGCTGGGTCAAAACCCTGGAACTCCCTCCCTTACAGCACCATGGGTGTACCTACACCACATGGGCTGCAGCGGTTCAAGAAGGCAACTCACCACCACCTTCTCAAGGGCAATTAAGGATGGGCAATAAATGCTGGCCTAGCCAATGATGCCTATACCCTGTGAAAGAATGAAAAGAAAGTTAGTTTGTGGTGACTCAAGCTGATCTCAGCCAGGTTAGAGATGGGCTAACTGAACTAACAGGATGCTGGAAATCTGTACTGAAAGCCAAAAATATTGGAAGCACTCAGGCCAGCTAGCTAATGGCTCCTCCTTCGACTTAGTGCTGGATAATGCTGATGTGAAGTGCCTTGGGGTGTTTCACAGCATTTAAAGGACCATGAAGCTGTAAAGTGAGGGTTTGTGGCACAGTGGGTAGAGTCCCTGCTGCTGAGCCTAGAAGCTCTGGGTTTCAAGTCCCACTCTAGGACATAATGGTCAGGGAAGATATATCCATAATACAGCTAAGCATCTTGAATGAGAACCTGTACATCCTTCCAATGGTGGGGGGAGTGGGCCACAGTTCCAGACTACACTGTGCATGTTGCCACAACCACTTGGATTTCATGTGTGAATGGTAACATACCCCCACTAGAATTGTTTAAGCAAATCTGGAATGAACAGAAGTGGCCATGGAGCTATCAGGTTATCATTAAAAACCTAACTGGTTCACTAGTATCCTTTAAGGAAGGAATCCTACCCTGTTCTTGCCTATAGTACCAGCATAAAGCTAAACAGCCTCTTTTTGTTCTGTGCATACTGTGTAACTATCTGCAAATTCAGTCCCACATTCATGCAATTAATTCTTAACTCTAGTTGCTCTCTGCAATAGCCAGTCAGTTATACAATCACATTCTGAGGGTAACACAAGTGGGTAATAAATGCCAGTGGCACCCACATTTGAATAGTGAATAAAATATTTACTACATGTATGACTTATTCCCAGAGTATGGGCTGAGTTTATGTGCATGTGTATTTTTATATCTCTCCCCCACACAACCAAAGTCTTATTTGTGATATATGCCCATATAAAACAGATATTAGTTGTTACACATGATGAGAGTTGCGACAGTATTCAGATTGTTACACTAGTACTGTTACATTGTAACCTGATAAGGAGCGAGGGACAGAGCTACAATCTCAGAGAACAAGTTACAATGTAACTTATCCTGATGCTCCTAGGGCTCAACAATAGGCAAAATGCTGCCTGCAATTGTTGGCCTTAGTGGTTCGGAGGGAGGTAGAAGAGTTTGGGGGAGGGATGAAAGAGAAGAGGAGCTGGAAAAGAGTGAGAAAAGGGGAGCATTTACAAAATATATTTATAACCTACTGATTCACGATCATTTCCTAATTAGAAATGTGAAATCTCCAATCATTTGAATTTAGTAACAGAAAAGACACAGAAAAATGGCAATTTAGCACCAAAATAATTTGAACAAGGTGACTCTGAATGAAGACTGGGCTTGTCAGTCTTTTTCCTTATTTCAATGTTGTGCCTTGTGCCTTGTGCCTTAGCTGTTGCTTTGTGTCAGAAGATTTTGGCTTTGAATCCCTCTCCAGGACTTGAGCACAAAAACCAAGGCTGACACTCCAGTGTAGGCTTGAGAAGGTGCTGCACTGTTGGAGGTGTCTTTTGGGTGTGACGTTAAACCAAGGCCCCAGCTCTCAGAGAGCTGTATAAGATCCTGTGGAACTATTTTGAGGAACATAGGGGAGTTGTCTTGGCCAATATTTATCCCTCACTTGACACCACTTAAACAGATTATCTGGTAATTTTGCTTTTTGTGGGAGCTTGCTGCGTGCAAATTGACTGCTGTGTTCCTTACATCATAACAGTGGCTACACTACTAACTATTTGGTTAGCTGTAAAGTGCTTTGAGACCTCTGATGGTCATGAAAGGCACTACATGAATGCAAGCTTTTATTGCCTTAAAAAAGTGGTGGCGAGCCTTCTTCTTGGGTGATTTCAGAGGCCAGTTAAGAGTCAACCACATTGCTATGAGTCTGGAGTCACATGTAGGCCAGACCGGGTAAGGATGGTTGATTTCCTTCCCTAAAGGACAGTAGTGAACCAGTTGGGTTTTTGTGAAAATCTCACTTTTACCAACTCTTTATTTCCAGGTTTTTAAAAAAATAAGGACTAAATTCAAATTCTCAGAGTTCCCTATTCTCATCAATTATTAAACAGCTCAAAGAGGAATAAACACACAAACACACAAATTAGGAGCAGGAGTAGGCCACTTGGCCCCTCGAGCCTACTCTGCCATTCAATAAGATCATGGCTGATCTGATTGTAACCTCAGCTTCACATTCCCGCCTACCCCAGTAACCTTTCACCCTTTTTTAATCAAGAACATTATCTACTTCTGCCTTGAAAACATTCAAAGACTCTGCTTCCACCGCCTTTTAAGAAGGAAGTTCCAAACACTCATGACCCTCTGAGAGAAAACAATTCTCTTCATCTCTGTCTTAAATGAGTGACCCCTAATTTTTAAACAGTGACCCCTAGTTCTAGATTCTCCCACAAAAGGAAACATCCTTTCCACAACCATGTTGTCATGACCCCTCCGGATCTTATATATTTCATTCATCACCTATTACCCTTCTATACTCCAGCGGATACAAGCCTAGCCTATCCAGCCTTTCCTCATAAGACAACCTGTCCATTCTAGGTATTAGTCTAGTAAACCTTCTGTGAACTGCTTTCAACACTTTTACATCCTTCCTTAGATAAGGAGACCAATTGAACAGTACTTGGCTCTTTCACCACTCTCTGATAACGTAACTGCTTATTTTAGTAAGATGTTGCAGGCACAGGCTTCTGGCTATGCAGATACTATCTGGGACTGGTGAACACCAGGCTATAGAGAAGGAGAGTCTAGTGCTTCACTTATTCAGATCTCTCTGACCTTTCTTGAAGAAATTCAAGTCAAGAAGCACAGATCGCTGGCTGTAGGTACCATCAAGCCACCCAGGAAAGTAACTCTTGCTGTAGGGGTGTGCTGTAGATTCAGGAACGTCCATTCAGGTGAAAGGAGAGGCTAAGGCTGTGGTGTCATAGGTCGTCTTGATTTTGCAGAAGAGAAGATGAGATCTGTTATGATGCCTCTTGCAATAAATGTTACCCAAGTCTCCTTGCCTGTTATATTCCATTGCCCTTCCTGGTAGTGACATACAACAGCATCGATCCTGTGTTCGCTGTCCTACGTTGATTGGCTCCAGGTCCAGCAACACAACTTTAAAATTCTCCCCCTCATCTTCAAATCCCATGGCCTTGCCCCTCTCTATCTCTCTAACCTCCTCCAGTCCTGCAGCTCCCCCAAGATCACTGTGCTTCTCCAATTCAGTCTTCTGTACATACCCTGCTCTTTACCATTGGCGGCCTTCACTTCAGCTGTCTAGGCCCCAGACCCTGGAATTCCTTCCCTAACTATCTCCTGTTCCTTCTTGTCCTTTAAAACTCTCTTTAAACCTACTTTACTGATCTAATATCTCCCTCTGTGTCAAATTTGTGTCTGATAATCGATCCTGTAAAGCACCTTTGGAAGTGTCACTATGTTAACGACACTACAACACAAGAATTAGAAGCAGGAGTAGGCCATTCAGGCCCTCGAGCCTACTCCGCCTTTCAATAAGATCACGGCTGATCTGATTTTGGCCTCAACTCCACTTTGCTCTCTGTCCCCCATTACACTTGACTCCCTTGTCTATCAAAAATCCAACCAATCAGCCTTGAATTTATTCAGTGACCCAGCCTCTACTGCTCTCTTGGGAAGAGAACTCCACAGACCGAGAGAGAAAATTTCTGACCACCTCAGTCTTAAATGGGAGACCCTTAATTTTAAACTGTGCCCCTAGTTCTAAATTCACCCCACAAGGGAAAACATCTTCTCAGTATCCACCCTGTCAAGTGCCCTCAGGATCTTAAATGTTTCAATATCGCCTCTTATTCTTGTAAACTCCAATGATTATAGGCCCAATCTGCTCAATTTTTCCTCATAAGTTAAATCCTTCATCCCAGGATTCAGTCATGAACCTACTCTGAACTGATTCTAATTCAATGATATCCTTTCTTAAGTAAGGAGACCGAAACTGTACACAGTCCACCAGATGGTGTCTCACTAAGGCCCTTTACAGCTGTAGAAATAAATATAAGTTCCAAAATAGCTGGAAAAGCTCCGCAGTTTTGGTTTCAGACTTCCAGCACCCGCAGTATTTTGCTTTTATTTAAATATAAGTTGTTGTGTAGCCATTGGGACTGCGATACATCATCTAATAAATCCTGGCAGATAACTCCTCTGTCGGTTCTAGGTGTTTATCAGATCTGTGGGTGGTCTCGTTCTGTTGTATGTGGTCAGAATATCAAACAAAAAAAAACAAGCTACATAAAGTGTTTCCCAGCTGCAGTAACCTGCAGAGTTTCCTACGTCACTCGTGTATGTATCTCGGCAACAGCTGCAGCCCTCATAAATCTCAGTTGAAGTTAACCTGAGTGCATATGCGGTGGAAACTGAGAGACCCCCCCAGTGGCCGCACCACTGGCTCTCACTCCGACAATGTGCAGCTGGTTTGGCAAGGAGACCGAGAAACCCGGGGTGGGGGGGGTGGTGGGGTGGGGGAAGCTTCTCAAAGGCGCACAAGCTGTGAAAGCCTCTCCCACCCACATTTGCTCATTGAAACCATTGGCCACACTTTTTTTACACCATTGAAAGCAGCAAGGAAATTCACCCCCATCGTTCAGGTTGGCAATTCAGTCACGGGGGCTGAACTGTCCGAGGTACCCTCTTTCACATGAGATGTTAAACCCCGTCTGCCCACTCAGTTGGACGTCAAAGATGCCGGGGGCACCATTTCAAGGAAGAGCAGGGGAGTTTCCCCCCCCCGCATCAGTTTCCTGACCAATACTTGTTCCCTCAACCAACATCACAAAAAGAAATTAGCAGGTCATTATCACATTACTGTTTATGGGAGCTTGCTGTGCATGAATTGGCTGCCGCATTTCCCACATTACAACAGTGGCTACAGTGGCTACGCTTCAACAAATACCTCATTTCGCAAGAATACCAATATAAGGGGAAATTTATACCGCATGTAAAGAGAGTGCTGATTGGTAAGCAGAAGCTTTTTGTCAGGCACTCATACTTCACTTTAGAATGCCCTGAGGTTGGGAAGGGTGCTATAAAAATGCAAGCCATGCTGGAGTTGATGGGCCGAATGGTCTCCTTCTGTGCCATAATGGCTCTAAACCTTTCTTTCTCTCACACTTTATCCTCACTTCATTTTTAATAAATTAGCTTTGAAATCAAAATATGACTGCCAATTTGTGCACAGCATGATCCCACAAATAATTAATTAGGAGAATGGATCAATTAGTCTGGTCTTTGCTTGTTTATTTTTATTCATTCATGGGATGTGGGCTTCGCTGGCTGGGCCAGCATTTGTTGCTCTTGAGAAGGTGGTGGTGAGCTGCCTTCTTGAATCGCTGCAGTCCATCTGGTGTAGGTACACACACAGTGCTGTTAGGGAGGGAGTTCCAGGATTTTGACCCAGTGACAGTGAAGGAACAGCAATATATTTCCAAGTCAGGTAAGTGACTTAGAGATGGTCAGTGACTTGGAGGGGAACCTCCAGGTGGTGGTGTTCCCATCTATCTGCTGCCCTTGTCCTTCTAGGTGGTAATGGTCGTGGGTTTGGAAGGTGCTGTCTAAGGAGGCTTGGTGAATTTCTGCAGTGCATCTTATAGATGGTACACACTGCTGCTACCATGTGTCTGTGGTGGAGGGAGTGAATGTTTGTGGTTGTGGTGCCAATCAAGCAGGCTGCTTGATGAAGGAATATAGGCTAGGGCCTGGGAGAATCTTTGCTGTTACTCCAAGAGATCTTTATCATTAACCAGAACAGGCAGACACTAGTATCAGCGCTTCACAACAGTTCAGCCTTTATTACAAGCTCCAGTCTCAAGTCCAGCCTGAATCCAATGCTTTCTCATTCAGAGTTGGGGTTGCTACCAGCTGAGAATAAGCAAAACTGCATAAGAGTTTGAAATGGAGGAAATAAGAGACTAGATGAATTGATTGATGCTGTCTATTTTGCTGCCTATCACCCAATGTATGTTAAAATTACCCCCATTGTGTGTTAAGAAGCTGTAGTCGACTCCCAGTTTTCTGCTATCTTGATTCCTCTCTATGCAGAGAATTGTAATAACATGTAGAACATATCTGGTACTTTTTTTCCATTTAATACGTTTATTTTTTTATCTCCAATGTGCCATGCAGCAAGGTAGCAGTTCAGTGGGGATAATGCAGGTACTTGGTATCCCTTTGCTTTTATTCCTGTCAATAAAATATCTGTGTCCACAAAGTGAACCAGAATTTTGCTGGGATATATGTCGAGGCTCATCATTTTCAGGTCCCATTTCCCTATGCGCTCAATACACTGGAAGCCCATTTCCCTGACGGATGACAGAAGTCATGGAAGCGGTTGCAGAAGAGCTGCGGGGGGATGTGTAAGAGTGACACAAGACAGACGAGCGTGACATACCATGAGGGCAGATCACCTGCTGGAGAGCAGCCACAAGTAGGACAGAACAGGCTATCCAAGCAAATCCTCTCTGGAAGTGCACATATGTGAATGGAGAACGAGGGTTGGATTGGATTGGGCTGTGATTTCACCCCCCCCCACACCCCTTCAACCTCCTGACCCCAACCCTCAAGATGATATAGCCTCCTTACACTTACTAAGTCGTCTTACACATTATTAAAGGTACTGGAGGCTGTCAGCAGCCATGGCACCATAGGAACTATACACAAAAATCAGTAATAATCCTTGCCATAAAACAAAAAGGAAGTGATAAAAACCACTTCTATTTTAAGCACAGACGTTTTTCTCTGGCTTGTATTTTAGAAACTTCCGTGCAACCACTCAAAACTGTTCAAAACATGTAGATTTGTAATTAAGGAATGGACAGTGTCTTTCCATCTGGAGATCAAGGCGGTGGGGTCTGTTTATTGACCAGTAATCATTGTGCGACACTTGGATATCTAAAGACAGAAATGTATTTTCTTCGCTGTAAATGATGTTAATCACATCATCCCTCTTACTGCATTAGTCAAATGCGGCATATTTAAATGTAATGACTGAAAATATGGCTTCAAAGGGATGAAGAGGTTAAAAATTAGAGATCCAAACTACTTGAGATGCTTTTGAAATTCTAAATGTGAATTGCAAATGTACTCTGTTATTTGACCTGCCTAAGCTATAACATTACAATATATTATAGTACTGCTTTATTATTACAGTTTAAAGGTTTTACTTCGGACCTAAAAGTCTACATGAGGCATTAAAACAAGGCCTTGTCTGGAATCTCAACTTGATATTAAAGATCCCACTGCACTATTTTGGGGAAGAGAGCAAGGGCATTCTCCCTGGTGTCCTGGCCAATGTTTATACTTCACTGATTTCACTCGTAAAAAAAAATCAGATTGCCTGATCATTAAACTCCTTGCTGTTTGTGGGATCTTGCTGTGCACAAATTGGCTGCCACCCCGTTTCCATACATTCTATCGATGACTATTCTTCAGGAGTATTGGCTGTGAGGCATTTTGGGATTTTTAAAATTTGTTCATGGGATGTGGGCTTCGTTGGCTAGGCCAGCGTTTATTACCCATCCTTAATTGTCGCTTGAGAAGGTGGTGGTGAGCTGCCTTCTTGAACCGCTGCAGTCCACGTGGTGTAGGTATACCCACAGTGCTGTTAGGAAGGAAGTTCCAGGATTTTGACCCAGTGACAGTGAAGGAACGGCCATATATTTCCAAGTCAGGATAGTGAGTGACTTGGAGGGAAAACTCCAGGTGGTGGTGCACCCGTCTATCTGCTGCCCTTGTCCTTCTGGATGGTAGAACCCGCGGGTTTGGACGGTGCTATCAAAGGAGCCTTGGTGAGTTGCTGCAGTACATCTTCTAAATGGTACACACTGCTGCCACTGTGCGTCGGTGGTGGAGGGAGTGAATGTTTAATGTGTTCTGAAGTCATGCAAGATGCTATATAAATGCAAGTTCTTCCTTTGACTGTCCATGACCCTGGACTGTGCCTTCATATGCTCAGTGTTGAGATGAGCCCAGGAATTAAACCCTCAGACACATCACCTGTTATTTTGCTTCAGTTACAAAATTGATAGAATGAATATTTTACTTGACCATGGCTTCAGCTATTAGCAAAGCTGGAAGGAGTAATGAGTTCCAATTCAGTGAAATAGGCTGGGGACTGCAGCCATGTTGTTGGGGCTGAAAGGAACACTGCTGCATAGAGGAAAATCCAGAGGGGGAAGACTTTCTGTTTGACAGAAGCATTTTCTTAAGCTACAGCTGGTCTTGGCCTCCATGGTGAATCAACTAAAGGCCGTTGATTAAGAATAAAACTGCTCCAAGGAGAGGCTTACCTAAAAAACACTCATACCTGTTCCTTAGTCATGAGATAACCCAAATGAGCGTACGGACAAAAGCAGGTCTTTTAGCCCCTCGAACTTGCTTTGCCATTCAGTGAGATCATGGCTGATCTCTATCTCAACTCCAGTACTCAGTTTTGCTATGTATCCCCTAATACCCTTACCAACAAAAGCCTAGCAATCTTAATCACAATTCCCTACCCATCCACATGGAGGCTGAAAACCAACAGTGGTAGACAGACTGAGATGACACATCTGGGTCTTGATAATCACCTCTGCTTCAGCCAACTCAGTTGACGTGCCTTTGGCAAGGCTTTCATTCATGACTGATATACAAACATCGATAGCATCTCCTGGCCCTGGCAAATTGGAATGCACCAGCAGCTGGGAGATGGCAGACTCGGCCTGCATCCAAAGCAGCATGTCCATAAATTTGTGGTTACTCACCAGCGTACCAAATGCATTATAATGTTGGATCCTGGAGAGTAAAAGAAAGACTTGCGATTCTATGACATCTTTTACTGCCTCAATGCGCTTTACAGCCAACGAAATACTTTGGAACTTAGTTCCATATCCATTAATACTCTTAGGTAACAAAGATCTATCAAGCTCAATTTTCAGTTGACACTCCACCCCCAACAGTCTTTTCAGGGGAGAGAGTTCCAGGCTTCCAGTATTCTTTGTGTGAAGAGGTGCTTTTTTTCAAAATTCTTTTAGAGCATGTGGGCATTTCCAGCACTTGCTGCCCATCCCTAATTGCCTTTGAACTGAGTATTGCTAGGCCATTTCAGCCGGTGTGGAGTCACATGTAGGCCAGACCAGATTTCTTTCTGTAAAGAGAGCTAATGAACCTGGTGTGGTTGTATGACAAATCAATGATTTTTGGTAACCATTACTGAGACTAGTTTTACATTCCAGATTTTATTAATTGAATTTAAATTCCACCAGCTGCCATGGTGGGATTTGAACTCACAGCGGGTAGACGATTAGACTGGGTCGATTAGATTACTGGTCTAATAACATTGTCACGATGCCACCATCTCCCCCTAATCTCACTGCTAAAGAGTTAGCTCCAATTGTATAGCAATTGGGGATCCTACTGGTGGCTCATGGGGTTCTATTGTAGAATACAGAGACCCAGGAAACACAGATGCACTGGGGCCAGGGTGAGTGTTGGACTCCCTGGGTTTCTTTGAACGATAAGAGGGGGCTTTGACCCCACCACACTTTGCGGTGACACATTCTCACAATGCCCCGGGCTGGAGGTATCTGTGCTGCAACCATGAAGCCAACAATCAAAACAGCCCAATGTCTGCTGTCAGCTCGGTCACTCTAATATTAAAAAAAGGCCTCCTGTCTATACTCATCTCACCAGCCTTTAATTCCGGCCCAAAATCAAAACGTTCACTCGGAGATAAAAAGAAGCAGAAAAGAATCCAAAATAAAAATAGAAGTGCAGGGACAGCCTGAGGGCAGAGAAAATCAGAGAGGAACAGCTAGTTAATGTGTAGGGTGACCCATAAGACCATAAGACATAGGAGCAAAATTAGGCGATTCGGCCCATCGAGTCTGCTCCGCCATTCAATCATGGCTGATAACCCCCATCTGCTGGGGCTTCAAGGCCTCTTTTGAAAACACAGGCTGAGCAAATCTTTTGTTGAGGGCAGTTAGAGAGAGAGAGAGGGAGAGAGAGAGAAGTCTCTCTCTCTCTCCTGAGTGAGATCAGCACTCCAGATCCTCAAAGCGAGAGGAGTCTGTGAACAGGGGCAGGTGCTGCATTTTGTTATTTTCTCCATCAGAGAGCGAGGCAACATTGGCGGACGGAATTTCACTGAAGGCTGCGTTTTACTCAGTCCTGTTGGGTTACAAATGGCTCTTTTTTAAAAAAAGTTATTCATTCAATGGGATGTGGGCCAGTGTCTGTTGCCAATCCCTAATTGCCCTGGAGAGCCGCTAAGGGACAGCCTCTGGATTTGTATGTGCATGCAGGCCGGACATCATGAAACAGATGGGTTTTTACAGCAAAAAGTGATAGTTTCATGGTCACCATTACTGAGGCTTGCTTTCTATTCCAGATTTTTATAAATTCATTGAATTTAACTTCTACCAATTGCCATGGTGGGATTTAAATTCACTGGGCTACCATTACACCGCCAGAGGTAAAAGGTGTCGGTAGATTTAAGAGGAAGTGCGATAAGTACGTGGTGACAAGAGGAATGGAAGGTTATGCTGATAGGATGAGTTGAAAATGGAAAAGCAAGATCAGGGGAAATGAGAAACCAAAAGAGGGTAAGATGAGAAACTGAGGGAGGGGACAAGGGGTAAAGGGAAAACAAGCTGGGGCAGTGAAGATGGGTTCGTGAGAGGAAACTACAGGTGGGAGGGACTTTGGTTCCACCAGTAACCAATAGTAACTCACTGAAATTGTACTGATAACTAGTCATGGTTGACACTTCAAAAACTATGAGCTGGACCAAAACTAACCTGATTTGAATATCCCCCACACCGCCTCGCCCCCACCCCCAACCTCATCTCTCATGAGCTTGAGAAACAGCGATGACAACAGCAATAGGAGTGTGACGTAATACTCTCCACTTGCCTGGATGAGTGCAGCTCCCACAACACTTAAGAAGCTGAACACCTTCCAGGACAAAGCAGTCCACTTGATTGGCACCCCATCCACAAACATTCACTCCCTCCACCACCCACGCACAGTAGCAGCAGTGTGCACCATCTACAAGATGCACTGCAGCAATTCACCAAGGCTCCTTCGACATCACCTTCTAAACCCACCACCACTACCATCTAGAAAGCAGCAGGTAGATGGGAACACCACAGCCTGGAAGTTCCCCTCCAAGTCACTCATCATCCTGACTTGGAAATGTATCGCCATTCCTTCACTGTCTCTGGGTCAAAATCCTGGAACTCCCTCACTAATAGCACTGTGAGTCTACCTACACTACAGGGACTTCAGCGGTTCAAGAAGGCAGCTCGCCACCACCTTCACAAGGGCAACTAGGGGTGGGCAATGAGTGCTGGCCCAGCCAGCGAAGCCCACATCCCATGAATGAATTATTTTAAAAAGCACATGTCTAGGGTACAGTGACACCGAATTCAGGCCAGTCAGAGCTGCAGAAGACAGAAGAAGCTCGTCCCTCAGATATCACGTCTCAGATGTCACCCCCTCCATCCTGTCAGCATTCATCAAGGAAGAAGAAAGTGGAGCCTGCAGCGATGAATCATCGAGGATATTGTCCTTTGCAGAGTATCGCTGTGAGGGAGAGGCTCCTTGGCTGAGAGCCATCACTGCCACATTCAATCCAAAAGAAACAGAAAACGGGTTCGTGTTTGCTGCAGACTGTGCTTGAGTGAGAAAGGGAGGGAAGAAGAAAAGCAGGCAGAGCGACTTGCATTTACATAGCACCTCTTACATCCTCAGGATGTCCTGAAATACTTTACAGCCAATGAAATACTCAGAACCAAAGAATGGTTAAAGCGCAGGGATGGTTCGCTCGGCTGATCCTTGGGCTGAAGGGGTTGCCTTATGAGGAAAGGTTGCGCTGGTTAGGCCTGTTACTCATTGGAGTTTAAAGGAATGAGCGGTGATCTTAATGAAACATATAAGATTCTGAGGGTCTTGACAGGGTGGATGCCCAGAGGATGTTTCCCTTGTGGGGGAATCTAGAACTAAGGGGACACAGTTTCAAAATTAGGGATCTCCCATTTAAGACGAAGATGAGGAGAAACGTTGTCTATCAGAGGGTCATGAACCTAAGGAATTCTCTCCCCAGCGAGCAGTGGCGGCTGAACATTTTCACGGCTGAGTTAGGCAGATCTTTGACAGACAAGGGAGTTAAGGGTTAAAGGGGCAGGCAGGAAAGTGGAATCAAGGGCACAATCACAACGGACACGATCTTATTGAATGGTGGAACAGGCTCGAGGGACCGAATGGCCTACTCCTGCTCCTATTTTACGTGTTCCTGTAGCACAGGAGGAGGCCATTCCGCCCGTCGTGTCCGTGTTGGCTCTGCAAGAGCACCTCAGCTAGTCCATTTCCCCCACCGTTTTCACATAGCCCTGCAAATTTTTTTCTCATCGGATAATTCCAAATGGAGATGGTGGTGCAGTGGTGATGTCACTAGACTGATCTAGAGGCCCAGCCTGAGGTGTGGGTTCCAATCCTGCTACGGCAGCTGGTGAATTTAAATATAATTAATTAATAAAATCTGGAATGGAAAGTTAATCTCAGTAATGGTGATCATGAAGCTATCATCAACTGTCATAAAAACCCATCTGGTTAACTGTAGCGACCCTTAGGGAGGGAAATCTGCTGTCCTTACCTGGTCTGGCCTACATGTGATTCCAGACACACAGCAATGTGGTTGACTCTTAACTGCCCTCTGAAATGGCCCAGCAAGATACTCAGTTCAAGGGCAATTAGGAATAGGCAGCAAATGCCGGTCTTGGCAGTGATGCTCACATCTCATGAAAAGAGTAAAAAAAAAGACAATAATGATCCAATTCTCTTTTGAAAGCCACGATTGACCCTACCTCCACCACACCCGCAGGCAGTGCATTCCAGATCCTAGCCCAAGTGTTTAAAAAAAAAATTTCTCGCCTTTGGTTCTTTTACCAATTACTTTAAACCGGTTAGCTCTGGTTCTCGACCCTCTGGCCAATGGGGGCAGTTTCTCCCTATCTGCCCTTTTTGAGATGTAGTCATTGTTGTGAGGTAGCTTACGCGGCAGCCAATTTACACACAGCAAGCTCCCACAAACAGCAATGAGATCACGACCAGGTCATCTGTTTTTGTGATGTTGATTGAGGGATAAACGTTGAGAAGGACGCCGGTGATAAACCCCCTGCTCTTCTTCAAAATAGTCTCATGGGATCTTTTGCATCCATGAGAAGGGTTCTCGGTTTTACATCTCATCTAAAAGATTGTGCCTCCTGCAATTGTAGCACTCCCTCAGGGGATCGTTGACGGCGTCTCAGAGATTTAGGGGGTAAATGCATCCTCTGGTGAGGTGGCGGAGGAGGAACGTTCCCCCAAATTGGATCCATATTTTGTGCTGAGTGAGCTTGTCTTAGCTGCAGTAAGTTGGTGTCACCGTTTCTGGATTGAGACCGGGTAAGCGAGTAAGCCACCACATCAATCAACATGACTGAAATAAAAATCAAAACGTTGGATGTGTTGGGCTTTACTGTGATGCTATCCACAGTTGAATAGCCTGCTTAACCAGGATGAAGAATGGTCACTCAGCCTGGTAAAGGATGAGTGCCTTTGGCCCATGGAAGCACATCCTAGCAACAACTCTATCAACGTCTTGGCTGGGTTACCATTGACCAGAAACTGAACTGGACTAGCCATATAAATACTGTGACTACAAGAGCAGGTCAGAGGCTAGGAATCCTGCGATGAGTAACCCACCTCCTGACTCCCCAAAGCCTGTCCACCATCTACAAGGCACAAGTCAGGAGTGTGATGGAATACTCCCCACTTGCCTGGATGAGTGCAGCTCTCACAACACTCAAGAAGCTCGACACCATCCAGGACAAAGCAGCCAGCTTGATTGGCACCCCATCCACAAACATACACCCCCTCCACCACCAACACATAATAGCAGCAGTGTGTACCATCTACAAGATGCACTGCAGGAATTCACCAAGGCTCCTTAGGCAGCATCTACCAAACCCACGACCATTACCATCTAGAAGGACAAGGGCAGCAGATACATGGTAACACCGCCATCTAGATGTTCTCCTCCAAGTCACTCACCATCCTGACCTGGAAATATATCACCGTTCCTTCACTGTCACTGGGTCAAAATCCTGGAACTCCCTCCCTAACAGCACTGTGGGTGTACCTACACCACATGGACTGCAGCGGTTCAAGAAGGCAGCTCACCACCACCTTCTCAAGGGCAACTAGGGATGGGCAATAAACACTGGCCCAGCCAGCGAAGCCCACATCCCGTGAATGAATAAAAAAATGTCATTTTGGGAGAGCAAACAGGAAACTCAGAAATGACCTGTGATCAGAATCTACCTGCACAAGACCGCCATCTGCAGGCTATAAATGGTTCTGCGCCCCAGGTCATATTCAGGATTGACCCTACTGTCAGATTATAGAATATCTCTTAAATCAAAGGATCCTAAACTTTTTTTATTGACCACTGCACCCCCCACCCTATGCCCTTCTGACCATACCTCCAAACTTGATTATGCTGTCCCACATTCTACCCTCCGTAAACTTGAGGTCATCCAAAACTCTGCTGACCCATGTCTAAACTCGCAGGAAGTCCTGTTCCCCTATCAACCCGTGCTCGATAACTTACATTGGCCCCCAGTCAAGCAACATTTTGATTTTAAAATTTTCACTTTGTTTTCAAATCTCGCCATGTCCTCGCCTCCTCCCTATCTGTGTGATGTGCCCCAGACCCACAACCTCTAAAGTCTCTGTTCTCATCTAACCTGGCCTCTCGAGCATCCCTGATTTTAACCATCCCATCACTGGTTGACGTGCCTTCAGTTGCCCCGATCTCCCTAAACTTCTCCACCTCTCTACCTTGCATTCTTCCTTTATGGCACTCTTAAAACTAACCTCTTTGACTAAACTTTTGGTCTCCTGATCTAATATCGCCTTACATGGCTCAGTGTTGTATTTCGTTTTCCAATGCTTCTGTGAGGTGCTGTTGGCCATTTTATTACATCAAAAGGGCTATACAAATCTAACTTGTGGTGGTTGTTGTTTCGGAAAACAATATTTGTCCTGGTCCCAGATTTATCCCTGAACCTAACGTCACTAGAAACAGGGAGATCATCCTCACATCATTATCACATTGCTGTTTGTGGGAGCTTGCTGTGTGCTAATAAGCTGCTGTGTTTCCTACATTACAGCACTGACTACACTTCAGAAAGTACTTCATTGATTGTAAAATGCCCTAAGGATGTGAAAGGAGCTATTGAAATACAAGCTTTTCTTCCAGAAGCGTGCCAAGTTGCATCCCTCATTATGCACACACCTGACATTAAAATATTCCTTTCTATTCTCTTACTCAATTGTCTGGGCCTATTTCTCTCGCCATCTCTCCATATTTCTCCTTCACACTTGTGGGATTTGGGTCTTCAGTCTCTTGTTTTCTCTCATAAAAGAGCTGGAGAAACCTAGAAGCAGCAATGGAAGTGGGGCTATCCCAGAATTCATTGTTGCAATGAAAGTCCTCTATTAAAAAAATAGACCCAGTCATTTGACAGAGCTCGCATTACTGCTACGAATGCTGCCTCCATTATTTTGTATTTTCTCTCCCTCATTCTACAGGGTCCATTTTAACCTGGAGCAGGGTTCAGATGGGGTTAACGGGGGTGGGTAAGTGTGAGTTTTCAGGTCAGGTTTATACTGCAGGAGCCCCTATTAAATACCAGAACTTCACCCCTGTCTAGAACAATCGGGAAAAGGGAGCTATGAGCTTGGAGAGAAATGGATGGGGATGGGTGGTTTAAGGTAGATGTGATAGTCTGTGAAGAGGAGTGGGCCAGGAGTGACCTTGACTTCCCCTGTGACAGGACCCCGAGTACCTCTTCTAATCCCCTCATCTCTTCAAGTCAAAGTGCTCTACTTATTTGACGGGGTCTTTTTTTGATCTCTATGGGCTAGACGCTAACTGCTCCTGCCCTCATGGGGAACATAAGGAATTGGGAACAGGAGGAATCTCCTCCAATTAAATATTGGAGAGACTGAGATGATTGTCTTTGGTCGCCACTCCAAACTCCATTCCCAGGTACCGACTCCATCCCTCCCCCAGCAACAACCTGGGATTAAGCCAGTCTGCTCACAACCTCGGTGTCACACATTTGATCCCGAGATGAACTTCCGACCTCATGTTCATGGCAACACCAAGACAGCCCATTTTCACATCTGCAATATCATCTGACCTCACCCCTGTCTCAGCTCATCTACTGCTGAAACCTTCATTCGTACCTTTGTTACCTCTAGACTCAACTATCCCAATGCACTGTTGGCAGTTCTCCCACATTTTACACTCCACGAACTTGAGGTCATCCAAACCTCTGCTGTCGTGACTCAACTTACACCAAGTCTTGTTTCCCCTATCACCCCTGTGCCTGCTGACCCACATTGGCTCCCGATCAAGTAACATCTGGATTTTAAATTCCCATCATTGTTTTCACATCCCTCCATGGCCCTCCCTATCTCTGTAATTTCCTCCAGCCCTGCATCCCTCTGAGGTATCTACATTCATCTAATCCTGGCTTTTTAAGCATCCCCAATTATAAGTGCTCCCACCACTGGTGGCCACACCTTGTTGTACAGAGTCCAAGCTCTGGAATTCCCTCTCTACACCTCTCTTCCTCTGTACCTCTCTTTCCTCCTTTAAGACATTTCTTAAAATCTGCTGTAATGTGCTTTTAAGGGATAGCAGCATGACATCACCAGAAGGGGAGTAAGTCATGCAATTCAGTCTTGGTTTCACTTTTGCCTTTGAGCAAAGCACGCACTCACACAGCTCTGCTGCTGATGTCTTCAAGCTTTCCACCTTTGTATAGGGGAGACGGTGGTGTAGTGGTGTTGTCACTGGACTAATAAGCCAGTCACCCCTGAGTAATGGTCTGGGGACCCGTGTTTGAATCCCACCATGGGGGTCCGTTCACTCCCTTGACCTTGCAGCCAGCCTCTTGTTCCTGAGGCACTTATCGCCGATGGGAGCCGCCACTGGCTTACAGGCCTTGCAATGAGGAACGCTGTTCTAGAACCTCTGGCTTGCCTCAGTAAGTCATGAGCAGAGAGATGAAAGGAGGGTGCTGAGAGAACCTGAGATATCGGTTACTTTCTAACTCATTCCAACTTCATTTCCGCCTGTCACCATTTTAGCTGGGCCCTTTGTTTGTAGGTGGCTAAGGCACCTGCCTGATTCAAGTAGGAAATTTATTATGATATGTATATTAGGGATCCTGTGATGTTCTTTGGACCCACAAGAACATTAGAATTAGGAGCAGGAATAGGCCATTTGGCCCCTCAAGCCTGCTCTGCTATTCAATAAGATCTGAGTGTGGCCTTAACTCTACTTTCCAGTAGGTAGGTTGGTCTTTATGTTCAGTGGAGTCCTTTTTGAAATATTGTCACTGTTCTCATGTAAGAACCATGGCAGTCAATTTGCGCACAGCAAGCTCCCACAAACAGCAATAAGATAATGAACAGATAATCTGGTTTTTATGGTGTTGATTGAGGGGTAAATATTGGCCAGGATGCCAGGGAGAACTCCCTTGTTTTTCTTTAAAGTAGTGGCCATTTTACAAGGCCTGGGAGAGGGGAGGTGCACAAGGTACAAAACACTGGGGCCTGTGCCCTCAGGGAGGAGGCGGTGGGGGGTGGGGTGTTGGTGGGGGGAGCGGGGAGAGGTGGTTTTGCCTTTGCTGGCAACACTGCCCCTCTCCACCTCAAATAGCTGCCTCATGTCTCAATGTCTTCGCACACAACCTCCACATTGGAATAAGGTTCCAACACTCGAGATCTGATTGTCCTGGAGGGAGAGCCCAAGTCCGTGTGACCATTTATTTTGACAGCCAGGGTGGTGCATTCTGGGTGATGTAGTCCACCCTTGGCCGAACTCTTGCCCTCCCACCCAGGCACTGGCCTATGACAGGAGTCACTCTGGCATTAAGATGGTAGAATGGGCCAGGAAGGACAGGAGATGTGGCCTTTGCAGCCACAGTGAGGCCTGGGGGGGGGTGGCGAGGCAGCTGGAGTGTTAGACAGGGCAGAGAGGAACATTGCCATCTTGCCACCTTCACAACTGTGCCAAATTCCTCCTCAGCGATATTAATGTCCAACCCCCTGGGCCTGCAGGCGTGTGAGTGTGATTGAGTGCGTGTGAGTGGGTGAGTGTGAGAGTGAGTGAGCGAGAAAGTGAGATTGAGTGACTGAGTGAATGAGAGTGAGTGAGTGAGAATCACTAAGAGTATATGAGTGGGAGTGAGTGAGAGGGAGTAAATGTGAGCGAGTGAGTGAATGTGAGTGGGTGAGTGTGAGAGTGGGTGAGTGTGAGAGTGGGTGAGTGAGAAAGGGAGATTGAGTGACTTAGTGAATGAGACTGAGTGAATGAGAGTCAGTAAGAGTATATGAGTGGGAGTGAGTGACAGAGAGTAAATGTGAGTGAGTGAATGTGAGTGGTGAGTGTGAGAGTGGGTGAGTGAGAAAGGGAGAGTGAGAAAGGGAGAGTGAATGACTGAGCCAGTGACAGTGACTGAGTGAATGAGTGGGAGTGAGTGAGAATGAGTGAGAGCAAATGAGTGGGAGTGAGTGAGAATGAGTGAGAGCGAATGAGTGGGAGTGAGTGAGAATGAGTAAATGTGAGAATATAGCGAATGTAACTTTTTAAATAAGAAGGGAGGGAGACAGAAAGCAGGAAACTACAGGCCGGTTATCCTAACATCTGTCTGGGGAAAATGTTAGAAGTTGTTATTAATGATGTTTTAGCAGGGCACTTAGATAAACTCAAAGTAATCATGGAGGTTCAACATGGCTTTGAGAGAGGGAAACCATGTTTAACCAATTTATTGGGGCTCTTTGAAGAAATAACATATGCTGTGGATTTAGGGGAACTGGTGGATGTGCTGTACTTAGATTTCCAGAAAGCATTTGATAAGGTGCCTCATCAAAGGTTATTGCAGAAAATAAAAGCTCATGGTGTAGGTGGTTAAATTTTGGTATGGATAGAAGATTGGCTGACTAACAGGGAACAGAGAGTAGGTATAAAAGGGTCATTTTCTTGTTGGCAGGATGCAATCGGTGTTGTGCCACAGGGATCAATCAACTTTTTACAATTTATATAAATGCTTGGATGTTCATATTGTGAGGGAGAAAGTATGGTCGCTAGATGTGTTATAATGATACAAAGATAGGTAGGAAAGTAAGTTGCAAAGAGGACATAAGGAGGGTACAAGGGGATATTGATAGGTTAAGTGAGTGGGCAAAGACCTGGCAAATGTGAAATTGTCCATTTTGGCAGGAAGAATAAAAAAGACGCTTATTATCTAAATGCTGAGAGGTTGAAGGGCTCTGAGATGCAGAGGGATCTGGGTGTCCTAGTGCATGAATCACAAAAGGTTAGTCTGCAGGTACAGCAAGTAATTTGGAAAGCTAATAGAATGTTATCATTTATTGTGAGGGGGGAATTGATTACAAAAATAAGGAGGTTATGCTTCAGTTGTACAGGGCACTGGTGAGACCACATCTCTATTGTGGACAGTATTGGTCTCCTTATTTAAGGATGTAAATGCGTTAGAAGCAGTTCAGAGAAAGTTTGCTAGACTAATAGCAGGAATGGGTGGATTGTCTTATGAGGGAAGGTTGGACAGTCTAGACTTGTATCCACTGGAGTTTAGAAAGTAAAAGGCGACTTGATTGAAACATATAAGATCCTGAGGGGTCATGACAGGGTGGATATGGAGAGGATGTTTCCTCTTGTGGGACAATCTAGAACTAGGGGTCACTGTTTAAAAATAAGGGGTCGCCTATTAAAACAGAGATGAGGAGAAATTTTTGCTGTCAAAGGGTTGTGAGTCTTTGGAACTCTCTTCCTCAAAAGGTGGTGGAAGCAGAGTCTTTGAATATTTTTAAGGCAGAGCTAGATAGATTCTTGATAAGCAAGGGGGTGAAAGGTTATTGGGGGTAGGCAGGAATGTGGAGTTGAGGTTACAGTCAGATCAGCCATGATCTCATTGAATGGCAGAGCAGGCTCAAAGGGCTGAATGGCCTACTCCTGTTCCTAATTCGTATGTTCGTATGTTGAGTGAGTGAGTGTGAGAGTGAGTGAGTGAAAGCCTATGTGAAGCAGTGAATGTAAGTGACTGAAAGTGAGTGAATGAGTGAATGTGAATGTGAGCGAGCGTGTGAGTGTGAGAGTGAGAGTGAGAGTGAGAGTGAGAGTGAGAGTGAAAGCGAGAGCGAGAGCGAGTGTGAGAGTTTGAGTGAGAGCGAGAGCGAGATTGAGAGTGTGAGTGTGAGCATGAGAGTGAGACTGAGTGTGAGTGTGAGTATATTTCAAAGGGACTATAAAAATAGGGAAGTCTTGCTAAAACTATACAAGGCACTAGTTAACACCTAGAATACTGTGAACACTTTTGGTCCCCTTATTAAGGGGATGTACTGGCATTGGAGGCAGTCCAGAAAAGGTTCACTAGGTTGATCCCGGGTATGGAGGGATTTTCTTATGAGGAGAGGTTGAGTAGGTTGGGCCTGTACTCATTGGAGTTTAGAAGAATGAGAGGTGCCCTTATTGAAACATATAAGATTCTTAGGGGGCTTGACAGGGTAGATGCTGAGAGGTTGTTTCCCCTTGTGGGAGAGTCTAGGACCAGAGGGCATAATCTCAGAGTAAGGGGACGCCCATTTAAGACAGAGATGAGGAGGAATTTCTTCTCTCAGAAAGTAGTGAATCTGTGCAATTCTGTACCACAGAGGGCTGTAGAGGCTGGGTCATGAAGTATATTCACGGCTGAGATGGATAGATTTTTAATCAGTAAAGAAATCAAGGAAAGTGGAATTGAGGATTATCAGATCAGCCATGATCCCATTGAATGGCGGAGCAGACTCGATGGGCTAAATGGCCAACTACTGCTCCTATGTCTTATGGACTTAAGGATTGAGTGTAAGAGTGTGAGTGAGAGAGAGAGCGAGTGAGTGTAAGAGTGAGAGAGAACCCTGAGACTGGGCATGAGGTGGACACGCACACACACATACACACCAAACACGCACACCCTTCTCTTCCTCCTCGCTCCCTATCCACACACTGGGCCGGGAGAAGTGGAAAACTCAGGCTGGAGGGCAACTCGCTTCCGACCCCAACTTTTGTATGGATTATGCTGAGACCAGCTAGGAGTCTGTACCACCAGGGGGCGAACACAAGGTCAGTGTTCATTAAAGCCACCTCCTCAGCACAGCCTCGTTTCCCACTCCTTTTCCTGGTGACCAGGACTCAGGTCCTACCTAATCTGTTTCTCTCTAGCTCTGCTCCTTAGGCAAAAAGGCCAAAATGCTGCTCTCCAGCATTCTCTGTTGATATTTCAGATTTCCAGCATCTGCAGTACTTTGCTCCCCCATTATACACTCCATGCTGGGCATTTATCAATGTCAAATTTGAAATGTTAAAAAGTTTCACTTTAAAATGAGAGAATATTTATCACTCAGCACAAAGTGTAATTTTTTTTGTCAACAAAGCCCACCTCTGTGGATGTGATTGCACTAGAGAGAGTGCAGAGGAGATTTACCAGGATGCTGCCTGGGCTGGAGAGTTTTAGTTATGAGGAGAGATTGAATAGATTGGGCTTATTTTCCCTGGAGCAGAGGAGATTGAGGGGTCACATGATTGAGGCATATAAAATTGAGAGGCATAGATTAGGGTAGACAGGAAGGAACTTTTCCCCTTGGTGGAGGGATCAATAACCAGCGGGTATAGATTTAAAGTTAAGGGGCAGGAGGTTTAGAGGGGATGTGAGGAAGAATGTTTTCACCCAGAGGGTGGTGGGAATCTGGAACTCACCACCTGAAAGGATGGTAGAGGCAGAAACCCTCATAACATTTAAGAAGTATTTGGATGTGCACTTGCGTTGCCATGGAATACAAGGCTATGGGCCTAGTGCTGGAAAATGGGATTAGAATAGTTCTAAAAACAAAAAAACTGCGGATGCTGGAAATCCAAAACAAAGACAGAATTACCTGGAAAAACTCAGCAGGTCTGGCAGCATCGGCGGAGAAGAAAAGAGTTGACGTTTCGAGTCCTCATGACCCTTCAACAGAACTGTTGAAGGGTCATGAGGACTCGAAACGTCAACTCTTTTCTTCTCTGCCGATGCTGCCAGACCTGCTGAGTTTTTCCAGGTAATTCTGTTTTTGTATTAGAATAGTTCAATGCTTGTTTGACCGGTGCAGATTCGATGGGCCGAAGGGCCTTTTTCTGTGCTGTCGACCTCTATGACTCTATGACTCGAGTATTGCAGATGAATTGGTTGGTGCTAATTTACTGGAACATTTTGCCATTTTTAAACTTGGAAATGAAATCAGGAGCCATGATCCAATAGAATATGTTAATGTTAGCTCAATAGATTCTCATTTGTACATGGGATTGTTGTTTGTGGTGCTTTTAAGCTTCAAGTCTTTTTGATGTTGCTGTCCAGATACTGCATAAGGACTTGGTTCCAAGAAGTGGGCTGGTTGCATAATATGAATGAACAAGTTGTGTGTAATTGTCTGACAAAGCAATGGTTGTAAAGTGTATCCTACCGAAACCTGAGCTTTTACTGGTCTTTATAAATAGAGGCATAGAGTACAAAAGCCAAGAAGTTTTGCTAAACATATATAAAACAGTTCAACCCCACTGTGACTATGGTTCCCTATCCTGGGCATTCAATGGATGTGAGGGAACAGGTCAAGGGGTTGGGGCCGGTAGAGATAAGGGGTCAAGAAACAGGAGAAGCACCAGAACTCATGGTTTCTCTCCCTGTCCCTGCCTCAGGGGCAGATGGGACTTTGGTTTAATGTCTCATCTGAATGATGGCACCTCCAAAAGTGCAGCACTCCCTCAGCACTGCACTGGTGTCTCAGCCAAGATATGGTGCTTCTTGGGGTGGGACATTATCAGGCGATTAATCTTACAGGCAAAAGGAGCGATAGAAATTCAGACAGGACTGGATAGCAAGGCAAGATTGGGGGAGGGGGTTGGGGGGGCAGAGAGTCAGAGTGTAGGGTTGTGAAGTCAAATTCAGATATAATCAGGAGTTGGAAAGGACCATATTAAAGAGTTCTTTGAAGCCGGACTCCATTGAGAAGCAACCAGGTGCCGGTTTGGGCAGAGTGTGGGGTCAGGGTACTGAAAGGAGGAGATCAAAAAGGCAGAAAGGTTCCCTTCTGCAACCAAAGCCACCCTGGGAGCTGCTTCAAGGGGAAGATTTAAAAATTTGTTCTCAGAGACCCGATTACATGAATCAATGGCATCAAAGTTCTGCACGCTTGCTGAAATTGTACAGGACCTTGATGAGACAGCATCGGGAGTGCTGTGCACAGTTTTGGTGTCCGTACCTACAGAAGGACTTAGACCTGCTTTAGAGGAAGCGCAAGGACGATTCACTAGACTGACCCTAGCAATGAAAGGCCTGTCCTCCGATCCTGTGAGGTTAAACTGGAACATAGGAACATAGGGGCAGGAGTAGGACAGGAGTAGGCCATTCAGCCCATCGAACCTGCTCCACCATTCAATCCGATCATGGCTGATCATCCACTTCAATGCCTTTTTCCCCACACTATCCCCATATCCCTTTATGTCATCGGTGCTTAGAAATCTGTCAATCTCTGCTTTAACCATGCTCAATGACTGAGCTTCCACAGTTCTCTGGGATAGAGAATTCCAAAGGTTCACAAACCCCTGAGTCAAACATTTTCGTCTCATCTCGGTCCTAAGTGGCTTCCCCTTATTTTTAAATTGTGTCCCCTGGTTCTAGACCCGTCAACCAGGAGAAACATCTTAACTGCATCTACCCAGTCAACCCCTTTAAGTATGTTGTAGGTTTCAATGAGATCACCTCTCATTCTTCAAGTCTCTAGAGAATACAGGTCCAGTTTCCCCAATCTCTCTTCATAGGACAGGCCGTCATCCCGGCAACAAGACTGGTGAATATTCGTTGCGCTCCCTCTATGACAATAATATCTTTCTGAAGGTAAGGGGACCAACACTGCACACAGTACTCCAGGTGCGGCCTAACCAAAGTTCCATACAACTGACGCAAGATATTGCTCCTCCTGTGCTCAAATCCTCTTGCGATAAAGCCTTCCTCATTGCCTGCTTTACCTAAACGTTAGCTTTCAGTGGGGCCTGTACTCCTGAGAGTTTAGAAGAATGAGGGGTGACCTCATTGAAACACACAAGATTCTGAAGGCACTTGACAGGGTCAGACACTGAGAGGCTGTCTGGCCGATGAGTCTAGAATGAGGGGACACAGCCTTAGGATAAGGGGTCTTCTATCTAGGATTCTGATGAGGAGGAATTTCTTCACCCAGAAGGTTGTGAAACTTTGGAATTCTCTACCGCAGGGACACTCAGTCGTTGATCATATTCAAGATGACGATCGATAGATCTTTTGACCAGCAGGGAATCGAGGGGTCTGGAGATCTGGCAGGGAAGTGGAATCAAGTGGAAGATCAGCCATGATCTTATTGAATGGCGAGGGCAGGCTCAACAGGCCATGTAGACTTCTCCTCCTTTATTTATATTCCTATGTATATCAGGGGGTATCATGAGGGCCTGACAGGATAGGGGTGGCAGAATCCCTTCCCTGTAGGACATTACTGAACCAACTGGGTTTAAGTAATTCAGCAGTTTTTTATGTTCACTTTTATTTTCCTGATACCAGACCACAAATCACCTGATTTATTGAATTTACTTCCATAATTTCCTCTCAAGACTGGGTTCTTAAATCCAGTGCAATAAGCACCCTAGAAATCGCAGCACAGAATGGGGCCATTCAGCCCATCATGGCTGTGCCTGCTCTGTAAAAGAGCTATCTCACTCTCTGAAGAAGAGTCATACAGACGGGAAACGTTAATTCTGTTTCTCTCTCCACGGATGCTGTTAGACCGGCTGAGTTTTTCCAGCATTTTCTGTTTCCCTTTTAGGTTTCCAGCATCCTGAGTATTTTGCTTTTATCCAATTCTCATGTTTTCTTTCCCTTTGTTATTCTTTCATGGGATGTGGGCATCACTGGCAAGGCCGGCATTGGTTGCCCCTCCCTAATTGCCCCCTTGAACTGAGTGGCTTGCTCGGCCATTTCAGGGGGGCAGTTAAGAGTCAACCACGTTGCCGTGGGTCTGGAGTCACGTGTAGGCCAGACTAGGTAAGGATGGCAGATTTCCTTCCCCTAAAGGGTATTAGTGAACCAGATGGGTTTTTATGACAGTCGATGACAGTTTCATGGTCACCATTACTGACACTAGCTTTATATTGCATATTTATTAGTTGAATTTAAGTTCCACCAGCAACCACGGGCCTGGGCCTCTGGATTACTATCCAGTGGCATTGGTGCTAAGCCACCATCGCCCTATTTTCCCCATTGACCAGTAAGTTTTTTTTCCTTTTCAAGTAGTCAATTCCTTTTCAAAGTTACAACTTAATCTGTTTCCCTCTGTCTTTCAACCAGCACCTTCCAGATCACTGCCAATCTCCTCATCTCTCCCCTGGTTCTTTTGTCAATGACCTTAAATCTGTGTCCTCCGGTTACTGGGTCAGGGGAAGCAGTTTCTCTTGATCTACTCTCTCAAAACCTTTCAAAAACATTTGCGTTACACAAGTGCCAGACAGTGACTATCTCCAACAAGAGAGGATCGAGCCATCTCCCCTTGACATTCAATGGCATTACCATCGCTGAATCCCCCACCATCAACCTCCTGAGGGTTACCACTGACCAGAAACTGAACTGTACTAGCCATACAAATGCTGTGGCTACAAGAGCAGGTCAGAGGCTGGGAATCCTGTGGTGAGTAACTCACCTTCTGACTCCCCAAAGCCTGTCCACCATCCACAAGGCACGAGTCAGGAGTGTGATGGAATACTCTCCTTTTGCCTGGATGAGTGCAGCTCCAACAACATTCAAGAAGCTTGACACAGTCCAGGACAAAACACCCAGCTTGATTGGCATCCCATCAACATTCACTCCCTCCACCAGTGCGTACCAGCTGCAAGGTGCACTACAGTAACCTGCTGAGGCTCCTTAGACAGTGCCTTCCAAACCCACAAACTCTACCATCTAGGAGGACAAGGGTAGCAGGTACATGGGAACACCACTGCCTGCATGTTCCCCTCCAAACCACTCACCATCCTGACTTGGAAATATATCGCTGTTCCTTCACTGTCGCTGGGTCAGAATCCTGGAACTTCCTTCCTAACAACACTGTGGGTGTACCTACACCTCATGGACTGCAGCGGTTCGAGAAGGCAGCTCACTGTAAGAAATTAGGGCCCTTAATAAGCTGGCATTTTCTGCAACATAAAGAACTCTTATGAGATCAATACATGCAGAGTTGATTCTCTCTCTCAGGAAAGATAATTTCTAAACAGGAAACGATCCTAAATAGTCACGGGAAATATCAGGGTCACTTGGTTCAGACTTCCATGTTGACATTCCTAAGTTGGTAGGATGGTGCCCTGTGTACCCCCTTACCTATGCAAGGATTTAGAAAGGACCAGGAAATGACCCTCAGCATGACATAAACTAAAAGGTTGACCTCAAACAGAGTGACGAACAAGGAGGAGAAGTGACCACCCTGACACCTTGGGACCTGGACTGTATCCATTGGCCAGAAGGGCTTGATCGATACTGGGTGCCAGCTCCCAGAAAAATGGTATGTTGTCATGACACACTGGGGATAGTTGCTGTAATATCAAGTCCCACTGTTCCCCAAGCCACAATAAATGTGAACAGTTTGATCAAACCACCAGATTTCCCCAATTCTACCTAACTGGTTAATTTAGGTTAATAGAATACAAGGACCAGGTTTGTAAACTTAATAAGTAAATAACTGTTTATTGAACAAACAGTCATTAACCAGTGACAAAAGAAAGAAATATGAACTGTTAATTTCTAACTTAATTCTATAACTTAAACTCTACCCCTACTTAAATACCTATATACACACATAGGCAAGACCCATAAGAAACACAATGACATGGATTTTAAGGGTGGGATAAAACAGTTCAATAGCACCAATTCTGGAGTACAGGATTTGATAGGTTGATTTTGATTGATGTCTTCCAAATTCCTTTCAGTTCTTGTTGATGACAGGTCTTCCAGCACTTTCAGTATTTAGTTCACTGATTGAGAACTTGCTTTTCAATGTCTCTAACTGTGGTTTTCCCCTTTTCCTTTTTATATTACTCAGAGAGAGAGCAGGTTATTTAGATATGAGGAAGAGAGATTTAATGTTTTCTCTTTGCCGGCCAGAAGCTTTCTGCTCTGCTCCCACACAAAACCTTGGTCACCTGGTCAGGAACCAATTAAAACATTGTTGCCAGGCAGCTCTCTTGGTCCAGGACTCCTTTCTGGCACCATCCTTTCTTTCATGACACACTCGGTTCCAGGATTGCAACACTGTGTATATCTCTCATCCTGTTCCAGTGGACAAATCTTCCAAACTGCAGCCATTGTAACTTTAAGCCACTGTCCAACAGAAAATAAAAAGATATGTTGTCACAATATTAACAAGTACTCAGGGACCCAGGGGCAGCCCTGGTCAGGTGGCAGTGCTGATCAAGCAGCAACCTTCTTCAGATGGAAGATGGACCAGATGAGGAGGATGAGGAACACCTCAACTAGAGAGGAGAATGCGGCTATTACAAGCCACTGAGATCAACACACTCTGTGCCAACCATCCATTTGTCCTCTGGGCTGTATACTTTTTCTGTCTAATTAACTAATGCACAATATCTAAACTGTTGCTTCTTAATGAACTATCTTAAAATTGCTTATGAATAGTCGACTATCCAGCTTAGGTATCTGTGGCTCCTGAATCCAAAATCTTACAGATCGGTGTCAGATGAAGGATCCACAGTAGTCGAGGTATAATTGAAATTTGAGAAGAAACAGCCTTAGGTTGTAGTTAAACGTGTGGTGTCATTATTAAGTGAAGCCAGGAGTCACAATGCCATTGGCATATGCTGGAATGGGCTGATTGATAGTTTGATGCAGGAGACAGGAGCATCAGGAGCGAGTGATGTATCCTTGATTGGCTTTCTAAAGAGGTTCAGAAAGGAAACCGAGTTGGAGAAAGTCCAGAATAGGTTGGCCTACAGTGCCCATGTGGGCCTTACAGCTGAGTAAAAGGTACAAGGAGTTCAGGTAGATGAGTTGCAAGAGGGAAGTGATGACTGGCAGGAGAACACAGCTGTCCCGAACCATGAGTTACGCTGGGAACGGGAGGCACAAGGTAGGGGACATCACACAAAGAGAAACTGTCGCTAGACTGGAACAAAATATTGATTTACAGTCAGAAAGTACAAGGGTAAGTGAGGGGGTGGAAGATGCAGGGGGAGCTTTGAGGAAGTTAATTTGGTCACAAAGTATCACCCCCCCTCGAAGCAATCCACTACCCATATTTAGCTAAAATCAAACAGCCCCCACCACAGATCAGTCAACAACGAGCAGTTGTTGCTGCTATCTCCAAAACCAGGGCAGGTGATCCTGAGTTTTGCTGGAATAATACAGTCAAAAGCACTTCCCCCACCCCCACGTCTGCTCCGCCTCTCCTGAGTGACCAGGTAATGCTGGTGTGCGGGGTTACCCAAGTCGGGACAAAGACAGGTGTGGAGGAGGGAGTGGTGAAGAGCCACCCAGCAGAGCCAGAGAAGAGGTTGCAAACTTGCACCATTCCCCTGGTGAGATTAGGGCCCTAAGCAAAGAGAGCATTGATCTTCACAAAATCCGGACAAAGGTTGGACAGACTGGGCTTGTTTCCACTGGAGTTTAGAAGAGCAAGGGGGTGATTTGATTGAAGTATACAAGATCCTGAACGGCTTTGACAAGGTGGATGTGGAAAGGATGTTGCCTCTTGTGGGTGAGTCCAGAACTAGGGGGGGGCACTGTTTTAAAATTAGGGGTCAATCTTTTCTCACATAGGGTTGTGCAACTTTGGAACTCTCTGCTTCAGAAGGTGATGGAGGCGGGGTCACTGAATATTTTTAAGGCAGAGGTAGATAGATTCTTGGAAAAACTCAGCAGGTCTGGCAGCATCTGCGGAGAGGAACACAGTTAACGTTTAGAGTCCGTATGACTCTTCAACAGACCTGCTGAGTTTTTCCAGGTATTCTTATTTTTGTTTTGGATTTCCAGCATCTGCAGTTTTTTTGCTTTTGGATAGATTCTTGTTAGGCAAGGGAGTCAAGGTTATCAGGGTTAGATGGGAATGTGGAAATTGAAACACAAGATGATCAGCCATGATCTTATTGAATGGCGGAGCAGGTTCAAGGGGCTGAATGGTCTACTCCTGCTCCTATTTCTTATGTTCTTATGAAACAGGTCCGCACTGATCTCCCGAGTGTATTCACAGAGAGATTGCATAACTGTTTCTGTAAAACCCAAGAGGAGGAGACCGTCAGCAGTTAATGTTAGTCAATTCTGACTCCTCCACAATCACCATCCATGATCCTAACCCCAACCCTATGAAGGACAACCTTTATCCAGATGAGAGTATACCTTAGAACCCTTAAGTGCATCAACGGGCAGAGGGATCTGGGTGTACAGGTCCACAGGTCACTGAAAGTGGCAACGCAGGTGGATAAGGTAGTCAGGAAGGCATACGGTATGCTAGCCTTCATTGGCAGGGGTATTGAGTATAAAAGCTGGGAAGTCATGCTGCAGCTGTATAGAACCTTGGTTAGGCCACACTTGGAATATTGCGTGCAATTCTGGTCGCCACATTACCAGAAGGATATGGAGGCATTGGAGAGGGTGCAGAGGAGGTTTACCAGGGTGCTGCCTGGTCTGGAGGTTATTAGCAATGAGGAGAGGTTGGAGAAACTCGGATTGTTCTCACTAGAGCGACGGAGATTGAGGGGCGATTGAAAGAAGTTTACAAAATTATGAGTGGCATGGACAGAGTAGATAGTCAGAAGCTTTTTCCCAGGATGGAAGAGTCAATTACTAGGGGACATAGATTTAAGATGAGAGGAGAAAACTATAGAGGAGATGTGCGGGGCAAGTTTTTTACGCAGAGGGTAGTGAGTGTCTGGAATTCGCTGCCAGAGGAGGTGGTGGAAGCAGGTACGATAGTGGTGTTTAAGAGGCAGCTTGACAAATACATGAATAGGATGGGAATAGAGGGATATGGACCCTGGAAGTGCAAAATGTTTTAGTAGATGGGCAATATGATCAGCGCAGGCCTGTTACTGTGCTGTACTTTTCTTTGTTCTTTGTTCTAGATTCAAGTCAAGTCCTTGCTAAAGCAGGGTGTTGTTCACAAACATCAAAGTTTAAAAAAATTGGGTTTGAGAAAGAAGAAGCTAAAATGTTTGGAAACAATTGACATTAATTTAAAATGCTGCAAGTTTCTGTGCTGAAAAAAAATAAACATAATTATTGGGTGAAAGTTCGGCTTTCAACATGTATTAAAATGTATTTGTACAGCTGTGTAAAGGCTCTGCAGTTTGCTCCCAAAGTGTAAAGATAAGTCTGAAATCTTGGACGAAGTTTAGCAGAAATCCAATCTAAGCTTTTCAAATCATTTGTACCAGGGTTAAAGAAGAACTGCTAAAATTCAAATTAAAGACGCGTTTTCCTGACTGTTTCTTTCAAATGTGGTTAACTGGCAAATATCGGAACTTGAAAATTGTCCTGAAGGAGGGAAAGGATAAACAAAAGATATGGGAAAGATTCCATTCCTTTTCTACAGTTAGTCAGTATGATTGTAGTGTTAAAGGCAAAATACTGCGGATGCTGGAAATCTGAAACAAAAACAGAAAATGCTGGGAAAACTCAGCAGGTCTGACAGCCTCTATGGAGAGAGAAACAGAGTTAATGTCTCGAGCCCTTAGAACTCTTCTTCAGATCTCTGAAGAAGAGTCATAAGGACTCGAAATGTTATCCGTTTTTTTCTCTCTCTACAGACATTGTTGGACCTGATTGTAGTGTTTTTTTTTTAAACAGAGCTGTTGTCCCATCTTTAACCCTTTTGGTCTTAAAATCCTGGCCGTACAAAAATAAAAATTGGGCGAGAAACATCTTACAAAGTACGAAGAGGTTTCGGAGTAATTGGAAATTAATCTAAAATTTGGGCAAAGCTGAAGAGAAGGATTGTTAAAAAAAACAGTTTAAAATCAAGTTTAGTTTTTGTTCGGTTTGGGGAATTTTTTTTAAAAATCGCCCTGGCAACCCCAGCCAAGTAAAATCACCCCGGCAACACCACCCAGACAAGCAGCAGAGTTAACCCTTTCTGCTGACTGCTCCTTCTCCTTTAAGATTCATCGCAGGATCTTGGGATTACTGCGTGCATGTTGGGCGCGATTACATTTTAAGTTCCTAAGTTTACAGACATGATTGGACATATGAACCCGACCCAATCTCGAATGGACTGTTTGTGTCGTTTTTGAAACAGGTAATGATGGTTTCCAGCTCCATTTGAATCCAGCAATTACAAGATTTAAAGTGTACCACGGTGACAACTTTGGAACTTGCCTTTCAAAGACTTGGCTTTAACAATTCAGGCCATTTGTTACTATTTGTTATCGTTCACGACAAAGCGTTTGAGTACAGGAGATATGGGAGTTGCTTCTAAACCCCTGTCTCTGAAGTAAATGCACCTTTAAACGCCGCCAATACTTCGCTTAATTGTTTCCGAGATTGGAATTGATAAAATAAATTGACGTGACTTGCTATTTCAGGCATTCATCGGAGAGTTTATCGGAAGCTGAAAGGGTTAAACAAATTTTATTATTCAGAAAAGCTAATGGAAGAACAGTCTAAGGCGGTTTCTCAGTATCCAGAAAAATAGTTTGTTCTGCAAGGAAATAAATTGAACACCAACAAGACCTGTCAGAGCAACAGCACAAACATAAACAAAAATACCTGGGAAAACTCAGCAGGTCCGGCAGCATCTGTGGAAGGGAGCACAGTTAACGTTTCGTGGCCGCACGACTCTTCAACAGAACAGCACTGCTATTTGAATTTGGGATCATTTTGAAATGCCAAACAAAAAATGTTATTTAAAAGGAAGGGCAAACAAGCAAAATATCTTAGTGCCTGGAATCAAGTGAGGATGTTCAATTTCTGTTTTAAGGGTATTATGAAAACTTTTTATTGGACTGTAAAGTTTCTCCAGGCCTCGTGGATGAGATAAGATGGTAACAGTGGCATGTGTAAAACAATATGAGGAAGTGATTGAGGGTTGGAGATAGGGTTAGGAATAAAGACTCAACATCAGGAATAACTCAACTTGGGTGCAGTTCAATTGAATATATCAATTTGTTGTTGATGTACGTTCTAGAGAAAGGAAAGTGTAGACGAGATGAATAAGGGGACAGCTTTCTCTTGGGGATATTTGTGTCTTTGCCTATGAACTTTTTAAGGGAACTGAATTTGATAATCTGGCCGTCGCCTGCAATTCCCGAAGCAACTTCTCTGCCTGGAACTCGGTCACGGCTGGAGAATCCCAGCTCAGTGGAAACGCTTTAGGGACATCCTCAAAGCCTCCCTGAAGAGGTCAAAAGTCCCCATGGGAATCTCTGGCCCATGACCGACTGAAATAGAGAAGGTTCATTCGGGAAGGCACCAAACACATCGAGAGACTTCACCAGGAATGTGCAGAGGGGAAGTTGAGGAGTCAGAGGCAGCACAAAAATCTCCAAGCAACCCACATATACAACCCTTCAAGCATCCCCTGCTCCATGTGTCAGAGTCTGTAGATCACACATTAGGCTTACCAGCCGTCTCAGAATCCATCGAACTGGAGTGGAAGCAAGTCATCCTCAATCCCCGGGGACTGCCTAAGGAGATGGAGAAAATGTGGATGCCCAGAATTAAACACAAGCTCCACATGAGGCCTAATCCAGTGACATGTGAAGATTTAACATAACCTTCTACCTTATCCTAATCAATGGCCTAACACTGCCCACTATAAAACAAGTAAAATGCTTTTTATTTTAGTTGTGCTGGGCATCTCGTGATGAAGAATATTGCATTTCCACATGCCACTCAACTCCACTATTGTCCTTCGTGGGTGAAATGCTCCAGTTCTCAGCATCACCACAAGATAGAGCCCTTGTTCCATGGTTAGCTCCAGTGGCCAATACTGTGTCGGATATTTAGAGTTGTCATTCCTGTTTTGCAATGTGAGTTCTCATTGTTGGGTTTCTGAAAGCAACCTCACATTGAACATAAAGGAAGCTTTAAAGTCATCTTTCACCTTTCTGGCCCTCTTGTCTTGATTCCGCTGATATCATTAGGCTGTGATTTTGTGGCATGTGAGGTGCTGACTGAAGTTCACTGTGCAACATAAAACATGCACCAACTGCACTCCTGGAACAGATAGAGTGATGCCACTCATAGTACGAGTGAACAGCTCTTGCCTCCATGTTATAATCTCACCAAAATGCACAAAATTCACACAGGGCTCAACAGGGTAGATGCAGGAAGGATGTTTCCCCTGGTCGGGAGGTCTAGAACCAGGGGACGCAGTCTCAGGTTAAGAGGTGGGGCATTTAGGGCTGAGATAAGGAGGAATTTCTTCACTCAGAGGGCGGTGAGTCTTTGGAACTCCCTACCCCAGAGGCCTGCGGAAGCTCAATCACTGAGTATATTCAAAGCAGGGGTGGATAGGTTTCTGGAGACCAATGACATCAAGAGATATGGGGAAAGTGCAGGGAGATGACATTGAGGTAGAAAGGTCAGCCATGATCTAGGTAAATGGTGGAGCAGGCTCAAGGGGCCGAATGGCCTACTCCTGCTCCCATGTTCCTATAAAAAGGATATCGCTGCATTATGGGGCTGGTTAGGGAGAGTGGTTCGAAATAACCCAACATTCCAGCTGAGGTAGACTTGGGACCAGCCTCCTCACGCTGCCCTTGAGAGCTGGAGGCAAAGGCAAACTATCGCTGACAAAAAACCTGCCAATAAAACAGCTCAGGATGAAGCATCAGCAGACAACAAGCCAAGGCCCTGCCTTTGGGTAGGGCTCACAGCAATTGAGGCAGTGGAGAAGGTGCAAAAATGATTCACGAGGCTGGTTACAGAAACTGAAAAGTTATGGCTATCAGGAAAGGCCGAACAGACTGGGGCACTTTTCATTAGAAAAGACGGGGGGTGGGGCGGTGGTGACTTGATAGAGACCCTCAAAATCATGCAGGGTTCAACAGGGTAGCTATGGAGAAGATATTTCCATTTCTAGGGGAGAACAAAACTAGGAGGATGAAAATTAAGTAGTCCCTAATAAATCTAACAGAGACTTCAGCAGCAAAAACAGCAAGTGCTGGAAACACCCAGCAGGTCTGGCAGCATCTGTGGAGAGAGAAACAGAGTTAACGTTTTGAGTCCGTTATGACTCTTTTTCAGAGCTCAAAACGTTAACTTTGTTTCTCTCTCCTCAGGTGCTGCCAAACCTGCTGAGTTTTGCCAGTATTTTCTGTTTTTGTTTCAGATTTCCAGCAACTGCAGTATTTTGCTTTTATCAAAGAATTCAGAAGAAACCTGTTTACCCAAAGATTGGTGTGAATGTGAAACTTACTGCCACAAGGGAGTGTCCAGGCAAATTACACAGATGCATTTAAGGGGAAGCTGGATAAATGCATAAGGGTGAAAAGGTTATATTGATGGTGTCAGATGAAGAGATTTGGGGGAGGCTCATGTGGAGCACAAATACCAGCACGGACCAGTTGGGCTGAATGGCCTGTTTCTGTGCTGTAAACCTGATGTTGCAAAATTTCCACCACTGTAACTCTGAGCCAAGGCCGAGGGTGAAGGAGTCCATGTAAAAAACCCCTGACTCTCCCACCAGTTCCCACTCCCTGTCGCTGGACAAGAAGCAATCCTTTCCTGAGAATTCCACGCAGCCCCATCCACACCCCCTGAAACCATGTCCCACAAATGCACGCCCAACAGTCCTTGACTCAGATCCCACCCACAGGCGGGAAAACCATGGGAAACTCGGGCCATGGATTTCTGTGTATGATCCCAGTTGCACCACAAAGGAATTTGGAGAGATAATGAGTGTCAGTTACTGAGAAGGGGAGGAGGTGAATGGAGGCACAAAGGGGGTGGGGGAATGGGTGGAAATGTAAGCCATGGGGGAGAGGGTACTGGATTTTATGTGTATGCCTCTGTGACTCACTTTGAGATGGCTTGTCTCTGAATCGAAGATTTGCTACAGGCCAGAAGGAGGCCATTCAGCCCATTGTGTCTGCACCGGCTCTCCGAATGAACATTTCGCCTAGTGCCATTCTCCTGCCTTCTCCCTGTAACCTTGTATATTGTTTCTTGTCAAATGATCATCTAATTCTCTCCTGAATGCCTCGATTGAGCCTGCCTCCACCACTCTCTCACCACTTGCTGTGCGGAAAAGATTTTTCTCATATTACTTTAAGTCTGTGCCCTCTTGTTCTCTGTATCTTAACTCCACATACCTGCTCAGGTTCCATAACCTTCAATGCTTTTGCGTAGCAAAAAAATTAGCCACCTCAGTTACAAAATTGACCTTCAGCCTCCGCAGCTTTCTGGGAGAGCGAGTTCCAGATTTAACTAGCCTTTGTGTGAACAATCTAGCTCTAATTTTAAGATTAGAATTCCTTGACAATGCTAGTTCTGCTTACTTAGTTCAATCTCACCTCTCTTCTCATAAAATTGAATCACAAAGTAAGCCATGCCTACCCCTCCATATCAGATGCTGATTTACCTGTTTGACACAGGCCCTTCTGGCTGCAGACAATCCTCTATTCAAAAGAAGCAACCTGACACTTCCAGTGCCAGTACCGAGGGAATGCTGCACTGTTGTCGGTGTTATTTCAAAGTAGAGAAGGGGGGGTGGGGGTTATCCCCAGTGTCCTGGCCAATAATCATCCCTCAACTAACACCTCATAACAGATTTTCTGGTCATTTATCAGATTGCTGTTTGGGGAGCTTGCTGTACACAAATTGGTTGTGGTGTTTCCCTAACTTAGAACAATAACTACACTTCGGAAGTTCTTCACTGGCTGTAAAGCACCTTGGGATGTTGAGATGGTGAAAAGTGCTATATAAATGCACGTTCTTTCTTTTAAGAAAGAATGTTGCCCCTTTAAGAATTAAGACTTTACCATGACACAGCTGATGGTAAATGCTGAGCTGTTCAAATCCCAGAGGGAAACTTGAAACAAGTGTCATAACCAAGTTTTGCAATTTATATGTTTCAAGATGCAGGCTTTAAATTCAATTATAATAAGACCACCAGATCTCAAGAGGTTTTTATAAAACTAAATTCAACATTTATTAATTAAAAGATTGTAAGCACATACATATGTCTACAAATTACTACTGTAATAACTTCTAAAATCCCCTAATTAATGTGACTCCTAGTTACACCTTTGTTAAGGCAACAGTAAAACACAGATTTAAACAGACCCATGGCAAAGCATACCATGGACATTTGCATTCAAAATGAGAATCCTTCCTCTTTTACCAACAGCCTTCTCTTCCTGAATACAAAATATCCTCTTTGAATGCAAATTCTCATTGTATCACTAGGTTTTTTTAAACTTTACCTCTTCTAACAATAAAACACTTTCATAGCACCAATTTTATTAGTAAGCTTTGGAAAGAATAAACACATTGTTTGGCTTCTTCTGGCTATGTGTAATATTTCACCCATCCTTTTGAATGGTTTATTTAAAAATTCAAATTTCCCCCTTTACACTTCACATTCTAAGCTCCCTATTTTACTGAATTAACATTTGAAACCTACTTCTCTTCTGTACATCGTTGCCTCTAGCCCAGCTGGTTTTAATCCAATGAAGACACACAGACACAGACACCACTAGAACTCTATTTTAAAATAATTTCCAATAACATTCTAGGCATTATTATATCTCCTTGACATCCCCTTCCTTATCAAAAAATGAACCGTCATAATTCTAAAAGATGGTTTCATTTTTATTAACCCATCTTACACTACCTCCTATACATATATAAACTTTCTCTATTACATTACCAGATGCATGCACTAGCATAACAATATATATATGCAAATGCTTGGTATCAACAGAAATTATTCAAGTTCAGTGTCCAGGTTTTAAATGCCCAATTTTCCCTTTAAACTTCAAACTCTTGATAACACGTTTGCAAAGAAATTTTCTCTACCAACATCATGTATAATCTGTAGATTAAAAGGTTGTAGTAATAGACTCCACCTGAATAGCCTTGAACTTTTGTCTTGAAATTTGTCCAGTATTTTAAAGAATTGTGGTCTGTATAAACAATTGTTTCTGGTGAATTGTTTGCAACATAAATTTCAAAATGCTGCAATGCTAACACCAAACTCAATGGGCTGAATTTTGCTTTCGGTGAGCAGGGGGCGGGGCCGGTCACTGACGTGTAAAATGATGCGGGATGACAATGGGGGGAACCCCCGACGTTATCCCGCCCCATTTAAATTTTCAGGAAGGTGAGGGCGCAGCCAAATCAGCTGCGGGTCCGCCGACCTGTCAACGACCAATTGAGGCCATTGACAGGATCATTAAAACAATTAAAGGACCTGCCCATCTGACCTTAAGGTTGGCTGGCAGGCCAGGAGCTCCGGCGGGCAATAGAAAAAACATGAAACCTCATCCAGCGGCGGGATAAGGTTTCATGTCGGGGTGTTAAAAGTTTAATAAAGTTATTATGTATATTATGAACATGTCCCATCTCATGTGACATTGTTACATGAGGGGGACATGTTAGGGAATTTTTTTTTTCTAGTTTTAACATTTTTCAGAGTGTCAGCGATCTCCCTGAGGCTGCACTTAGCCTCAAGGAGATGTGTGCTCTTTCTTGCGTATGCACTCTCGCTTTTGGGGAATCCACCCCCCACCGTCTGCACAGAAAGTGCACAGCACTTCCGGCCAGACGTCATGCTGGGCGGACCTTAATTGGCCTGCCCACGTAAAATGGCGGCGGATCCCACTTCTCCAGCGGGGATCGACTCCCCGCCCACCGGAGATTGGGTCAGGCCCTCCCAGCAGGCAGAAAATTCTGCCCAATGTTTCCTTTTCGATCGTTGAATATCTCCTTTGTTGTACGTTCAGCTTCCGTGAAAAATACCTGATCAGTTTTTCAATTCCAGTGTCATCTTCTTGTAAAAGTACAGCCCCAATGCCTGTATCACTTGCGTCAACAGCCAACTTAAATTGTTTGGCATAATTGGATACTGCCAAAACTGGTGTAGTTAATACAGTTTTCAACCTGCCAAATGATTTCTGACTCTCCAGTGTCCAATGAAGCTTCTTGTTCTATTTTAATAGTTCAGTCAGTGGAGCAACCACTTGGCTAAAATTTGGTGCAAATTCCCAGTAAAACCCACTCACACCCAGAAATCTCAAAACATCTCATTTTGTTGTAGGCACTGAGAAATCCACGATAGCCTTGATTTTCACATCTCTCGGAGCCACCTTACCATGTCCAATGGTGTGGCCTAGATACATAACTTGCACTCTTGCAAATTCACTTTTAGCCAAGTTCATCACCAAATTAGCTTCTAGTAATCGAGTAAATAATTCTTCCAGATGTTGTAAATGTTCCTCCCACGTCTGACTGAAAGCTATTAAGTCATCAATATAAACAGCACAATTGCTCAGACCTGCAATTACTTTGTTTGTCAGTCTTTGAAATGTTGCAGGTGCATTCTTCATACCGTATGGTATGGCTTTAAACTGATATAGTCCATCTGGCATCACAAAAGCCGATATCTCCTTTGCTCTCTCTGATAATGGTGATTGCCAATATCCTTTTAGCAAGTCAATCTTTATGATAAATTTTGATTGTCCCACTTTCTTAATACAATCCTCCAACTGTGGTAAAGCATATGAATCCGCTTTTGTCACCACATTCACCTTTCGATAGTCTACACACAGTCTTTGTGTTCTATCGGGTTTTGGTAGCAGCACAATAGGTGAACTCCAGTTACTGCAACTAGACTCAATGATATCATTTTGAAGCATGAATTCAATTTCTTTCTGTACTTGTGATAAATTTGCCAATTTATTCTATAAGGATGTTGCCTTATCGAAGATGCAACTTCTACAGACACACCATGTATAGCTAAATCTGTCCTCTCCAACTTATTTCCACAAATAGCTTTGTGTGACTGCAATAGCTTTTCTAAATCACTTTGACACTTGTCCGGAAGGTAACTCAATATTGCATTTAAATTTTCAAGCACCCCCTCATTATCCAATTTGATTAGAGGAAAATCAATTTCAAAATCCTGCATTTCTATTTCTTTCTCTTTATCTACCACCACTAACACTTCCTTTTGGTCCTCTTCCATGTTGAAGTATTTTTAAGCATATTTACATGACACACCCTCTCCTTCTTTCTTCTATCTGGAGTATTTAATAAATAATTGACTTTAATTTCTTTTCAATCCTGTAAGGCTCACTAAACCTTGCCTTTAATGAGTCACCCAATACTGGTAACAGAACTAGCACTCTCTTCAGCAACAAAATTCCAAGCTGTAGCCTACCTTTCTGCTTTCACTTTCATCATTTGCTGTGATATATTTAAATGTTCCCTAGCCAACTAACATGCTCTGTCTAATCTCTCTCTGATTTTTGACACATAATCTAGGAGAGTCGTTTCTAAATTTTGACCCACCAATTTCTCATGAATCAATTTCAGTGGTCCCCCTACCTCATGGCCATAAACTAGTTCAAAAGGGCTAAAACCAGTCAATGCATTAGGAGCTTCTCTAATAGCAAATAACAAGAATGGAATTCCCCTATACTAATCCTGTGGATAATCCTGACAGTATGCTCTCATCATAGTTTTTAAAATTTGATGCCATCTTTCTAAAGCCCCTTGTGACTCCGGATGATAAGCTATTAACTTAAATTGTTTTATCCCCAAACTGTTCATTACTTCCTTAAACAAGTGTGACATGAAATTTGTACCCTGATCTGATTGTATTTCTTTAGATAAACCATACCTTGTAAAAAATTTAGATAACTCTTCCACAATCTTCTTGGTTGTAATATTTCCTAAAGGGATCGATTCAGGAAACCTGGTAGACACATCTATTATTGTCTGTAGGTACTGAATTTCCATTATTAATCTTAGGGAGGGGTCCTACACAATCAATCATGACCCTAGTATAAGTTTCTTCAAATGCTGGAATTGGGATTAAAGGTGCTGGGTTAATCACTGCTTGTGGTTTCCCTATCACATGTGTGATATGTTCTACAGAATTTGACTACATCTCTATGTAAACCAGGCCAATAAAAATGTTTCTGTGCCTCCAACTGTGCATTCCTCATTCCTAAATGCTCCCCCCACCCCACCCATTGGAATTTCATGAGCAATCCTCAGAATCTCATTTCGATGCCCGACTGGGATAACAATCTGATATACCTCCCTCCAGTTTTCATTTGCTGAGACATGATCCACTTCCTCATTAAAATATCACCCTCAAGATAATAACATTTTGGAATACATTTTGCCTCTGTTTCTGAGTAGGCCATCTGATATAACTGTTTTAATGACAAATCCTTTTTCTGCAACACAATTAACTTGAGCTAAACATCTCAACTGCCTTTTCTTATGCTGTGTCTTTCTGAACAACGTTATCAAACACAATGCCTGTTAACTGGATTTCAATACCTTCTTGCTGCCTTTGAATGCCTCTCCTTCTTGTTTTTCTTGTTTCATCCTATGAGCCTGTGATCTCCTTGTCACACAATCTGGAAACAATCTACGATAGTCTCTGTAGCACTTCTGTTTAAGACACCTCTACATGCTGCTCAACTACCATAGGCATCACCCACATTTGTGATCCAGCTGTATCATTGCCCAGAATAAATTGAACCCATGCAACGGGCAATTTTTCCACTACCCAACAGTCACTTCGCCTGTTTTCCACATACTCTTTAAATTTACCTTCCACAATAAAATAGGTTTAGCATCTCCACGAACCCCACTTATTATCACCTGTTCCTGCAATGCTCCCTCTGAACATGAAATATCACTATCACGCAACATTAAGGATTGACTAGCCCCTGTGTCTCTTAAAATTTTAAGATCTTTACCAATTCCACCTTGTACACATGGAAAGACTTTCCCTTCAGATACAAAATCTCTAAACATTCCTGCAACCTGCTCCTCAGAATTCTCTTGGGTAAATTGTGAATACGCTCCCATTTCTTTACCTATCACTGATTCTCCCTGTTTTACCTGTACACAAACCACTGGTTTTTCCAGTGCCTAAGCCTCAGAACCCACAGTATTCTTACTTCCAGTATTTTTCTGTACCCCTATAATTCCAAAAGATTTTCCCTGTGATTTCCAGCCCACTGATTTTGTGTGTCTAACTTTATTACATTGAAAACCCCTCAATTTTTGAATGTCACTTCTACCCTCTGCACTTCCCTTTTTATTCTGAGAAAAAACTTTCTGGGAAATTCCACCTACTCCTTCGCTTCCCTGACTACCCATCTGCCTGTCACCTTCCCACTTTCTATCCTTCTCTGATTTAAAAGGGTGACAAAAAATGTTTAGCTCTATGAACTAACTCATAATCATCAGCTATCTCTGCCGCTCGTCTTACCATTTTAACCCTCTGTTCCCCCACATGAGTTCTCACTACTGAAGGAATTAAATCTTTAAATTCTTCCAAAAGAATTACTTCACCAAGAGCTGCAAATGTTATCTCTATGTTTAATGCCCATATCCACCGGTCAAAATTACTTTGTTTTACTCTTTCAAACTCAACATAGTCCACTCTCCCAATTAGTCCATTTAATGCCACCTCCCCTAATTCCCACATTTACTGGTCTCCTCCCCTAATTCCCACATTTACTGGTCCCTCCCCTAATTCTCACATTTACTGGTCCCTCCCCTAATTCTCACATTTACTGGTCCCTCCCCTAATTCTCATATTTATTAGTCCCCTCCCCTAATTCCCACATTTACTAGGTCCCCTCCCCTAATTCCCACATTTACTGGCCCCTCCCCTAATTCCCACATTTACTAGTCCCATTCCCTAATTCTCACATTTAATGTTATCTTGTTACAAGTGTTCAAAGCGCCTACTGGAATGACCTAAAATAGAAACATGCTCCCAGAGCTCTGAAAATGTCATTGAGGCTTTTCACTAAAAAAAAGACCAGGTGAGTTTCACACTGCAGCCAATGAGACTGAACAAGTATGGGCACATCTTGATTATGAGCTGAAACAGTTTATTGTAACCCCGTAAAACTCACTGGCAAGGGCACATTTATAGTAAGCTTGGAAATGAAAATTCTCATCCTTGTTTACAATCACCACATAACCTCAACTCTCCCTATTTCTGTAAGCACTGCCATTTCAACAATGTTTTATGACATTAACAGGGCTAGCCATATAAATACTGTGGCCCCAAGAGCAGGTCTTTTGACGAATAACTCACCTCCTGACTCCCCAAAGCCTGTTCACCATCTACAAGGCACAGGTCAGGAGTCAGGAATACTCCTCATTTACCTGGATAAGTGCAGCTCCCACAACACTCAAGAAGCTTGAAACCACCCAGGACAAAGCAGCCCGCTTGATTGGCACCACACCCACAACATTCACTCCCTCCACCACCAATGCACAGTAGCAGCAGCGTGTGCCATCTACAAGACGCACTGCAGGAATTCATCAAGGCTCCTTCAACAACACCTTCCAAACCCATGACCACTACTATCTAGAAGGACAAGGGCAGCAGACACATGGGAACACCACCACCTGGTAGCTCCCCTCCCAGTCACTCACCATCCTGACTTGGAAATATATCGCCGTTCCTTCACTGTCGCTGGGTCAAAATCCTGGAACTCCCTCCCTTACAGCACTGTGGGTGTACCTGCACCACATGGTCCGTGGAGGTTCAAGAAGGCAGCTCACCACCACCTTCTCAAGGATAACTAGGGATGGGCAATAAATGCTGGGCCCAGCCAGCGACACCCACATCCTGTGAATGAATAAAAAATGAATGTTCTGAGGGCACTGTGCTCCTTCAATTCTGGACGTTGGCGACTGTGCCTTTAACTCTGAAAATCTATCTCTAATCCTCTCCTATCCTCCTCCGAGACCCTCCTTCAAGCCTGCCTCTTTGAAGAAGCCTGTCCTAATATCTCCTTATGTGGATGGGTATCAAATTTTGTTGGATGATGCTCATGCGAAGCACCTTGGACTGTTTTACGACATTAAAGGTGTTACATATGAATGCAAGTTGTTGTGACTCGAAAGGGCATGGATCAGGGATAGTTCCAATTCTCTCGTGAGGGTGGCTCCCATTGAGAGCAGAAGGCAGAGTCAGTCCTATGATGTGCAGCTTTGGGTGCCTTGATATGTTGAGTGGGTTTAAAATAAAAGGGATATGGGTGAATAGGAACAGGTGTAAGCCACTCAGCCCATTAAGCCTGCTCTAACATTCAATGAGGCCATGGTTGATCTGTACCTCAACTCCATTCACCTGCCTTTCCCCCATAGTCCTTGATACCCGACCCAATGAAAAACTATCCATCTCAGTCTTGAAAGTTCCAATTCTCCCCCAGCATCTTCAGCCTTTTAGGTGAATGTTCGCCCTTTAAAAGAGTTATCCGATTAGTTCCATTCCTCTGCAAATAGCCTGGCAAACTTCTCCTTTTCAAGAACATATCCAGTTTGTAGCAGGATTTGTGATGCCCTGGTAACGTCCCTACCTCTGGGCCAGAAGCTCCAGTTACAAGTCACACCCCTGGTGGTGGTGAAAGGTGCATTCATAATGCAACCAAACAGGTTGGTTATCAGCCTGTAAATTCTTCCAATGCTGGCAGGCGGTAGGAGTGGGAGAGTTTCCTGGACAGCCATACTTCAGAAGTCAACAGCAAACCATTGCAGTACTTTGCTGAGAATCATCATGGACCGATCCAATTGGGGTCCATGGTTGACAATGAAGGAGGAGGATCCAATTTGCAGAGAATTGGACAGAGCAAATGTCAGCTAATCTGAAACAATAAAAATAAGAGCATATGTAATAAGGCATTCAGGAGAAACTTCTTTATCCAGAGATTGGTTAGAATGTGAAACTTTCTATCACACAGAGTTGTTGAGGCAAATAGCATAGGTGCAGTTAAGGGGAAGCAAGATAAACATAAGGGAGAAAGGAGTGGAAGGATATGTTGATAGGGTGAGATGAAAGTAGGATAGGGGGAGGTTCATGTGGAGTATAAACACTGGTATAAACCAAAAGGGCCAAATAGTATTTCCATCACAGAAACAGGATATGTAATTCCCTTTTGAAAGTTACTACCATAACACAGTTTGTAACATAGGCTCCTGTGTATGTATGTGTGTGTGTGTATTGGGGGGGGCGGTGGGGGGGTGGGGGTGGGGGGTGGGGGGGGGAGGAGGACTTTCTGGCACCCGCCCCTGAATGACCTAGCTCCAATTTTAAAATTACCTCCCCTCGTACTTGATTCCCCCACCAGAGGAGAGTAAATTCAAATGAACTTAAATTCTTCCGTTTCTAAAGGGCAAGGTGCAGCAGGTACCACAACCTTTCCGGAAAGGGAGAGAAAGAATGTGGATTCCCTAAGGGTTATAGAAAATATTCATTTCTTCCAAAACATGCTGAACTATCCCGTGGACAAGCTTGATGTCAGCAGGCAGGCATCGTGAAACATCTCCACAAGTCAAACCCAAGAACCAGGCCAGAGAATGAGGGTTAATTCTAACTGTGGCAGCTTAAGAATTTAAATTCAGCTAACAAGTAAATCTTTGGAAATAAAAAAGCTGGTATCAGTAAAGGTGACCACGAAACCAGCGGATTTCCAAACAGGTATCGTTAAAATTGCTCTCGCACCCCCACCCCTCACCCACCGAGGAGCTAGATGTCTCCGTGAATGCTGGTGCATTGCTAATGGGATCTCTGCGAAGTAACTGCACATCCCATATTTTAATCACATTATGTCTGCCTATGGCTGCCCAATGCAGCATGAGGCTGCCTGGAGAAACTGCTTACTAAACTAGCTGATATCCAAAACAGAAATAGAAATTGCCGCGTCTCTATGTGGCTGATGAAACATAGAAAATAGGAGCAGTCGTAGGCCAATTGGCCCTTTGTGCCTGCTCCGCCATTCAATATGATCATGGCTGATCCTCTATCTCAACGCCATACTTCTGATCTCTCCCCATACTTCTTGACTTATTTAGTGTCTAGAAATCTATTTGCTTCTTAAATATATTCAGTGACGTGACCTCCACAGCCTTCTGTGGTGGAGAATTCCATAGGTTCACCACCCTCAAGAGTGAGGATGTTTCTCCTCATCTCTGTCCTAAATGGTCCAACCCGTCTCCCGAGACTGTGACCCCTTGCTCTAGAACCCCCAGCCAGGGGAAAAATCATTCCTCTATCCAGTCTGTCCAGCCCTGTCAGAATTTTATACATTTTGATGAGATCCCCTCTCATCCTTCTAAACTCCAGTGGATACAGGCCAAGTTGATCCAATCTCTCCTCATAATGACAATCCTGCTATCCCAGGAATCAGTCTGGTGACCGTTTGCTGCACTCCCTCTATGGCAAGTATTACCCAAAACTGCACACAATACTCCAGGTGTGGGTCCCACAAAGGCCCTGTACAGCTGCAGTAAGACATCCTTGTTCCTGTACTCAAGTCCTCTCACAATGAAGGCCAACATACCATTTGCCTTCTTAACTGCTTGCTGCACCTGCATGCTTGCTGTCAGTGACTGTTGTACAAGGACACCCAGGTCCCTTTGTACATCAACATATCCCAATTTATCACCATTGTCATTCTGTTTTTCCTATTGAAGTGGATAACTTCACACTTGTACATGTTATGCTGCATTTGCCATGTATTTGCCCACTCACTCAACGTGTCTAAATTTGCCTTGAAGCCTCTTTATATCCTCCTCACCACTCACATTTCCACTTAGTTTTGTGTTTGTCAGTAAATTTGGAAATATTACATCATCCAAATCATTGATATATATTGTGAATAGCTGGGGCCCAAGCACTGATCTCTGCGGTACCCTACAAGTCACCGCCTGCCACTCCAAAAAAGACCCATTTATTCCTACTCTGTTTCCCGGCTACTTAACAATTCTCAATCCATGCCAACATATTACCTCCATCCCATGTACTTTAATTTTGCACATAAAGTTCTTCTTTGGGACTTTATCAAAAGCTTTCTGAAAATATAAATATACCACATCCACTGGTTCTCCCTTATCTATTCTGCTAGCTACATCCTCAAAAAACTCCTTCGGGTTTGTCAAACATGATTTCCCTTTCATAAATCCATGTTGACTTTGTCTAATCCCATTGATATTTTCTAAGTGTCCTGTTATCACATTCTTATAACAGACTATAGCATTTTCCTTACTATTGAGGCTAACCGATCTGTAAATCCCTGTTTTCTCCCTCCCTCCTTTTTTAAATAGTGGGGTTATACTTGCCACCCTCTAACCTGCCAGGACTATTCCAGGATCTATAGAATTTTGGAAGATGACAACCAATGCAGCCAATATTTCCATAGCCACCTCCTTTAGTACCCTGGGGTATAGATTCTCAGGCCCTAGGGATTTATTGGCTTTCAGTCCCATTAATTTCTCCAATGCTATTTTTGTTTTACTAATACTATTTTCCTTCAATTCCTCCTTCTCACTAGTACTTCTGGGGAGTTATTTGTGTCTTCTGTGAAGGCAAAATTAAAGTAGTTCAGTTGCTCTGCCATTTCCATTTTGCACTATTATAGATTGATTTTTTTTAATCATTCATGGGATGTGGCATTGCTGGCTAGGCCAGCATTTATTTCCCATCCCTAATTGTCCTTGATAAGGTGGTGGTGAGCTGCCTTCTTGAACAGCTGCAGTCCATGCAGTGCAGGTACACCCAAAATGCTATGAGGGAGGGAGTTTCAGGATTTTGACCCAGCGACAATGAAGGAACGGCGATATAGTGCCAAGTCAGGATGGTGAGTGGCTTGGAGGTGGTGGTGTTCCCATGCATCTGCTGCCCTTGTCCTTCTAGATGGTACAGGTCATGGGTTTGAAAGGTGCTGTTTAAGGATTGGCCACTGTTCTGGGAGCTTGTGAAACATGGCTAGTGTGTTTGTCCATGAACTTCAATTATAAGGCTAGCAACCTGAGATCATTCTGAGGTGATGTATTAAGTGTCAGCTGTGATTCAAATTGGTGCTCAAGTCAGCAGGTTATGGGTTTAAGTCACACTCCAGAGACTTTAGCACAAAAACTAGGATGACATATAAGATCATAACATGAGCACGAGTAGGCAGTTGGTCCATCAAATCTGCTCTGCTATTCAATAAGATTATGGCTGATCCTCTTGCCCCAAAACCTTGACTCCCTTGTCGATTAAAAATCTTGTCAAAAATCAAAGATCAAAATTCAATGAGCTGGTCTCCACTGCTCTCTGAGGAAAGGAATTCCAAAAGTCTAATAACCCTCTGAGAAAAGAAACTCCTCCTCATCTCTGTCTTAAATGGAAAATCTTTTAGTTTTAAACTGTGCCCCTTATTTCTAGATTCCCCCACAAGGGCAAACATCCTCTCAGCATCAAGCCTCCTCAGGATCTTATATATTTCGATAAGATCACCTCTCATTCTTCTAAACTCCAATGAGTATAGGCCCAACCTGCTCAACTTTTCCTCTTAAGACAAATCCCTTCATTCCAGGAATCAGCCTGGTGAACCTTCTTTGAACTGCCTCCAATGCAAATATGTTTTTCCTTAAGGAGACCAAAACTGTACCTGGTACTGTAGGTGTGGTCTCATCAATACCACGCAGTTGTTGATGCACCATCTTCTTTGGAATAAAGGCCAACATTCCCTTTAGCTTCCTAATTACTTGGTGTATCTGCATGCTAGCATGTTGAGATTCATGTACAAGGACACCAAGATCCCTCTGTACTGCAGCATGCTGCAGTTTCTCTCCATTTAAATCTGACTCTGCTTTCCTAATCTTCCTGCCAAAATGGAGTACTGGTGGAGATACAATCTTTTGGATGAGATGTTAAAATGAGACACTATCCACTTCTCAAGCGGAGGTAAAAAATCCCATGGTATGAGTCAGAGCAAGTGAGTTTATCTGTTTAACATGTTGCTGATGTGGGAGTTTGCTGTGTGCAAATTGGCTGCTATGTTTCCTATGGTACATCGATGACTCTTGCAAAGGTGCTACATTGGCGAAAAAGTACTGCAAGTCTTTCCACGATACAAGCACAAATGGAGAAGGGTGAGGAAGTATGAAAGAGAACAGAACCTCACTTAACATTTTAATAAAAAATATTTCAATCCTGCCAATTAACTGTTCTTAATAGGTCTATAACCGAATAAGATTCACATTGAAGGTCACAAAGAAATGTAGATATAGACAATCAAATAAAAGTGCAGAATACCAAGATCCATTGTTGTGTAATGGAAATGTTGCCTTTGAAATCGGCTGAAGTAATTTGGATGGTGATGACTGCAATATTAGCATGATATGTTGAGTGGGTCTGTATTCTCTTCGGTTGAAAAGGGTTGAACTAATTGAGATGTTTAATGGATTTGATAGGATAGATGGAAACTATTTTCTTTGATTGGAGAGACTAGAACAAGGGGGAATGAACTTAAAATTATAGCCAAGCTATAAATCACGGGTGATGTCAACAAGCACTTCTCCACACATAAGGTAGTGGAAATCAGGAACATTCTCCCCCAAAATTGAGGCTGGAGGGCTGGTGGTGGTGTGGGGGGGGGGGGGGGGGGGGGGGGGTCAACAGAATACTTCAAAACTGGGGATTGTTATAATTGATAACCTCATAGTGAAGGCACCCCTACGTGGCAGCGATCATCATGATTGAATTTCACATTCAATTTGAGGGAGAGAAGAGTGGGTGCAAGACTAGTATTTTAAACTTAACATAAGGGCAATTATGAGGGCATGAATGCAGAACTAGCTAAAATGAACTGGCAAATGAGGTTAAGGGATAGGTCAATAGAGATGCAGTGGCAGACTTTTAAAGGGATATTTCAGAATACACAGAATATATACATTCCAATGAGAAAGAAGCTTCCAAGAGGAGGACCCACCATCTGTAGTTAACTATAAAAGTTAAATACAGTATCAAACTTAAATAAAAAACATGTAATTGCACAAAGCCGGGTGACAGGCCAGAAGATTGGACAGAATATAAAGAACAGCAAAGAATGACAATAAGGTTAATAAGAAGGGAAAAATTAGAGTATGTGAAGTAGAGTAGCTAGAAATATAAAGATGGCTAGTAAGAGTTTCTATAGATATTTAATTAAGAAAAGTTAAAGTGAGTGTTGGTCTTATAGAAAGTGCATCCGGAGAATTAATAATGGAAAATAAGGAGATGGCAGATGAATTGAATTTTGGATCAGTCTTCACCATTGAGGATACAAGTAACATCCCAGAAATAGCTGTAAATTAGGAAATGGAAGGGAAGGAGGAAATAAAGGAAAATCAACTGCCAAAGAAGTGGTATTGAGCAAATTGTTGGAGCTGCGGGCTGACAAATCCCCAGGTTCTGATAAGACTTCATCCTGGGGTCTTGAAACAAGTGGCTAGTGAGATAATTGAGGCGTTGGTTTTAATTTTCCAAAACTCTCTGGATTCAGTGGAGATTCCATTAGATTGGAAAATAGCAAATGTAATTCCTTTGTTCAAAAAGGGGAAGAGACAGAAATCAGGAAACTACAGGCCAGTTAGCTTAACATCTGTCATAGGGGAAATATTAGAAGCTATTAAATATATATAGCAGGGCATGGAGAAAAATTCAAAGTAATCAGGCAGTGTCAACATGGTTTTGTGAAAGGGAAATCATGTTTAACCAAATTATTGGTGTTCTTTGAAGGAGTCACATGCGCTGTGGTTAAAGTTGAATGTACTGTACTTAGATTTCCAGAAGTCATTTGATAAGGTTACTGGAGAAAATAAAAGCTCATGGCGTAGGGGACAACATATTGGCATGGATAGAAGATTGTTTCCTGTTAGCTAACTAGAGGGTAGCCATAAATGGATCTTCTCTGGTTGGCGGGATGTAGAGTGGTGTGCCACAGGGATCAGTGCTGGGGCCTCAACTTCTACAATTTATATAAATGACTTGGATGAAGGAGCTGAATGTTGTTAAATTTGCTGATAACACAAAGGTAGGTAGGAAAGTAAATTGTGAAGAGGACACAAGAAGGTTACAATGTGACATAGGTAGGTAAAGTGAGTGGGCAAAGATCTGGAAAATGGAGTCCAATGTGGGAAAATGTGAAATTGTCCATTTTGGCAGGAAGAATAAAAAGGAAGCTTATCTAAATGGTGAGAGATTGTAGAGCTCTGAGATTCAGACAGATCTGGGTGTCCTAGTACATGAATCACAAAACGCTAGTATGCAGGTGTAGCAGCTATTCAGGAAAACTAATAGAGTGTTATCATTTACTGTGAGGAGGAATTGATCACAAAAATAAGGAAGTTATGCTTCAGTTATACAGGGCCAAATCTCTATTGTGTACAGTATTGGTCTCCTTATTTAAGGATGTAAATGTGTTAGAAACAGTTCGGAGAAGGCTTACTAGACTAATACCAGGAATGGGCGGGTTGTCTTATGAGGAAAGGTTGGGCAGGTTAGGCTTGTATCCACTGGAGTTTAGAAGAGGGAGAGGCGACTTGATTGAACCAGTTAAGATCCTGAAGAGGCTTGTCAGAGTGGGTGTGATGTTTCCTCCTGTGGGAGAATCTAGAACTAGGGTCACAGTTTAAAAATAAGGAGTTGCTCATTTAAGACAGAGATGAAGAGAAATTTTTTCTCTCAGGAGGCCGTGGGTCTTTGGAACTCTCTTCCTCAAAAAGCGGTGGAAACAGGGTCTTTGAATATTTTTAAGGCAGAGCTAGATAGATTCTTGCTAAACAAGGGGGTCAAAGGTTAGGTGGGAATGTGGAGTTGAGGCTACAATCAGATCAGCCATGATCTTATTGAATGGCAGAGCAGGCTTGAGGGGCCGAGTGGCCTCGTTCAGTTTCTATGATGCTCTCAAGTTTCAGCTTAAGGCACGAGCTTCAGAGCTGAGTCAAAGTTCATGTGAGGGTACCGAGTAAATTAAGAAGAACCAAGGTACCACAAATTATACCCGCTGTCTGAAAGGCTTTCTGGCCCCAATGACCATTTCTTGGGGCGTATTTCCTTCTATCTTACGGCCGCAGCTTGCCAAGCTAACGCTAATTGTATCGAATTTCAGAGATTGGATCATATCTGGAATATGATCTCTGATAAGCAGTATTAGCTGGCCAAAATGTGAGTGCTGAATATGTGCCAGGGTAAACAATACCAGCTTCGGGAGGCATTGTTTATGCCAGGGCTGAACCAATTCAATACAAACAGGCGCCAGACTCAAGACCTAATCTTCCCGCCTACCTCCAATGCCACGGCCCAATCCATTTGTTCTGTCCTCTCTATGACCCAAATAGCTGCTCAGATTAAAGAATAGATTGGTGTATTGTAGATCATTAGATCTCACAGCAGCTCAGATGGGAACGATACAAGTCTTTTTTTACAAATTCAGAAAACAAATTGGGTGTGTGTAACTGGAGTAACGAGTACACCAGGGGTCTGCAACCCGTGACTCATTAAGGACTCAAGTGTGGTTCACGACTATTATCGATCAAACCCATTTTGATGGCAATTTAATGGCTTGTTTCATTATTCTAAATGTTTGTTAACGTTACACTTGTGATAAAATATCATTCGGATTAGGGGGTGGGGGGTGGAAGGTCCCCTTCTCCAAGGGCATTGTGCAAATAAGTTGGTTTCCTGAAACAATACAGCATCTTTCATGATCATTTTGTCTTACGCTAGCCTAAAAATGAAAAGATCACTTCAATTCTAACAATCCAACTATCATAATTAGCCATCGGGTTTGAACTCAAGGCCTCTATGTGACTGGTCCAGTAACATACACTTAAATTATGGGCCCAGAAGAGGAGTTGTTGAGGTGAAAGCAAGCACTTGGTGTCAAAGACGCAAGAATGAGAAGCAGAAGTTCCAATTTAAATTGGGGGAAATAGAGAGCAATTTCTACTGAACATAATACACACACACACACAATGTTCTTTCATCAGCTTTTAATTTTTCACAAAAGTTAGTTACATTAATATTGAAATATTACACATAATTCAAAATAGTGTACGATTCAATATTTGAAGTTGTCTTTTTATTGTTAACACTGGTGCTGTTATTTTTTTATTACGTTGTCCATTCCTGGCACATCTGGAGTGCATTCTGAGCACACACCATGTAACGTCATAGTGCTGCTGCAGTCATTGCATTGGGCAAAGCAACATTCAACGGAGACACACTTTATAAATGATTACAGAAATTATATGAAGAAAATTTGGTCAGTTTATGAATTGGTTGTGGAATATTCTAATAGCCCCTCACACACATGCAATACAGATCAGTGCTGTAGGGATGTACAAGGGTTAGACACCAGTGCAGGTCCGCCATGTAACCCCAACGTGCATCTGTTGCCAATGAGATAGAGTAAAAATAAATTCACATAATACCCTGTGCAGATTGGAAGCCCTTTGAACGTTCAGATCAGATAGGAAAGAATCGCATAGTAACAACACAGGTGCACACTTCCAAAGACATTTTCAAATAGGTTATGTTTTAAAGCTATAGAGCCACTAGACTTGGAGATTCACGACCTTGGTTTGGGAGCTCTCACTCAATAGAGTGAGGACTGGGCGCTTTGAAATGTTACTTGCTTGGTATCCAAGCAACGACACTGCATTCAGAGAGGAAAAGTCGTGAAGTGCTCCTAGCTTGATTAACAGCACAATTGCAGCAAGATTTGTTTCACCAAATTTGGAATGTTTTCCCCTTCGAATCGTATTTGCATGAGGAAACCCTCATGTTATTTTCAAAAACATCTAAATTCCCTGCAACAGCGAAACAAACCGCATCAAAATAATAAACCTCTTGTGTGCTTGAGTTTTCTGCAGTTATATGAAGTAGGCATTAAGCGAAGAAATTGTCAAACCAAAAAAAACCAAAAAAGCAGAAACTAATCAATGCGGTGATCTTAGGGGCCACATGATTTCCAGTTTTAGAAAAGTTGGACAATTAAAATAGTTACACAATATTGTCCTTCTCACTTCTGACTACTTGGGGCAGCTTCTTAGCAACAAAAGCAAAGAATCAGGCTCTGTGCTTAGTACCCTTGTGGCACTTTATCTGTGACACTTGCTTGCAATTCCAGCCTTCAGTCAGAACATTGCTGAAGCACTTCAGCTTGTCAGGTTGTTTCAATCTCAGCTGAAAGGTACTGGGCAGGGTGGGGAGGGGGGATAGGGGCCTTTACTTATTGTCATTTGTGAATGATGCAATTCAGAGTCTTGATACGATGTCTGTTCTCGACAGAGCCTGCTTGAGGCTTTCGTCTTCCCCTTTGAAATTGCTCCAAAATAAGTCATGCTCTCTCCCCACATCACCCAACTTAAACCCAGCAGCATCTTAAACACAAATTTAAAAACAAAGATGATCCAAAACTCAGCAACGCATTTAGTTCAATAGTAACATAGTTCTCACACAGACAATGATGAAAAATTGAAGAACAATCTGTCCTTATTCCACAGTCGTGTCCCATCAGTGAAGCTAACAGTTAGGCAACAAACGCAGTCAAATTGTACTTGGCTAGTCATACTTTTGTTATTAGTGGAAAGATCTTTTACTAAACTGAATTATGACTTTGTCTTATAATTGGCAAGTGTACTTTTTAAAAGCTGCTTCTCTCCTGGCTGTTAGTTACGAGTCTGAAGCTGGAGGTGGGAAAGCTGAACCAGGGTGACATTGGTTACTGATTTAAACCCCTTGTCTAGAGTATGAATTTTATGAACTAAGAGAATGGTCACTGTGATTTATTGCACAGGAGTGGGAGGGTGATGGGGGAGGGGAAGGGTAGTGTTGGGAGAAAGAGAAATCTTTCTGGACTTAACATTTGGTCCATGTGTCTACAGTAATGACCTTCAGACTTTCCTGTATGACGTTCACCTGCAAATAATACAAAATTAAAAGTCCAGAAGGTGGTATTAACAACCCAAAGACACACATAATATTACTGCATTAGTACCATCAACCATTGGTACCAACAACAGGAACTTTATGTCAACATTGCAATTGACAAGGCATTCATCTCATGGCTTCCCTGGAAAATCCCTGTGCAATCCTCACTGGCATGTACTGAGAAATTTAGCTTGCTTTCAACATCACCCTTAACTGGATTGATGGCAATGCTGACTGTATGAAATTACTCTTAATCATAGCTCAGTCTCTTAAAAGACAGAACGTAGCTGGGATAAAGGCACTGGGCTCATTAACACTAAGGGGTGCAGTCTACAGGGCTACTGGGGAACTGTTTGCTACACTGATGTAACATAAAACCACCTCCTCATGAAAGTCCCATCCCAAATCAATAAACCCTCAGGGAACCACTGAGCTGGAAAATATTAGGAACCTGGAATGCTTGGTTCCCTTGGCTAAAGTGGATAGAATGGCAGATTTTACAATACATGAGAATACCCCAGATAGTGGCCTGTTTCATTTCTTTACAAATACAGATGGACAGGCTGTGTGTTGCAGGTCCTATTTCACAGCAGCTAACAGGTGGTAATATGGGGTGATGGACCATTGGCTGGAGCTTTCAAACCTTCACATTACCACGTAAGGTGACATTTGGCTTGCTGAACTGGAGATGTACCAGAATTGAGGCCAATTCACCCCTTGCATCAGGCCATGGGCTTTAGACACCCATGAAAAAATAACTTTAGTGCACTGCCTGGAGGGCAGCCTGGAATGATATGTAACCTGCATGATCAGAATTGACATGGTGAAGTGAAGTGTGATGGGAAAGGGCATTAAGGAGAGGGGAAAAAGGCCAATCAAGTATAAATCAAGTACAACAAAATCCAGGCCTGAATATTAACATGACCACAAGAGCAGGGCTGCCAAATTCATAAGTAATGTATGTGGGGGCCACATTTCCAGCTTCATAAATAAACTCACCCATGCCCTGAAATTCTGCTGGGTACTCGCCCAATCTCCTGCTGCCTCCCTGGGGAATTCCTATGGAAATGGCATTTACATTTTCTGATGATCCCCTGATGGGTTTGGCTGCAGAACGGGAGAATCCCCATTGAATTGTAGGACTCTAATGAAGGACACAAATTTTAGCTATAAAACTCCAATATAAAAGGTTACTGAAAGAAGAGCAAACACGATATGCAGTTTAAATATAATCCAAACGCACGCACACGATTTTCAGTTTTTTCTGTGACCAGCACAAACTGATTAAACTCTTAGAAAACAATAGCCCTATAGTGTTTTCCACCCCCACTGTTACTGTTTAACTGGTTACTGAGCGGGGCAGCGATGACATTCATTCTCACTCAAATTGCACAGTCCTGGAGTCACCCCGACTAGCCCTCCACACCCAGCTCAACTTCAAAATATCTCACACAATACTGAAATTTGGTAACCTGCTGTATGAATGGCATTAAAATGATCAGGAGGAAAGTGTCAGAGTAGGAGATGAGGGGAGATGATAGGAGGGGTATGGTTCCATTGTTCTTCACCCCACCCACCATCCCCCCACAACTGTTTGGGGATGAGCTACGTAAGTCCCCCGCTCCCAAGATCTGGAATGGCCTCTGCGTGCCCTTCATTGTATGTGTTTGCAACTCTGTGTTGAGGTATTGCTCATTGCACACCTCTGGTGTTGAGGGCCCATGGAGAGACTTAATCGTAAATCTTGTGAAACAAATTCTTTAAACCATTAGACGGGCAGAATTGACAGCAAGACGCAAACAGAAAAATGTTATAAGGAACAGTGAAGCAGTGAGTTTCAGTCCATAATTTGTTCAATATTTTGGCCACGTATACAAAATCCAAAAGAAGATTAGCTGCTCTCAGATTAAATCGGTTATCAGAGTGTTATTAGAGACCACCCAAACGTCATCATACAAGCTGCAATATTCCTTATTTCCCCTTGTACATAATAACCTCCCATGTTATTCTACTACACCTGGCAGCATTTTAAAAAAATAAATACAAAAACTCAGCATGATTGAAATTTATCAGTGTGTTTCTTCTCTTCATGATTCAGTTCAAACCTTTTTACTCATGAACACTTGCTCCACAGAATCAGATGAAACAGCTCTCAGTGCTGAAGAGCAGCTTGCTCTTTACCAGAGATTTTAATTTCTGAAGTTTTTTAGTGCTTCTTAGGAGGAGGTTCCACCCAAATAACAGGCCACACACCAAGCAGAAACTGAAATTTAAAAAAAAAATCATTTAATATTAATGAAAGAAAGTAGAAAATGCATTGTTATAATACCTTTCACCACCAATCCCAAAGTATTTTACAGTCAATGAAGTACTTTTGAAGCACAGTCAACTGCTGTAATGTAGAAACCGGTGACAATCAATGTGCACACAGCAAGCTCCCACTGCTTCTGGCTTTTATCACATTGCTGATGTATTGCAGTGATGTTGGTTGAGAGATCAATGCTGGTCCAGGACCTGTGGAAAACTCCCCCGATCATCTTCAAACTAGTGCCACTAGGTCTTGTGGACGAGGCCTCACTTTAACATCTCATCCGAAAGACGGAATCTCTGACAGTGCAGCACTCCCTCAGTACTGCACCAGAGTGTCAGCCTAGATTATGTGCTGAAGTCTCTAGAGTGGGACATGAGCTTACTGGCCACAAGAAGAAGAAATGAAGGACACAATTTCACCCACCCAATCTCTCCTCCTAACTGCAATTGTTCCATTTGTGGGTGTGCCTGTAAAACAGGGAACTAATGTCCAGGACCTACTTTCCGTTTTGATTTGTTTTGAGAGAGTCTGGGCTGATCTGGGTACGTGATCTTGACAGAGCTGAGGTACAGCACTACTGCTCTCCTCCTTTTGTTATTCAATGACAGACAGCAAAAATAATATAATTAGAAGGCAGGGTAGCCCCAGCATTCATAGTGCAAGTGAAATGGCCCTTCAAAATTAGGGCACTTGCCAATCCTGCATAGCTTATTCTCACCCCGCACTTCTGTGAAGATGCTTACCCAAAACTCTGCTGGCTGTCTCTTGATTCGCACCAAGTCCCTTTCACCCATCACCCATACTCACTGACCTATATTGGCCTCCAGCCCATAGACCTCGAATTTAAAATTCTCATCCATGTGTTCAAACCCTTCCATGGCCTTGTCTCTCCCCACCTCAGTAAGACCTCTGTGTTGCCCCAATTCTGCTTCATGCATTCCTGAGTTTCATTGCCTCAATATAGGTGATTATGCCTTCAGCTGCCTAGACTCTAAATTCTGGAATTCCCTCCCAAAACTTTTAGAGCCTCTCTCTGGGACTTACTGCCTGGAGTCCCGGTTTCTGATGCTGCTGGCTTTCTATCCCTGTTATTCAAGTTATTCAGGTCCCTAGTCAAATTCTTTACTCTGCGGCTGTTGGCGCTATACTGTCTTGGAGTGACAGGTGCTGATACTGAACGATAACAGTGGAGCAAAGTCATTCCTGACAGCGCTGACTTCCTCGCTGGGCAAAACAATTCAACAGATGTGTTTAGTAAAGAAACACAGAAGAAAAACAAAGTACAAGCCAGAAAAGGATGCTTTGGATAAGACAACTATGGAGTGTCAGGTGGAGTTCTCCTCTATAAGAAACTTTGGGGGTTGGTACTGGGAGCAATCTCTGTGTGCAAATGAGTCACTTTATTTCAACGTTAATGTTTTAGGTCTGTGACTTTTTATCTGAACTGATGAAAAAAAAATCACAGACCTTAAGCATTAACTCTGTTTTTCTCTTCACCGATGCTGCCAGACCTGCTGAGTATGTCCAGCTTTTCCTGTCCTCACTTCAAATTTCCAGTCCTCATAGTATTTTGCTCTTGTACTTTTTAATCAATATTTGTTGTGAGAGCTTTTGGAAGAGATGATTTCATAAAGGCACCTCAAAACAGTGATAGCAAACATTGAGGCAGATTCGCATTATTCCCCAATTTTTGATGCCCAAAGCTCGTCCCTTGAGTTTTTGACACCCTGGTTTCCGATGCACAATGCTGGTCAAGGGAGAGTTAGGCCAAGGTTTTCTTTTAAGGACTGAACCTTGAATCTGCTGATCTCTGGTAGTTGCTGAACAAAAGTGAATTTCCAACATAGTATGTTTTTGAACTCACTAGCACAAGCAGTAGCTCACCACCACCTCCTCAAGGGCAATTAGGGATGGGCAATAGATGCCCACATCCCATAAATAAAAAAAAGCTGAGGCGAATAGCATAGATTCATTCAAGGGGAAGCTAGATAAAACACGAGGGTGAAAGGAATAGAATAGCATTGAAGTAACTCGGAGAAGGATCATGTGGAACTAAACCCTGGCAATGCCCAGCTGGTCAACATGGCCCTTTTTTGTGCTGTGCATTCTAGGTAATACCATGTAATTTACATAGTGCACAGTTTTATGCTGCATCTCATTAAATTTAAACAAGCCATGTTCCAGGTGTAACTGGCCTTACTTTTCTGTTCCTTTCTTCTGCTCAGTGTTGCCACTTGTTCACGAACTCTTGCATTTCAATACGGACTTTAGAAAGAATTGGCAAACACATTCGAGGAAAACATTCACAGAACTTTATATTGTGCCTTTTTTCTTTTACATATAAAATATCTTCTGCCCCTACCTCCTGAAGGTGCTGACTCCTGCTGGACTATAAACCCATCGGCATCAGTGGCCTCTGCTACAACTAGGCAAGTAGGGAATGGGGAATTAATGCCGCCTTGTCCATGTCATTTACATCCCAATGAAACACATTTAAGCAAGAGGAAATCCTTAGCCTAAAGAATTTTGCATATTGTGCTTTATCCTGACTACGATTTGTATTTACCCAGCATAGCAGGACAGTTGACTCAAAGCATGGTTGGAAGTTTCAGTAAAGTGCACAAAATCCAGACCAGAAGGTGCGGCTGAGCTGCTGAAACATCCCACCACCAACTTTCACCAGTATGGCTCCCAAAGTATCATGAATGCAAATATTATAAACTAGGGTTGTACTCCCTAGCTTTTAGGAACGTTTTCAAGGTAGTAAGGGAAACAGATAGCTTCTCTCTAGCTACACTATTTCCATTGCTCAGAGAGTCCAGGACTAGGCGACATGGTCTAAAGTCAGCACTGAAGTGCTGCGTTGGGGTGCAGTAGAGAGCTTCATTTGGAGATTGGTGACTGAGGGAGTTTAAGGGTTGAACTCTATCTAAAGTCTAGTCTTTCTTTAATTTAGCAATTAACTAAAAGTTGCTGTTAGGGTTGGAAGAAGGTGAGTTTTAGTCCAGCCTTAAAATAGGGCTCATACAGGCTCTGCTTGCAACTGCAACTAGTTAATCAGGTTTTCAGATGCTAGATTCAGAGAGTATAAAAGTAGGCTATCTTATGGTGTTGACTTTGTCTGCACTGGAATGCTGTGTTTGTCTGCAGTAGAGTGCTTCAGTTGAAGTTTGGTGACAGGGAGTTTGGTGAGAAGGGAGGTGGTACTTTCTTTTTCAACCTTTCCTCAGAAAGAAGAGCGGTGGCCTTGGTAAATAGGAACTAGTCAGTAAATTACAGAAGTATAATATTTTTAAAGGTCCTATACTTGGATTTAACTGAGATGTGCCAGGAATAAGGGAAATTTAAGGCCAATACAATACAGTGATATAAATAATCCAAAGTAGAATATAGTTAACGTAAGGGGAATAAAGTTAAGGCATAGAAGGGCAGCTCAGTCAAGTGGAATAAGTATCCTCTAATATGTGCGAAGTCATGGACACTACTGGGTGTCCTAGTTGAGCACATGTGCAGGAAATGCTGCCAGCTGCAGAAACCTGAGCTCCGGGTTTCAGAGCTCAAGCGGCGGCTGGAGTCACTGTGGCGCATCCGCGAAGCTGAGAGCTACGTGGTTAGCACGTTTAGACAGGTGGTCACACTGCAGCTTAAGGGCCTGGAGACAGAGAGGGAATGGGTGGCCACTAGGCAGTCCAAGAAAAGTAGGCAGGTAGTGCAGGAGACCTCTGGGGTCCCACTCACAAATCAGTTTTCCATTTTGGAAGCTGGTGAGGGTGCTGGTTCCTCAGAGGAGTGCAGTCAGAGGCAAGTTTGTGGCATCATGAGCGGCTCGTTGTATAGGAAGGGAAGGAAAAGAAAGGGACAGCGACAGTGACAGGGGATTCATTAGCTAGGGGAACAGACAGGCGTTTCTGTGACCGTAGATGTGACTCCAGGATGGTATGTGACCTCCCTGGTGCCAGGGTCAAGGATGTCACAGAGCGGCTGCAGGATGTTATTCTGGGGGAGGGTGATCAGCCAGAGGTCATGGTCCACATTGGGACCAATGACTGAGGTAGGAAGGGAGGTGTGGTCCTGCAGTCTGAATTTAGGGAGCTAGGTAAAAAATTAGCAAGCAGGACCTCTAATGTAGTAATCTCCAGATTGCTCCCAGTGCCTGGTGCCAGTGAGTACAGAAATAGGAAGGTAAGGTAGATGAATGCATGGCAGGAAAGATGGTGCAGGAGGGAGTGCTTTAGATTCCTGGGACACTGGGACTGGCTCTGGGGGAGATGGCACATGTACAAGCCAGACGGGTTGCACCTGAACAGAGCTGGGACTGAGATCCTCACAGGGTGTTTTGCTAGTGCGGTTGGGAGGACTTTAAACTAACTCCGCAGGGGTGTGGGAACCAAGAAAAAAACATTAGAGAAGAATACCAGGGTGCACAAAATACTGGGAGGGACAGATAGCACTAGTATAGAGAAAAGTAAGTTAATAGGTAAAGTCGGGGTAAGGGAGAAAGTAACAAAATCTAAATCAGGGTTACGGTGCATGTATGTGATGGAACGATGTATAGTAAATAAGATTGGGGAGTTACAGGCGCAGATTGTCATGTGGAAATATAATGTTGTGGTGATAACAGAGAACTGGCTGAAGGAAGGGCAGAACTGGGTGTTAAATATTCCTGGGTACAAGGTGTTCAGAAAAGATAGGAAAGGGGGAGGGGTGGTGGTATTGGTTAAGGAGAGCATTGCAGTGCTGGAGAAAGAGGATGCCCCAGAGTGTTCAAGGACAGAATCAATTTGACTAGAGCTGAGGAACAAAAAGGGTGCAATTACATTGCTCGGTGTAGTCTGTAAACCACAAAATAGTGAGAAGGATGTAGAGGAACAAATCTGCAGGGAAATTACAGAGAGATTCAGGCATTATAGAGTAATTATAATGGGGGTCTTTAATTACCCGAATGTAGACTGGGACAGTGGTAGTGTAAAGGGCAGAGAGGGGCAAAAGTTCCTAGATTGTGTTCAGGAGAATTTTCTACAGCAGTATGTGTTCAATCCAACAAGAAAAGATGCACTGTTGGACCTGATTCCTGGAAATGAGCTGGGCCAAGTAAATCAAGCGTCAGTAGGGGAACATTTAGGAGACAGTGATCATCATATTGTACGTTTTAGGATGATGATAGAAAAGGACGATAGGCAATCCAGAGTAAAAATAATTAACTGGACAAGAGCCAACTTTGATGGGCAAGAACAAAGCTGGGTCAGATAGACTGGAACGAAAGACTGGCAGGAAAAACTGTAGTTGAACAATGGGCTACCTTCAAAAAAAAAAATTGGTTTGGGCACAGTCAAGGTATATTCCATTGAAAGGAAAAGGTAGGACAAACTAGTCCAGAGCTCCCTGGATGAAAAATAAGATTGAAATTAAGATAAAGAAGAAAATGTGCGCTTATGACAGGTGTCAGGTAGAAAATACAATTGAGAACCGAGAGGTAACCAAGAGGTATATAGAAGGGTCAGAGGGGAGGTGAAAAAGCATATTAGAGAAGTGAAGAGGGAATATGAGAAAAGACTGGCAGCCAACATAAAGGGGAATCCCAAAGTCTCCTATGGACATATAAATAGCAAAAAGGGTGGTAAAAGGAGGAGTAGATCCGATTAGGGACCTAGAAGGGAATTTACACATGGACAAAGGGGCCATGACTGAGGTATTAAATGAATATTTTGCCAAGGAGGTAGAGGCTACCCAGTCCAGGGTGACAGACAAGGAAACTCCGTCATTAGAAAGGTCCAAAATTGATAAGGAGGAAGTGCTGGATAGACTGTCGGTATTTAAGTTGACAAGGCACAGGGACTGGATGAGATGCATCCAAGGATATTGAAGGAAGTGAGAGTAGAAGTTGCAGGGGCACTGGCCATAATCTTTCAGTCTTCCCTAGAATCAGGGGTGGTGCCAGAGGACTGAAGAATTTCAAACATTATGCCCTTGTCCAAATAAGGTTGTAAGAATAAGCCAAGCAAATACAGACCAGTCAGTTCAAGTTCAGTGGTAGGCAAGGTTCTAAAAACAATTATTTGGGATAGAATTAGTAGTCACATGGAAAAATATGGGTTCATTAGGAAGAACCAGCATGGACCTCTAAAGGGGAAATCGTGTTTAACTAACTTGGAGTTTTTTGAAGAGGTAAGAAGAAAGGTTGTTGAGGGCAATGCTGTCGATGTACACGGACTTTGAAAAGGACTTTGACACAGTGCCACACAACCAACTTGTGAGAAAAGTTATGGCTCATGGAATAAAAGGGACAGTAGCAACGTGGATACAAAATTGGCTGCAAAATAGGAAGCAGAGAATAATTGTCAATGGATGTTTTTCGGGCTGGAGGAAGGTTTGCTGTGGAGTTCCCCAGGGGTCGGTATTAGGACTGTTGCTTTTCCTGATATATATTAATGATTTAGATCTTGGTATACAGGGGGCAATTTCAAGGTTTGCAGATGGGAATGTTGTGAACTGTGACGAGGACGGTGTGGAACTTCAAGAGGACTTGGACAAGTTGGTGGAGTAGGCAGATAGATGGCAGATGAAGTTCAATGTGGAGAAGTGTGAGCTGATGCATTTTGGTAGAAAGAGCATGGACAGACAAGATAAAATAAGGGGTGGAACTTTGAAGGGGGTGCAGGAGCAGAAAGACTTGGGCATATTTGGGCATGGATCATTAACGGTGGGAGGACAGGTGGAGAGAGCAGTTAATAAAGCATATAGCTTCCTGGGCTTTATTGATAGGGGCATAGAATACAAGAGCAGGGAGGTTATGCTGAATTTATACAAGACCCTTGTTAGACCTCAGCTGGAATATCATGTACAGTTCTGGGTACGATATTATAGGAAGGATGTGAACACATTGGAGAGAGTGCAGAAGAGGTTTACGAAAATGGTCCCAGGGATGAGAAACTTCAGCTATGAGGATAGATTGGAGATGTTGGGACTGTTTTCCTTGGGGAGGAGAAAGCTGAGAGGAGACTTGATAGAAGTTTTCAAAATCATGAGAGGGCTGGACAGAGTAGATAGGGAGAAGCTGTTCCCACTCGTAAAAGGATCAATAACGAGAGAGGGTACAGATTTAAAGTGATTTGCAAAAGAAGCAAATGTGATGTGAGAAAAAACTTTTTCACACGAGTGGTTCGGGTCTGGAATGCACTGCTTGGAAGTGTGGTGGAGGCAGGTTCAATTGAGACATTCAGGAGGGCATTAGATGATTATTTGAATAGAAACAAGGTGCAGGGGTATGGGGAAAAGGCTGAACAATGGCACTAGGTCATAGTGCTCATTAGAGAGCTGGTGCAGACACAATGGGCCGAATGGCCTCCTTCTGCGCTGTGAAGATTCTGTGAAATGTTAGTTAGATCTTTCAGGAGTGAAATTAGGAAACACTTCTACACACAGAAGTGGGCAAAAGTTTGGAACCATCTTCCACAAACAGCGACTGATGCTTGGCCAATTGCTGATGCGAAATCTGAGACTGATATATTTTTGCTCACCAGAGGTATTAAGGGATATGAAGCAAAGTTGGGCGAATCGATTTAGTGCACAGAACAGCCAACTGACTTACTCCTATTCCTACAAGATGATGGTTATTTTCGTGTCTATACACGTAGGAAACCATTCTTCCTCCTTAACAATAACAAAACCTTGGGAAAATATTACCTTGTTTTACAAAACAAAACTGAAACTTAAGGCCACTAATTGGCACATCACTCGTCATGACTTACCTTCACTTTAGGTCTATATTTCAAGTATAGAGTTCTTGTATACATACTGAAAAAGATAGATAAGAAACTTGGATCAGAGTTAGCAGTACATAAATACGCATCAGCAGTTGATACCTGTGAGGATTAAATCACGATAAGTACCAATGCATTGGTCATCATTATTGTGTTTGGCTGTTCTCAGCAAGGTTTTAATGTTGCAATAGTGTCTGACACAAACCAGATTCATTGCCAAATGTTCAGTTGTGCGCACCAGGGCTATGAAGAAATACGGGTTGCAACACAATTTGCCTAATTTCCAGTTAATTCCTCTTCCGAAGGCATGCTGAGACACTGTTCTGTGGCTAAATGTCATTCTCTGGATGGTGCATTACAAATATTTTTGATTTAGGAAGAATCCAAGTTTTGATTGTAAGATGAGATGTTAAACCGAGGCCTGTCAATCTTCTCAGACGGGTGTAAAATGTCATTAAAAATGCCCTCTGAACAAAGGCAATTAGGGGTGGGCAATAAATGCTGGCCTAGCCAGCGACACCTACATTCCACGAGCAAATAAGTTTTAAAAAACCATACGCACTACTTCATATGAATTAGGAGGAGTAGGCCACTCAGCCCCACGAGCCTGCTCTGCCATTCAATAAGACCATGACTGATCCGATTGTAACCTCAACTCCACATTCCAGCCTACGCCCAATATCCTTTCACTGTCTTGCTTATCAAGAATCTACCTACCTTTAACTTAAAAATATTCAAAGACTCTGCTTCTAGCACCTTTTGAGGAAGAGTTCCAATGATTCACCACCCTCTGAGAGAAAAAAATTCTCATCTGTCTTAAATGGGCAACCCCTTATTCTTAAACAGTGGTTTCTAGTTCTAGTTTCTCCCACAAGAGGAAACATCCTCTCCACATTCACCCTGTCAAGACCCTTCAGGATCGTATGCGTTTCAATCAAGTCGATGAGCTGGGGAGTTCTTGCAGGTGTCCAGGCCATTATTTATTTCTCATTCAAGATCACTGAAGAAAGATTCTAATTATTTAGTTGTTTGGTAGCACAGAACTCGAGTGTTGCTGAAAAAGAGAGACATTTTTTGTCAAAGCTTTTCATCTTGCACTCATCAGGACAATTTGCAAGAATACCAAATGTAAAGAGAACAACAATTTATACTGTATGAAAAGAGAGTGCTGATTGGTTGGCAAGTGGACTCTGATTGGTGGAGGCATTGCCATGGAGAATGCATCAGTTGGAAGTGACTGTCAGTTAACTGCTAAGTATGGTTTGAAATTTAAACCAGGTTGCTTGATCCTGATTGATCAAGGCATTGCCCTGAGAAATGAGTCAGCCAATGACCATCACTTATTTTGTTTAGCTGAAACAGACTCAATGTGTGTACATGTTCTTTCTTTTTGCAAAGAACAGGGCTCTGTGTATTAATATATGTAGCTTCTAGTACACACAAATGCGCCACACGTTTAGCTAAACAAAATAAGTAACAGTCATTCGCTGTTTCATTCTTAGGACAGTGCCTTGACCAATCAGAGTCAAGCTTCCTGGTTTAAATTTCAAACAATGCTTGGCAGTTAACTGTTAGTCACCATCAACTTGTGCATTCTCCACAGCAACGCCACTACCAGAGTCCACCCCGTTAATCAGCACTCTCTTCTCCTACGGTATAAATTGTCATTCCCTTTACCTTTGGTATTCTTGTAATTGTCCTGCTGAGTGCAAGACAAAAAGCTTCAACCAAAAAAAGTACTTTTTCAGCTGTAATTCTGCGTATTTTCAGTGCTATTCGTGGGAGTTAACTGAGCACAAATTGGTGCTGCATTTCCTACATTACAACAGTGACTATATTTCAAAAGTACTTCATGAGCTGTAATGCGCTTGGAGGCCATGAAAGGTTCTACATAAATGCAAGTCGCTTCTTATTTGATATTTACACAGATACACTTTGCATCAGGGACCAGCGATATGGATCACGATGGGGAAACCCAGTAAACTCCCCCCTACCCCTCAAGCAGAGATGGTGCTGCACCGGTAATGCCACTGGGCTAGTCATCCCAAGGCTCAGGCTAATGCCCAGGGGACATGGGTTCAAATCCAAACACGGCTGTTGATGGAATTTAAATTCAATTAATAAAATCTGGAATTGAAAGTTAGGTTCAGCAAAGGTAACTATGGAACTATCATTGATTGTTGCAAAAATCCTTCTGGTTCACTAATGTCCTTTAGGGAAGGAAATCTGCCATTCTTACCTGGTCTGGTCTGCAAGTGACTCCAGACCTACAGTAATGTGGTTGACTCTTAACTGCCCTTTGAAATGGCTTAGCAAACTACTCAGTTCAAGGGCAGTTAGGGATGGGCAACAAATGCTGGGCTTGCAGTGATGCCCACATCCCATCAAAGAATAAAGAAAAAAAGCACAAGGATTCTAGAGGTAGAAGTTAATTTATAAAACCCTGGATGAGGTCAACCAACTCAGCCAAATTAACAACCTGCATTTATAATCACACCTTTTAATATGTTAAAATGCCCGAAGGCACTTCACAGGAGCTTAATCAGGAAACACTGGATGCCAAGCCACAGAGAGAAATTAAGGCAGATGAGCAAAAGCTCACTCAAAGAGGCAAGAAAAAGAGAATGATAGAGAGGTCGAGAGGGCTAAGGATCTAGCAGTTGAAGTTACAGCCGCCAGTACAGTGCAAACTGTGTTTGAGCAAGAGACAAGAATTAAGTAACCTCTCTCCTTACTATAACTGTTGAGCTGTTATAACCTAAGCTTGCATTACCTAATCAGTGCTTTCCAATTTACCTCTCAATAAAAAACACATTTTTGTCTGGTTGCGATTCAATACTGGTTAAATTTAACTTTGCACGGCACTGTAACAAACCAAGATTTAAAAAATATTTAAACGTACTCTGTTCCTCTGTGATATTACAGCTTTATTATACTATATGTGCCAGTCTGAGATTAATCCCGGCAGGGTGAAACACAAGGGCAGCAGATCCCGTTGTCAGAAATGTTCAATTTTGGTTCCTTTTATCTGCTCCAGTGATGAAGGTGAACTTTAATGGCACCATTTCAAGAAGAGTATGGAATACTCAAAGTGTCCTGGACAACAAAACTCCCTTCAACTATTGCAGATGACCAAGAAGTAGCTCACCATCACCTTCTCAAGAGTAATTAGGGATGGGCACTAAATGCTGGCCTTGCCAGTGACACCCACATTCCATGAATGAATAAAAAATACAACACCACCAAAACAAAGCTACTGGTCATTCATCTCGTTAAAGTTGCTACTATTGGTGCAGAATGGCGGCAATGTCTGTCTACATACATACTTAACAGTCACTGCATTCCTATCCTCCTGCTCTTGTCTCTGCCTAGTACAAAGGGAGCTTTTTGCATGTCTGAAAAGGTAAAGAGAAAAATCTTGGATTTGTAAACTGCCTTTCGCAACCTTGGGATATCCCAGAATGTTTAATATTCAATGGAGATATGACCCTCTGCTCACATTAAAAAAATTACTTTCCCACTCCACTTTGATATAGTACAGCAACTGAGCTGAGCAGCGAGTTGGAAAAGAGCTGCAAGGGATCAGACACAGCAGAAAAGCAAATGAAACAAGATTAAAGGGTCAACCGCTGACATTAACTGCAATCTGGAAAGCTGCTTTGTCATTTGACAGCTGGAAAACAATACTCCAACCAATCCCTCCCCAACAAGTTAGCAGCAAAACAAGGGCCAGCCTCATGCCGCAAGTTCTAAATGGCTGTGTCCCTTCTAGGCCTCGTCCTTTTCTCTATACTCATGCTTTTGTTCCTGGAATGTATCAACATCATTAATGCCAATTAAAGTAAAATTTGTCAGGATGTCTTAACAAATTTATTATTTTAAGGAGTTGAAAGTTAAATGAGCTAATTCCTTCCCTAATGCATTCAAAACATAATCCTCTTTACTTAGATAAAAGAAAGGGAATGTGTACAAAGTTTCTCACAGTCGTAATCTGACCTTGCACATGACCCCTAGGTCACGGTCTGGCTTTTTGACTATAATCATTTCTTTGCAACGTACCCCTTGGCCCCTGCCTTCTACAGAATGTTTTCTAAACATCCTTAAAAAAAGGAATCCTCTTATTCCAAAGTCAGTCATGCAGAAGGAATTAATAAGCATATTTCATTTGACATTAGCAAACATATACGTCAAACACACATAAATATCAAGAGCAAGAAAATATCATTCATTCTGTCACACCTTCCCCCATTCAGAATCAATACATGATTACTAATATGATCTCCTACCCCCTCCACCACCACCCATCATCATTCACTAGGGAAATAAGAACTTGAATTTATAAAGCACCTCTCGCAAAAGTGAAGTCACTATGGCAGCCATTTTAAGCACAGAACAGTATTTGGGTAAATGATCAGATTATCTGTTTTAGGAATATTAGTTAAGGGATGAATATTGGCCAAGACACCGGAGTAGGGCAGGGTGGGGGTGTGAGGGGACGTGGGGAAGGAACACCCTGAAGAATGGTCTAAGATTGATAAACTGCAACAGTTCACTCTCAAGGACAATATGCAACACTTGACTGCATTCCAATAGTATTCGACTGTTATAAAGTGCTTTGGAACATCTGGCAGCTTGTGAAAATACAAGTTCCTTCTTTTTCTCCTTCTGCCAAACATTCTGCTCCAAGCGTTGCATATGCAGAAATCCAGCCTGTAAAGTTCTCTCTCCCCACCACACATACTTATGCAGTAAAACAGGCAAATTACTCAACGCAGAACGCCCAGCCTCTGATGCTCTCACAGCTACAGTATGTATGTGGTTGGCCCAGTTGAGTTTCTGATGAATGGTGACCCCCTAGCATTTTGATGGTGGGGAATTAGATGATGGCAATGCCGTTGAATCTCATGGGGAGTGATTAGGCACTTTCTTGTTGGAGATGGTCATTGCCTGGCACTTGCGTGGTGCAAATGTTACTTGCCACTTATCAGCCCATGCCCAAATGTTGTCCAGGTATGCTGCATTCAGGTACAGGCTGCTTCATTGTCTGATGAGTTGCAATGGTGCTGAACACTGCACAGTGAACATCCCTGTTTCTGATTTTATGATGGAGGGAAGGTTATCAATGAACTGAAGATGGTTGAGCCAAAGACACTGCTCTGGGGAGCTCCTGCAGATAGCCTGGGCTGACGTAACTGACCTCCAATAACTACAACCATTTTCCTTTGTACTAGATATGACTCCAGCCAGGGGAAAATTTACCCCCACGCCCCATCCGATTCCCACCGACTTCAATTTTACTAAGGATCCTTGAACACAACTGTGCCATTCTTGAGGGTCTGCATTGGTGAAGTGAAAGCTGATCCAAAGCCCAGGGTCTGCTTGTTTAACAAACTGGAGACAGTGCATTCTGTATTTTCATGGGAGAAAGGAGCCAAAATAGTTTTAAAATCATTTTGCATCTTTAAGAAAGACAGCCGAGAACTTTGACGTGAAACATACCTGAAGAGAATGTGCAAATAGGAGCCAAGGCCTGTTAGAATGTGCCACCAAGCGTGAAACTGCGTTATGGCACCTAGCAGATGGAATGGTAACTTTTGCCGGATATCCCTTGAGAGAGGAAAGACTAATTACATTTCAAAAGTCATCCAAAATCACATATTACCAATTCTACCAATTTTGGCATCCATTGCTCTATTTACCAACATATACTGGGGTAGTTCCATGGATGCCAGTGGCTCTTTCACCAAGTTGCAGCTGTTCATGTGGAAAATTTGCCCAGGGGTACTGATAAGTAATTCAACTATGGGGCTATTTGGCCAAGACCAGCTGTAAATATATATATATATATATATATATATATAAAAATAACTTGGGTATCAGGATACATCGTGACACTTACAAGCTGGTGTGGACACAATGGGTCAAATGTCAATCAACATCCCCTGTGCTATAACCATTCAATGATTCTAGACTTGATAGTTTAACAATTTTAAAGCATGTGCAGGGACAGAAGGACCTGGGGAGGTCAAAGATGTGCATTTATCTTTGAAGGTGGCAAGATGTATTGAGAGTAGCTGGCAAAGCATAGGGATCTTGGGCTTCATAAATAGAGCACAGAAGCAGGGAAGTCAATGTTGAACCTTTATAAAGCTCCCGTTAGGCCACAGCTAGAGAACTGCATCCAGTTTGGTCACCACACTTTAGGAAGGATGTGAGTGTCCTTGAGCTTACAGAGAAGATTTACCAGAATGGTTCTCAGGATGAGGGATTTTAGCCACAAGGCTAGGTTGGCGAAGCTGATGTTGTCCTCCTTAGAGCAAAGGAGGAGGAGGATAGATTTGATGCAGGAGTACAAGATTATGATAAGGTATAAAGAAAAGCTTATCTCATTAACTGGTTGTACAGGACTGGAGGCACAGATTTAAGGTTTTTGGTAAGAGTTGCAGGAGGGATTTAAAGAAAAACTTTTTTACACAGTGAGTGGTAACGATGTGGAAGTTGCTGTCTTCTTGAGGGCGGTGGAAGTGGAGACCATCAGTGAAAGGAAATTGGGTGGGTCACTGAGGAAACTAAATTTGCAGGGCAATGCGGATAGAGTAGGAAAAGGGGACTGATTGGATTGCCCTACAGAAAGCTTGCAAGGACTCAATGGGCTGAATGGCCTCCACTTGTGCCATTATGCCTCTATAACAATCAGGATCACTTTTGGGGCAGGGAGAACATCTGCTATATTCCCAATATTGATTGACACCTTTTGGAAACAGTCTGGATCACCATTCCTCTTATGAACAGTAAACACTTGGGTGAGGTACCAGCAACAACCAATGAAACTGAACTCAATCAGAATTGACGGAGGACAAGAAGGGGGAAAATTACTAAGAACGGGGGAAAAAATTCGGGAAGCTTTTACATTTATGAGTTATATCATAGAATCATATAACAGAAAAGGCGACCTCTTGGTCCATCATGCTTGGGTCAGCTCTTTGGTAAAGCTATCTAATTAATCCACTCTATTGTGCTTTCCCTGTAGACCTGTATACTTTTCTTTTTCAGTATATATTTATTGAGAAAGCTTCCATCATCCTTTGTGCCAATATGCTCCTGACCATCATAACTTGCTCTGGAAAATTATTTCATCTATCCCCAATTAAAAAGGATAAAACGTACCTCAAATTACCGCAGAAGATGTTGTCTACATTCCAGAGAATAAAGCCCATCAGAAATACCCCGAGTGATGTATAGGCAAGGGGCCTCAGCCAAGGATAAACCCTGGAAGAAAAATACTTTTAAAATTATGAAGATGACAAACTTATATCTATATACCGCCTTTCATGCCCTTAAGATGTCAATTGTTTTACAGCCAGTGAACAATTTATGGTGTATTCAAATGTGGGAGCCAAATTGCATGCAAACCATAAAGAAATAAATGATCATAAAGTGTATTTTGATTGTGTTGGTTGAGTTATGACAAGGTGGCTCCTGCTTTGCTCTCAGCTTCCTAGGGAGCTCCTCACCGTACCCATCTATCAATGGCCGCCTGCTGCCATTGCTCTTTCACCCCTTTAAATCCTCACTTCTGCTGATTAAATTCCTCTCATTCTAACTGCGGGTGCATTTTAACACAAGCTTCAAGTTAACTGCTATTTTAAATAGCCTCTGCCTCACAGCTCAAAGTCCATCCCTCGACGTGAGCTTTGCCAAAAATCTGGAAAAGACCTGGCTGTGGATTTTCTCTCAAATCTGGTTTTAAATTCCTCGACTTCATCGGGCATCTAGACCATAATTCTGCACTGGATTACATTGGAAAAAAAGTAAGACCCTCTTTCTGATCTGCTGTAATTTTTTCTCTTCTTTCCTGATTTGCAAACTCTGGAAAAACCAAGATCTACATCATCTTTCAAGCTTGGCTTCTAATTCCTGATTCCTCGCAACACCAGCCCAACATTTTCTGCTCTGGACTACACTGGCTATACCATAAGACTCTCTCACTTATTGATTCCCTACGAAATTTAAAGTATCTCGGGTCAGTCCACTGCCCTACCCCCATCACTTCATTGATTGGGGGAAAAGATGGAGCATTAGGGAGAGTTGGTGACGCTCGGGGAAGGGAAGGGAAGGATGGGAATAGGAAAAGCGGGAAGAAACGGATCTGAATAATTCAGGAGAGCGGGGTAGGGGGAAAGCAACACATCCTGGTGGCTCCTCTATGTTCACGTCCCACCTGTCGTTGTGCTGAGAGAGAGAGTGAGAGAGAGAGGAAAATATAATAGTGACGAGATGGCTAGCGCCAGTGGTTCGAAGGCAGAATTTATCATCGGTGGAAAATACAAACTGGTCAGGAAAATCTGCAGTGGCTCGTTTGGCGATACCTATCTGGCGATTAATTCACCAACCGGGAGGAGGTAGCAGTGAAATTGGAAATCATGGAACGCGAGGCATCCTCAGCTTCTCTACGAGAGCAAACTGTACAAGGTCTTACAGGGAGGAGTCAGCATCCCTCACATCTGAGGCAATTTAGTATCAGGACTGTATGTCCTAGGCCCACACAGCAGAGCCTGCTCTCCAATCATCTCGGACCCCCTTGCCACAGGACCAAGGTCTTGCTCTGTGAAGCCCGTGTAGTAGCTGGTGTGTAACACCATCCTACATTAAAAGAACTCACGCACATGTATCTTCCACCCCCTTAAAATGAAGTTTGGGATTTGAAACGTAAGGACCTTTATGGACAACCACAACTGCGATAGGCTAGAATGGCATACTGCTATTACTGCCTAGCAGCTCAGAAGCTTTGAGTGACATCGCCACCCTAAATGAGGCCCAGCAGGCAGGGGAAGACCAGCTGAAGTAACAAGGTGGCAGTTACACCTTCTTCTGGAAAGGTAAACCAGTAGAGGATAACCGTCTCCATGGGGTTGGCTTCACCATTAAAAACGAACTAGTTGGCCATCTCAAAGACGCCCCTTGCAAGACAACTGAGTGCCTCATGACTCCTTGGCTCACCCTAGCCCAGAACCAATGCTCTACAGTCCTCAGCGTGTATGCCTCAGTGGTTGCTACAGATAAGTCCAAAGAGGAATTTTATCCCAGCCTCAAACAATCCCTGGCCCGAGTCCCAGCGGGCGATAAGCTGATCATCCTTGGCAACTTCAATGCCAGAGCTGGTAAGGATACAGGCCTCTGGGAAGATTAATTGGCAGAGCGGGGGCAGAGAAATCCAACACCAACGGTACCCTGCCCCTGACAAAATGCCGAGGACAAGACCTCGTCATAACCAACACCTTGTTCCGTCAGAGAGACAAGTACAAAGCCTCATGGCAACACCCTTGCTTCAAGCACAGGCATCTGCTCGATGTCAGTATTCGAGTGAGGATGTACATATCACCCGCACCATGATAAAGCCAACGACTGCTGGATGGACCACCACCTAATTCGCCTGTCATCAACATCAATGTAGCCCCAAATCATGCAACAACAATGGAAACAATGCTGCAGAAAAATCATCACTGAGGCACTCAAGGACCCTGATAAGAAAGCCCTATTCACCCAGCAACTCACTGCCAACCTGCTGACTCCCAGTGACCCAGAGTCAGTATCCACAGTGCCTGGTCTGCCCTCAAGGCCTCCATCATCAGCACCTGCGAAGAGACGCTTGGTCACTCGACCAGGAAACATCAAGACTGGTTCAATGAGATCCAGCGGTGGATCTAACAGTTAGCCAACAACCATGGCTTAGGAGGTTTCCTTAGCTCAGTCAAGGCCACCCACGGCCCAAGCACCCAAGGCCCCACTCCATTGCTGGCCAAGAACAGAGAGGCACTCATCAAGGACTGAGAGGTAGTCAGCGCCTGCTGGAAGGAGCACTTTGAAGATCTTCTTAACAGAGACTCAGGGCAGAATTTTGCCCTTGGTGGGCGGGCTCGGTGGGGGTAGTCGGCAAGCACCGCACCGCAATTTCACACTGGCGGGCCATTTAAGGCCCACCCAGCATGAAACGTGAGCGGCAGCGTTCAGCACTGCCTGTGCAGGGGGGAGGAGGGCGAGCAGGCCGAGTGCAAACTTCTCATATGCGCGCAAGTGAGCACTTCATGATCTCCCTGAGGCACAGAGCTGCCTCAGGGAGATGAAGAGATATAAAAAAAAAATAAAGAAAATAAAAATGTAATAAAATATGTCCCTCATGAGCAGGGGCATGTTCTTAATTCAATTATTAAACTTTTTATTTTATTTTTATTTGCTTTTGGAAATCTCATCCCGCCCATGGATGAGGTTTCCAAAAAAAAATGCAAAGGCCGCTTGACCTTTTCGCCTGCTTGCCAACCATTAGGTTGGACGGGCAGTGAAAAAATGTAGCTTAATTGATTATTTAATGGCCTTAACAGGCCGTTTAATTTTCAGCGGATGCGCTGCTGGCTCCAGTGCGTGCCCGCTGACCGAGCTATTGCGCGAGTACGCATTAACGTCGGCACGCTCGGCTGATGTCAATGCGTGTCATTTCATGCTCAAGCGGGTCGGGCATGTGCCTGACTGCCAAGTGAAAATTTCTGCCCTCTGTCTTCAATGTGTGTCCTTGACTACTTCCCGTAGCATGCTACCCACCACCATCTCAGCACAACCCCAATCCAACACGAGGTAAAAAAGGCTGCTCAACATCTAAAGGGCAATAAGGCATCAGGAGTAGATGGAATCCTCGCTGACTCACTAAAGCAGGGAGGAGAAGCACTATGGCGCGAATACATGGCCTCATCTCCCTTATCTGGAAGGAGGAGAGCATGCCAAGAGATCTCAGAGATGCTGTAATCGTGACCCCCTTCAAGAAAGCTGACAAGTCTGACTGCAGTAACTATGGAGGAATCTCCCTGCTGTTGGCCACAGGGAAGGTCATCACAAGAATCCTTCTCAATCGCCTTCTCCCTGTGGTTGAAGAGCTCCTCCCAGAGTCACAACGTGGATTCCACCCACTAAGGGGAACAACAGACATGATTTCCACTATGCAGCAACTGCAAGAGAAATGCAGGGAACAGCACAAACCCATGTACATAGCCTTCTTTGACCTCACAAAAGTCTTCGACCCCGTCAACCACAAAGGATTATGGAGCATCCTTCTCTGTTTCAGCTGCCCCCAGAAGTTTGTCACTACCCTCCGCCTGCTTCATGATAACATGCAAGTCGTGATTCTGACTAACAGATCCACCACAGACCCAATCCATATTCAGACTGGGGTCAAGCAAGGCTGTGTCATCACACTGACGCTCTTCTCGATCTTCCTTGTCTCAATGCTCCATCTCACCCTCAGTAAGCTCCCCGCTGGAGTGGAGCTAAACTACAGAACAAGTGGGAACCTGTTCAAACTCCACTGCCTGCAGGCCAGATGCAAGGTCATCCCATCCTCTGTCCTTGAACTACTGTATACAGACCATGCTTGCATCTGCGCACACTCGGAGGCTGAGCTCCATGTGATCATCAGCATCTTCACTGCGGCATATGAGGGTATGGGCTTTACACTAAACATCTGTAAGACAAAACTCCTCTACCAATTCCACCCCCGCCCCCCCACCCCGTTATCAAAAACCATCATGACCCCTTGGACAACGTGAACCACTTTCCTTACTTTGGAAGCCTAGTTAACAAGGGCGGATATCGACAACAAGGCTCAACACTGCCTTCAGTGTGCCTGCGCAGCCTTCAGCCACCTGAGGAAGAGAGTGTTTGAAGACCAGGACCTCAAACCCAGCACCAAGCTCACGGTCTACAGAGCAGTTGTGATACCCGCCCTCCTATATAGCTCAGAGACCTGGACTATGTACAGCAAGCACCTAAAAACTCTGGAGAAGTACCACCAGTGCCGCCTCCACAAGATCCTGCATATCCATTGGCAGGATAGGTGCACCAACGTCAGTGTTCTCACTCAGGCCAACATCCTCAGTATTGAAGCACTGACCACACTCGATCGGCTCCGCTGGGCGGGCCACATCGCCCACGTGCTTGACATGAGATTCCTGAAACAAGCGCTCTACTCAGAGTTTTGACACGGCAAGCGAGCTTCAGGAGAGCAGAGGAAACGCTTCAAGGACACCCTCAAAGTCTCCTTGAAAAAGTGCAACACCCCCACCGACATCTGGGAATCCCTGGTCCAAGATCGCCCCCAAGTAGAGGGAAAGCATCAGGGAAGGAGCTGAACACCTCGGGTCTCATCACCAAGGACTAGCTGAAGCCAAGCATCGACAGCGAAAGGAGCATGTGGCAATCCAGGCATCCCACCCACCGTTTCCCCTACCACCATCTGCCCCACCTGTGAGAGAGACTGTAGGTAATGCATTGGACTCCTCAGTCACCTGAGAACTCATTTTTAGTGTGGATGCAAGTCATCCTCGACCCCAAAGGACAGCCTGAGAGAGAGAGATTGAAGTAATAAGTTCAAATTAGGCCACTAATCACACTGCTACACTAAACTGTTGTGGATGACCGTAAAGGATGGCCTGTGTTCACATCTTCAAGCACTGGATGTTGTGATCAGATAGTGAGCCTACAACTCATAATATTCAACATTCATATGCATGTGTCTCATAATGTCAAACCAGTTCCATCAGAAACATTGTTTTCAAACAGTGCCACAAAACTCCTAATAGATAGATGCAGGATCACAAATTGCCAATGGTCAACAAAAAACACTTTTTGGAGCAGTTTTTGGCTTTATAGGAATAGGCTGTCCTAACGAAATGCAATGATTTCTACACTTCTCCAGTCCACTATTATAACTACGTTCAGAGGCAGTGTGCAATGAATTGACGATCATGAAATTTGGAATCACTTCAAAATAGAAGATCCAATGTAAAACAGAATTTCTCTGGAAACTTTAAACCACAAGAATAAATGCCAGATCACATCCAGACATTCTTAATCCTGATTAAATTTCAGAGATTTTTTTTGAAACCAGAATAAAGGCAAAACATTAATGCTTCCCTTTACAGATGCGACAAAGAGATATTTGTCTACTACTTTCATTGATGTGCATCGCGAGCCCAAAGCTAATAAGCACAGATTAAATTGTTGCTGGTAGGAAAATGAGACGCCAGTGGAGTGGCTCTATTCTTATCACTCCTGCACTGAATAGAAACATGGAACAAAGTGCTCTAAAGAATTTAAATGGATAAGGGAGAGTACCAGCCAAAGTTCAAGCTGACCAAATTACCTCAGAATGAGTATCTTTCACTTGTGTTCAAAACAAACAAAATGAAAACAAACACACAACCTCACAAGAAGAAATAATATTTTGGAAACCACGCTCAGTAATGGGTCTTGTATGCTCAATGCTATAACTCGGTATTATTTATTTCTCGGTTTATCTTGCCTTTTCTATTCTCCTTTTAACCTTGATGGGATGCTGCACTCTAGGTTATTGCCTTTTAACTTGCTGGTTCAGTAACAGAATTGTAACATTATGCACCAAATACCTTCAAGTTTAAATGAAAGCTCCTAATAGGTTTGGATTAAAAGTTCCCTGATCCATCTGAGACCGTCTGAGCTACAAGCAGACATTCAAAAGCAAATCTCCTGATTGCACTGTTCCATTACCCGACCTGCATCAGTTTAATTAGGACTCTTTCCTACAACACAGAGTTGATGCAGTTGATCTGGGATGCCTTCCCCTAGAAAGAAAGAAAGAATGGACACTGGTAGAATTTCCCTGTTCTTCTTCCAACTCTACATCCGCCTGAGAAGCCAGATGGAACCTCAGTTAAATGCAGTGCTGATGAAACATTGAAAGTGCCTGCCTGGACAATGTGCTAAGTCCCTGTAGTAAGTCTTGAACCCACGACCTTCTCATTCAGAGGCGAGTGTTACTTACCGAGCCAAGGTTGACGCACAAAATCCTGAATCAATGCTTAAGTTAGCTGATCTCAGGTGGGAAGGTACCACCAAAACAAGAATGTAAAGTAAGTCAGGATTGCTTTATATTCTTAGAACCTGGGCAACATGGCAAGGTAGCGTTCATTGCTCATTTCAAGTTGCCCTAAGGCAATTTAGTTAACCACATAGTGTAGCGACTGGAGTCACATGTAGGCTGGGCCAGCTACGGAAGGCAGGTTCCAGAAGACGATTAGTGACCTACTTGGGTTTTTACAATAATCTTGGAACATTCATTATTACTTTTCTGGATTCACACCGAATTCAAATTCGCAACTTTCTATGATGAGCTGAAAACCTCTGGGTTTCTAGATCTGCAGCATAAACACTCGGCTACCATAGTCTATGTGGCGTGACTTTGAATGGTCCGGAAAATTATATCATGAGATCGGGACCACTGAAAACCTTTGCAAACTTGGACAGGTCTATGAAGCTCAGTTTGAAAACCATAGAGCTCTATAATGGGACTGCACTTTGTTTGAACACTACTTACCACGTGACAATATATACTGATCGTAGGACTAGGCAGCCGACTAGAAAGCCATACATGACCTGCAAAAGAGGAAAGGAAAGGAAACGTTGAGCACAAATGGACAAGTTCCTCTGAAAAACTGAATGACTTTACAACCATTATTACATTAGCGCATGGGAACAAATAAACATGCCTTTCCATTCATCAATTTAAATAAACATTTAAAACATCATATTTCTGTTGATATTACATATCGTATTAGCCATATCTGAATCTGTTTGGCTGGAAGGAAGAAGCTTCAAACTTTACACTTTTCACCACTATTACAGATTACACAATGACACTTATTGCTATATCAAGTTTGTCTTGGCAGAGAACACTTGCTCTGCTTTAGAATTGTAATGCACCACCTAAGAAATTTTAGCTTGTGGTTAGAATTCAAAAGGTAGATCATTGAACGAAGCAAGTGATTCAGAGTGCAGTACCACAAAAAAACCACTTAGCGCCTGAAGGTTTAAAATGTTATGGCCACACCTTGACTTTTTCACTTTCTGAATACAGCCCTTACTGAGAGTGTAAAATTTAGCCTCATGTACCATTCTCCAAGTGAATGCAGAGTCTCTCCAGATGTTCTTTGAGGGGGAGCTTTTCAGTTTAACTTCCATTTTAAATTATGGAAATGACTGTGAAATCCCTTCCATGTTCACATATACTACCCACAGTTCATTACGCATTTACAGGGAGGCGGTGGCATAGTGGTATCGTCACTGGACTGGTATTGGCAGATGCTGGCATTTGAATTCAATAAAAATTTGGAATAAAAAAGTCTGATGATGACCACAAAGCCATTGCCGATTGTTGTAAAAACCCATCTGGTTCACTAATGTCCTTCAGGGAAGGAAATCTGTCGTCCTTACCTGGTCTGGCCTACATGTGACTCTAGATCCACAGTAATGTGGTTGACTCCAAAATGGTCTCTGAACAAGGACAATTAGGGATGGGAACTAAATGCTGGCCTAGCCAGCGACATCCACATCCCCTGAATGAATTTTTAAAAGTGATCCTGCATCATTCTAAACATTTGTTTAGTTCAGGCAACAGAAATGCAGATTTCTTTTGGATCATAAAGGCAGCCCTGAAAACCAATTTATCCACTTATAAATTAGTAGCCCCACCAGCTGGGAAAGGCCAGTTGCAGATTTCACTGATACAAATTAGAAGACTCATGCTAAGATTTGATGCTACAAGTGGAAGGTCACTGTGGTCTTGATAGCCTAGTAGGTAAAGGCATTGTCAAGTCTTGTACAGTCATACAGACTGGTTGACTGACATTAGATTTGTAATCTGTAAAATATGATCTTAGCCCAGGGCGGTATAGAGCTCAACAACTGGTCCTAGTTAACACTCCCCTAACAACAGCTGGGGCAATGGCAGTGGTGGTGGTTTTGGAGAGGGGGGGGGGGTTAAAATTAGTCATGAATCCCAAACTTGAAGAAACAGAGGAAATTTTTGTCATGAGATTCCTGCCTAACAAATTCCACCGCCTTGAGGAAGGAAAAAGAAGAAAAAAGGGATATGCAAAGAGTTTGTGGACAACCATAGAATGCAGTAACAAAACTGAGTGGTCAGGTTACAGTGGGGCTCATGCCCAGTATATGGCAAAATTAATGATCAATTGCTCAACAAAGGTGCCATGTAAACATCCACATAAACGATAAAAGAAGTGCTCCAGAGAGTAATCCATTGTCCTCCGACTATCCTGCTTATTGAAATGTTCCTTTATGTAACATCACAAATCATGAGGATTTTCATTTTGGAAATGAAGATTAGCCAAATAAAGTCTACACCCACACATCTACAAAAGGTTCAGTATTAAGTCTTTGCAGCCTCATGATAGTCACAAATGGTACTTCTCAGTAAGCAGTGTGGGAGAGCCAGACTTCGTCCAACTGTGGTCTGAATTAAAGAGGTAATGGCAATGTTGAGCCTCAGTTTTAAATCTTGTAGAAGCAACTATTTATGAGATACAGGTGTAGAAAACAGTGCAATTAATCTAGATTTTAATTCAGGCAGAGGGAGTATGCAAATTGGAATACTTGGAACTTAAGAAAAGCAAAAATATTGAGATTGTTTGGAGGGTAGGTGTAATAGATGAAAAACCATCATGGTTATTTCGGGAGGTCATTGTGTATGCATTACGAAACCATTATTCAGTTAATAAGCTTATTGATGTGACACTAAAATAGTTCTGCATCTTGTAGAGTAGGATTTATTAGGATATTGGTATGCATATAAAATGTGGAAAATTCCACTTAAGCTTTTATTGCTGAGCCAAAATACTCCAGAAGCACTTCAATTGGCTTCTACCAGTAGTAAGACCTGCAACCATAACTCCTCCACCTTATATTTTGTGGACCTTAGTGTCATTGTTACTGATAAACAAGTTACATGAAGCAGCTCACTACTGTGACCATACCCAGAGATGCTTCTTTCCCCTCCTCCCTTGGATCTATACAGCTCCATGCCAAACCTAGCAATTAAAATGTCAAATACTGCCAACACCTTATGGAAGAATGAACACATTTTTTATCTGATTGTATCTGTGAAAGAGTTTTGCTTCCAGAGTTTTGAATGCTGTGATCTCCCTTTGCTGCAGCATCCAAGTTCTGATTAATTATTTCTGTCCACTCTGACATGTGGTGGGCTGCTGGGAAAATGTTGGGGGGCTGAGTGGGACGGCAAATCTGGGAGACTCCTAAGGCTTACTGCCAGGCACTTTCAAGCAGAATAGCATCTGACTAGTTAGAAGAGCTTGCTTACAATCTAGATGGCTCCCAGGTACAGAACTATTTTATTCCAATGTAGAGGTTTAATATACCTTCAGGTAAAATCCATTATGAGGATGTTTGCATTTTTATCCCCTTTCCCAATGTTAACACCTCTACTTGTTAAGATGCTAACTCTTAAAAGGATTTTGTTCCATTGATGCTACTAGCTCTGTAGGACCTGCCCCACCTCACCATGTGCCCTCTCACTCCTCCCAAAAAAAAACCCCAGAGCTTAATTCCAATGATTGTTCATGTAGGTTCCCAGCAGGAGTCATGGGGTAGTGATCCAAAACTAAAGCTCTGGATAATTTCTTCACCCCACCCTACCCGACCCAAAGGTTCACTAAAGACAACTGCAACATCACAATTGCAGCTCTGATTCAAATCAACTAGCTTAGGACAGACCAAGGAGTGAAGACTTTCAGAAATATATTAGCACCCAGCTCTTCATGTTCATTGTAAATAGAATCAGAATCTCAGGACAAAGGACAAAAATTCCACGATGGCAGGTTTCCTTCCCTACAGGACATTTCTGAACAGGTTGGGTTTTTACAACAATCCGACAACTTTATGGTCACCTTTCACAATACCAGTTTTATTTTATTTCAAGATTTTAAAAATTGGATTCAAATTCTCAAATTGCCATGGTGGCATTTGAACGCTCATTCTCTGGATTACTAGCCTTGCATCATCCCTACTACAGCATCGTGCTCCTTCAATGTTTCTGTACTTAGGGCTATTCAAGGGATGCTTCAAACATGGAAGATAGAATCTCACTAACATTATTGCCACCTTGTTGCAAGTTTATGATTTATCATAGGCCTGGGTTCCTCAATAGAGTAAAGCATGACATTTCCATGGCTCAGATGGTTTACTTTTCATGGCCTCTCCAAATCCGAAAAACGAAACTTGGTTTAATTTTGTTTTATTCATTCGCAGGATGGTGGACGTCACTGGCTAGGCCAGCATTGATTGTCCATCCCTAATTGCTCTTGAGGTGGTGGTGAGCTGCCTTCCTGAACCACTGCAGTCCATGTGGTGTGGGTGCACCCTGAGTGCTGTTAGGGTGGGAGTTCCAGGATTTTGACCCAGTGACTGTGAAGGAATGGCTAAATATTTCCAAGTCAGTGCAGTGAGTGGCTTGAAGGGGTACTTCCAGGTGGTGGTGTTCCCAAGTGTTCTGCTGCCTTTATCCTTCTAGGTGGTAGTGGTTGTGGGTTTGGAAGGTGCTGTCTATGGATCCTTGGTGAATTCCTGCAGTTCATCTTGTAGATGGTACACACTGTTACAGCTGTGCATTGGTGGTGGAGGGAGTGAATGTTTGTGGATGTGGTGTCAATCAAGCAGGCTGCTTTGTCCTGGATGGTGTCAAGCTTCTTGAGTGTTCTGGGAGCTGTACTCATCCAGGCAAGTGGGGAGTATGCATCACACTCCTGACTTGTGCCTTGTAGATGGTGGACAGGCTTTGGAGAGTCAGGAGGTGAGTTACTCATAACAGGATTCCTAGCCTCTGACCTGCTCTTGTAGCCACAATATTTATATGGCTACTCCAGTTCAGTTTCTGAGCAATGGTAATCCCCAGGATGTTGAAAGTGGAGGATTCATTGATGGTAATGCCATTGAATGTCATGGAGCAATGGTTAGATTGTCTCTTGTTGGAGATGGTCATCGCCTGACACTTGTGTGGCGCGAATGTTACTTGCCACTTGTCAGCCCAAGCCGGGATATTGTCCAGCTCCCGCTGCATTTGGGTGTGGACTGCTTCAGTATTTCAGGAGACACGAATGGTACTGAACATTGTGCAATCATCAGCAAACATCCTCACTTCTGACCTATCATGTAGAGTGAATTGAATTGACCAGACAATGGCATCTGTGATGCTGGGAACCTCCAGAGGAGGACAAGATGGATCAACCACTTGGCACTGCTGGCTGAAGACTGTAGCAAATGCTTCAGCCTTATCTTTTGCACTGATATGCTGGACTTCCCCCATCAATGAGGATGGGAATATTTGTGGATGGGGATACTCATGGATGCCCAGTCTTGAGTTGCTAGAGCTGTTTGAAATCTATCCCATTTAGCACGGTGCCACACAACACAATTCAGGGTATCCTCAATGTGAAGGCAGGACTTCGTCTCCACAATAACTGCACAGTGGTCACTCCTACTGATACTGTCATGGATAGCTGCATCTGCAGCAGACAGATTGGGGAGGATGAGGTCAAGTATGCTCTTCCCTCTTGTTGGTTCCCTCACCACCTGCCCCAGTCCCAGTCTAGCAGCTATGTCTTTTAGGACTTGGCCAGTTTGTGGTGTTACTACCTCCCACTCCTGATGATGGACATTGAAATCCCCCACCCAGATTACATTCTGCCCCCATGCCACCCTCAGTGCTTCCTGAGTGCTGTCCGACATGGAGGAGCGCTGATTCATCAGCTGAGGGAGAGTGGTATGTGGTATTCAGTAGGAGGTTCCCTTGCCCACATGTGACCTGATGCCATAGGGTCTGGAGTCAATGTTGAGGACTCCCAGGGCAACTCCCTTTCAACTGTGTACAACTGTGCCGCCACCTCTGCTGGGTCTGTTTTGCCGGTGGGACAGGACATACCGAGGATGGTGATGGTGGAGTCTGGGACAACATCTGTAGGATAGGATTCTGTATGACTATGTCATGCTGTTGCTTGACTACTCTGTGAGACAGCTCTCCCAATTACAGTCATAGAGGTCTGCAGAACAGAAAAAGGCCCTTCAGCCTATCGAGTCTGCACCGGTCAAACAAGTACCTAATTATTCTAATCCCATTTTCCAGCCTTAGGCCCATAGCCTTGTATGCGATGGCATCACAAATGCACATCCAAATACTTCTTAAATGTCATGAGGGTTTCTGCCTCTACCACCCTTTCAGGCAGTGAGTTCCAGATTCCCATCACCCTCTGGGTGAAAAAATTCTTCTCCACATCCCCTCTAAACCTCTTGCCCCTTACTTTAAATCTATACCCCCTGGTTATTGATCCCTCCACCAAGGGGAAAGGTTCCTTCCTGTCTACCCTATCTATGTCCCTCATAATTTTATACACCTCAATCATGTCCCCTCTCAATCTCCTCTGCTCCAGGGGAAATAACCCCAGTCTATCCAATCTCTCTTCATAATTAAAACTCTCCAGCCCAGGCAACATCCTAGTAAATCTCCTCTACACTCTCTCTAGTGCAAACACATCCTTCCTATAATGCAGATTCCAGGACTGCACGCAATACAGTTTTATATAGTTCCAGCATAACCACCCTACTCATATTCTATGCCTTGGCTAATAAAGGCAAGTATCCCTTATGCCTTCTTAACTACCTTATCTACGTGCCCCACTATCTTAAGGGACTGGTGGACATGCACACCACGATCCTTCTGATCCTCGGTACTTCCCAGGGTCCTGCCATTCATTGTGTATTCCCGTGCCTTGTTTGCCCTGCCCAAGTGCATCACCTCACACTTATCCAGATTAAATTCCACTTGCCACTGATCAGCCCATCTGACCAGCCCGTTGATATCCTCCTGTAATCTAAGGCTATCCTCCTCACTATTTACCACCCCACCAATTTTAGTGTCATCTGTGAGCTTACTGATCAACCCTCCTACATTCAAGTCTAAATCGTTTATATATACCGCAAACAGCAAGGGATCCAACACTGATCTCTGTGGAACCCCACTGGACACAGGCATCCAATCACAAAAACACCCCTTGACTATTACCCTCTGCTTCCTGCCACTCAGCCAATTCTGGATCCAATTCGCCAAACTGTCTTGGATCCCATGGGTTCTTACTTTCATTATCAGTCTCCCATATGGGACCTTATCAAAAGTCTTGCTGAAGTCCAAGTAGACTACGTCAAATGCATTGCCCTCATCTGCACAGCTGGTCACCCCTTCAAAAAATTCAATCAAATTGGTCAGACATGACCTCCCCTTAACAAAACCATGCTGACTGTCCTTGATTAATCCCTGCCTCTTCAAGTGTAGATTAATTCTGTCCCTCAGAATTGTTTCCAATAGTATCCCCACCACTGAGGTTAGACTGACTGGCCTGTAGTTCCCTGGATTATCCCTTCTTGAATAACGCTACCACATTGGCTGTCCTCCAGTCCTCTGGCACCTCTCCTGTGGCCAGAGAGGTATTGAAAATTGTCAGCGCCCCTGCTATCTCCTCCCTTGTGTCACTCAACAGCCTGGGATACATTTCATCTGGGCCGAGAGATTCATCTACTTTTAAGCCTGCCAGGCCACTTAGAACCTCCTCTCTTTCTATGCCAATTTCTTTAATTATATCACAGTCCTTCTGCCTGATTTCCATACCCACGTCATCCCTCTCACTTGTGAACATCGACACAAAGTATCCATTTAGAACCCTAGCTACGTCTTCCAGCTTCACACATAAATTACCACTATGGTCCTTAATGGGCCCTACTCTTTCCCTAGTTATCCTCTTGCACTTAACGTACTTGTAAAATAACTTTGGATTTTCCTTTATTTTACCTGCCAATGTTTTTTCATGCCTCCTTTTTGCTCTCCTAATTTCCTTTTTAAGTTCTCCCCCCCCCCCCTACACATTCAATACTCCTCTAGGGCTTCCGCTGTTTTGAGCCCTTGGTATCTGCCATAAGCCTCCCTTTTTCTCTTTATCCAATCCTGTATATCCCTCAACATCCAGGGTTCCCTGGATTTGTTGGTCCCACCCTTTGACTTTATTGGAATATCTTGGCCCTGTACTCTCCCTATTTCCTTCTTGAATGAGTCCCACTGCTCTGATGCAGATTTACCTAAAAATAGCTGCTCCCAGTCCACTGTGGCCAAATCATATCTAATCTTATTAAAATCAACCTTCCCTCAATTTAGAACTCTGATTTCTGGTCCATCCTTGTCTTTTTCCATTACAACCTTGAATCTAACAGAGTTATGATCACTATCTGCATAAAGTTTCCCCACTGATACCTCTACCACTTGCCTGGCTTCATTTCCTAAAATTAAGTCCAGGACTGCCTCTCTGTTATATGTACTTCTATGTACTGGCTTAAAAAGCTCTCCTGGATGCATTTTAAGAATTCTGCTCCTTCTAAACCTATCACACTATGACTAACCCAGTTAATGTTGGGGAAGTTGAAATCCGCCACTATTACTACCCTATTATTTTTACAATTCTCTGAATTCAATTTCGGCACTAGCCCCTAAATGTTAATAAGGAGGACTTTGCAAGTTCGACAGGGCTGAGTTTGGCATTGTCATTTCCGGTGCCTAGGTCGATGCCAATTGGTCCGTCCAGTTTTATTCCTTTTGTGAGACTTTGTAGCGGTTTGATACAACTGATTTGCTTGTTAGGCCATTTCAGAGGGCAGTTAGGCCTGAAGAAGGGTCATACGGACTCGAAACGTCAACTCTGTTTCTCTCTCTGTAGTTGCTGTCAGACCTACTGAGTTTTTCTAGCATTTTCTGCTTTTGTTTTGGTAATATGAAAATGCTGGTAGCCAGTCACTTGCTGCAACACATAACCTGATAGATCATCATGAGTGAAGGACCTTTTAACCCAAGCGTTGGAGATTGTTCAGGTTTCAAGCAAAGAGAGCCTATCTGGGTGGATTGCTCAAATTGAGAAATTTTTAATTTTTAATTCCTCTCTGGCCACGGGGGAGGTGCCGGAGGACTGGAGAATAGCTAATGTGGTTCCGCTATTTAAGAAGGGTTCCAGAGATAAGCCAGGGAACTACAGGTCAGTGAGTCTCATGTCAGTGGTAGGGAAACTATTGGAGAAAGTTCTGAAGGAGGGAATCTATCTCCACTTGGAGAGGCAAAGTTTGATCAGGGATAGTCAGCATGGCTTTGTCAGAGGGAGGTCATGCCTAACAAATTTGATTGAATTTTTTGAGGAGATGACCAGGTGTGTAGATGAGGGCAGTGCAGCTGATGTAGTTTATATGGATTTCAGCAAAGCCTTTGACGAGGTCCCACACAGCAGACTTATAAAGAAAGCAAATGCACATGGGATACAGGGTAATTTGATAAGGTGGATTCAAAATTGGCTTAGTTTAGGAGGCAAAGGGTGATGACAGAAGCATGCATTAGTGACTGGAAGCCAGCGTCCAGTGGCGTACCACAAGGATCTGTGCTTGGTCCCCTATTATTAGTCATTTATATAAACGACATAGATGACTATGTGGGGGGTAGGATTAGTAAGTTTGCGGATGACACAAAGATTGACTGGGTGGTTAACAGTGAGGTTGAGTATCTTGGGCTACAGGAAGATATAGACGGAATGGTCAAATGGGCAGATAAGTGGCAGATGGAATTTAACCCTGAAAAGTGTGAGGTGATACACTTTGGAAGGAGTAATTTGACAAGGAAGTATTCAATGAACAGCATGACGCTAGGAGGTTCTGAGGAACAAAGGGACCTTGGCGTGTGTGTCCATAGATCTCTGAAGGCATAGGGGTAAGTTAGTGGGGCGGTGAAAAACACATATGGGACACTTGCCTTTATCAATTGAGGCATAGATTACAAAGGTAGGGAGGTCATGTTGGAGTTGTACAGAATCTTGGTGAGGCCACAGCTGGAGTACTGAGTGCAGTTCTGGTCGCCACATTATAGGAAGGATGTGATTGCACTGGAGGTGATGCAGAGGAGATTCACCAGCATGTTGCCTGGGATGAAACATATAAGTTATGAAGAGAGGTTGGATAGACTTGGGTTGTTTTTGTTGGAGCAGTGAACACTGAGGGGTGACCTGATCGAGGTGTACAAGATTATGAGGGTCATGGACAGGGTGGATAGGGAGCGGCTGTTCCCCTTAGTTGAAGGGTCAGTCACGAGGGGACATAAGTTCAAGGTGAGGGGCAGGAGGTTTAAGGGAGATGTGAGTCAAAACTTTTTTACCCAGAGGGTGGTGACTGTCTGGAATGCACTGCCTAGGAGGGTGGTGGAGGCAGGTTGCCTCACATCCTTTAAAAAGTGCCAGGATGAGCACTTGGCACATCATAACATTCAAGGCCATGGGCCAAGTGCTGGTAAAGGGATTAGGTAGGTAGGTCAGGTGTTTCTCACATGTCGGTGCAGACTCGATGGGCCGAAGGACCTCTTCTGCACTGTGATTCTGTGATTTTTCAGCTCAACATATGTGTTGTGATCATTGGCAATTACATCACCAGTGCTACGTATTTGTAAAAATATCCCACTTCTTTTTCCAATTTTGAAGGGCTGGAGGCAGTGTGGATCCTGTTTGCAAGGAATTTAGCTAACCAAAGATGAAGGAAAAATGCCAACAATCCACATGGTGCAACGTAGCAGTGTTGCAAATTGTCTTTCTTCCCAGCACAGCTGAAAATGGTTTAGAACAATGGATCAAACATTTGTTAGAAAAACATTTTTTATCGTATTGAGTTCCTCTTTTATATTTTATTTCAAGGTGCTTTCATTCCTGGCCTATGTAAGGTTGCAATGTCCAGTTGTATTGGTTATGCACTGAGATTTGTCTTATGAGGAAAAATGATTTGTGATATAAAACTCGGGGCTGTTGCAATTCTGCATTGCAGTAATATATAATAGCAAATTACTTCACTGAAAGCATTAAAATTTCCAGCAATATTTATAATGAAGGATACACTGACAGATGAAATAGGATGGAAGGATGCTTTTGTGAAGTAGAAACACCCGCATAGGACAGTTGGGCTAGTAGTCTATTTCTGTGATCTGAATTCTATGTAATTAGACAAAAAATGATTTTGCTAACCATTAGCTTAAAATGACAGCTTAATGCTGTTGTTGAATGAAGCTACAGTAGTAGAAGCAAAAACGCTGGAATGATTCAAGGGTAATTGGATGCTGTGATGGAGAAGGGCTATAAATTTCTACATCTTGAGTGCACTGGGTTGGCCAAAGCACTGCTCCCATCTGTATTTCATGATGTATGCATGCTTTGTGGTTACCTCTGGCACTTAAAGTTATTTTGTATTTGTATGATTCTCAGATGGTAAGCTGAACATCATATATCTGCTCCATTGATGATGGTTAAATATGTGTTGCAAAGGGGGAAAGAAAAGCCTTTATTATAGTGACAGTGGCAAAGTTTCAATATAAAGCACTGTGAATTGGAATTTTTCCCTTGTTCAAATTGAGCATTCCAAGGACAGGTTTAGTACAATTGTGTTGTAAATTTCCTCCATTCTACCCCAACGTGGGTAGCAAGGGTTGATGTGGTAACATGGACTATATAACAACATTCACCGAGCCCTTTGGTTCTCATAATGAAGCCTCTGCATGATCCACATTATATGGCAGATCATGGCCGCAATCTGAGCGTGATACAATATTTTGCTTATAAATCACTGAGCGGGTTAACATAATTTTCTCAACATAAACTTCTCAAGGGCAATTAGGGGCAGGCAACAAATGCTGGCTCAAATTCAATGAAAGAATCAAAAAACCCACTGCCAAGAGTATCAAAAGAACATTTCAGATATGGTTGTGAGGAATTGTAGTGCATTGGACTGTGCTGACAATTAAATACACTTCCAGATGGTGGAATAATCATACTTTATTTGGCATCCGCTAGCTTAAAGGGTTCCTTGGTTTAAGCTGGCTAGGTATTGCCTAGTTGGTCAAGAGTGCGGTTACATATTTTAATGGGGTGCAATCTTCATGAAAAAGAACATTGGCCAAACATTTTTGTTTGCAGAGCAATAAGGAACCAAATTCCAGAGAATTGTTTTTGTCATGGTGCTACTGCATTCAAGTGATGTTTTTCACACAGTTGTTGGAATCCTGCGATGAGTAACTCACCTCCTGATTCCCCAAAGCCTGTCCACCATCTACAAAGCACAAGTCAGGAGTGTGATGGAATACTCTCCACTTGCTTGGATGAGTGCAGCTCTAACATCACTCAAGAAGCTCAAAACCATCCAGGACAAAGTAGCCTGCTTGATTGGCGCCCCTTCCACAACCATTCACTTCCTCTACCACCAACAAATGGTAGCAGCAGTACATACCATCTATAAGATGCACTGCAGAAACTCACCAAAGCTTCTTAGGCAGCATCATCCAAACCCACCCCCACTAGAAGGACAAGAACAGCAGATACATGGGAAAACCACCACCGGGATGTAACCCCACCCCCTACAACAGCACTGTGGGTGTACCTACACCAAGGGGACTGCAGCGGTTCAAGAAGGCAGCTCACCACCACCTTCTCAGGGGCAATTAGGGATGGGCAATAAATGCTGGCCTAGCTGGCGGTGACCACATCCCCAAATGAATTTTTTAAAAATTCTCTTATAAATTAGTCAATTAAGTGTCAGACTATTGACCCTGAAGATGGAAGCAGTTAATTTTTTTATTTTTTGGCTGGTGCAGACACAGGCTGATTGGTCTCTTTCTGTGTTAGAACCATAGAAGCACAGAAAAGTTATAACTTCTTTACCTAAGTATCAAACTTGTTTAAATATTTTCCTCCCTCCCTTCCCTTCCCTCTTAAAAGGCACTGGTCTGCTTGTTGGCACACTAGCCCACAATTTCCTCTTGTGCATGTCAGTAGACAGGAAGACCTTGGAGTGATGTGAAGTAGATTGGACTTCATTGAAAAAATATATTCTATTTATTCCTCTTTTGCATATGAAACAGACTGATTTCTTGTTTTACAATTGGCTTCATCTCACCAGCAATTCATTTTCCAGAGGAGAGGAAATTTGCATGTTATGGTAAATAGAATAAAATACCACATTTTGAAGAAGGTTATTGTTGCAGTCCGTAAATCAAGCCGCCGTGTTACTAGATACAGGCCAGTAACCAAATTGTTGGGACACTTATGGAGGTAAGCCTGAGAGAAGACTTATGAAGTTCAAGGGTTTTGACAGAGGTTAAAGAAAAACTGTTTCCACGGTGGAAGGGTTGGCAACCAAAAGACACAGACTTAAGGTAATTGGCAAAAGAATCAGAGGTGAGTATAGGAGAACTTTTTTTAATGCAACAAGTTATGATATGGAATGCACCGCCCAAAAGAATGGGGGCAGAAGATTTAATAGTAACTTTCGAAAGGAAATTGGATAAATACTTGAAGGTGAGAAAATGACAGGTGTCTGGGTAAAGAGCAGGGGAGTGGGATTAATTGATAGTTGTGCCAAAGAGCTGGCATGGGCACAATGGCCCGAATAGCCTCCTTCATTAAGGCAAAATTTGTAATACGGGCATTTGTTTCACTTTGAGGGAGTTATATTCCTGTCAGTATTAGAACAGTCCAGAACGCCCAGCTCCATTGCCTCCAACAAAAAGTCAGATGGACTTGAAACGTTAGCTCTCTCTTTCTCTCCACAGATGCTGTTAGACGTGAGTTTTTCTAGCATTACCTCCAATACTTTTACTGGAAATGTCTACACTAGCTTTGCCATATTAACTCCAGCACAAGCAACTATCATAAAATCCAGTTAGTTCCATTTCCCTGCTCCTTCCCCACAGCCCATAGAATCTGTAATGCAATTTTTATAGGACTTGTTCAGTCTTTTTTTTTGTGTATGCTTACACTTATCAAATGAGACGTAACATGCTTAGAGAATGTTTTAGCTCCTAATGTGAGCATTAAAGGTTCCAACTCGGGTGTAGCATAAATTCAATGCAGAGTAACATTTTCACTACTTCAGTCCTGCAACACACCCTCAATTGCTACCTCAGTACAGCATCAGTGCCTCATTTTCCCATTCCCTAAAACCATGCTGTGGCCCTCTTTGTTACCACCATTTTTATTCTAGTGTCCTGTGGGCCAAAGAATGGCATTCAAAATATCTAATCCATCTTGTGTAGCCTTACAGCTAGAGAACAAATCAGCATTTTGTTCCATCTTCCTCAGCTGGATTTAAACCCAGGTGCCAAAGACAAGCAAACCAGCTTCTAATCCAATGTATCACCGTGTCTCAATTCAATTATTTAGTGTGAATGTGATCAATGACATGGCATTAGGTCATTTAATGACTCCTCGCCAGAACCACAGTGCTACTTTAAGATTCTTTGATCTTCAATTGTGTTTTTAGGGGAGGGAGGCAACGGGAAGAGGAAGAGAAGATTTTCATAGTGAATGTTGGTGACCTCTTCAGTGACTGCTGTGGGATCATAGTTCCAAGTTTTAGACAGACACAGTTTCAACCTAGAGATTTAATTCTGTTGATAATTGTGCTTTTTTGAGTTGATAATTATAGCTTTTATATTTTAAAAAATTATCATCTTTTTTCAGACAGTCTGTGACACTGGAAAATTCACTGAACTTTATCATGATTCATTGGAGAGTCTGTTGTCAGAATATTACTTGCTCTAAACCCTTTGAGGCTTGTTTTTTTAAATCTTCTAATAAGAAAGTTCACTGCCCTATAGACTAACTTAATAGCGCTTGACTAAAAACTAGTGAGGTGCATACGGGCTCAGTGAGGGCATGAGCAATTAATAATGAAGCAGTACAAGAAGGCAGCTTATCTCCTGAAGGGCAACTAGGGATGGGCAATAAATGCTGGCCCAGCCAGCGAAGCCCACATCCTGTGAATGAATAAAAAAAAAATTCATGTTCATTGTTGTCACTGGGTGTGCTTAGCTTATCAAACCTTGCAAGTGGCTCAGTAGTATTGATCTTGCCACTGAATCAGAGAAGGCAGTGTTCTTAAGAACCACACCAGATATTTGAGCACATAATCTAGACTGACGCTCCAGTGCAGTACTAAGGGGTTATTATCCAGGTGCTGTCTTTTAGATGAGACATTAACCTGAGGCGCTGTCTGCCCCTTCAGTGGTTGCAAAAGATCCAAAGGTACTATTCGAAGATAAACATGATTTTTCTCCCCAGTGTCTTGGTCAATATCAGTAACGCAGATTTTATGGTCCAGATACCTCAACTGATAATCCGGACATACGAGTTCAAATCCTATCACAGCAGCTGGGGAATTTAAATTAAGTTAAATAGATAAATCTGGAATTAAGAGTCAGTATTTGTAATGACCATCATAAAACTACTATATTGTCACAGAATCCCATCTGTTTCACTAATGTCCTTTAGGGAAGAAAATCTGTTGTCCTTATCCAGTCTGAACTATCTTTGGCTTTGCATCACTGCCGATGATCCACATCTTCTGCTCTGTTGTGGCTCTTCACGCAGGTGTAGGGCCTATTTGAGCAAGGCATTGTCAGCTGCAATGGGGCATCATAGGTGGTCATTCCCTGATGCAGGGGCTACTGCCCCATGCTCCTTTCTGTGTTGGCACTTTTCTGCGGCAATCTTAAGAAGTAGTTCTTCAAATTTCCGTGCTCCGTTCTGGAGACTTTTAAGCCAAGTGATTCGGTCACGTGCAGATGTTCCCAGTTATTTAAGTCAATCTGACATGAACCATTGTCTCACTTGCATGAATCTGTGTAGCTTAGTTTTGGCTGCTCAATGAGTCAACTGGCACCTTCAAACTCTCCATAAAGTAGATAGCGATCATCCATTCTAACAACATGGCCTAGTTATGATAGTCTGTCACTTGAGCATTGACATAAAATGGTCTGAGTTAGAAAGCTACAGTAATCCTGTGTTGGGGACTCTATTCTGACCAAAGGCATTTCTCAAACCATGCATATAAAATAAATTCAATCTACATTCCTGCTTCTGATATGTAGTCCAAGCTTCAACACCAGATAGCAGACTACTTAGTACACAACAGGCATTACTGACGCTTAGGCATGTGGCAATTGAGAGTTTGAGATTGTTCCAGACTCTTGCCTGAAGCTTTCGAGATGCCGCATTAGCACCAATTCAAACTCTCTCATCAAGCTTCATTTCACTTAAGGCCACTGACTGCAGGTAGCAGAATTTGTTTACATTTTTCAATTCAGTGCTGCTTTGGAGTAACCATCTTGTGTCATTGCCACTGTCTTTTTTAGGCTGATTGTGACCCCAAATGCTTTTGCAGAAGTTGGGAAGATGCTTAAAATTGACTGCAGGCCTTCAGCTTAATGCATCACAAAAGCTGCATCATCCACCAACATGTACTTGCTCTCAATCTGGACAGGTTGAACAGTCTTCCATCTGACCTTCTGCGTAATAACACTCTTCCTCCAAAATCTTTATCCAGGAATCCATGCAAGAGGAGGTAGGAGATGAAGATGCCAAACATGGTTGGTGCCAGAATGCAAACCTGCTTTACACCACTCAGTGTTGAAATAGAGTCAGATGTTATTCCACTGTAGATGATTCTTCCTTTCATGTCACAGTGGAAAGACTTCATGATCTAGAGTGGTTCTAATCCAACCTATATGTGACTCCAAGAGCACAAAATGGTTGACTGCCTTTTGAAATAGCCTAACAAAACATTTAGTTATATTCAAGAAGTATGTTCAACGCCACCTTCTGAATGGCAATTAGAGGTAAGCAATGTATGCAGGATTCATCACCTAAGCCCAAATCCTTTGAATAGATAGAAAAGAAATTCAGGTGCAAATCAGCAGTACTATTTGCAGCATGCTGCTGCCAATTCCAGAACAATCTGGTTTTGAATCACATGCTGTCAAACTTAATGCAATTTTACAACACAAGCCTAGTAAAAATTCAGAAGGAATAATGTGCAGTGGTGGCTGATTTTTTTTTTAAAAGCAAGCTAACAGAAGTGGTGTGTAATGAAAATGTCAGTCCCCAAGTTAAAGAGCTGGGAACCATTATTCACGGCAGCAGCAGGAGGGAATGGAAGTGGAATTTCATAATTGAACAATGTTACTTCACTTCAACAAAGACAGAATTGTCCAAAGTATCAGACGGTGAAAGGGCCGGGGGGACGGTGGGGGGGGGAAAACGTTTTTTGGCATCATATTGGAAACTTTCAATTTCCAACAAGTTTAACTGACGAGAGTCAAGATTTAAATGGAAATTGGAAAACAGAGCTTTGTGAGCACAATTCATTTCAGTTAAAGCAGCACTCGTGTCAAGCTGACATTCCATATTCACTTGCATTATGCTCCACACATTATTCTGTGCTACTATTCCATCAGAGTGTGCTTTAAAAATGTTTCCCTTTGAGGTGGTGAAGTTGCAAAGGTGTTAAGTGAATATGAAATATTAAAATAGAGTTGCTGCTATCTTTGCAGGATGTTTTATCTTTAACTTAATGGTGTTTCGCATGCTAATCTCTTCCAAAGTCATTAACCTACCCACAGATGGATATACAGGTACAGTGTCTCAAAACCAGCAACCTCGTGACCGAGATCATGCCAGATTTCAGGTCGGATGATTTAGGTCAAGCCAGATCAGGGTCGCTCGGAGCATGGGAACAGACCAATGCGGAAGCAGCAAAAAGGGTAACTAGTCAGGCGCCACACCATGCAAATGCAGCGCCTAGTGCCAGGCAAGTTTTTTTTATTTTACACAATTAAAATTGATGCGTGGCATATTTTTAAAATGCCCAGTTTTCAGACCGCCAGGTTTGAGACATTGCCACTGTACTTGCCTTAGAAGGGATGAAACTAAGTTTCACTAGATTGAATCCTTGGATGAGTGTCCTTCAAGGAGTCCTTTTTTAAAAAAAATTGTTCATGGGATGTGGGCATCATTGGCAAGATTTATTGCCCACCCCTAATTGCCCTTGTGAAGGTAGTGGTGAGCCACCTTCTCGAACTGCTGCCGTTCTCATGGTGTAGGTGCACCCACAGTGCTACTGGGGAGGAAGTTCCAGGTGTCTGACCCAGCAACAGCGAAGGTTAAATAGATAAAAGCAAAAAAAACTGCGGATGCTGGAAATCTAAAACAGAAATAAAAATACCTGGAAAAACTCAGCAGGTCTGGCAGCATCTGCGGAGAGGAACACAGTTAATGTTTCGAGTCCGTATGACTCTTCATCAGAACTAAGGAAAAATAGAAATGAGGTGAAATATAAGCTGGTTGAGGGGGATGGGACAAGTAGAGCTGGATAGAGGGCCAGTGATAGGTGGAGATAGCCAAAAGTTGTCATAGACAAAAGGACAAAGAGGCGTTGAAGGTGTTGAAGAGAGTTGCCCTATACTTTAGAGTTAGAACAACAGGAGAGCTCACTGACAGGGTAGATTCTGAGATAAAGGAACAACCACTTAGGACTAAAGAGAGACATTTTTTCACTCAGAGGTTGTGAAACTTTGGATTTCTCTAACAAAGAGGGCTGAAGATGCTCAATCGCTGTGTATATTCATGGCTCAGTAGAGATCAATAAATTTTTGGGTTTCAAAGGAATTAAGGGATATAGGAATCGGCATGAAAGTGAAGTGGAGGTCAAAGATCAGGTAAGATCTTATTAAATGGCTGAGCAGGCTTGAAGAGCCATCTGATTTGCTCGTGCTCCTATTTTTTATGTTCTTAATTTACAATTCTTAAAATATGCAACGCAGTTTTCTCCCAGGAGTTCCTAGGTTAGTTCTGTAGATGATCTGGAGAATAAAGGGATTTTGAAGTATCCAGAAAAACATCAAGCCTAGTGTTCAAGTTAATCTTAAACCTGTTAACGGTGCCAGTATATTCTTTAGACCCATAGTGCCTTGAAATGCTTGACCAACTAACAATTACAATGCTAATCCATTTTTAAATTACTCCTATCAGTTATAATAAACTACAATACAGGTACTTGGCACAGTGAGGTGGGTGTGTAGCATACCTCTTAGCTTGCCCATTTTAATTAGACAATAAGCTGTACCACTGACAAAAAAAAAGCACCAGAAGCGTGTAAGGTTCCCAAACCAACAGGCCTCAAAAACACTTGCCAGTATCTCAGCAAACTGCTTTCGCTTCCTAAGTGGCATCCCTTTAACATGTGGCAGGAGAGTTTGAGAATAAAATACAAAATGGCATCCTACGATTTGCTAATTCTGTGACCCAGTTTCCTCCAAAACATGTTATCAACGGTGCCAACCAATCAACAGCTTGAGTTCTTATGAACTCCAATGACTCTGGGGGCAGTGGGAAGGTTGGAGGGCCATCCTCTGATGCCAAGTTTGAAATAATGAACACTCGCATGTTACTCCTAGAGAAGATTAAGCAAAATTATTTTGCACAGAAGGCTATGATGATCTGGAATGTACCAACGGGGAAAAGGTAGTGGAATCAAGTTCCATTGACACTTTCTAAAGGCAATTGGACATGTCCTTGAAGAGAACATGTTTGCACGATTATGAGGAGAAAGCAAGGATTAAGGGACTAAATTGTTCAGCTTTTTCCAAGAAGCTGGCACAAAAACAAAGGGCTAAATGACCTCCTTCTGTGCTGTAAGGTTCTATGATTCTATCCAATCATGGGCAAAGGCCCGAAATAGCCCAGCCTGATCCTGCCTTCACCAATTGCCCCTACGTGCACACTTGAGTAGGTGCCTAGATGTAGTGCCAAGTGCCTTCCTGGCTGAGATCAGCCAACTACACAGACTGGGAATCAAACCTACAAAGAAAATAAAGACAAAGGCAAATTTGCATTCTATAGTGACTTTCACAGTGCTATATAAATTGTAAGCTGCTGTGCAGTGGGAAAATAACTTTTCTCTGTGCTTCATAAACTTTTTAATATATTGTGACAAACCCAGGTGAAGTATTACAGGTTTGGATAGGGAAGCACCATTATTGAATAGAGGAGGAGGAAGCATCAAGTAGTAATGAGCTGATATCAGGCCTGAGTTACAGAGTCCTGTTGATTACTACGAACAGGAGTAAGCCATTCAGTCCTCAAGTCTGCTCCGTCATTCAATTAGATCTTGGCTGATCAGTACTTTGACTCCATTTACCCACCTTTGCTCTGAGGACATGGGTTCAAATCCCACCATGACAGTTGGTGGAATTTAAATTCAATTAGTAAATCTGGAATTAAAAGTGAGTTTCAGTAATGATGACCCTGAAACTATCATTGATTGTCGTAAAAACCCATTGGTTCACTAAGCCCTTTAAGGAAGGAAATCTGCCATCCTAACCTGGTCTGGCCTGCATGTATCTCCAGGCCCACAGTTACTCTTAACTGCCCTCTGAGTAGCAAGCTACTCAGTTCAAAGGCAATTAGGGATGGGCAACAAATGCTGGCCTTGCCAGTGACATCCATAGCCCATGAAAGAATCAAGAAAAGTAATTATAAATAATTGGCACCTATATATAAACTTAGGGCAATAATCAAATTTCTGGAGCTCAGTTGATTACATCATATTTCACTCCTTCCCCCATCCTCTCGACATTCTCAACCATTCGATGAGACTGTTTTATTTAAAATACAATAAACTACACAATTAAAACCATTCTGCTCCACATAAGATAGAAGTATTTTAAAAACTTCAGCATAGCTTGTTGGCTAGATTAGTGTATATTCAAAGGACTATACAAACTAAGCAAGGCTTCAGGCTCCACTACTCGTCTGTACTGAGTTAGCAGATCTCAGATGAGGCAACAGCAGGGGCGTTACAAACAACAGAAGCACCCCGAGGTTACAGAGGTAGACGAAAAAAGTCAAAATTTTTGCTTATGCTCACAAATCACTGTGGGTATTAGTAACAACAGGATTGCCTCAGCCTGTGATGTCTACTCAAGTGGTCAAGATTTCAATGTGAATAATGGCCATTTGCCAGAGGCACCAGAGGGGATGAGCAACCCATGAAACCATATCCCAACAAAGGGTCAACAACTTCAGCCAAGAGTAAAATTGGCACAGCAAATTTTTAAAAAGCCTTCAGCCAGCTGGTGTGCTGAGAAACCAAGAAAGGGAGGAAGGCTTTTGAAATGGATCCAAATGGCGTACTTGCGACTGAACACATCTGTAAAGAGGTTCAGGGCCAGAAGTTGATTTAACTGGCCGAATTATTAAAATATTTAACTCGGATTGTACAAAAGATTGCTGCACTCTGACTTTGTCCTGCCCTGTGGCATGTTTAACACGTCCCAACAAGTTTGACAGGTTAATCACAACAATGTGTGCCAGCAGCTCTTAGTTTTCAGTGGTCATAAGATATCGCAGTTATGGGCAAGATAAAACGTTCTTCAGTAAATTGTTTATTCTCTTGCGAGTTTGTTTTTGTTGTTGTCGATGGTTGGGGAGGAGTTGACCTCACATAAAGCAATAGTCAGAAGCATGCATTATCCAGCTGCTGATAAGCAGCCTTACAAATCAATGGATTTATTTTCTGAGTAGAATTGTAGAACGAATGTGGTGGAGGCAGTGATGGCTCAATTTATTTTAATTCTCTTTCGAATGCAGTGCAGTCCGATTACTGGTGAAATAGAATATTCAGTTAGGTACCTCAACACAAAAGCAGATTTTCATTCAATTCAAATTCCACCATCTGCCATGGAAGGATTCGATCCTGGGTCCCCAGAGCATTACCCTGGGTCTCAGGATCACTAGTCCAGCGACAATATCACTACGCCATCATCTCCCCTGAATTTTTACCTTTTTATTTTTACAACATTAGTTCGGTGGTGGGGGTGGAAATACAGCACCCATGACTGTTGTGCTGGATCATTAAGAACAGAAGGTGCCATGGTTTGATATTTGTTGTTGATTTAGCTGGAAGGAGTAAGGAAAACAAAAGACATCCAACTAGGGTCTCCCATGATCACTATTTGGTGACTACTGCTAAAAAGCTATTTTTTTTTTTAAAATAAAACGATATCGGGTAAGGGAAGAATTGAGCTTATCTGGGATGTCTCCAAAGGTAGAATAGCCTGCCAAAGAACATGCATGGTGACTGGATTGAGCTACCAAAGGGAAAAAGAGGAAAAGCACAAAATAGACTTCAATTCAAAAAAGGGAAAGTAAACTGTTCATAATGCCCCATCAACTCTGTCGTTGACCTTTGGCAGGATTAGCCCCCAGCAGGCACAAGCGTCTTCCTGTTCAACTCATTGCTTCCACTGCTGACCCTGTGTCCTCCACCAGCATATCAGTTTGCTAGTCGTGTCATATCAATTACTGATAAGCTCATATCTGATCACTTCCTTTACCACCCATGTCCCCCAATCATATTTCCTTCTGCATCCATCCCTGGAAAACAACGATCATCCAATTCACTTACAACTGCACTTTCAGAATTCCAGTCTAGCCTTTGACCCTCTGTTTGCCACAACATTTCTTCAGCTACTGATTTGCTCAACTGTACCCTCACTTCCCACCTTTTTGCCCTCGTCGCCAGTAAAACCATTACTCTCTCACCCAGGCTGTTCTTCCTTTACAGCCTTCATTTCCACACCCTTAACTCCAAGGATACAGCAAGACAACTGGTTTAGCCATCTATTGCTAGATCTGACTGAACCATATATATTACTATCAGGTCCTGCTCTTGTCTGCTAAAACTTCTCACTATTCCAGGATCATCTAAAGATAAAGCAAAAATAACTCCAGACTTCTTTTCTCTATTGCAAACTCCTCTCCCCTGTTTCTTTCAACAATAAATGCAAGGAACTTATGGACTTCTTTGTAACTAAGTTTGAGACCATCTGATCAGCTGCATCCCTCCCATCCAGGTGCCCACCTGGCTTAACTTCCTCTTGCATTTCCTGCTTCTCTAGCCTTGAACTTGCAGCTTTGTCTAGTTTCTATTCCATCTCCCCTGTGCCCTCTCTGAAATCATTGTGTTCACCACCTGCTCCCTTGACTTTATTCCCAACAAACTGCTAACCACCCAACTTCCCCTCCTGGTCTTCATGTTAGCTGATTTTTTTTTAAACAATTTCCTCCTCAGGTACTGTCCCTCGCTCCTTTAAATCTGCTGTCATCACCCCTCCTCTCAAAAAAACCCTTGACCCCATCAACCTCACAACCTACTGTCCCATTTCCAATCTCCCTTTGTTTCCCAAAGTCCTTGAATGCTTTAATACCTCCCAAATCCATACTCATCTTTCCTGGAACTCCATGTTTAAATCCCTCTAATTAGGTTTCTGTTCCTGCCCAAGTATCGCAATGGTTCTTACCAAAGTTTCAAATGACATCCTACGTGACTGTGACAAAAGTAAACAATCCCTCCAAACCCTTAACAAAAACAAAAATAGCTGGAAAAACTCAGCAGGTCTGACAGCATCTGCGGAGAAGAACACAGTTAACGTTTCGAGTCCGTATGACTCTTCATCAGAACTAAGGAAAAATAGAAATGAGGTGAAATATAAGCTGGTTGAGGGGGATGGGACAGGTAAAACTGGAGCCAGTGATAGGTGGAGGCAAAGAAGAGATTGTCAAAGATGTCATAGACAAAAGGACAAAGGGGTGTTGACGGTGGTGATATTAGCTAAGGAATGTGCTAATGGTGACATTAAGGGTAGAAAGTAGGACAAGCAAGTGACAGATGGCCCTAGTGGGGGTGGGAGGGAAGGGATTGAAATAGGCTAAAAGGTGGAGATAAAACAATGGATGGAAATAAATTTGAAAATAATAGAAATAAATGGGAAAAGAATATATTTTAAAAATTATAAATTATTGGAAAAAGAGGGATCGGAAAGGTGGTGGAGGTGGGGGAAGAGGGTTCGTGATCTGAAGTCGCTGAAGTCAATGTTAAGTTCGGAAGGCTGCAAAGTGCCTAATCGGAAGATGAGGTGCTGTTCCTCCAGTTTGCATTGAGCTTCACTGGAGCATTGCGGCAGGCCAAGGGCGGACATGTGGACATGAGAGCAGGGTGGTGTGTTGAAATGGCAAGCGACAGGGAGGTCTGGGTCATGCCTGCGGACAGACCGAAGGCCCTCCAAATCCTTTTCGACTTGTCTACAGCCTCTGACAAAGCTGACCATCCTCTTGCCTTTCAACTATCATCCAGCTGGATGGGGCTGCTCTACCTGGTTCCATTCTAATCTATCTAATCAAAGCCAGAGAACCACTTGCAATGTCTTCTCTTCCTACTCCCACAACATTACCTCTGGTGTCCCCCAAGGGTCCATCCTTGGCTCTCTCCTATTTCTCAACAAACTACTGCCCTTCTACGATATTGTCCAAAAGCAGAGTGTTTGCTTTCACACTCTGATGACACCTAGTTCTACCTCATGACCACCTCTCACAACTCCTCCACTGTTGCTAAATTATCTGACTGCTTATCTGACATCCAGTATTGGATGAGCAGAAATTTCCACCAATTAAATACTGGGAAGACCAAAGCCATTGTTTTTGGTCCCTGTACCCTAGCTACTGATTCATCCCTCTCACTGGCATCAGTTTAAGACTGAACTATGTTCAAAATCCTGAAATCTTATTTGACCCAGAGAAGAGCTTCTGACCACATATTCACGGCATCACTAAGATAACCTATTTATACCTCCGTAACATTGCCCGACTTTACCCCCTTCTCATCTCATGTTTATTATCTGCTTATTACCTCCATACCTGATTATTCCAATGTACGCCTGGCTCGTCTCCCACATTCTACCCCCTGTAAACTTTAGGTAACCCAAAACTCTGTTGCCCAAGTCTTAATTCACACAAAGTTCTGTTCACCTATTAACCTTGTGCTTGCTGACTTACATCAACTTCCAGTCAAGCAAAGTCTTGATTTTAAAATTTTCATCCTTGCTTTCAAATCCTTCCATGGTCTCACCCCTCCTCATCACTAATCTCCTACAGCCCCACCACCCTCCGAGATATCAACATGCATCGATTTCTGGCCTCATGCTTCCCCCATTTTAATTGCTCCATGATTTGTGGCAGTGCCTTCAGCTGCCTAGCCCAAAGTTCTGGAATTCATTCTCTAAACCTCTCTGACTCGATAGCTCACTTCCTCATTGAAGACATTCCTGAAACACTACCTCTTTAACCAAGCTTATCATCTGATCCAGTATCTCATTTAGCTTGGTGACATAGTTTGTTTCAAAATGCTCCTGTAAAGCATTGTGGGGTGTTTTATTGTGATAAAGGTGCCACATAAATACAAGTTCTTGTTGCTCTTTCGCTGTCAGAATCCTGAAACTCCCTCCCTAATAGCACTACGGGTGTACCTACACCACTTGAACTGCAGCAGTTCACTGCCACCATCGCAAGGGTAATAAATGCTGATCTTGCCAGTGACGTTAACATTCCACAAATGAATAAAAGGAGTTTGTTCTTTCTTATTGTAATGATGTGCTCTATACAGAATGTTTAAACTATATGAAGATTCTCCTTTAGTTCTGCATTTACAGACAATTTTAAAAAATGGACAACTTATTAAAAGGTAGTGAATTTTTCAACTTCCAAAACATTTATAGGATATAGGAGATGTAAAAAGCACAAGTCCTATATATTTCAAGCATCAAGTTTCCTTCTAGTCTAGAGAAAAGAAAGGCTATTCAATCTGTTCCATATTGTGTCCATATATAACTACTCTACCAGAATCACAGTACAGAAGAGGCCCTTCAGCCCATCGAGTCTGCACCGACACGTGAGAAACACCTCACCTACCTACCTAATCCCATTTATCAGCACTTGGCCCATAGCCTTGAATGTTATGACATGCCAAGTGCTCATCCAGGTACTTTTTAAAGGATGTGAGGCAACCCTACCAGAGATTTCCCTCCCACACCAACTGTTTGTCCCCTACTTTAAAGATCCCACAAAAGCTGCGTAATAATGACCAGGTAACATGTTATAATGCTGTTGGTTGAGAAATTTGCTAGGAAACTCATCTTCAAATAGAGTCATGGGATTTTTTACATCAACGAGAGGCCAGGTTGGGCTTCTGAAAGATGTCACCTTTGACAGGGCAGCATTCTGAGGAACTACACTGAAGTATCAGTCTAGACTATGTGCTCAAGCCTTGGAGGTGAGTGTGCTACCACTGAGCCATGGCTGACAATTTTAATGAATAAATTGAAAATGAGAGGAACAAGCCAGCAGAAAGAAATTTATGGAGGCGAACAAAGACTAGGTTACAGAGATCAGAGTTGAGGAGGCTTTTAATAGGACATAGAAATAGGGATCAATGAATTTACAGAGTGAGGTCTGTAAAGTGGGTCCAAGGTGATTGAAAGCCCTGTCATCTACAGTGGTGTGAAAGGTGGCACAGGAAGCTAGAGTCAGAGGACTAAAAGGCACTGAGAAGCCACGTTTGATGGGAAAAGGTCACAGAGGTAGTAAGGTGCGAGGACTTGAAGTGATCAAAGAATGACACAAAGATTTTAAATTAGATGCACTGAGGGAAGGGATAACCAGTGTAGATCAGTGGCAAATGGAACAAAGTGAATGTGGGATATAATAGGAAATAGAAATGCAGTAGCAGCTGCATTTTATAAAAGTTAACATGTATGGGGCCGGGGGTAGACAATGAAAGCCCGTGAAGGAGGGAGTTGAATTAATTGAATCTAAATGTAACAAATGCATGGAAAAGGGCTTTGGTGGCAGTGGCTAAGAAAGGGAAACAGAATATTGTGAAGGGAGAAGTAAGTTCGGAAAGGATGTGCATTTTGAAGCTCAGGTCAGGCTCAAATATAATGCTGGAGTTGCACACAATTTTCAGCCTTCATGAGTGACTAGATTTTTGAGCCATGGTGGGTGTCAAAAAAATGCTGGCTCCAATCTTCCTGCTGAAAAAAAACCACTTTTGACTTGATGGGTTTTCCCCTCCCTATCTCCGTAACCACCGCCAGCCCTCCAAGATCTCTCCACTCCTCCAATTCTGGCCTCTGGCATATCGCATCTCTGGTAGCTGCTCCTTTAACTACCTAGAACCCAAGTTCTGAAATTAACTCAGTGCACCACTCCATCTCTCTGCCTCTCTCTCCTCCCTTAATGCTCCTGAAAGCCAGCTCTCTGACAAAACTTTTGGCCACCACCTAATATCTTTTTATGTAGTTCAGAGTCAAAATTAAGTTTCATAACGCTCCTGTAAAACACCTGGGGCATTTTACTACATTGAAGGTGCCTTATAAATACAAGCTGTTGTTGACTTATCCAAGGCTTGGTGTCAGACAGGCAGTCCAACTGCACAAAAGTATTCATGGGGTCAAAAATAGGAGGAGATGGAGCTGCCTATCAGCATACATAGGGAAATTAACCTTGTGCCTGAGGAGGAGAGAGAGATACCGAGTTAATGGCCATCATCTGCAATGGAGTGACAAGAACAAAATCTGGTGTGAGCAGATTTACTCATGCGCTACTAAAAAGGAATTTCAATGAAGTCGTCTGGTCCGTATGAATTACTGCACTACATTTAGCAGTGCCTGTGTCAACTGTGCTGTTTAAGAGCAGAGGCTGAACTTTTAATCACAAGGCATCCGGGGAATTAAAGGGTTAAGTGTCAACTCAGGATAGCCTACATCATCTAACAAGATCACATGTTTAACGTTTTACAGAAACAGCATGAGTCAAAGGAAACAGATCTCGCACTGAACTGCCAAAGGATTTATGCTGATTGGAACCAGATGAAGGGCTCAGGCAGGAGGTAAGCACCAGCTATAGGGAACCCAAAAGCCACTCCTTTAAATATCCAATTCTGCTGGCACAAGCTTAAAAAAAAAAGTATTCTAAAGGATTTTTCTTTTTATTTAAAAAGTGTAATCTCAAGATTTTCACAAAACAGCTTATTCCCCCTATTGTAGAGAAGCAGCTGGCTTTACTTAGTGCATCACCATAGTGAAACAGCAGCCATTCTGGGTACAAGAACTCAGCCTTCAATTCACAGGTGGGATGCTGTCTACTGCTTAGTAGCCGACCAACACATGCCACTGGAGCTCCCACATGAAAAAATGGACAAGGCACCAGAGGGCATCTGGGGCAGGGTAAACTCAGCCCAGCAGGAGTCGGTGACTTAGGGAGATTAATGCAGAGAATTGGAACCAAACAAAGTGTATGGAAAGGCAAGATTTGTAACCTTGCATCAGGGTTGGGAGGGATCCCAGCTTGCATTAAGAAGGTATAAAAATGTGCTTTTTTCTCCCCTTTGAGAAAGTCAGGCCTTATTCCTAACAAGCACTTAAAATGTATCCGCATAGTGATTCCTTAAGCATCAGCAGCATCAACTGAGAAACAGGCAAACCTGGCACTCGCAAGTTCAGAGGTACTCCACTTGGTGTTAGCCTTTACTCAGCATCTTGGATGCAAGCGATATCTCATGTGAGTTGTTGCAGTTCATTGGCGCTCAAACTACTAATGCACTGAGGGGTGGGTGGTGGTGGTTTACCATCTATATCGTAAGGTATGCTTAATGACTAAAAGTTGCTCCTTCAATTTTTGAAAGATTTGCACAGTAGCCATTTTAGTCCTCGGTGTGCACGCACAAATTAAATGGTCAGTATATACACGTACTTGTCCATTTTTGTACTGAGCCCCTCAGGCCAAGTTACAGTCGATTCCCAGTCTGTGTTGCTAGCTGGGAATGACCTTAAAATTAGAATTTAGCTGAACAGAAATGAAGTCAGGAAGCATTTCTCCACACACACACACACATTGTTCTCCTCCATAAAGTTGTCAATTGACAATCTTAAAAGTGAGACTGACAACATTTTTGTGAGGCAACAGTGGTAAGATTTATGGCACCATAAAGAGCAACAATGATCTAATGAAATAAAAGAAATACTGCGGATGCTGGAAATCTGAAATAAAAACAGAAGATGCTGGAAAAACTCAGCAGGTCTGACTGCATCTGTGGAGTGAGAAACAGAGTTAACATTTCGAGTCTGTATGACCCTTCTTCGTAATCTAATGAATATTGGAAAAGGCTCATGAAGTTGAATGGTGCACTTGTTTATAGTTTCCAGTGGACATCTCAGACAGATCAGCAGTGGGCGCACACTGATTGTAGCCAAGGGATGCTGAAGGGTTGATGGGGGAAGAGAGAGAGAAGAAAGGAGAGAGAGGAGAGAGGGGAAAGGACGGAATTAAAGAGAAACAAAAACAGCTCAAATATCTGTTCCTGGTCGCATGGAGCAACTGCTGCTGATATGTGAATGAATGCTGGAAGCAAATGAGACTCAGTCCCTAATGGCTCCTTCAATCAAGGTCAAATAACCAGATGAAACCCACTACCACACACCAAGAACAGCTAATTAAACAAAGTGCCAGAAGGCTATGGTTAAGTCTAGAGTCAGCATCCTCAGGAGGAAGGGAGAAGAATTAAAGAAAAAAGCTAACAGTTGGTAGAGATCACCTAATCACAACTGTTGTACACCACAATTTTAATAATTACACAGTGTGCCTTTAAAATAGAGGAAATATTGCTATCATGACTGGTAACTGTACAGGTGGCTTCATTTCCTGAAAGGGGATAATAATAATTGCGTGCCTTTAAAGGAACTCCTCTACCATGAAAGCTGCAATAACCTTGTAATAACTTTGCGGCCACAGGCAATGGAAAGCATATTGTATTAGTTTCATAACCTAACAATTACCTTGTGCGTGCATTCTGTATTCAATGGAACACAAGGCAGGCTTTTAGCTGTTCTCATATGAATTATCAAACTAACATTTCAGGAACAAATCCAGAGTAACCTCCATCTCCTACATGAACCAGCAATAAGGCTTATGCAACAATAAATTTACATTTTCTCTAAATCAGTCCATCTTTTGTATCTTTACTTGTCTCACAGCACCTTCTAAACCCATGACCACTACCACCTAGAAGGACAAGGGCATTAGATAGATGGGAACACCACCTCCTGCAAGTTCCCCTCCAAGTGACTCACCATCCTGACTTGGAAATATATCGCCGTTTCTTCACTGTCGCTGAGTCAAAATCCTGGGACACTCTTCCTAGCAGCACTGTGAGTGTACCTACATCACATGGACTGCAGCTCACCACCACCTTCTCAAGGGCAACTAGGGATGGGCAACAAATGCAGGCATCATGTGAATGAATAAATAAAACTACCGCCCGCTTTTGCCTTGCACCATCATCTAGTTTGCAATTTAATCAGGCCTGTCCTCCAGCTTATTACAGATCTTTCCTTCCATCCCACTTCTTCCTGGCTCCGCACTTTGCTACATGTTTAATTTCTAATTCTGACGAAAAGCCATTGAGCTGCCTGACCTGCTGACTTGGAGGGGAGCTTGCAGGTGGTGGTGTTCCCATCCATCTGCTGCTCTTGTCCTTCTAGATGGTAGTGGTTGTGGGACCGCAGGACATAAAATTCTGCCCTCAGTATTGGAAACAGTGCAGAACAAATCCAAGCCAAGTGTGACCTGCATATTTGCTTTGCTGGTATCCCAATAGACCCCACTTTCAGAATTGGCATTTCACGAAAATTTAAAAGAACCTCTTCTTCAGAAAGCAGCAAATGTTTCATATACTTTCCTTGGAGCATTCCTTTAAGGAGGGAGAGGCTACTTTTTAATGGCTCACCCCATCCCCCCGCCATCCCCTCCTTTGAAAATAAAACTTTGAAAATGAACTACATCTGTTTGGCATGAAGTACTTTTATAGGGGCTGGTGACTCCTGAGGTGCAGATCTCTGAGTCCTGGAAATCACCTGCCTACCATGTTGTGGGATCAGTGGAGATCCCCTTCCTTGTGCACCTATAAATGGAAGTGAAAGGGCCTGCCTTTTACTTTATCTTTGATTTTGTTAATTTAGTTTATTTGTTTGTAACCAGAACAGGGAGACAGACTGCTCTGGCATAGCTTTCTTGGAACCCAGACCGCAGCCGGATGTAAGAACATCTGTAGATAAGAAACTGTGCTCTTGCCTACATTCTTCTTCTGCATGCTAAATTATCTTGGTTCCTCCTGCTTGCAAAGGGAGTCAACGTGTTTCTGTAGGTACAAGGGCAAAAACCATAGGAAAGAGAATGAGAAAAGAACTGTCAACTCTCATGTACATTTTTGGTATCACGAAGGAAAATTTAGTGATCTTTGAGTGTGTCACATACGGTTACCTATCCTCCCATTTAGAACTGGGGAACACAATACATTTTAAAGCAGGAAAATAGGAGAGAAAATGTCTATTCAGTTAAGAATTTTCAGTCACATGTTGTGCTCATTACCAGAACACTGCACATCTGTGGGCCTTGGCCCATTATGCAGAGGGGAACTAAGATCAGAGCTAATCCTCCAAAATATTTGACATGCATTGCACAAAGAGCCTAATGCTATTTCATATTGAAATCCAGAAATAAAAGTTCCATCTGACAAGTATATATATTGAAAAGGGCTTAGATTACAGATTAACCAAGTTCTGGAATACTGTTTTAAAGCAGTACTGAGAACAGTGCAGTGTCACTAACGCCTGTGAAAGGAACCAGATGCACTTGAATTTCCCAGTTGCTGAAATATCACTGCTGCAGTGGTTTACTGAACCTTAAGGAATTACAGGGCCCCAAAGTGGAGTGAGGTAAATGCGAGTCCAAAAATTGATGATTAAGTTGGAATAAATACTCAAGATATTTACTGCATTAATTACTTCGATAGGTCTTTCAAAGAGCCAGCACAGGTGGATGAAGGGCCTCTTCCTGTGCTATATAATTCTATTTCATTTGCTTCCTTGCCTTGGCTCTTTTCCCATTTGAACTTGTTGAACTGACAGGAAGACTCAGCAAAATCAGATGCTGCTTTGGACCTGAAAGCTTCTCCACATCACTGTTTTCTCTTCTTTTATGCCAGGCACCAAAGACGTTTTGAAATACATGGATGCAATTTATACAGATTCAGCACCCCAGAAAACACTCCACCCAACAGGCCTATCTCCCCGGGTGCCGAAAATGCACATGCTCCCCAGGGCCAGCCTTGGGGCACTCTGGGCGGTGCCTTGTTGTGACTCAGACTCAGTGTAAACTTGAAAAGAAACTAGGAATGGAGGGTAGGATGGGCGCCATACCAAAGGGTTAATGGTGTCCCCATCCCTGGTCTGTATATATTGCATCCATGGTGATATATTTCCAAGTCAGGATGGTGAGTGACTTGGAGGGGAACTTCCAGGTGGTGGTGTTCCCATCTATCTGCTACCCTTGTCCTTCTGAATGGTAGCGGCTGTGGTCTTGGAAGGCACTGACAAAGGAGGCTTGGTGAATTCCTGCAGTGCATCTTGTAGATGGTAAACACTGCTGCTACAGTGTGTCGGTGGTGGAGGGAGTGAATATTTGTGGATGTGGTGCCAATCAAGCCGGCTGCTTTGTCCTGGACAGTGTCAAGCTTCTTGAGTGTTGTGGGAGCTGCACTCATCCAGGCAAGTGAAGAGTATTCCATCACACTCCTGACGTGCCTTGTAGATGGTGGACAGGCTTTGGGGAGTCAGGTGAGTTACTTATCACACGATTCCTAGCCTCTGATGTGTTCTTGTAGCCACAGTATTTATATGGCTAGTCCAGTTCAGTTTCTGGTCAACAGTAATCCCCAGGGTGTTGAAGGTGGGAGGTGCAGTGATGGTAATGTCATTGAATTCATTGGGCGACGGTTAGATTCTCTCTTCTTGGAGATGGCCATTGCCTGACACTTGCGTGGTGCGAATGTTACTTGCAACTTGTCGGTCCAAGCCTGCATATTGTCCAGGTTTTGCTGCATTTGGACATGGGCTGCTTCAGTATCTGAGGAGTCACGAACGGTGAATACTGTGCAATCATCAGCGAACACACCCATTTCTGACCTTATGATGGAAGGTTGGTCATTGATAAAGCAGCTGAAGATGGTTGGGCCAAGGAAGCTACCCTGAGGAACTCCTGCAGTGATATCCTGGAGCTGAGATGATCGATCTCCAACAACCACAACAATCTTCATTTGTACTAGGTATGACTCCAACCAGCATAGTTTTCCCCCGATTCCCATTGACTCAGTTTTGCAAGGGCTCCTTGATGCAGCACTTAGTCAAATGTGGCCTTGATGTCAAGGGCAGTCACCCTCGCCTCACCTCAGGAGTTCAGTTCTTTTGTCCATGTTTGAACCAAGGCTGTAATGAGGTTAGGAGCTGTGTGGTCCTAGGGAACCCAAACTGGGCATCAGCGAGCAGGCTATTGCTAAGCAAGTGCTGCTTAATAGTCCTGCTGATGACCCCTTCCAATACTTTACTGATGATCGAGAGTAGACTGATGGGGCGGTAATTAGCCGGGTTGGATTTGTCCTGCTTTTTATGTACAGGACATACCTGAGCAATTTTCCCCATTGCCAGGTAGATGCCAGTATTGTAGCTGTACTGGAACAGCTTGGCTCGGAGCATGGCAAGTTCTGGAGCACAAGTCTTCAGTACTATTGCTGGAATATTGTCAGGACTCAAAGCCTTTGCAGTATCCAGTGCCTTCAGCTGTTTTTTGATATCACATGGAGTGAATCGAATTGGCTAAAGACTGGCATCTGTGATGCTGGGGCTCCGGAGGAGGCCAAGATGGATCACCCACTCGGCACTTCTGGCCGAAGATTGTAGCAAATGCTTCAGCCTTATCTTTTGCATTGCTTTGCTGGGCTCCTCCATCATTGAGGATGGGGATATTTGTGGAGCCTCTTCCTCCAGTGAGTTGTTTAACTGTCCACCACCATTCACGACTAGATGTGGCAGGACTGCAGAGTTTAGATCTGATCTGTTGGTTGCAGAATCACTTAGCTCTGTCTATGCTGCTTTTGCTGTTTGGCACATAAGTAGTCCTGTGTTATAGCTTCACCAGGTTGACCCCTCATTTGTGCCTCTATTTATATGCCCCTTTAACAGCCTTATCCAACTTGTACTGCCACCTTCAAAGATTTTTGCAAGCCAGGTTTCTCTGCTCTGGCACTCCCTTTAATATTCTATTGTGCAATATTACCTACCACAGCAATCTTTTCCTTTAAGTCATCGATGGCAAGCCAATCGCCAAACATAAAAAAGGCCATTGTAGTAGATGGTAAAATAAAGAGACAAATAGACCCTAGGAACATATGAATACTTAATGCAAGCTAAAGCCACTTTTGCTTGTCCTGACACATTTACTGTGGTTTGTTAATATAGCATTCACTGTTTTTGTACTCTTTCAGATATAGTATGTTTTATTACAAAAGTCACTGCACTTTGAAAGATAACTAACATGCGAAGCACTGAAAAGTTTCAATGTGAAAGGTGGAATGACCATCACTCTGGATACCCTATACAACCTACCTGCCAATGAAGCAGTCTGCAACAAATTCTTCTAAACAGCATCAATAGCAGCCCACACAGGAGAAGAGGCTAAACTATCAATCAAAATCACCCTCGGCAGAGCTCTCTGGCTTATTGATGACCATTCCATTTTGCTAACTGAAACTTCTCAGTGCTTCACACATGAATTATCTTTCAAACTGCAGCTCCAACAACACTCAAGAAGCTCAACACCATTCAGGACAAGGCAGCCCAGTTGATTGGTATCCCATCCACATTCACTCCCTCCACCACCGACGCACAGTGGCAGCAGCGTGTACCATCTACATGCTGCACTGCAGCAACTCACCAAGCCTCCTTAGCACCTTCCAAATCCATGACCATTACCAGCACATGGACTGCAGCGGTTCAAGAAGACAGCTCACCACCACCTTCTCGAGGGCAATTAGTGATTGGGCAATAAATGCTGGCCTAGCCAGCGATGCCCACATCTGATGAATAACTTTAAAAAAAAGTGGCCATGAAGAGTATATGCCTTGAAAATGTAAAGCTAGAAGGATCAAAAAGCTGCTAACCACATCTACTGTAATCTGCTCCCTTGTGTGTCAGAATGACTAACTGACATCCCAGCTCAACGTTTTGAAATGAAATGACTCAATCTATAGATACTTCTAACAGATATGGTCATCTGGGACAGTTTCACCAAGCACATCATACAGGTTTGCTCCACAGCCTGCGCTGCCATTGTCTATAATTTACTGAACCATAGTTAATTATGTCTCAGGAATTCCTTTACCATAGTCAAAGTTGCTATATAAAAGATACAAATCAAAATTTTTTGCTGTTTTCTTTCACAGCTCAGTCCTAAACGGCCCACCCCGTATCCTGAGATTTTGACCCCTTGTTCTAGACCCGCAGTCAGAGGAAACATCATCCCTGCATCCAATCTGTCCATTCCAGCCAGAATTTTAAATGTTTCAAGATCTCCCCACATTTTTCTAAACTCCAATGAATGCAGGCTTAATCGGCCCAATCTCACCTCATACGACAATCCTGTTATCCCAGGAATCAGTCTGGTGAACCTTCACTGCACTCCCTCTATGCCAAGTATATCCTCTCTTGGATAAGGAGACCAAAACCACACACAATACTCCAGGTATGGTCTCATCAAGGCCCTGTACAATTGCAGTAAGGCATCCTTGCTCCTGTACTCAAGTCCTCTCGCAATGAAGGCCAACATACCATTTGCCTTTTTAACTGCTTGCTGCACCTGCATGCTTGCTTTCAGTGATTGGTGTACAAGGAAACCCAGGTCCCTTTGTACATCAACATTTCCCAATTTATCACCATTTAAATAATAACTTGCCATTCTGTTTTTCTTACTGAAGTAGATAAATTTCACACTTACTAATGTTATACTGCATCTGCCACGTATTTGCCCACTCGCTTAATCTGTCTAAATCGCCTTGAAGCCTCTTAACACCCTCCTCACCTCTCACATTCCCACCAAGTTTTGTGTCGTTAGCAAACTTGGAAATGTTAGGTTTGGTTCCTTCATCCAAACCATTGATCTATATCGTGAATAGCTGCGGCCCAAGCACAGATCCCTGCACTACCCCACTAGTCACCGCTTGCCACTCTGAAAACGATCCATTTATTCCTAGGATAAAGGCAAAATTCTGCAGATTCTGTAAATCTGAAACAAAAATAAAAAGTGCTGGAAAAACTCAGCAGGTCTGACAACATTTGTGGACAGCAAGATATTTAAGACAGACATGAGGAGAATTTTGTCTTTCTCTCCACAGATGCTGTCAGGCTTGCTGAGTATTTTCAGCATTTTTTTGTTTTTGATCCATTTATTCCTACTCTTTGTTTCCCACCTGCTAACTAATTCTCAATCCAGGCCAATATATTATCCCAATCCCATATGCTTTAATTTTACATACTAACCTCTTACGTGGGACTTTATCAAAAGCTTCCTTTTCTTTCCTTCTCTACAGCCATTCTGCCTCATAAAGACATTTAGACTGCAGGTGTGATGCAGCTTGAGGTACAAGTTGTTGCCATTTTGAACGATTTTGAACTGGTAGTAAGCTCCTCCCAGTCATTAATGTCAATGCTGCCACCCTCCAAGGAGAGCTTCAGAGTAACTTTGTAGAGTTTTTTTTGTCCTCACTAGAGTTGAGAAAACAGGACCTGGCCGAGTGAGATGCTTTTCGGCCATCAGGACAGAATATCCAGTCCATCGTAGTTCATTTTGCAAGAGTTTTGCCTGAATGCTGGCTTCATGGAGGACACTACAGTTTGCTCGATGGTTCTCCCACTGAATCTGGAGAATGCAGCATAGGCATTGCTGGTGGAATTTCTCTAGAGCTCTTATGTGTTACTGATACACAGTCCAGGTCTCAATGCAGTTTAGTAATGTGGTGAAGATAACTGCTCTGTACACTAAGACTTTTGTTGATTTGCAGAGATCTTTGTTGTCAAACACTCACAGCTGTAGTTTGTAGAAGGCTGAGCTGGTGCAGCTGATCCTCTGTGGGATCTCCTTGTCAATGATGGCCTTTTTGAGAGTGGTGGCTGCCAAGGCATGAAAGTGCTCAATATATTCCAGAGTCTCTCCTTCAACATATATGGCTGGTGGAATACTGGCTTTGGCAACTTTGAAGGACAGGCCAAGTCTCTTGTATGAGAATTGAAGAGATTGAGAGTGGCTTGCAAATCTGGTGCAGAATGGGCAACGACGCTGCAGTCATCCACAAACTGTAGGTCATGTATGTCTATGATGGTCAGTTTAATTTTGGCACAGTGGTGACCAAGGTTAAAGAATTTTCCATCTAGGCAGTATTTAATACTCACACCAGAGGGCAGTTGATCTTTGTTGAGGTGTACAGCCACTGTCAAGTAGATTGAAATGTACTGACCCACCCATACGCAAGCCCTGACTCATAAGATACTGATCAAAGACCATATGTAGAGATTCACAGCCTAATAAGCATCAACTACCTATGAGAAGTGGTAAGCACTGCTGAAGAGGCTGTCATATCCAAAATAGGCATATCCTTCCACTATAAATGTGCAGGGGGAAACTGAGATCTGAATTTTCCAGCCTCTCCTGCTGCTGGGATCTTCTGGTCTTGCCGATTTGAACGGACTTTTGAATGGCTCATCGCATCTGCCATGGTGGGACCCGCTGTGCTGGGGCTGGAAAATCCAGGCCAGAGTTACAGGTCAGTGAGCTTTAATGAGAAATCTGAAGAAAGGTCATTGGCCTGAAATAGTAACTGTTACTCTGTCCTCGGATGCTGTCAGGCCTGATTTACTCTCAACTTCCTCTGCTGTGGCCACTCCATCGTATCAGACCTGTTACCCGCAGTTTAAAGGGGAGGCCCACCACCATCTTGTCATGGCAACTACTGATGGGCAACAAATACTGTTCACGCACCACAGATGCTGCCAGAATTGCTGTGTATTTACAGCATTTTCAGTTTTTGTTTCAGATTTACAGCATCTACTGCATTTTGCTTTTATATTCTTCCACCATCTGCTTTCAAACATTTGGCCTGAGGCAAAGTTCCCACTGCTGGGGTGACCAAACCAATTGCACTGTGAAGTTTGCCAAGCAGGAGTTTTTCTACAATAGCAATACATTACATGCTTCTATTGAGTATGGTGCAAGCTGCAGGGCTGGAACACATTAGTAACATTTGTGTAGTACAAAAGGGAAAATAAAGTCCTCCTTCTCCAATCTTCCATTATGATATAACAAGTATTTGTTCAGCCTTAATTTTTTGCACAAGGTTGTTAAATTTTTAAGCCCTTATTGACCTCTGTCATCTCAGCATTGTAGTTGAGGTGCAAAGTTCAGATGAGAGACATTACCTGCATAATGCTTTAACCGACCTTCATTTTAAACAATTGAAATATCAGAATGGTCGGTGCTAACAAGATTCATCAATTTATTTTAAAATATTGTCTTTATGTAGTGTTCCTCACATTAAAGGAATATAACAGAAGGTTCAAAAGGCAGTGAGAAAGTGAGCACAGTTAAAAATTAACTTTTTAAAGTTAGAGGGAGGAAGAGGATTCCATAAAACCTAGGCACAAGGACTGAATAATTGGCCTCTGAACACAGACTAGAGGAACTGGCAGCAACCTTGGGAGTTAGGAGAGAGAAGGGTGGGGGTAGAATTTTATGATCATGGAAGAATGCTCAGACAAGGTGGAGGGAGGCCAGGGAAGAGCGTCTAGTTGATGGCAAGGATCACTAAAGAATTCTTTAGGATTTAAGTACAGTCTGGAAACATTTATGCCACTTCGAATCACCAGTACAGTTATGAGCTACAAATATAGTTTTAGGCGCATATTATAAACGTCAAACAAAAAAAAGTAAGCATCATGTAGGACCTCTAGATTGGCTTGTAGGGTATGGAAGGTGCTCAATACTATTCAGCTCACCTTGCCATCAGGTTATTATCTATCGCCAATGGCCACGACTGAAGCCAGCTATAGTCTAAGTCTTTCTTGGATTCCTGACTAGGCAAAGTTATTATACTAGGGCGAAAGGTTATCAGGCCAACATCAATCATTTTTACCAAAAACAAATGGTGCAAACTCCAGGAAGCAGGCCTACAAATTTCTCCCAAGTGCATGATATTTAGAAGGTGCGCTTGTGGTCAAATCATGGTACATTTCATGCTATGGGACAAAGCATCCCTTCAACTAGTGGTGTCAAACAAGCTTTAAAAGCATATAGTGCACTAGGTGACAACTATTAAACAGCAGAAATTTAATATTGTAAACATTCAAAGAATGAGGGAAGATGCTGCAAAGGCAGTTGCTTTTAAGAAGAAAAGGGCAAGAACTATAAAACAAACAAATCCACCATTTAAGGGAATAAATTGCTCAATTAAAAGAAAGTGCATTCATACCATCCTTCTTCATGTTGTTGAAGCAATTTTCAGTTTCTGTATTGTGGTCATGCAGACAAACATACTGCAATTAGATTACAACATCCAGGCTGATAGCAAATGGACAATAAAAATGGAAAATGCTGGAAACCCTCAGCAAGACTGACAGAATCTGTGGAGACCTGAAACTTGAATGTTTCACTTACAGATGTCAGATTTCCAGCATCCGCAGTATTTTGCTTTACTGTTGGGGTAGCAAATTAGTCCTTTGGTCAGAAGGTCATAAGTTCATAATCTAAAGTGGCACCCACGCTCTAGTGTAACGCTGGGAAACAGGTGGGGGAGCCCTGAAAAAGTAGAAGAGGTGGAGAGGGTGCAGAGGAAATTTACCAGGATGCTGCCTGGGCTGGAGGGTCTGAGCTATGAGGAAAGATTGGACAGGATGGGGTTGTTTTTCTTGGAGCAACAAAGGTTGAGAGCTGACCTGTTAGAGGTGCATAAGATTATGAGGGGCATAGATAGGATGGATAGGAAGGCACTTTTTCCATTTATAGAGTGGTCAATAACCAGGGGGCATAGATTCAAGATAAGAGGTAGAAGGCTAACAGGGGGTGTTGAGGAGAAATTTTTTCACCCAGAGGATGGTGGGAGTCTGAAACTCATTGCTTGAAAGGGTGGTTGAGTCAGAAACTCTCACAACATTTAAGAAGCATTTAGATATTCATTTGCATTACCTTGGCCTCCAGGGCTATGGGCCAAGCACTGGAAAATGGGATTAGTGTAATCAGATCTTTGTTGACCAATGTGGACACAATGTGCCGAATGGACTCCTTCTGTGCTGTCGACGTCTATGAGTCTCTATGAGGTCCCTGTAGGCAGCAAACTGGGGTCCTGTCAACCTGTGGACCAGTGGGCATGAAAGAAAACCCCATGGCACAATCTGAAGAGTGAGGAGTTTGCTTAGTACAATAGTCAACAATGCCTCCTCAATCACCAGCATCAAAAAACTACAAACTGGTCATTCACCTCATTGCTGTTTCTTGAGATCTCGCAAGTGCAAAATGGTTTACACGGCATTCGTAGAAGTAATTTGCAATGTGAAAATGTTTTACTACACAAGATGTTATTCCTCATTGCAAAAATTTTCAACCAAGTGGTTAAAATACTTAAAAGAAAACATTTAATTTCCCGCAACAGCCCCCGCCACACTGTCCCACCCTCCCAACAAATGCGTTTATTCATTCTACTAAATTAACAAAAGCTTTAGTTGTCTGCAAACGGAATCTGTGAACACAACAAAGCAATCATTGTGCAGATTTCTTTTACTGAATTTCCCTTGTGGTTACTGTGGTGTGGAGACTATGGTTGCTAGAACCTCCAGTTATCCCCTGACTCAAACACTACTCATTGAGAATCTCAGAAAATACATTATTTTTTTAGAGGAGAAAAATCTTGTTCTTCAATATAGATGATTGCACTTGGCCTCTTCACGAAGTCCACACAATCAAACATACCAGTTTCCAGTCATGCAATCTTAAGAAACAACTGAATGCGTAAGGTAGAGTCCTGACAACATCCCAGTTCTAGTGTTGAAGGCCTGTGCACCACAGCTAGTTACTTCCCTAGTCGAACTGTTCCAGTACTACCATGATATTGACATCTACCCAATAATTTGGAATATTGCCCATATATTTCTCATCTACATTAAACAGGGTAAATCTAACTCAGCCAATTACTGCACCATAATCTTCCTCACAATCAGTGCTGGAAAAAGTCATCAATAGTGCCATTGAGTAATGCCTATTCACCAATAACCTGCTGACTGATACTCAGTTTGTGTTGCACAAGAACTACTCTGCTTCTGACCTCATTCCATCCTTAATCAGTGATGAAAGTGGTGAATACTGGAGGAGTGACAAGAGTAACTGCCCTGGATGTAAAGGCAGCATTCTATCAGGTTTGACATCAAGGAGTCTAAGCAAACTGAGGACAATGAGTGTTAAAGGAAAAGCCTCTCAGGTCACTCTAAAGACGACGGTTGTCAGGGGCCTGTATTCACAGCCCCATGCGAGCACCAAGGGCAGAGGCTGGATGCTCTGCAACAAGTAGCTCACCTGTTGACCATCTACAATGCTTAACTCAGGATGGATGCCACTGCAACAACTCTAAGAAGCTCCACATCAAGGACAACTTGCTCTATGGGCCACGTCGCCACTGAACTCAATATCCACTCGTTTCATCATCAGTGGACTGGAGCTGCCATCTGATACAATCTACAAGAAAGCAACACTGCAACTTACCAAAGCTACTTCAACAGCATCGCTACCACTGCAAAGGCCAAAAGCAGCAACATCATGGGAGCATCATCACCTTCAAGCCTTCTACTGACTTGGTACTTTGATACCTGTTCTTTCATTATTAAGTGAATTTGCTCGAATTTTCTCTCTACCACCACTGTGGAGGATCATCACAGCAAGAACCGCAATGGTTGAAATAGTCCAACCAACGCTATTCTCAGGGCAATTAGGAATGGACAATAAACGTGAACCTTGCTGGCACCACCCATAACCCAAGAAAAAAAAATGAAACACTTCCCGATATAAATTTTATATCCCCATGACTAGCTGAAAAATTTATTTTCATTTTGCTGGTTAGGGGCTGAAGGGCAGTACTCAGAACGTAAGAAATAGGAGAGAAAGCCATATGACTCATCAAGCCTGCTCCGCTATTCATTAAGATCAAGGCCAAGCTTCTACATCAACTTCACTTTCAAACTTCAACTTCAAACCCCTCGATTCCCTATGTGTCTGAGCCTCAGGTATCAAATTATATTTATTGACTGAACATCCACAATTCTCTGGGGAACAAAATTTTAAAAATCCACAACCTTCAAGAAGAGGTCTGAGATTGTTGATGAGCCAGGAGGACTAGAGGTGCACATACTGCAGCTCAGGACTTGCATACAGATCCTAGGCCTCACAGGATCAAAATTCGATTACATCCTGGCAGGGCGGTGGGGAGGGGAGGAGAAGAGAAAAGGCGAATCAAAGATGAAACAGGATTTCCACCCATCTTTTCCTGCCCCCTTGAGCCTGGCTATCAGTCATGGCTCAGTGGATAACACTCTTGCCTTGGGGCAGAAAGTTATGGGTTCAATTTCCAATCCAGGCATTCAAGAGGTTCTTGTCTGTCCTCTCAGGTCAACATGAAAGATCTCATGACATTATTCAGAAGTGTCAAAAAGATATAATAAATTCTAATAACATTATGAGAATTATTATAAAATAGAGTAATAGTGAGGTGTGTCTGTGTGTCTATATGCGTCTGTGTGTGAGAGACTTAATTGAATTAGTGCTTTGATCTAAGAAGAGGGGTTAGGTTTGAAATGTTAGTTAGGTAAGCATGGGGAAGTTTAGAAACATAGGTGTCAAGGGAACATTTGCATTTTTAAATGAACCAGACCAGATTGTTTTCAGCGAAGGAGTGAAATGTGTCGGATACCCAGCTGAAGTTTAGAAACAGTGTGTTTATTTTACCCAAAGACTGCTGGTAAAACTTAGCACTATGAGAGGTTTTTATTATCAGGAAGATAAAGTCCAAAGATATAGTGGATATTTGCATTCAAAGGGGAAAATATGTATAAAAGAGCACAGACTGTGTGCAAGGATAGGCATTTTAAGAACTTATAAGTGTGAAAAAGCCTTCAGCATCTATGCCTCAAGCTAGTGTCTTCAAAGGACTGAAGTGAAGAGAACTCGCATTAAATTCGACTTGTTCAAGGTATCATGTTTCTTTGTCTGGGTCTTTTAAAGTCTGTGTGTCTTACTGTTGCCTTAAAAGTGTAATTGGGAGTTAGATTGATTAGGGGATTTAGAAGTTATCATGGTAATAATTTGTAGATCTGTGTATTTGATTTGAAATCATTTCTCTTATTAATAAATGTTTAGTTTAGTTTTATAAAAACCTATAAGATTTGGTGGTCGTATCGCTACTGAATTCCAGGCATGTATCTCCAAAATTTATACAATTGTTTCAAGTTTCCCTTTGGGATTGGAACAACTCAGCATTTACCATCAACTGTCATAACAGAAAAGCAGTAGGGAAGTTTGCCCCAGTGCCTTGACTGGTATTTGTCCCTCAGTCACATCATTAAGAAAAAACTGATCATCTAGTCATTATCACATTGTTCTTTGTGGGAGCTTGCTGTGCACACAAGTCATTGCTGCATTTCTTACATTGCAACAGGGACATTTCTTATATTACAAAAGGTAATATTCGATTGGTTGTAAACCACTTTGGGCATGCTAAGGTCATGAAAAACACCATATATTTTTTGTTCAACCATTTCTCAGCATAACAGGCAAATTAATATTCTGAGCAGGCACCAATGTTATATTACAGTAATGAGGGAGTGGGAACTCGCTCCTGAGAACAGGATCACAGAACTGTTATGGCGCAGGAGGAGGCCATTTGGCCCATTTTGACTGCACCAGTTCTCCGAATGAGCAACCCATCTAGTGCCATTCCTCTGCCTTCTCTCCGGGACCCTGCACATTCTTCCTTTTCAGATAACAATTTATTCCCTTCTGAATACTTCAATTGAATCTTCCTCCACCGCACTCCCAGGTAGTGCACTCCAACCCTAACCACATGCTGCGTAAAAACGTTTCTCCTTATATCACTTCTGCTTCTTTTAATAATTACTTTAAATCTGTCCTTTCTTGTTCTTGATCCTAACTGGGAACAGTTTCTCCCTTAGATAAAAACAAAATACTGCAGATGCTGGAAATCTGAAACAAAAACAGAAAATGCTGGAAAAACTCAGCAGGAATTCACCAAGGCTCCTTAGACAGCACCTTCCAAACCCACGACCACTACCACCTAGAAGGACAAGGGCAGCAGGTAAATGGGAACACCACCACCTGGAAGTTCCCCTCCAAGTCACTCACCATCCTGACTTGGAAATATATCCCCATCCCTTCACTGTCGCTGGGTCAAAATCCTGGAACTCCCTGCCTAACAGCACTGGGTGTACCTACACCACATGGAATGCAGCGGTTCAAGAAAGCAGCCCACCACTACCTTCTGAAGGGCAACTAGGGATGGGCAATAAATGCTGGCCCAGCCAGCGAAGCCCACATCCCGTGAATGAATAACAAAAAAGTCTGATGGCATCTGTGGAAAGAGAAACAGAGTTGATGTTTCAAGTCCGTATGACCCTTCTTCTGCTCTTGTACTCTATGCCTCTAATAAAAAAGCCAAGGATGCTGTGTGCTTTTATAACTGCTCTCTCAACTTGTCCAATCACTTCAATGATTTATGCACATATACACCCTGGTCCCTCTTCTTCTGCACCCCCTTTAAAGCTGTACCCTTTATTTTGTATGGTCTGTCCACGTTCTTCCTATCAAAATGAATCACTTCACATTTCTATGCTTTGAACTTCATCTGCCACCTGCTCATCCATTCATTCTACCAACTTGTCTATGTCCCTTTGAAGTTCTACACTATCCATCTCAGAGTCCACAATACTTCCAAGTTTTGTATCATCCACAAACTTTGGAATTGTGCCCTGAACACCAAGATCTATTAAAGAGGGAATTTACAGCACCTTGCCACAGACAAGTAGACCCAGGATCCTGGCTAACCAGTTACAAGAATAGGTCAACTTTTGTCACTCAAACAACACTACTGGTATCTGTACATTGCATGTGCCATAATATGGAGTACACACAGATTATCTGATTAACTGCCTTGCTGCTGTTTGAGAGACCGCATTGACTGGTGAAACATTTTGTAATGTCCAGAGAATATAGGAGAAGTTGTATAAATACAAGTTTGTTTTTTTTTTTAAAAAATCTGGCCTGATTACAATAATACCAGTGTTCAGCTGCACTATGGAGAGTCACATTTAAACTTTTACCCGGCCCACAAGGTATTCAGCAATACTGGATGTCTGGGACAAGTGCAAAAGAAATATACATCAAGAAGTGCTTCTCTCATTTACATGATGGAGTAATGCCTGTATGAAGACATCTGCTTAAACAACAATTTTTGACTAATGCAAAACATGAGGGACCTAGCAGAATAGGATTCTACTCCAATTTCACACCACCCACCACCACACAAGCTACAGTGGTTTTTTGAGATAAGTTCAGCTTTATAAGGAGCAGGGATATTGCACATCTGTCAACACAATCATCAGGGTAAAACTTCCGGCAACTGGGGAATAAATACTTTTGAATTATATCAATACCGTCAAACTCCCATGTCGTGAGTTATACTCATTAAACAATGCTCCCAAGAATAAATTTTCAGGTCTAGACAAATCAGACAGTGATATCAACTCAAGTTTTTACCGAGTCTCCTGGTTTGTCACAGGTTCATGAAGTAGGCAAGAACTCCATTAGCACGCCTGTAACAATGACCTGCATTTATATATCGCTTTTGGCATAATAAAACAGCCCAAGGCGCATCACAAGAGTGTGATCAAATAAAATTTGATACCCAGCGATGCAAGGGAGATATTGGGATGAGTGATCAAAGAGATAAGCTTTAAGGAGCATCTTAAAGGAGCAGAAAGAGATAATCAAGCAATGAGATTCTGGCAGGAAATTAGCCCTGGACAGCTAGAGGCAGAGCCACCATTGGTGGAGCAATGGAAATCGTAGATGTGGAAGAAGCCAGAATTAGAGGGGCGCAGAGATAATAAGACCATAAGACATAGGAGCAGAAATTAGGCCATTCGTCCATTCGAGTCTGCTCCGCCATTCAATCATGGCTGATAAGTTTCTCAACCCCATTCTCCCGCCTTCTCCCTGTAACCTTTGATCCCCTTACCAATCTATCTCCGTCTTAAATACACTCAATGACCTGGCCTCCACAGCCTTCTGTGGCAATGAATTCCATAGATTCACCACTCTCTGGCTAAAGAAGTTTCTCTTCATCTCTGGTCTAAAAGGCCTTCCCTTTACTCTGAGGCTGTGCCCTCGGGTCCTAGTCTCTCCTACTAATGGAAACATCTTCCCCACGTCCACTCTATCCAGGCCTTTCAGTATTCTCTAAGTTTCAATCAGATCCCCCCCATCCTTCTAAACTCCATCGAGTATCGACCCTGAGTCCTCAAACCTTCCTCATATGTTAAGCTTTTCATTCCTGGGATCGTTCTCGTGAACCTCCTCTGGACCCTCTCCAGGGCCAGAACATCCTTCCTGAGATACGGGGCCCAAAATTGCTCACAATATTCTAAATGTGGTCTGACCAGAGAATTATAAAGCCTCAGCAGCACATCCCTGCTTTTATATTCTAGTCATCTCGAAATAAAAGCCAACATTGCACTTGCCTTCCTTATTACTGACTCAACTCGCAAGTTAACCTTAAGAGAATCCTGGACTAGGACTCCCAAGTCCCTTTGAACTCCAGATTTCTGAACTCGCTCCCCATTTAGAAAATAGTCTATGCCTCTATTCTTCCGACCAAAGTGCATGACCTCACACTTCCCCACGTTGTATTCCATCTGCCATGATCTCAGAGGATTGTAAGGCTGGAGGTGATTACATATATGGGGCAGGGCAGGGCGAGACCATGGACAGATCTGAAAACAGGGATCAGATTTAGGTCATGACAAAGAGATGCTGACTGTCATGAAAATATAATAATTTTCAAAATATTATTGTGACTTATTGTAAAGGTAGGTTAATAGCGGGGTTTGGATTAGTTTCTCTATTTGGGGGTGTGTGGGTGGGTGGGGGGGGGCGGGATTGAATTGAATTAGAGGCAGCTAGTCTGGCGCTTTTATGCAGAGGGTAGTGGGTGTCTGGAATTCGCTGCCCAAGTTGGTGGTACAGGCAGAAACTCTATTAAAAAGTACCAAGATCTGCACCTTAAGTGCTGTAAGCTGCAGGGCTATGGGCTGGGTGCAGGAAGGCGGGACTAGAAAGGGCACCTGGGTGTCCTTGGGCTGGCATGGACAAGATGGGCCGAATGGCCTCCTTCTGTGCTGTAACTTTTCTATGGTTCTAAAAGGGAAGCTAGGTTTGAAATGCTAAATATATAAACATGGCTGAAGTTTTAGAAACGTGAGGTGTGAAGAACATTTGCATTTTTAGATAAACCAGAGTAGTGAATTTCAAAGAGATGGTAAGGTGTTACACCCAGCCATAACAGGCTAAGCTACTTTATTTTTCCCAAAGGTTACTGATAATATAAGTACTATGAAGATGTATATTATGGAAAAATTAAAGTTGCAAACACATTTGGATCAATGGGATTTACATTAAGAGAGAAACCTGTATAAAGGAGCTGGGGTTATGTATGGTAAGGAGAAGGCATTCTAAGATCTAACACAAGTGTGAAAAGCCTCCAGCCGCTATGCATCAAGTTGCTGTCTACTTGATAAGAAAAGTTAACTAAGAAAACTCACTGTGAATATCACTGTCCAGGGTATTGTGCGCTTTGCCTGGGTCTGTTGAAATTTAATCATTTTTACTGTTGCCTTAATGAAGATATAACTGGGAGTCAGGTTAATTAGGGGAGCTAGGAGTTGTTATAGTAGTAATTTGTAGGCCTATCTATGAGCTTAAAATAATTTATTTTATTAATACATGTTTAATTTAGTTTTGTAAAAAGATCTCAGACTCGGTGGGCTTACTACTGAATTCAAGGCACGCATCTCAAAATAAAAATACAAATTGCAAAAACAGTTGTGGCAGCTGTTTCAAGTTTGAGGCTGGGATTTAAGCAGTTGAACATTTATCATCTGCTGTGCCATAACATTGATACATGATATCTGCTCAGTAAATTTTAGTGCCTCAACTTATGGTGCTCTCCAGTACTTTTAATACATCTAGCCTGTTCACCAGCCACAAGTCAGGAGTGTGAGGGAATACTCTCCACTTCCCTGGATGAGTGCAGCTCCAACAACACTCAAGAAGCTCAACATCATCCAGGACAAAGCAGTCCACTTGATTGGCACCTCATCCACAAACATTCACTCCCTCCACTGAAGCACAGTGGCAGCAGTATGTACCATCTACTGCAGGAATTCACCAAGGCTCCTTAGCACCTTCAAAAGGTTACGGGGAGAAGGCAGGAGAATGGGGTTGAGAAACTTATCAGCCATGATTGAATGGCGGAGCAGACTCGATGGGCCAAATGGCCTAATTTCTGCTCATATGTCTTATGGTCTTTTAACTCACGACTGCTGCCATCTAGAAGGACAAGGGCAGCAGATGCATGGGAACACCACCACCTGGAAGTTCCCCTCCAAGCCACGCACCATACTGACTTGGAAATATATCACTGTTCCTTCACTGTCACTAGGTCAAAATCCTGAAACACTCACCCAAATAGCACCATGCACGATGTGGACTGCAGCAGTTCAAGAAGACAGCTCACCACCACCTTCTCAAAGGCAATTAGGGATGAGCAATAAATGCTGGCTTAGCCAGTGATGTCCACATCCCATGAATGGATAAAAAAAAATGCACAATAGAAAACCAATGGTGGATGTACAAAAACAATGGGTTTGTGTTTGGGAGCTGGCTTTCACAGAAGCCAGCTCCACTTAAGTAGGTAAATTCAGCAGAGTGGCACCCTAAGCCAAGCTCCTGAATCTTGGAACCAAACTGAAGGTAAGAGCCTTCATTGCAGGTAATCACTCTAGTACTTTTAATACAACCAACTTGCTTAAATAGTGAGAACTAATGTCAACCTGGAAGCAGGTTGAGGAATTGTTGAACAGGAAAGCACAAGAGAACTGGATTATTAAACTTACACATTCATACTGCAGCATTTTTTGCATTACTGAATGTTATCAGTCTTTTTATCGGCTCCATCGGGGTTTGCTTCAGACTCAGTAACCTGACCAGTCAGTTCCTTTAATGAGGTCATTGGCACGCATTGTTCAAGCCAAATTAAATAAAGAGTCAGAATAATTTTTAAAATAAATTGATTTGATTGACTTCTTCATTAAAAAAGGTTGTGTGCAAAGTCCTGCCATTAATAGTTAACAAGATTTAACATTTACAAGATTCATTTTTCCAAATTGAGTGGACTAAACTGCAGCCACAAGCCCTGTGTAACCCAACCTTAAAGACCAAAGTCTATTTCTTATTTGCTGTTTTGAATTTTGTAGGCCTGGAGGTTTGGAGAGAACTTTTAATGCAGCTGGCTCACGGGAGGATAATTTTTAAAATCAGAACAGCAACATGAGATATACAAATTACACTCAGGTGTTTTGTTCCAGGTATTTTTCCTTGTATGTTTCAGACAATTCCCATAGGTGAGTACTTGGTCCCTATATCCTCAAGAGAGATACTTGGGCAAGTTTCAAAAGAAATCTTGGTAAATAGAAAACTCAAGATTACTTCAGTCACAGATTCAATCCTGTGTCTCCACAGGTTCCTTTTAGTCTTTGAAAGGTGTCAGTGTAACACTCCAATAAGTGTTAACTGCCATACAAATTTATTAAACAGATAATTTATTGCAGTTTTGCTGCAAAAAAATAAATATAACAGATAAACAGATATAAACAGAAACAAGCAAAAACAGATTCAAATAAACAGCAGCAGAAACATAACTCTTACAGTAGTAGCCAAGTTAACTCCTACTGTAACAGGAAATAAATCAATGGTTAACAACTTTCATGCTTAACTGAATTTTAAGATGTCATTATCATCTCATCTAATATGGAATTATTTGACTGGTCAACATTCTCTGCAAGTTTCAGACAGAGTCACTTGAAAGATTAAATATTTCTTTGAAAGTTCCAGACATGAGTCTTGGTTTGAAAAGGACAAGCTGATAAATTCCTTTGAAACAATTTCCGGAGTCAAGCAGAGATTAAACAACTGTCTTCCTGAACAGTCTACCAAGAAAGCATATTTGAACAAATCGAATAGCAGATTTGGTTTCAAACTTCAGAGGCTGGATTCCTCAGGTAACAATTTGATGAGCCAGTCAAACAATTGCTGCAACAATGCATTAAGTTAGACATTACTGATCTTCAGTGAAGGTGGATTTTAATCCCTTGTATTCCTCAACTGAAGTCAAAAGCAAAGAAGCTTTGAGACAAAAATGCAACCTATTTGTCATGATACACAAACTGATAAGAACATGGATTCTGATGAAAGGTCGTCAACTTGAAACATTATTTCAGTCTCTTTCCACACATGCTGCCTGACCTTTCCAGCACTTTGTTTTTATTTTATTTACAATGGGAACATGGATTTGTGAAGCTCCTGAAGCTCTATGGGATGTTGCAATGCAAACCACGGAAAACAAATAGCTTGAACACCCTGCTATCACCATCCCTTGATATTTCACAGAATCACACAGTGCAGAAGAGGCTCTTTGGCCCATCGAGTCTGCACCGACACGTGAAAAACACCTGACCTACCTACCTAATCCCATTTACCAGCACTTGGCCCATTGCCTTGAATGTTATGACGTGCCAAGTGCTCATCCAGGTACTTTTTAAAGGATGTGAGGCAACCTGCCTCCACCACCCTCCCAGGCAGTGCATTCCAGACTGTCACCACCCTCTGAGTAAAAAAGTTTTTCCTCTCATCCCCCCTAAACCTCCTGCCCCTCACCTTGAACTTATGTCCCCTCGTGACTGACCCTTCAACTAAGGGGAAAAACTACTCCCTATCCACCCTGTCCATGCCCCTCATAATCTTGTACATCTCGATCAGGTCACCCCTCAGTCTTCTCTGCTCCAACGAAAACAACCCAAGTGTATCTAACCTCTCTTCATAACTTATATGTTTCATCCCAGGCAACATCCTGGTGAATCCCCTCTGCACCCCCACTAGTGCAATCACATCCTTCCTATAATGTGGCGACCAGAACTGCACACAGTACTCCAGCTGTGGCCTCACCAACGTTCTCTACAACTCCAACATGACCTCCCTACTTTTGTAATCTATGCCTCGACTGATAAAGGCAAGTGACCCATATGCCTTTTTCACCACTCCACTAACATGCCCCTTTGCCTTCAGAGATCTATGGACACACACGCTAAGGTCCCTTTGTTCCTCAGAACTTCCTAGCGTCATGCCGTTCATTGAATACTTCTATGTCAAATTACTCCTTCCAAAGTGTATCACCTCACACTTTTCAGGGTTAAATTCGATCTGCCACTTATCTGTCCATTTGACCATCCTGTCTATATCTTCCTGTACCCCAAGACACTCAACCTCACTGTTAACCACCCAGCCAATCTTTGTGTCACCCGCAAACCTACCCCCACATAGTCATCTATGTCGTTTATATAAATGACAAATAATAGGGGACCGAGCCCAGATCCCTGTGGTACGCCACTGGACACTGGCTTCCAGTCACTAAAGCATCCTTCTGTCATCACGCTCTGTCTCCTACAACTAAGCCAATTTTGATAAAAGCAAAAAACTGCGGATGCTGGAAATCCAAATAAAAACAAAAATATCTGGAAAAACTCAGCAGGTCTGGCAGCATCTGCAGAGAGAAACACAGTTAACATTTCGAGTCCGAATGACCCTTCAACAGAACTAAGTAAAAATAGAAGAGAAGTGAAATATAAACTGGTTTAGGGGGGGTGGGGCAAGTAGAGCTGGGTAACGGGCCAGTGATAGGTGGAGATAACCAAAAGATGTCACAGACAAAAGGACAAAGAGATGTTGAAGGTGGTGATATTATCCAAGGAATATGCTAATTAAGGTAGAAAGCAGGACAAGCAAGGTACAGATAGCCCTAGTGGGGGTGGGATGTGGTGAAGGAATCGAAAAAGGCTAAAAGGTAGAGATAAAACAATGGATGGAAATACATTTAAAAATAATGGAAATAGGTGGGAAAAGAAAAATCTATATAAATTATTGAGAAAAAAAGTGGGGGGGTCGGAAAGGGGGTGGGGATGGAGGAGAGAGTTCATGGTCTAAAATTGTTGAACTCAATATTCAGTTGGGAAGGCTGTAAAATGCCTAGTTGGAAGGTAAGGTGCTGTTCCTCCAGTTTGAGTTGAGCTTTACTGGAACAATGCAGCAGGCCAAGGCTGGACATGCGGGCATGAGAGCAGGGTGGAGTGTTAAAATGGCAAGCGACAGGGAAGTCTCGGTAATGCTTGCGGACAGACCGACGGTGTTCTGCAAAGCGGTCACCCAGTCTGTGTTTGGTCTCTCCAATGTAGAGGAAACCGCATTGGGAGCAACGAATGCAGTAGACTAAATTGAGGGAAGTGCAAGTGAAATGCTGCTTCATTTGAAAGGAGTGTTTGGGCCCTTGGACGGTGAGGAGAGGGGAAGTAAAGGGGCAGGTGTTGCACCTTCTGCAAAAGCATGGGAAGGTGCCGTGGGAGGGGGTTAAGGTGTAGGGGGTGATGGAGGAGTGGACCAGGGTGTCCAATTTTGAATCCACCTTATTAAATTACCCTGTACCCCATGTGCATTTGCCTTCTTTATAAGTCTTCCATGTGGGACCTTGTCAAAGGCTTTGCTGAAATCCATATAAACTACATCAACTGCACTACCCTCATCTACATACCCGGTCACCTCCTCAAAAAATTCAATTAAATTTGTTAGGCATGACCATGCTGACTATCCCTGATCAAACCTTGCCTCTCCAAATGTAGATAAGATTCCCTCCTTCAGAATTTTCTCCAATAGTTTCCTTACCACTGACATGAGACTCACTGGCCTGTAGTTCCCTGGCTTCTCTCTACAACCCTTCTTAACTAGCAAATCATATTTCCTCTCAAGAGATGGAACGGAATGGTATTGAGTTGGATGGGAGAATCCAAACCAAAGTAGTCTCAGTTTCACCCCACTGACTGCCTTAAACAGTCACTCCCTTTACCACCCAGAATTTTTTTTTAGTTTATTCATTCACAGGACGTGGGTCAGCATTTATTGCACATCGCTAATTACCCTGGAGAAGATAGTGGTGAGCTACCTTCTTGAACTGTTGCAGCTCATGTGCTGTAGGTACACCATAGTATTGCAGGGTTTTGATCCATTGACAGTGAAGGAATGGCAATATAGTTCCAAGTCAGGATGGTGTGTGGCTTGGTGGGAAACTTGCAGGTGATGGCGTTTCCAGGCACCTTCCACCCTTGTCCTTCTAGGTGGTAGAGGTCGTGGGTTTGGAAGGTATTGTCAAAAGGAGCCTTGGTGAGTCGCAACAGTGCATCTTGTAGATGGTGCACACTGCTGCCACTGTGCATCTGTAGTGGAGGGAGTGAATGTTTCTGGATTGGGGTGCCAATCAAGCAGGCTGCTTTGTCCTGGATGGTGTCGAGCATCGAGTGTTGTTGGAGCTGTACTCATCCAGGCAAGTGGAAAGTATTCCATCATACTCCTGACTTGTGACTTGTAGATAGTGGACAGGTTTTAGGGAGTCAGAAGGGAGTTGCTCACTGCAGAATTTTCACTTTCTGACCTGCTCTTGTAGCCATAGTATTTATATCACTGGTCCAGTTTAGTTCCATGTCAATGGTAAACCCCAGGATGTTGATAGTGGAGGGTTCAGTGATGGTAATGCCATTGAATGTCAAGGGGAAATGGTTCGATCCTCTCTTGTTGGAAATGATCATTGCCTGGCAGTTGTGTGGTGCAAACGTGAATTGCCATTTATCAGCCCAGCCCTGAAGGTTGTTCGATAATGACTGCACAGTGTACAATCCTATTTGCAACTCCTCAGATACTGAAGCAGTCCATGCTCACATGCCACAAGACCTGGGCAACATTCAGACTGGGGCTGATAACTGGCAAGTAACATGAGCCCCACACAATTGCCAGATAGTGACCACGTCCAACAAGCAAGAATCTAACCATCTCCCATTAACATTCAACAGCATTACCATCGTTGAATTCCCCACCATCAACATCCTTTGGATTTCCATGGAGAAGAAACTGAAATTGACCAGCCGCATACATACTGTGGCTACAACAGCAGGTCAGAGGCTGGGAATTCATGGGGAGAGTAACTCACCTCCTGATTCCACAAAGCCAGTATTTACAAGGCACAAGTCAGGAGTGTGATGGAATACTCCCCACTTGCCTGGATGAGTGCTCAAGAAGCTCAACAATATCCAGCACAAAGCAGCCCAGTTGATTGATACCCTATCGCCACTCGTGGTACACCATGAATGCAGGCGGCACCATCCACAAGATGCATTGCAGCAATTCGCCAAAGCATCTTCAATACCACTTCCCAACTTTGCAATGCCTCGAAGAGGAAGGGCACCAGGCACAAGGGAACACCACCACCTGCAAGTACCCCTGCAAATGACACACCATCTTGACTTGGAACTATATCACCATTTCTTCACTATCAATGGGTCAAAATCCTGAAACTCCCTACCTAAACTTCTGGGAATATCTACACCACATGAACTGCAATTGTTCAAGGAGGTGGTTCACCACAACCTTATCAAAAACAATAAATTCTGGCTTCGTCTGCGTCACCCACATCCCATGAACAATTGAAAATATCTTTCATGTCAACCTGAGAGAGCAGGTTTGTCTCATCTGAAAGATGACACCTTTCACAGTGAAAAACTCCACAGTGCTATCCTGAAGTGTCACCCTAGATTCTATGCTTGTCTCTGGAGAGGGGCTTGTGTCCATTACATTTGGATCCATGTCAGATATGAGTGCAACCACTGACCCAAGGCTAAGTCAGGAACATCTGTAAACTATACAGCTTCAATTTGAAATTGAATGTTTATTTAGCGGAATAAGCAAACCTTTTCTGTAGGTCATTTGGCCAGGCAGGCATTTGGCCAGGCAGGCATTTGGCTGAACAACATCATGTTCAGACATCCTCACAAATCTAGGATGTTTACACTTGCTGAGCTATTGCTGGTTTATTCTGTGGAAAATAAAACCTCCTGTTGCTTTTGGCCACTTTAATTGGAAAAGCTTAAGAGGGACTTTGGCACAATAGCAGTGCAACAGTCATCATGCTAATACAAAGGATTACAGAGAACGTACAGCAAAGAAACAGACCATTTCGTCTAAGCAGTACATGCCAGCCTTTATTTTCCACTCAAGCTTCCTCCCATCCTTCCTCATCTGACTCTATCAGCATAATCCCTTATTCCATTCCCCCACACAGGCTTATGTAGTTTCCCCTTAAATGCATCAATACTATTCATCTGAATTACTCCCTTTTGTAGCAAGGTCTACATTTCTACCATTCTCTGGGTCGAGGAGTTTCTGCTGAATTCCCCATTTGACTTCTTGATGACTATCTTGTATTGACGGCCTCTAGTTTCTGCTCTTCACCATACTCCCTCTGTATCTACTCTGTCAAAATCTTTTATAATTTTGAAGGTCAGGCTTCAGCCCTCTCTGTTAAGAAAGGAGACCAGCTTATTCATCCTTTCTCGGTATGTATATTCTTGCAGTATTGAGGTTGCCTTCGTAAATCTTTTTTGCATCCTCTCCAGTGCCTCTGTATCTTTTTTATAATATGGCAACTAGGACTGTACAAAACACTCCAAGTTTAATATAACCCATTTAATATATTAATATAACCCAATTAACCCATTTAATATAACGTCTCTACCTTTCAATTCTATCCCTCTAAAAATAAACTCTAGCACTTGGGCTGTTTTTTTTAAATAGCCTTATTGATCTGTTCAATTAGTCTGGTACTGGTCACACTGTAAAACTACTAACCAGTTTTTATTTATTCCATAGTTCCTCAGATCACACACTTAACTGTTTGCTCGGGTTTGCTTGCCACATAGTTACAAACTTCTTTAGCCACCTTCCCTATTAATTTAGGGGTACTGGCCAACAGAAAGAATAAAAAATCAGTTTCTCTTCCCTGCTGCCGCCGCCCCCCCCCCCCCCCCCCCCCCCAAAAAAAATGTTACTGATCTGGAAATGAATGAAACTGGTTCAGTTATAAAAAGAAGAGCTTGAAGTATTATTGAGCTCCATAACACACACATGTGGCCAAAGTAACACATCTGAAACAGGAACAGCTTTAAAGTATCTACTCAAGCAAGGTAATTGTAACAGCATCTTTGTTGCAAAAACAAGTTGAATTTTCTCAAATCTATCCCACCTCATTAAGATTGGCAACTCTGGTTGGAGGCCTTCCTGGATGTTTAATCACATGACATCCTGACCACAATACTTGATCATGTGATATCAGATCATATGATCAAGTACTTATCTGATTTGCTTTGAAATGAATTTTAGTCTCTACCTCAGTAGCCACATGATGAAGGGTCCTACAGTCCAACAGCCCTCAGTCAAGAACTTTCCTCCTCCCTTCCCCCATGCTTCTCCCAGTGAGAACCGTTGATTTTGTTCCCTTGTTCTCCATTCAACCATCAGTATACATACACACAACCAAAAAAAAAATCACAGTGAACAGAGACATCATTCTTCAGTTGGAATTTTGAACATCAAGGCACTCTGATTTTAGGAAATTATCAGTCACAAATATCTTTCACCAAAAATCCCTACCCCATGACCTCAAGAGCATAAAAACAAAATGCACAGTCAACTGATCAACTGCAAGGGCAAGCTGCCTCCACAATATCTGTTCTCACTTTCCACAAAACTCAAATAATTTAGTTGCATTATCTTAATGTTATTCCTCACTTTTTTTTTTAAAAGTACTTTTTGCTTTTTGACCGTCTCCTTGCTCCACACACCTTCCAGTGTCAGGTGGAAAGTTTATCTAAAGGCCTCTGGCAATTGCTATCTAGCGATTGATTTTTCTGGAATTAGTTGAGTGATGCCCACAGATATCTCATCCCCTCCTATGTGACGATGTACCTCCAGACAGCCGAGAAGGGTAATATGATCCCTTGTCAAACTATGCCGAGGGAATGTGTGAGGATGCTTCCATGTACTGTTAACTGCTTTATTAATTCAACACAAGACAGGTAATCTAAAGCAACAGCCCGCTTAGGCACATGTATAAAGCAATTTAAAACAGAAGAATATTTTTTCCTCTCTCTATTGTGCTGGCCCATCATTCCCACCTTTCCATCTGAAAGTCCCTTAGCTGGACTAAGGCTCAGGAGGAGTCAGGATGGTATTCTTCATGCAGGAAGCTAAACTGTTAGCAGGTTATACAACAATGTGGTATCTTAGCGGATCCTATTCCCATCTATATGTGCACTTCCGAGGAGGGAACAGAAATATGAATCCTGGTTACTTTCTCCTCTCCCAAGCCCAGTAATATTAAAAACAAATTTTAGCAACCTTACCACTGCCCTAGGTGAAATTAACCCAAGATCTATGGTTTCTCTGACTCAGTGCTGTACTATTATCCACAAAGCCATTGAGGGAAGCTTTTAAATATCATGCTTAAATGGCATGAAATCATAATTCCCTCAAAAACTAAAATAACAATGTTCTTGCAAATGATTCAACAGAAGTCTGCCTGGTTTCCTCTGCTCTAACTAGTGGTCAGAATTATGGTTTCTCTGTAACCATTGGCTCTGCCATATCGTTACCCGAAAGCAGTAAGAATGCCCAATGATCAGTTTTTCCTCTTTCAGAGGTCTCAAATGCCTAGCTGTCAAACGCCACCCGAAACGAGACAGCTAATGCCTGCTAAACTTTCCAAAACCAGACAGTATTTATGCTTAGTGTGTTTTGTTAAACTAGAAATTGAGAAATCAATGTTGTCTAAACACTACAAAGGATAAGATGTAACCGGAGATATCAAGAGCCATTTCACGTTGGAAAATTTGCAGTTGCCCACTTGCGAACAAGGCACTTAACCGCTTTAGGTTCTCTGCCAATGCTTTAATGAGAACTCTGCAAAGTAAGGTGCCTCAATAAAAGGGGCAAGTCTGAAAATTTGTTGACTACAACACTACCAATTTTGAAAAGAGTGACAGGGAAGGCAAGGTAAATCAAGGTAGAATGGTTAGGCAATACTGTGTTGGTTTAAAAGTCTGAAAGTTGTAGAAGGAAGGGAAGATGATGGGAGATAAGGAACTTTGGAGAAAGAATATGCAGAATGAGCCTCAATTGCTAGAGGTGGAGAATTAGGGAGGTGGAAGAGTTTGTAAAACAGTGCACTTAGAGTACGGAAGAACAAGAAATAAATATTCACAACATCAGTATCCAGAATATTATTAAAAGAGAGAATAAAGGGTTGTAGAGTCTGAGTAAAGGAGTGAAACTAATTGGATAGCTCTGCCAAAGAGCCGGCAGAAGCACAATGGGCTGAATAGCCTCCTGTGCTGTATCATCCTATGATTTTGGGAGGAAAGATGGGAGAGTAAAGGAAAGGATAATGATTGATTAGAGTGTTATACTTCGAAATCCATGCTATTTTTCTAACTTACAGGACCAAGTATCATTTTTTCTTTATGTAACATGCATACTTATTTTAATTTTACGCATTCCAGCTGATGACAATATAGTACTGTCAGCACTATGGTAACACCAGAGAGTTCCAGCTGGTAAAGTCCTGGGATATTTTTTTGTCATCATGCATGTTTTTTAAAATTGGAGGAGAGTAGAGTGATAAATATGTTGCATAGGTTATATTGGAATGTGGTGGGCTACAAAATACACCCAAGGTGCAGAATAGAGTACCAGGGACATTCTACCATTTTAATATATAATTTTTAAATCTTGGGATTGGAAAATCTCTCTATTTCAGATATCCAGAGCCAGCATCAAGCAGAGTGAAATTTCCTCTACACTACACCAGCCTCAAAAGAACATCCCCTACTGAACCATTGTGATTTTTATCTCCTCATTTCTCATGTATCAGCACTCCCAAATAATACCAAATTAGGAACAGTTTTTTAAGTCTGTGCACACCAAGAGCTCTTACTACCTATTTCATGTACGGTCAGCAGATAGAGACAATTCCTATCCTGCCAGAGTAGACTGGATTAGAACAAAGATCCCAGGGGTGAAAGGTGACGTCTAACCCACCGCATTACTTCTTCATAAGTACCAAGTTTGATGCTACTTTAGATTCTTATTCAGCATTGAGAAAACAGACTAATTCATTTAGTAGATTGGATTCTATCAACATAAGAAAGAAAAGCAGCAGTGGGGGGCCTTATGGCCTCTCAAGTTTGCTCCGCCATTCAAAAAGATCATGGCGGGTCTTCTACTTCAATTCCACTTTCCTGCCTGATCTCCATATCCCTCGATTCCGGTAGAGTTCAAATATTCACCAATCTCACTCAACAACTGAGCATCCACAGTTCTATGGGGAAGGGAATTACAAAGACTTCCAACACTGTGGAGGAATTTCTCATCTCAGTCCTAAATGGCCAACCCGCAATTCTGAATCTATGACCCATAGCTTTAAACTATCCACTCAGGGAAAACAGCCTCTGCCCTATCGAGTCCTCTAAGAATTTTATGCATTTCGATGACTTAGTCTAACATTTTCAAGTATAAACTACATAGACAGTACTCCACCCAGGCCTGAATTTCCTTTTATCCAGCTGAGGGAAGTGCTGCATATTATTTAGGCTAATTACCCAGTTCCCACGCTCATGTACTTGCCTGTAGCAACAGTAAAGTTAATTTTGTACCACCCACACCCAGCCTGTGGTTTTGTGGCAGACAAAATAGGGAGTGTCATACCATAAGAAGCAAAGCTAATTACCTAATGATGAAACAATGTGGTTTTCAGGATCAAAAAATTTTAAATATTTAAAACTACAGTCCATACATCCCAGCTCAATATTACAGATATCAGCCACATGGAAGTGAACATGATAGAATCGGTAATTGCAGAAATTTTCTCAAGTAGCCGGGCTCTTAACCCTCTGCTGCATTTTGAGACACATGTGCCATAGCAAGCTGCTCCTTATTTGCTCCTGATTTAAAAGTATAGGCTTTCCCCCACATTAATCAGTTTCCTCTCCTGACGATGCTGACTTTTGTCAGGACTGTTCCAAGATTCCTACAGTGCATTAAACAGGTTACATATAGGATAGATGAAAGTCATCATGGGATTATTCGCCATATGGCCCAAGAAACAAACAGTTATATTTACATCACATGAATTAAGCAAAATCCATTGAGAGTTAGAATTATGATTGAGTGGGAGAAAATTATAGGAGCTCAGAACCAAACAATCATGGGAGAAAAGCTCAAACTGGGCTCCCATAAAGTGCCACTGTCTTGAGCTCATGTTCATTAACAGACACAGACATAAATCCAGACACAGACACAGGCACAGGCACACAGCCAGACACAGGCACACAGCCAACTTAAACTTCTTTTCAATCTGGAAAGCACCATTTAGCAATTGACTAGTATTCAGGGCTCTCTCAGCACCTTTGTACAGTGCCATCAGTTAGCAGCAGCACCTAGTTTAGTGAGATGGGTAAACATTGCACATTGATTATATGATTGCAGTGTTGGGCTGTTCATTATAGTACCTAACTTTAAATACAGGGTGGATTATAAAATATATTTTGATAAAATATGTGCATCTTATGTACTAGTGCTTACTCTGGTATATTGCCAAATGAGCAAAGTTCAAATCTCTAGAAGTCAAGCTGAAGCTGTATAGATCTCTGTTCAGAATGCAGCTGGAGAGTGTGGAATACAATTCCACAAAATAAGGGTCCTGGAAACAGCATACAGCACAGCAACAAAGTTGATCTCACATTGCAAATTAACGAATTAAGAATGGCTTAATAAACTGGGGTTCCTCTTCAGAAAGCACTTCTGAGAGGTCTTTATAGGCCTCTAGAAGATACTGGGATAGTTGAGGGTTGGAGAGCAGGGACCTCAGGACAATACTTCTGGTTATGCCAAGCCAGCAGGACAAAGGAGCACTGGCTTGGGCAATTTTAGGACAAGTTCCAGGAAGAATTTCTTTATGGAGAGACTGATCACAGCTGGAACAGATTAGCAGGAATAATGATTGGGGCTAGGACACAGATGATATAGCCAAGTGGTTATGGTACTGGGCTTGTAACCCCAAGATCAAGAGTTCAAATCTCACAATGGCAAACTATGAAACAATGTAACTTCATCTGAAAAACAGATGGAAAGAGTTATAACAGATTACTATATCTGCAAAAGGGGGAATTGTTAAGGTGGCATTCTGGATCAACATTTTCTAAGTGCAATAAAAGAGTTAATCATGAGTATGTAAGGTTAAATCATGACGGCAGGACAAAGGGATATAAGCACCAACTAGTGGTGTGCATGTTCAGGACTGAAGTTGGGAAGCAGTTCTTCATATAGACTGGTTAATGCTTGGACTCTTCTTGCAGGTAGAATGGGGGAGGCAAAAACTTTTAAAATTATTCTATACTGTGAATGTGAAGAGGGAGAGGGAAACATTGAGTTTCTTGAGATTTTTAAATTAGATGGGCCAAATGATCTTTATTACTTTTATGTGATCTTTAGATATTAAGAGAAAGGACCACTTTGTTATTCACTGTAAATTTTAAAAAATATTGAATTCAAAGTAATTACTGTATGTTTCTTCTCATTCAAAGGTATGTATGAGAGGGTTGCTTCCAAAAGTAATCTTTAGCATTACTAACCTGGTGAAACACTGGCTCCTTCCACTGGAGATATACCTGTTCAAAACAAGAACAAAGTAACTGGAACATAGAACAAACTAGAAAGCCATTAATAATAACCACTGGATCACTAAATATTCCCAACTGCTCTTCGATCAAGCAACGCCCAAGGAGCAACAACTAACACCACTGGAGCAGTTATAAGGGCAGATTTTCAAAAACAATAGGGAATCGAGGGCCTAGTGAGAAAGAGGAATTGAAAGAAATTAGTATTAGTAGAAAAACAGTGCTGGAGAAATTAATAGGACTGACGGCCAATAAATCCCCAGGGCCTGATAATCTACAGCCCAAGGTACTAAAGGAGGTGGCATGGAATAGTGGACGCATTGGTTGTCATCTTCCAAAATTCTGTAGATTCTGGAACAGTCCCGGCAGATTGGAGGGTGGCAAACGTAATCCCACTACTTAAAAAAGGGAGGGGAAAAAAAACAGCGAATTATAGACCTAACATCAGTGGTAGGGAAATGCTAAAGTCTGTTATAAAGAATGTGATAACAGGACACCTAGAAAATATCAACAGGGTTAGGCAAAGTCAACATGGCTTTATGAAAGGGAAATCATGTTTGACAAACACGCAGGAGCTTTTTTTGAGGATGTAACTAGCAGAATAGATAAGGGAGAACCAGTGGATGTGGCGTATTTGTATTTTCAGAAAGCTTTTGGTAAAGTCCCACATAAGAGGTGAGTGTGCAAAAGTAAAGCACATGGGATTGGGGGTAATACATTGGCATGGATTGAGAATCGGTTAGTAGACAAGAAGCAGAGAGTAGGAATAAATGGGTCTTTTTCGGAATGGCTGGCAGTGACTAGAGGGGTACCGCAGGGATCAGTGCTTGGGCCCTAGCTATTCACAATATATATATCAATGATTTGGATGAGGGAAGCAAATGCAATATTTCTAATTTTGCTAATGACACAAAACTAGGTGGGAATGTGAGTGGTGAGGAGAATGTTAAGAGGCTTCAAGGCCATTTAGATAGGTTGAGTGAGTGGACAAATACATGGCAGGTGCAGTGTAACATGGATAAGTGTGAAGTTATCCATTTTGGACAGAAAAACAGAGTACAGCAGAGTATTATTTAAATGGTGATAAATTGGGAAATGTTGATGTACAAAGGGACCTGCGTGTCCTTGTACACCAATCACTGAAAGCAAGCATGTAGGTGCAACAAGCAGCTAAGAAGGCAAATAGTATTTGGCCTTCATGGCAAGAGGACTTGAGTACAGGGGCAAGGATGTCTTACTGCAACTGTAGAGGGCCTTGGTGAGGCCTCACCTGGAATACTGTGTGCAGTTTTGGTCTCCTTACCTAAGAAAGGATATGCTTGCCATAGAGGGAGTGCAGCGAAGGTTCACCAGACTGATTCCTGGGGTGGCAGGATTGTCACACGAGGAGAGATTGGGCCGACTAGGCCTGTATTCACTGGAGTTTAGAAGAATGAGATGGGGTCTTATTGAAACATATAAAATTTTGACAGGACTGGACAGACTGGATGACATTTCCTCTGGCTGCCAGGTCTAGAACAAAGGGTCACAGTCTCAGGATACGGCGTAGGCCATTTAGGACAGAGACAAGGAGAAACTTCTTCACTTAAGAGGGTGGTGAACCTGTGGGATTCTCTATCACAGAGGGCTGCGGAGGCTAAGTCACTGAATTTATTTAGGAAGGAAATAGATAGGTTTCTAGATTCTAAAGGCATTAAGAGGTATGGGGAGATAACAGCAGTATGATGTTGAGGTATAGGATCAGCCATGATCATATTGAATGGCGGAGCAGGCTCGAAGGGCCAAATGACCTACTCCAGCTTCTATTTTCTATTAAACTGAAAGATAGAAGGTTTTCTCCCAGTCCTGTACAGAATTCCAGTAGTTCCAATACGTAAGAGCGCAAATTTTTCTTTGCCTTGTCTAAATGCAATGCACTGGAAAAGCAGTAGGGTTGTTTCAATTTCTTCTCTTATCTCTTTGCTACCTTCATTTTTACTTTTACATGTACTGGACTAGTTACAAAAGGTGAACCCAAGTTGCAGAGCACAGCATTGTGACAGCACATTGAAATCCATGCACAATGGAAAACAGAGGTGCAACCGCCCACATCACCAGGCTTCCAATCACTACTATGGCTAGAAGGTACTGTCAGAAGGAGATTCCTTGGGTTGCCGTCATCTTCAAATGGCTCAACCACAGTAATGGTGGGCTCTTTTACTGTACTTAGGAAGAATATGGTCAATGAAAAGCCATATTCCAAGATAAATCCTTAATGGTCAGCTGTGGCTCCATTGGTAGGACACTCACTCGGAGTCAGAATCTTATTGGTTCAAGGCCTACTCCAGAGACTTGATCACAAAGTTCAGGCTGACACTACAGAGTTTGTACTGTCGGAGGTGCTGTCTTTCACATGTTAAATAAGGCCACATCTGCCCCCTCAGGTGAACATAAGAGATCTTTAGGCACTGTTTAAGAAGAGGAAGGAAGTTCCCTCCAAGGTCCTGGCTAATATTTATCCAACCAACACCACTAAATCAGATTACCTGGTCACTTGTCTCATTGCAGTTTGTGGGACTTTGCAGTGTGCAAATTATCAGCCACGTTCCCTATGTTACAGTGCCCAAGCTTCATAAATATTCATCTGCTGCGAAGCTCTTTGGGATGTCCTGAGGTTGTGAAAGGGACCATGGAAATACAAGTCTTTCTTTCTTTCATTCAATAACCTGACAAGAGAACATCATCCTTCTACCAACTTTAAAGGAGGAAAGAAGAACAGTGCAGGTGCTGGCTTCTCTCAGTGCTAGCATATTTGCTGGGTTCAGATGCTTTCCCTTATTGCTACCAAGCATCATTCAATCTCTCACTATAAGTAATAATGTGCTGGGGCTAAAAGTGGTGGAAAAATATTTAAATCGATGTCTTTCAGTCCTTGGTGAATTTGCAATGATCCCAATTGAAAACTTGAGTGTATTTAAAAAACAAAATCATCATGCAATATAAAAATGAATATCCTGCACAGAAAGCAGTAAAAAAATAAGGAATATAAACTTACTATGGTCACTAGCCCACTGAATAGTACCAGTATAAAAGCTAGAAGGTAGTTGCGTGTGTTCTTGTGTTTGAAGCATTCGTACCTGAACAAAATAACAGAATATTAGACTCAAGAGACTGAAAAGGTCACAAATCCATTCTTGATCAAAAATGCTTATACACACTTGGGAAAACAGAGATCCTAATTTCTAAAGTTATGCTGTTCAGGATCAATTTTGATTTCTATTTTATATTTTCCAGTCTTTCACCATCTTCTATACCCACAATATCCAGCCCCAGAAATCGCTCTGGACACCTGACATCTTTTGGCTTTCACTATTTCTCGCCTCAAGATGGTGGTCAGCATGATAGGACTGTTGAGTTCAAAAAGGAACAGGGAGCAGCTGTCTGGTACCCAAACCAAGTGTGCAATTCCTAACGTGCATGCTTATATAAAGTTGTGAGGCTACTGTCACGGGGAATGTCTGAACTGGTTCCTTTCAATAACTAAAAAGTGTGCTGCATTTAGGGATCAGGAATGGGAACTCAGTTTGATTTTCTCACTCTTTTTGCTCTTGGCACAGTTCTAAAAGAAGTCAGCCAGCAAACCAAAGGGCAGATATTAAGTTCTTGGCCTTCCTCGTCTGTACTGAGCAATATCACCTGATGCAATACACTGAGTAAACTGGGGCAGCCTGAAAGCAACCAGTTCCATTGCTGGGGATGTGTGTGGGGGATAAGGGGTTAGTTGAAGTTCTTCAATGGCTTCACAAGTTACCAAGTTGAAAAATTTGAGGACTGCACCTGCCACCCTCAAAATATCCTTTAAAAACATTTGTGCAAGAATGATACTCGCGTGACATTTTTCTAAATTAGATGCTCCTTTAGGTCAACTTGACAACCTGGCCAGGGCTTAAAAACTCAAGTGGTCAATTTGGCTCAGTCAGTAGTATCTCTCGAGTCTGAAGGCTGGAGTTCAAGCCCTAAACCAAGGACTTGAGCTTGTACCCTGGGGCTAACACTCCAATGCAGAGATCTGCTCTAGTGTTTCAGCTGGATATTAAGATCTTGTAGAAATATTCGAAGTAGAGCAAGGGCACTGGCAGTATCCTGGTCAAATATTTTCCAATCAACCAGATCAGAAAAAAAAATTAATTGGTCATTCACGCCTTGCTGTCTGAGAGAAGTACCAAAGTTGTGAGCAAATAGCCACCATTATAAGCACTGCAATTCAAAAAATATTTCACGGAATAAATCATTTTAAGATGTTTCAATGTGGTAAGGTACAGGAATATCTTATTACAACATATTTAGAGTACTCTCATCCCATCAAATCCTTCCTTTCTCATGTACTAACCTAGCTTCCCCTTAAATGCACCCAAGCTATTTCACTCTTGTGAGATAGGGGAGGTATAAAATAAAAGAAGGGATGGAGAGAGAAAGGGTGAGTGTAGAGAGAAGGACACCTTGAGGATGAGAGCAGAACAAAGAGGGGAGACTGGTGGGTTTATTAGAGTAATCCAAGTACATGGAAGGTCTCACCTATGTTCACAAAATAGAAGGTAAGTCAACCAGGCAGGTTATATCACAATTGAGAAGGAGGGGGAGTGAGCTCTAAAGGTTCTGGTACCGTTGTAGAAGAGCATAATGAAGTTTCTTTGCCAGTTTGTCATTTACCATGGTGTTACACAAATAGTTCCTACTGATTCTGCTTATGGTATGCACTAGGCCTCATATCACCTCATATTGAATTTAAAAGAAAACATCCCTTACTTTTTACTGTAACATCTGAAAATAGTAAAAGATGTTTAGCTACAGCACAAGACATGTTTTAAAGAGCAAGAAGACAGAAATAACCTTTCCAAACTGAAATGGTTGCCACCTGTCAAGTACAAATGTTTGTGAATTTCTATTAATTGCTGAATAAAGAAGTCACTAAAGCAGCAACTAAGAATTGCTTCATGACCTTTAAATGACGCATCCATTACCTCCAAAACACTGGGACATTTCTCCTCAATATTTAATTTGGAAGTTTACCCTGTTTGAAGACAAAGGCTGAAATTCAAGAGTCTAGAACACAAGAAATAGGAACAGAAGTAGACCATGCGGCCTGTCGAGCCTGCTCTGCCATTCAATACGATCATGGCTGATCTTGGGCTTCAACTTCACTTTCTTGCCCACTCCCCATTTCCCTTTGAGTTCTTTAGAGGCCAAAAGATTTCTCTATCCTAGCCTTAAATATATTCAGCAGTGGAGCATGCACAACTCTCTGGGGCAGAGAACTCTAAAGATTCAAAACCCTTTGAGTGAAGTAATTTCTCTTTATCTCAGTCCTAAATGATCGACCCTTTATCCTGAGACTGTGCCCGTGATTAAGATTTCCCGATCAGCGGAAACAATCTCTCAGCATCAACCCTATCAAATCCCTTCAGAATATTGTAGCTTTCTAGAAGTTCAACTTCGTTACTTAAGCCCAAATGGCTGAAAGGTTGGTGAGGGCAGATTAGAAAGGTAGTTGTTCTCTTTGAGGGATGCAATGAAGGTTCATTAGACTGATTCTTGGGATGAGAGGATTGTTCTGCAAGAGGAGGTTTGGTAGACTCAACCTATATTTCCTAGAATTGAGAAGCATGGCAGGTGATCTAATTGAAGCATATACAATTCTTAAGGGGTTTGACAGGGTAGATACTGGGAGGATGCTTCCCGTAGCTGCGAAATTTAGGGCCAAAGTCTCAAAATAAGGAGTCAGCCATTTATGAAGAAGGTGCAAAATTTCTTCACTCAAAGGTTTGTGAACCTTTGGAATACTCTGCCCCAAAATGCTGTGGATGCTCATTTGTTGAGCATATGCACAAGGCAAAAATTGATAGAATTTAAAAATCTAAGGGTTAAGGGTTATGGTAGTGTAGGAAGGTGGAAATGAGACAGGTGAGGTATTGTGATAATGTCACTGGACTAGTAATCCAGAGACCCAGGATAATGCTCTGGGGATCCAGGTTCCAATCCCACCATGACAGATGGTGAAATTTGAATAAAATCAAAAATCTGGAATTAGAAGTCTAATGATGACCATGAAACCATGGTCAATTGTCGTAAAAACCTTTTTGGTTCACTAATGTCCTTTAGGGAAGGAAATCTGCTATCCTTAACTGGTCTGGCCGACATGCGAATACAGACCCACAGCAATGAGGTTGACTCTTAAATGCCCTCTGAAATGGCCTAGCAAGCCACTCGGTTCTCAAGGGTAATTAGGGATGGGCAATAAATGCTGGCTTAGCTAGCAATGTCCCTATCCCATGAACGAATTTAAAAAAGGCTGAAGATCAACCAATATCTTGTTGAATGGTAGCGAAGGCTCACAGGGCCAAATGCTTCCATTTCTTATGCCCAAACTGTGGGCCGGGGGTGAACTCTCTTTCCTCTGTGGCAGAAATGGTGACCGTGGAGCGAAGAATCAGATGGGAGAGTACTGGGATTGGCTCCAAAGACCCTTGACATGTGCACACGATATCGTCTTGCCTTTGTCATGGCATGACCCAATGAAATCAAATCTGAGGCCTGATCGCCGTCAACAGAGCCTGCAAAATGGTAGATGAACATCGATACCTGTTCTCCAACGTCGGCCCCCACCCTCGCTCTCACAACTCTACCCGCACCCCCCCCGGCGGAAGTCGCAACAATTTTTAAGCTTCAAAAAATCGTGTCATAGTGGGAGAAAATTTGGGAAGCACTATCTTAAGTTCTTATATCACTGCTCGCCAACTTTTTTTTTAAACAAGACCTGTAGGTGCATTGAACTTTTCCGTAAAATACAGAGACCTAGAGAGCAAATATCTGGTACCTGTTACCTCTGTTTACTTCACTGATAGGCTGTAACATGGCAGGACCTTCATTAACCCAATATTATGTTCAGGGTGGGCTGCAGGTCTGCCCCCAAATATGCTCCCTACTTCTGGTTGAATTAGTTAAATAGGATGAATTTGGAATTGAAGTATTCTGTCCAATGGCATCGCTACAAAAATAAAATGGAAGGAAAGAAACCAATCAAGGGAATCACATGATTTTGCCCAGTTCCACCCAGTCGTATGCCATTCCTTTCCTTTTCGGATGTTAGGCCTAGAAAAACAGCATAAAAATATTACATCTTCAGTAAGAAGGGTTTCACAATGGACACAGAGCTGTATAGATAACAAAGTTTTGATCTTTAGTCTGTACTGAATTAACTGATCTCAGCCAAAGGCAGAAAACAGAGGGTGCTACAATTAGCTTCAGCACCACTGGACAGGGAGGTCATCCAAGGCCTGCTACTAATCCAGCAGTTGCCTGTGTGGGAAAAACACATAAGAATACGAGGAAGCCATTGAATCCCTTTAGTTTGTTCCACATTGTGTTGGGTGGGAAGGGGAGAGTGTCTGGGTTCTTCACAATTGAACAGGTTGATGATCATCTGACTTAACTCGCATAGCACAGTGCCGCTTGTGGAAAAGAACTGCAAATGCCCATGAAATCCAACGTAACTCTGCCCCATCAGGCTAAATGAGGAGGAATGCTAGCGAGAACTGGGTATTTTTTTAAAATTCTGATTCCCTATTCATGGGTCATGTAGCAACATATATTATTTTGTTTCCATGGTAATTTACTTTTCACACTCATGTCACAGATGGTTTAATAAATTCAACATTCCAAATCAAAAACATCCCACATTGCTTGTTTCCAACTATGCAATCAATTCTCATTTATGGCAATATATATACTGACTCCCTCACTATTGGAGACACTGCCCTGTCAATATACCATCGGTATGATTGCCAGACACATCATCAGAGTCTGTGCACTGCTTAGAGATCAGTTCATCTTACAAATACAATAACTTACATTAATATAGCACCTTAAAGTAATAAAATGTCCCAAGATGCCTCACAGGGGCATTATAAAACAAAATCTGACACAAGGCAACATAAAGGAGATAGAAAGGCAGATGACCAAAAGTCTGGTCTAAGAGGTAGGTTTGAATGAGGGTCTTAAAGGAAGAGCAAAGTGAAGGGCCGAAGATGTTAAGGGAGGGAATTTGAAAGCTTAGAGCCCAGGCAAGTCGTCAGAGTTGTCACTGTGGGGTGATTAAAATCAGAATGTTCAAGAGACCAGAATTAACACAAGAATTAACCTAAATTTTGAATTAACTCCAGATAATGCCAGGGATTTTCTGGCCCCATTGCGGGGGCAGAGGGGGGTGCCGCCATGGGCGAGGCAGTGCCCCAGCCAGAAATCCATTAACTTGCGGAGGGATCGGACAATCCCGGCGGCAAGTGGGTGCAAAAAATCCCGCCCAAAAGCTGTGATGGAGCTGATTTTCCAGGCAACTTTTCTTGGTGGAAACATGGACCTTTATTCACAAGACAGCAACAGCAACTACATGTGCGCATCCAAATCTATCACTAAAGAACTCTTTCCACTAGGTTCCCCATGCTGCTAACTCATTGGTTTATACAGACCCTGTGATCTTACAACAGGATTATTCTTAAAGCTGTCGTCCTTCGTTTATCAAAGCCATAATTACTATATTCCTCCTCCTTTAACTTTTCTGTACATTTCGTATTTACATGGATATTTATCTCATGACATTCCAATATTTACACAGGTCATGAAATTACAAGTAGAGTTTTTCAGGTATTTTCCTGATCCATGTGGAACATTATAGCTCCACGACTTCCAATTCCTTGCAAGATCATAAGACGCAGGAGCAGAAGTAGGCCATTCAGCCTATCGAGTCGCTCCCCCATTCAATGAGATTATGGCTGATCTGATAATCTTCAACACTTTCCTGCCTTTTCCCCATAACCCTTCCCTTACTGATTAAAAATCTGTCTATCTCAGCCTTGAATATCTTAATGACCCAGCCTCTACAGCTCTCTGTGGTAAAGAACTCCACAGATTCACTAAACACTGAGAGAAGAAATTCCTCATCACTGTCTTAAATGGGCGCCCTGAGATTATGCCCTCTGATCCTAGACTCTCCCACAAGGGCAAACAACCTCTCAGCATCTACCCTGTCAAGGACCCGGCAGGAAGAGCACGCCCACCGCCGCCCGCCCACTCCTGCTATGCACGGGAGTCGTGAAGTACGCTGGGCAGGCCTTAATTGGCCCGCCTGCGTAAAATGGCAGCACAGACCCGATCGCGTGTAGAGATTGGGTCCACGCCCACCCAAGCCCACTCCTGCTCCGCCCTCCCACCATCATCCAGAAAATTGTGCCCTGAATATTGACAATTACATCACAGATATGAGCAAGTCAACCATTCATTCATGTGTAAAAACATTCAAACCCAAGGGTTTAGTTTCAGCTGTCGGGACAAGGCAAACAATGCTTTACGAAAGAAGCATGATGCATACTCCAGGCAGACAAGAATCAGCAGAAACACCTTTCATACCAACTTAGAATTCACAATTAGCTAAGGCTCAAAGTAAAATGTGTTCAGTTTAATTTTCCAAACTGTCCAGGTGTGTGTCATTTGTTAACTGGTTTACTTAATGTTTGAAACAACTGACTGGCACGTCCCTGGTTTGACCAATGCTGAAAAATCAAAGTAATCCTTCGCTCCAGCAAGAAAACAAGCGGTTCCATCATACTCACAAGGACACACAAGGAGGCCATTCAACCCATCATGTCTGCGCTGGCTCTTTCCCCATTTTTCCCTTATCAAATATTTATCCAATCTTCTTTTAAAAGCTATAACTAAATCTGCTTCCATTATCCTTTCAGGCAGCACATGCCAGATCGTAACTCACTGCATAAAAAAATTCCTCTCCCACCATCCAAAGATGTGCTGGTTAGGCAGATTGGCTATGGTTAAATTGCCCTTTAGTGTGCGTGCGTGTGCCCTGTGATGGAGTGGCTTCCCATCCTGGGTGTATCCCTAGTGCCCATTGTCTGTCGGGATAGACTCTGACTCCCCACGACCCTGAATTAGGTAAAGCAATTCTGGAAAAGTGAATGAGTTATCTTAAATCTGTGCCCTTTGGTTATTGAACCTCCTGCCAATCCAAATAGCTTTTTTTCTATCTACTCCTTAAAATGCCCTCAGAATTTTGAACATCACTATTAAATTTTCCAAAATTCAAATATAATTCTTGTTAACTTTGGATGCACTCTTATGACTGCTCTATCAAACAGGGACTTACCACCAGGAGATGAAGAATCAACTTCCAAGTGGAAAAACAGTGTAATCATTACAAAAAAGTTATTACAGAATGTCATCTGTCCAAATAGGCAATATCGTGTGTGAAAAGCAAAATTAAATCCCTGACCACACAACCACTTTATTTTTCAGGTACTTTCTATGTGGTGAGTAACTCATCTCCTGAGTCCCCTATCTACAAGGCACAAGTCAGGAGTGTGATCAAATACTCTCCACTTGCCTGGATGGGTGCAGCTCCAACAACACTCAAGAAGCCCAACACCATCCAGGCCAAAGCAGCCCGCTTGATTCGCATCCCATCCACCACCTTAAACATTCACACTCTCCAACACTGGCACACAGTGTGCACCATCTACATACAATATTCATTACAGCAACCCACCAAGGCTCCTCCAATAGTACCTTCCAAACACACAGAGCCTCTACCACTAGGCAAACACATGGGAAAACCACCATCTGCAAGGCACATGGGAAAACCACCACCTGCAAGTCCTCCTCCAAGTCACACACTGTCCTGGCTTGGAACTATATCACTGTCCCTTCACTGTCACTGTGTCAAAATCCCAGAACTCAGTCCCTAACAGCACTATGGGTGTCACTACAATATATAGACCGCAGCAGCAGCAGCGTGAAACCACCTTCTCAAGGGAAATTAGGGATGAGTAATAAATGCTGGCTAGTCTTGCCAGTGATGCCCACATCCCATCAATGAATATTTAAAAAAATCTCTAACTGGACATTAATTAATTTCCTAGTAGAGTCAATAGATAATGGATGATACAAAAAGCTTCCACAAGTTGGAAGAGACACCCAGGGCAATAAATCCTTTTAATTGAATCATAACTGGAATGCCACAATATAGGGGATTTTCTGTACTACCTTGGTATCAGCGAAAAAAGAATCAACACTAAAATTTAAGTGAATGATTTCCATGACAGTAATCTATGCCTCAAAGAAGAAATCCTCAAAAAGCCGAGCTTGCCACCTGTACCATAGCTGGTCCTCCAAATGAAATGATTTCCAAATGAAATCGTTATTGGCAAAATTATCAGCACTCAGCATCTGAAGGTCCAAGCAGGTTTTCCTTGGTCAATAAAACATTGACAGCCCACCTAATCTCCTCTTGCATGGAGCTTGTGGACAATTTTGGAGAACAAGAGAAAATTCCAGGAAAGCAGGAGACATCCTTTTTTCAGATCACAGAATCATACATAGCAGAAGGAGACAGTGTCAGTGCTGGCTCTTTGGAAGAGCTGTCTGCTTATCCCAGGCTTGTCCAACCCATGTCCCGGATGCAGCCCACAAAGCCCCTCTATGTGATCTCTGGAGCCACTGTTCAAAATGCTGGTAAGATGGGTAAGTGAAGTTGAAGATTTTTGCAAGGAGCTGCTCTTCCAATCATAGGCCATTCCTTTCTTGCATTTGCTGGATTAGGCTCAAGTGAGCCTATCAACAGCAAATGAGGGAGAGAAACAGCCTGTGATTGGAGGAGCAGCGAACACTCGCAGCAGTGAGTGTGGTGGGAATAAAAAGAGGTTTGCAGGAGATAAGCATGAGAGAGAGCGAGTGAGCGAGCGAGGTACAGAGGGAGAGCTCAAGCAAGTTAGGGGGGGCTAGAGAGTGAGCGCATTGTGTATGTGTCTGGCTTACTCCCAGGGTGGAATTTTCCCTGCATGCTGGTGTTGGGTGTCATGGCGAGTGTGAGCGGACAATATGGCAGGAAGGCCAAAAATCGATTTCACAGCATCATGAAGCCAGTTAGCTATTGCCCGCTCTGCCTGTCAACGGCAGGCAGCATTTCCTGCCATTGCACATCGGGAACTTCATTGTAATACATACGTATATCATTCTAAGCCCAGCTTGCTGGAATCATGTCCCACTCTGGATAATCTGGGACGTTGGCGTGATTGTACACAGATGTGTTTCACAACAAAACATAAGTGACGTGCATCCGGCGAGTTGCACTTCGCTTGGGACTTTGAGGCTTGTTTGCCTACCTTGCTCCGGGCAGTATCTGTACTCATCAGCGCCAGACTTCACAGGCAGCACCACATCACTTTTAGGGGGACTCACGGGTAGGTCTCTACCTAGCAGACCTGCAGTAAGGAGAGGGTGTCTTTTCAACAGCTGCTGGACTAAGGCCTGCTTGGGGAAGGAGGAGAAGTGGTCTCAGGCAAGGGAAGAGGCTGCAGGCCTAGGGCATTACTGGGGAAATCGGGTATCCCAGGGTGTGGGGGACACGTTGATCTGTGCCAGTGGCCTCAAGATGGTGAGGGCTGAGGAGGCAGTCTCCAGAGGAGATGAGACCAGATGGAGATGTGAGGGTGTGTGAGAGAGACAGAGTGGTAATGTCCCTTGAGCTGGCAGTGAGAGAGAGTTTAGAGTAATAAGATGGTTGCCTTACCCTGGCAGCACGGATGAGATCATTCGTCCTCTATCTACACTGGATGTCGAACCTCTTCTGTGCAGTGTTGGCACTGACCACCCCTGCCACTGCCTCCCAAGCTGGAGTGGTGACATTGATGGGCCTCCTGTGGACAGGGCAGGGGTAGAGGACATCGCGGCGGGCTCCAACAGTGTCCCGAAGGCGTCCCAGGGATGTGTCACTTAATCAGGGGGCTGCAGTCTTCTTGCCTTTAGGGGCCGTGTTTTCTGTGAAGCAGTTCTGGGCTGGAAGCACTGAAAGGTGTGTGCACGGCTGCACTTTAAATATGATGGCCAGAGTGAGGAAGTGGCGAAGTGACAGCGTGGCAGGTGAATCAAAGGCTGCCTGCCAGCAAAACGTAATGTCCCCCAGGAATGCGTGGATTAATGAGGCAGGATTGGGACAACACAGCGCAAAAACCCATCTTTGCGGCCAGTAGGTAAAACATTCTTTTTCCCACCCGCTACCACCCAGAAAATCTGGGACGATTCCACCTCAGTCTCAGGATTCTCACTCACCCTCACCGCCACACACCAACACAAACTCACACAGTGGGTGAGGATGAGTGTTTGAGCACCAAGACTGAGAGTGAGCCGCACAAACACACACTGACCCTCTCACTCTAATCGTCATTTTTATTAATTTTTTTTTAAATTATCAATTTATTGCTTTGACATTGCTTTACTTCTGCTCAGCAAGTTGTTTATTTTCTTCATCCCTCAACATTTTTTTGAAATTCGTGTTTAGTGCTGTGCCAAACCTTATCTTTCCGAAATTTGCTCATCAGCCTCTTGAGCGAGAGAAAAAAATGAAAACATGCCCTCCCCAAGTGAAAAGGCTGGACATGCTTGGTTGCGTCCCACTCTCCCTGCACTTTCTTCATAGCCCTGCAAACCTTTCCTTACAAGCAATTAACCGATGCTATGACACGGCAAATAACGTGTGCCAGGCGGATCAAATCCATGAGGGAAACCTGATTGCACTATCACGGCTGTTTTGCAATTTGTATTTATTTCGAGACGTGTGCCCTGAATTCAGAAGAAGTAATAAGTCCACCAAGACTTTCAAAGATTTTTTGAAAAACTAAATTAAAATATTTATTAACAAAATAAATTTCAAGCACATACATAGAACTACAAATTACTACTAAATCTCCTAAAATCCCTAATTAACCTGACTCCCAGTTACACCCCCTTTAAGGCAGTGGTCCAAAATAGATTTTAAACAGATCCAGAAAATTAACACAATATCCTGGACAGTGGAAGTCAAAAAGACTTTCTCCATCTTCAGTTTCTGTAGACAGCAGGCTTAATGCACTAATACTGCAGGTCTCCTGAAGGCGACTTCACACACTTCTGTTAGATGTTACAATGTCTTCTCCTGACACAGCCTCATTCTCCTTTCCACATGTTTCTCTCTTTTTAATATGTAAATTCCATTGTCTTTATATGTCTTTGGAACTTAACCTTTCTCATAATATAAATCTTTTTATGTTGCCAATATTCTCATTAACCTCTTTGAAAATCAAACCTCCCTTCACCCATCTAAACATGCAAATTCCCTTCACACCTTACATGCTAAGGCCCCAACCATGTTTACTTATTTTGCATTTCAAAAACAATCCCACACCTTACTTCATTTGATAACTTCAACTTGTAGTCTGCTTGGCTACAAAATGTAATTAAATCATACACACAGACATAAAAACACAACCTCCCCCATAAACCTACTTTACAATATACCAGAAAATTATGAAAATTATTATACTCTCATGACACCAATTCCCTTTTGAAAGTATTAATTGACCCTGCTTTCACTGCTCTTTCAGGCAATGTATTCCAGATCATAACATGCTGCGTTAAAAAATGTCTCATCTTCCCCTGCCATTGCCTTAAATACACATCCTCTGTTTACAGACCATTCTGCCAGTGGAAACAGTAGCTTCCTATTTACTCTTCCAAAACCCTTCATAGTTTTGAGCATCTTAGGTGACTATGACACCACGAGAGCAGTGTTGCTCACTAATGTGTTAATCAATGTCTTACTTGAGTGCCATTCTCAGGAATATTGCAACTCACTGCAGCAGTCACAGAGTGATGAGAAAAGTCTGTACATGCGATTCTTCACACAGGGAACTCTCAACTTTAGTGATGCCACCGTAAAAACACTATCAATTGAATGGTGTGTATTTTTTCACAGTAAATACAGGTTCAATGGCATTTTAACACAGCTGTTTCAAAAAACAGGAAGCATTCATTTACTGCAGAGCAAGAGAAGGAAATGGCACTGAATCACAACTCAATCAGCCACTTAAATTGAAGTAGTGCCTCGGAGTGATATTGGGCCCCGAGGCTAGGTGTTTGCCTTGAGGTCCTTCATCCTTACTAAGGGTTATGTTGAAAGGGCAGCAATATTCTGGTAACATGGAGGCTAAATGAGTGAAAAGAACTTGCTGAAAAGATTATGGAGTAAAACTGCTAATCTGGATTGGATTGTTCAGCAAGGATTATTGCAGAAATACACAAAGCTCATCCTCCATTTAACTGTTATTAACAAAAGTGATCTTTTATTTCTTCAAATAAATCTGTGCATGCTCTAATGCTTTACCTCAAAAACATGCAAAACAAGCCAGGGAGTTGATGAGGAAACCTAAAACTGTTCTTCAAAAGGTTGGCAATAGTACCATCAATTCAAAAACTTTGTTGTTTCTGCCTTACCTTTTCATTCTTTTCTAATCATCTTTCAACATTTTCTTTCTTCCATTTTTTTCTTGAATACACTATCCAAAAGCACGCTGCACACAACACCCCAATAGTGCACTGTTTATACAAATAAACATGCTCACCAAAACTCTGAACATCTTAGTTGTGGTGAATTTTAAACTCGTTTTATCGTCACAATTCAAACATTAAACCGCCCTCTGGGCTTAAAATTGATGGTCCAGGCACTGCAGTTACAAAAGATAAACAAACAAGTCATACTTCATTCCCTTGTCCCAACCACAATGCTACACTTGAATCAGAGACATCATTCCTTACATTGGAACATGGGATAGACCCCCATACTGGGGGTCACCACTGACTAGAAACTGAACTGGACCAGCCACCTAAATACTGTGGCTACAAGAGCTGTTAGAGGCTGGGAATTCTGTAGAGCGTAACTCACCTCCTGTCTTCTTAAAGCCTAGCCACCATCTACATGATACAAGTCAGAAGTGTGATGCAATACTCTCCACTTGCCTGGATGAGTGCTGCTCCAACAACATTCAAGAAGCTCAACACCATCCAGGACAAAGCAGCCTACTTAATTGGCACCCCATCCACCACTTTCAACATTCACTCCCTCCCCCACCAGCGCAGAGTGGCAGCAGTGTGTATCACCTACAAGATGCACTGCAGCAACTCATCAAGAATCCTTTGACAGCACCTTCCAAACCCACAAACTCTACCATCTAGATAGAATGACAAGGGCAGCAGGTGCACAGGAGCACGACCTGCAAGTTCCCCTCCAAGTCACACACCACCCTGACTTGGAAATATATCACCATTCCTTCACTATCATTGGGTCAAAATCCTGGAATTCCCTTCCTAATAGCACTGTGGATGCTCCTACTCCACATGAGCTGCAGCCGTTCAAGAAGGCAGCTCACCACCTCAAGGGTTATGAGGAATGGGCAACAAATGTTGGCCTTTCCAAAGACACCTATATCCCGTGAATGAATGAAAAGAAAACTGGAATTCAGTTTAATCATTCATTGATCATCAGAGAACAAAATGGGGGAAGATAACCTCCAATATAATGAGCCACTGAATTAAGCTTTAGGCTTTCATACATCCTGCATACAATGAGTACTGGAACAATTAATAATTAACTAATATTCTGACAAGTAATTACACATTGTCATGAAGCTATTAATATATATATATTTTATTTGAAAATATTTTTCTTTTAAAATAGAGGTTTAGTCTGTGGGTGTGGTTTAATTGGATTAAAGCCAGCTAGTCTGGATGCTTTGTGTGTACTAGTTTTGATATGTGAGAGAAGTAAAGTGCATTTGCATTTTTTGAATACAGCATTCAAGAAGTGGGGTGAAAACTGACACCTATCTAGCAGATACCATGCAATATGTTTATATTACTAATAAAATTAGTATTATGAAATGTGTTTTATCGTTAGAGATTGGTGATACAATGAAAATTTACATTCAATGGACTGTGCTAGGTGTAACTTCAGCAGTTTTGAAAGTGTAGGGCAGAGGCAATGTAAAATCAAAGTAGCTGTAAGTTTCCACTGTCACCACAGGAGCCAAAGTGAAAAGAACCTCATTTTGAATTTGTAAGGTGAAAATGCTTTGCCTGGTGTCTGGTTAAGTCTATGGGCTGCTGTTGCCTTAATGGAGATTAGTTTGGGAATTTGTTAAAAGTTATGATTGTAGTAATTTGTAGCCATGTATATATATTTAACTTGCATAAATTAATTAAATGTTTCATTTAGCTTACTATAAAACCTCTTGAGAACTGGTGGTATGATTCCTGAAGTTAGGAGTTGCACACTTAAAATTATACGTTAAGACAGTTGTTTAAAGTTTCCCTCTGGGATTTCTTTTAAATAACTCAGCTTTACCAACTGCTCAGTCATAACACACACCACCACCTTATCAAGGGCAATTAAGGATGGGCAATAAATGCTGGCCTAGCCAGTGATGACCACATCCCATGAATGAATATAAAAAAAAATTCCCTTGAGTCTGTTCCACCATTCAATCAGATCATGGCAGACTTTTATCTTACACCATCTATTCATCATGATTTCATAAATCTTTAACAAACTTGCCTAGCCAAATCTATCCATCTCAATATCCAACATATTTCAACTCTTTCTTGGACTCAAACTCAAGTTCTGTCGAAGGGTCATGAGGACTTGAAACGTCAACTCTTTTCTTCTCCGCCGATGCTGCCAGACCTGCTGAGTTTTTCCAGGTAATTCTGTTTTTGTTTTACATAACTCTTACAGTCTGGTGCCCAAACTAACCCAAGTTTTGCTTTTTAACTCTCTGCCTTGAAGGACAAATAAGAGAAAAAGATGACAATGTTCAACATCCAGGGTGTTTGGTCGGGAGCCTGGGTAGATAGGTGACTAAGCCAATCCGCGCCTGGAAAGTTCTACTGCAAATGGGATAAATGATCGAGTTTGGATGAGTTGCTGACTCGGAATTTCTTTTTGCGTTTTCTCGCTGCCTGTGACGTGCTTGCTTTCGAAGAGGCCGCAGTGATTTTTATCTGGAGTGTCAGGTGCAGTGATCCTGGGTGAGGTTCTCCCAGGAGTCAAAGTCAATATCTAAACACCTAAGTGAAGCCTTCAGAGTGTCCTTGTAGTGCTTCTTTTGACCGCCATGAGGGCACACCCCAGGGCTCAAGCACTCCACAGCAGGTTCACTTAAGCGAGTGTCAGGCATTCTGGCTACATGCCCAGCCTAGCTCAGTTATGACAGTCTCAATATGGTGTGGATGCTTGGCATGCCAGCTTAGTGTTTGATATGCTATCCTGCCATCTGATGTTCAAAAGCTTCCGAAGGCAGCTCCAGTGAAAGTGGTTGAGCTTCTGGGCATGAAGCTGCCTCATAGTCCAAGGCTCACATGCACAGAGCAGAGTGGGCAGGACTACTGCTCTGCAGGCTTTCAGTTCAGTAGGCAGTTTGTTCAGTTTATTCCCAAGCTCATGTCTGAAGTCCACCGAAGGCTACATTTGTTTTGGCAATTCTTTCATGTATCACATCGTCAATATAGACAGATCGAGAGAGTGTGCTGCCGGGATAAGTGCATCTAACCACAGTGGACTGAAACCTTGGGCTTGAGATAGAGCTTTTCTGAAGCAAACTTGAAAATTTCTTTAGCTTTCTTTGTGCTGACGGTCAGGCCAAAGTTGTCAATGCATTGGAGAACATGCCCATGCAACATTGCATGTCCAGCTTCGAACTGGCAGTTAAGGTACAGTCATTGGCAAACAAAAAAAAAAACATCGTAAAGTATATCAAGATCTTTGGTCTTTGCCTGGAGTTACCTCAGATTGAACAGCTTTCTGTCCATGCAATATCTGATTTTGACACCAGAATCACCATCGTGAAAGGCATCAGACAGCATGACAGAGAAAAACACGAAGAGGGTTGGCGCTAGCACGCAGCCCTGTTTAACTCCATTTATGACTGGGAATGGATCAGAAGACTTTTTAAACTCTAAATACCAATACAAGGTCAAGGTACAGCATAACGATGACAGATTGCATGATTTGAATTATCTCAGTGGGCCCTGTTTCTGCTGTCCCCCCATCTCTAATCACACTTCCCAAGAAGACTACAGTGATCTTTATTCAGTATGGGTAACACCAAAATAAATGACTCTCATCAGATTTAAAATAATTGCGAGTGGTGCATGTTTCTTGTCTCTCAGTTTACTTTCTGTGCCCTAATTTTGCGTCACAACTTTTATGTCAATCTTATAAACACAATGGCTGAGGATGGGACTGGCAATTCCTACCAAAAGTCAATGGACATTTTGCTGGGTTGCCAAATTTTCCACCCCAGCAGCGACAGGTCCCACCATGTGCAGAACCAGAAAAGCCCGGCCTATGTAATGATTAACAATGATAAATATCCTAACTAAAAATGTGAACATTTTTATGTAGAGAATGACTGCCTGTCATAAGGTACTGACAGGCTACTACAATTTGTAATGTTTTACCGCTCCTCTCCTACATCTTCCAGCTATTTAATTTGTATTCAAAACAAACTAGTACAAAAAACTTTATTTTAAAGAAAAATTGATTTCCCAACTCTGGGTTTCTCTCTCAGGCTAGCTTCACATTGTGGCTTGCTTTTACTGGAGCTGTGATCAGTCAATGAGGTCAGGGGAGCAGCCAAGCAGAGACAGAGAGAGAGACAGACAGACAGACACACAGAAGCCTCCAGGAGAGGTGAAAATGAGAGTTTTTTTAAAGGTTAAATACTTCAGTTGCAGTATAATATCTGAATATGCAATGCAGTAGCATTTTGAAATACAAGTGCTGCTATTCCTTCCTCCTTCAATGAGCTAATAATAGCCAAAACATAGTCACTGTGTTGATGGATACACACACACATACCTCGTTTTAATACTTAAAGCATTATCAAACACTCGGTACAAATGAAAGAGAATAAAAATCATGTTAAGAAACTGTGCAACATAAAATTATGAGCAATACCTTTGTAGCTTTGAGGTTGAAATGTATTCCTTATGAGAACAGAAGCAGTTAATACAACAGAAAAAAGGAGTGGAGAGCATTAGGGGTGGGATTGTGGTTTAACTAGAATTCCTTATCACAAGTCAGCCATTCTGGATAATCAATTAAGATCCTAAATGACGCATAATAAGGCATGAATTAAAAATTCTAATTGCTATTATTTAGCAGCTCTCGTGAAAATCCAATATTATTCAAGTACTTACAGGCAGTAGACAAATATACAGCAGCTGTAGATCATGGGAAGTTCATCCAACAACTAGGACAAAGATTAAAAAATAAAATTAGTTTTACTGACAGAGTGTTTCTAATAAAATCCCTACATAAAATATACCAGAATAGCCTGAAAACCTCTATGACATTAATATACCCATTATATCGTATTTGTAATCAGAGTAAAACAGCTGCTGCAGAAGTCAACAATGGAACAAAATCCTTTTTCTTAATCAACATGCACTTCTGTTTAAAAGCCACATAATTAGCTTTGACATGTTACTTTGAATTGCTCATTGCTTATGTTCGACTTGAGCAGCAAATACACCTGTTAGTTAGCTGGTGCTCTAAATGTATGCTTTGGAGAGGAGCAGGGATTTAAAGGGTCAAAGTGAACTGTGCTATACAGAAGCACTATTTTATCTCTTCATCCAGACTTCTTGCGAAGATCTTGGAAACCTCTACGAAGAATCGTAATATGCCAATCAATGCCATCAAATTTTCACAGTCTGTGAAGCTGGTGAAAAAAAAACTTCTGAAATCGGAAATGTTGTATTTCTGTATAAAATAACTGATTTTAGCCTGTGATTTTATATTTCAATCTTTCTAATCAACACATTCAATCTGAGAGAGAAGGGATTGAAGACCACAATCAGCAATGAAAGGGTTGGAATATCATTGTAGAAGTCTTTTTCAGAAAGAAACCTATCTAAAATCAATTTGTTTCACTTTAAAAATGTATAAAAATTGATTTTAAAAAATGCTCACTTTAAAGAGACCTTCCTCCACATTTTCTTCCTTTCATTATGGATGTAACTCTCAATGAATTATGATGGTCACATTCAGCTGCTTGACGAGCACCACCACCAAACCCAAGGCCCATCAAATGCATTAAATTGCAGGATAAAATTACAAGTCACATGTGTGCCTGTGTGCCAAGTCCATTAGCATGCAGGTCATGCTGATAAGGGCAGAATCATTACTTCTAGGATTGCTTCCCTCCATTCATCCTCAGGATATTACTGGTAAAGCCTGCTCTTATTGCCCATCCTGAGTCATTATCTGAGAAGGTGGCAGTGAACTACCATCTTGAACTGTTATAAGCTATGTAGTGAAGGTACTCTAGGTATGCAGTGCCAGGATATTGACCCAGTGATGATAAAGGAACCGTGACGCATGTCCAAGTCAGGATGATGTGGGACTTGGGAGGTGATTTTGTCCCCATGCTCCTGCCACACTTGTCCTTTACCATATTAAAGTGGGAAGTGAGTTAAATCGGTTGATGGAGGGGTAAGGAGCCAAAATTGGAGAGATGTCAAAAGGCAAATCAGAGATGGTGAAAGAGTAAATTGGGTGGAAAGGTAGTGAACATCTGAAACATGATTTATTCCTTGCTTATGGTGCATAACAATGAAGAATGTTCAAGTCAATGAGACACCCTCATTTCATTATTTCAATAGAAAAAATCTTAGGAATAAGGGCTCTGTCTCTACGTAGAAGTCCATCAGGTGGATTTAATTCCCACAAGAGCCAGGAACAACGTGCTCAAAAAATTCCTGCTCCTGTCATTTGCCTTGCTGTGTAAATGCACCACCTAGTAATTAGCAGGCCTATCTATGATAGCAATTGCAGTTGGGTTGGTCTGTGTGCTTCTGAACTAAAGTGAGCACAGAAAGTCAGCCAGGGTTCCTGTCCCCGATTTTTATCCTGTTATTCTTGCTGCAGACTCAAGTCAGGGTCAGGACTGAATCTCGCATTCAAATAGCTTGTCAACTCTAACGGTTCAGCCTCATGCAATTGTGAGGGGTACCAAAGGGCTGCTTCCACCCATGGAAGTGCATCTCAACAAGGGAAAGAGAAGGAAGAAAGAATTTATGTTTTAAAAAGTCCATTCAGTACATAAATTGTAACGGTCTCTACAAAATTTGACAGCAAGTCAAATTTCTGGATTATGTTTATAACATGCAAAAGTTTCACTCTGTGGTTTATAAAGTCATGAGAACTTCTTAATTGAAAGATTCTGTTATAATGATTCACTGTCATTCAACCATTATCTTAGTTAATTACATCAGAATTTCACAAGCGTATGCCAACACTGAACAAGCTGACCATGGTCACTGGGCTGAAATTAATTTCAACATGAGTAATTTGAAAATGAACCCACAGCAAGTGCATAAAATTAAAATAAATGTATCATCTGTATTCTCTTAATAGAGCAAGCAAGGTTGAAGTTCAGAAAGAGATGCCTACACTAAAACTTCAAAAAATAATGAATGTCATGTGAGCTTGTACACTGCTATATTCTTAAACAGATTGGAGTAGAGGATAATTAATATGTTTAATTATCTAAAATATAGGCACTCTTCTGCTTTTCAGAAGTATTTAACATGTAATGATCATAGAATAGCCCTCACCATTTTTCCACATCCCCTCTAATGCTGCAAACACTGCCTCTAAGGAACTCTTGTTTATTCTTTTGCAGAGAATGCCTTTCATAGGAGCACATTAACAGTTTCAGGCAGAAGACCATCAGTCCATCCAGCTCACCTATCCACAGTATTCCCCTGGTGCCTTTCTAATGATCCATTTGTTGAGAAGAATAGGGAACAGATGGTTCCTTCTTGAAACCCATGAAGGTATTTCATTCCACTGATCTGTGCTACTAATCTGTTCCACATATTTACCAGAGATAAAAACAAAAAACTGCGAATGCTGGAAATCCAAAACAAACACAGAAATACCTGGAAAAACTCAGCAGGTCTGGCAGCATCGGTGGAGAAGAGCAAAGTTGACGTTTCGAGTCCTCATGACCCTTCAACAGAACTAAGTAAAAATAGGAGAGGGGTGAAATATAAGCTGGTTTGGGGGGGGGGGGGGTTGGTTGTTGGGACAAGCAAGCAGTGATAGGAGGAGATAACCAAAAGATGGTTATCTCCTCCTATCACTGCTTGCTTGTCCCAACAACCAACCCCACCCCCCCTTAAACCAGCTTATATTTCACCCCTCTCCTATTTTTACTTAGTTCTGTTGAAGGGTCATGAGGACTCGAAATGTCAACTTTGCTCTTCTCCACCGATGCTGCCAGACCTGAGTTTTTTCCAGGTATTTCTGTGTTTGTTCCACATATTTACCAGCCTTCTAGCTAAAAAATAAAGTTACTATTTGCTTCCATTTTATCAGTTATCTTTAATTTGTAAATATGGTCCTTTATGCTTCAAATCTATACGTGCAGGAAAGCTTACTTCGATCCAAATTCTCTAAACCTTTGATCATTTTAAACATTTCTAATGCATCTCCTGTTAGTCTCCGCTTTTCAAGAGAAAAAAGACCTAGGCAGTCAATCTTTCTTCATGCATTCCCTAAATTTTGGTATCTACCACGTAGCCCTTTGCTCTATCCCCTGAACAATGCCAGGTTCAAAATCTGGCCTCGATGAAAAGGTTCTCTACAGAATACCTGTAAGAGTTCAAGAAAAATCTCACCAAGTGATAAAGAAAGACTTGCATTTCTATAGGACCTTTCAGCACCTCAGCATATCCCAAAGAGCTTTAAGATCAATGAAGTGCTTTTGAATGGTTTGTATCCTTCAAAGCCTATTACATCACTATCTTTTACTGACAGAGTGCTGTACTGTCAGGGGTGCCATCTTTTGAAAGGACCGAGGCCCCATCTGCTTGTATAGATGGATATTAATGATCCCATCGCACCATTGGAAGAACATGGGGGCTAATATTATCCTTTAGCCTATATTAGTAAAGCAAATTCCTTCATCTTACTTGGTGTTTGTGGGACCGTGTGTGCAAATTGACTACTGTTTCTTGCAACTACACCTCAAAAATTAGCTTAATCGGCTATGAAGTACTTTGAAATGTCCAGAGAATGTGAAAGCCGCTATACAATTGCAAGTTTTTTAGGTAGCCACAAACATGGTTGACATGCAGGAATTCACCATAATATTTAAAAGTCTCAAAGCTACGCTGCTGAGAAATGGAATGCACACATTTCCTGTCTGGATACATCACAAGTCCAGAGTCATTTCTGCAGATTGTAGAGCTAAAGCTAAAGCTCCATTTTAGCTTCTGGTCAATGGTGGCTCAAGGATGTTGATGGTCAGGGGCTATGATGGATAAAATCAAGGATATTCTCTTGTTGGATATGGTCACTATTTGGCACTTGTGTAGTGTGAATAATGCTCACTGGTTGTCAGCCCAAGCCTGGGTGTCATCCAGGTCCTGCTGGCATTGGCTGCTTCTCTGTTGGAGCAATTATAAATGGGGATCAACTCTGTGGAATGGTCAGCGAACAGTTCCACTGTTGAACTTCTAATCAAGGAAGGTCACCGATGAAGCAACTAAAGATGGTTGGGCCATAACATATTAGACAGAAAACAAGTCAGTAGCTTCCTTCAATTATCTCACAATGTCAAACTTTCAATGTGTGGAGCATACTGCAGCCAGAACAGTATTATCCAAAATAAAATAAAAGCTGTAGTGCAACCTTAGCATACTGTAAGTTCTCTTACTCAAAGAAGTTACTTTCACTCTAACTAAAGTGGGTGGCAATTAGCTAATAACTTCCATTCTGGACACACACATTGTACTCCCAATTATTTAATACATCATGCTGCAAGCATAGGAGCAGCACGTCCCTTCTCGTCAAGGAGATGATGAATAGAATTAAACTAATGTGCAATTCAATTGTACTCTTCAGCTGAAATCTCCAAGTTCGCATTTGCAGCATCAGCTGGCAACCATTCCTTTCCTTTTTCAATGCAAAGCTATGCATGACTTTGAACTAGGTGCACCACTATTCAAAAAAGAAGTCTTCACTTACTCTCATACTTTTTGTCCCAGATCACCAAGTTATTTGCTGGGACATGAAGCCACGGGTGCCAACACATTCACGTACAAGATGAACAATAAGGACCAGCCTATCTTAAACCAGAAGGGGAACATGGGTGCATTACAGCAGAGTCTCCAAAACTCTGCTGCCTATATCCTAAAACGCATCAAGTTCCTCTCACCCATCATCCTGGAATTTGCAGACGTACACAGGCTGCTGATTCAGCAAATGTCTCAATTTAAAATTCTCAACCTTATGTTCAAATCCTTCCATGGCCTCACTCATTCCTATCTCTCTAACCTCCTCCAGCCCTCTGAAATCTCTGTGCTCCTCCAATTTTGACCACTTTCGCACCCCAGATTTTAATCCGCTCCAGCACTGTGCCTTCATATATCTAGGCCTTAAGCTCTGGAATTCCATTTCTAAACCTTTTTCCTATCCTTTAAGATGCTCATTTAGGACTATCACTTTGACCAGGCTTTTAGTCACCCATACTAATATCCCCTTACACAATTTGGTGCCAAATGGTGGGCTAACACTGCAGTGACATACCTTGGGACATTTATGGCATTAAAAAGCACTATATAAATTAAAGTTGCTGTTGAGCCTCATCAGTTCCGCAAACAAGACCAAGACATATACGCTCCAGCATGTGTCAGTGGATGGTGATCACAAGCAGAAACCCTGGAAAGATTTACCCTCCCTAACCTGGGGTGCTAAGATAAACTTGCAATGTCTACCTCATCCAGTTTAGATCAACCAAAAATTTAATCTATCCGATTGACTCGGGCATTCACTTCCCTCATTGTCAATGGAAAACAAAATTATAAGATACAACAATAGATTTATGTTTTCTGTTTTTTAATTTATCCATGGGATGTGGGTGTTGCTGGCTAGACCAGCATTTATTGCCCATCCCAAATTACACTCGAGAAGGTGGTGAGCTGCCTTCTTGATCCGCTGCAATCCCTCTGCTGCAGGTACACCCACAGTGCTGTTAGGGAGGGAGCTGAAGGATTTTGACCTGCTTTATAATCCTTGGAGTTCCCTATGCTCCTCTAATCTGGCATCTTGTACATACCCAATTTTCTTTTCACTATTTTCTTTCCGTTATTGACATTATTCCATGTCACTCCAAGTATATTCCACTGAAAAGCAAAAACTCAATAAGAAATAGCCATCTGTGGCTTGCTCATTTTTCATTCATTCATGGGATGTGGGAATTGCTGGCTAGGCCAGCGTTTATTGCCCATCCCTAATAGCCCTCGAGAAGGTAGTGGTGAGCTGCCTTCTTGAACCACTGCAGTCCATGTGGTGTAGGCACACCCACAGTGCTATTATGGAGTGAGTTCCAGGATTTTGACCCGGCAACAGTGAAGGAACAGTGATAAATTTCCAAGTCAGAATGGTGAGTGGCTTGGAGGGGAACTTGCAGGGGGTGGTGTTCCCATGGGTCTGCTGCCCTTCTCCTTTTAGATGGAAGTGGTCATGGGTTTGGAAGGTGCTGCTTCAGGAAGTTAAGGATAGCATTAGATTAAAAGATACTTATAATGCTGCAAACATTGTTTCAGAAACTAGCAAAGGGCCACCAAAATGTTGGTCAAATGGGGAAAAAACAGCATGAGAGAAAACTAGCCAGAAATATAAAAAGAGATTTTAAGAGCTTCTGTAAGTACATAAAAAGGAAGAGAGTAGCCAAAGTAAACTCTGGTCCATTAGAAGCAGACAGTAAAAATTATCATGGGGAATGAGGAAATGGTAGAGACATTCATATATTTTGTGTCTGCCTTCAAAGTAGAAGACACAAGTTCCACATCAGAAATAGGGTAACCAAGGGGCTAATAAGAGTGAGGAAATTAAGGTAATTAATATTAGCAGAGAAAAAGTATTGGAGAAACAAAGGGCTAAAATCCAACAAATCCCTGGGACCTAGGAGCCTACATCCTAGGGTTCTAAAAGAGATAGCTACAGAGATAGTGAATGCATTAGCTATGATTTTCCAAAGTTCACTAGATTTTGATTCCATTAGATTGGAAGTTGGCACACATAACACTGCCTATCAACAAGGAAGGAGAGAAAACAGGGAACTACAGACCAGTTAGCCTAACATCAGTCTTTGGGAAAATGCTGGGATCTGTTACTAAGGAAGTCTTAACAATGGACTTAGAAAAGTATAGTATAGTATGATTAGAACAAGTCAATGCGATTTTGACAAATTTATTGACAAATTTGTTAGTGATTTTTGAGAATGTAACTAGGACGGTACATAAAGGAGAACCAGTAGATGTAGTGTACCTGGATTTCAAAAAGGTATTCAATAAGATGCTACACAAAATGTTACGGAGCAAGATAAGGGCTCACAGAGTTGGGGGTAATATATTAACATGGATAAGATTGGTTAACTGACATGAAAGCAGAGGGTGGACATAAAAAGGGTATTTTCGAGTTGGCAGGCTGTGATTAGTGGAGTGCTGCATGGATCAATGCAGGGGCCTTATCTATTTACAATCTATTTTAATGATTTATATGAAGAGACAGAGTAAGTTTGCTGATGATACAAAGCTAGGTGGAAAGGTAAGCTGTGTGGAGAACACAGAGAAGCTGCAAAGAGGTGAAGTGAGTGGCTGGCAAGATGGTAGATGGAATATAACGTAGGGAAGTGTAAAGTTACTCACTCTGGTCGTAAGGATAGGAAAGCAGGATTTTTTTTTTTTCAAAAGGTATGAAACTTGTAATTTTCTATATTCAAAGAGACTTAGGTGTATTCAAGCAAGGAACGCAGAATGCCTTAGCATACAGATACAGTCAACAATTAGGAAGGCAAATGGCATGTTTTCTTTATTGCAAGGGGATTGGAGTACATGAATAAAATAGTCTTGGTGAGGCAACAGGTGTGTGCAGTTTTGGTCTACATGATTAAGGAAGGATATAGCTGCATTGGAGCCAGTATGGCCAAAGTTCACTACACTGGTTCCTGGGATGAGTGGCTTGTCCTATGACGAGAGGGTGAATACTTGGACTTATATTCTTTGGAGCTTGGAAGAATGAGAGGTGATCTCATTGAAACCTACAAAATTCTGAGGGGACTTGATCGGCTAGATGCTGAGAGATTGATTCCACTGGTTAGGAATCTAAAAGACAGCAGTGTCAGGATAAGGGGCCAATCATTTAGGGTTGAGATGAGGAGAAATTACTTCACTCAAACCGTTGTGAATCTTTGGAATTCTCTGCCCTAGAGGGTTGCGAATGCTCCTTCGTTGAATAGCTTTAAGGCTGGGATAGACAGATTTTTGGTCTCTCAGGGAACCAAGGAATATAGAGAGAGGGCGGGAAAGTGGAGTTGAAGCCCAAGATCAGGCATAATTGTATTGGAGCAGGCTTGACAGGCCATATGGTTTACTCCTGTACCTATTTCTTGTGCGACTTTAGTTACCTAAATTCAATATCTGCACCAAGCTTCGGTCACCTCCTTGTGTGTCTTGATGTTAAATTTCATTTGATAAGGCTCGTAAAACACTGTAGGGTGGTTTACTATGTAAAAGGCGCAATCAACAAAAATGCAAGTTTTTGGTGAGACAGATACTATAGCTAGGCGTTCATCCTTGCATATTGCAGGCAATTTGACCTGGATCAAGGTGAGGGAATGGGGAGGGAAATAGGTCATACTCACAATGTCCACATAGAAGCCCTATTTTCATTCCCCTTCACCAGCCCTATAACACTGGGAGACTGAAGACAAATGCAGTATCCTAGCTGCTATTTTGGGTACGTCAGAAGAGATTGATAATAAAACCATAAATTGCTACCAATGCTCACGCATAAAACATGAAGCAAGGTACTAAACAGTGACTGGGCTTGTAGAACCTTACCCCACCCAGGCTGAGTCCAGAGCAATTGACAAAGGAGAAAGAAAGTAAAATGGTGTATCAAATGGTGTCTATGTTTTTAAATAAATTGAGGCAAATCTAATGACATAGAATTGCACCACTTTCTCTTTCATTTTTGCAGACTCATGATTCTATCCCATCAAAACAGTAGCATTTTTCTGTAAAATGGTGACTTCAGCATCCGAACTTTTATGTAGTTTTTAATTTTTCCAGGAAATAGTCAGGCATAATAACTGCAAAAGTCCAGACCAATAGTAAGCTTAACATTGCGAATGCCATGATTATAATGCACAAAACTTTCCCCTTGGCTTACTTCCAGGGGAAACATTGTCCAGATCAAATGTGCACTTTACAGTGGTTTATCCTTATGTTTGGTTAAAAATCTGTATTTACTTTATTTATTCAACACGAGCCACCTTTTTCTCAATTCCTTACTGATTGGAATCATATTATCATTCAAATTTACCAAGTTAAAAAAACTCTTCCAATTAACTATTTCACCGGAACCCCACCAAAACAATAACATAAAAGAAAATCTCATTACAAATGCAAATGTAAAGTAGCACTGTTTATTGGTGGGGCGGTTATGGTACTGGGTTTGTAACCCCAAGATCAAGAGTTCAAATCTCACAATGGCAAACTATGAAAAAAAAAATATAATTTCATCTGAAACAGATAGAAACGGGTTTGTACTCGAAAGAGTTACAATAGGAGGTTGAGTTCTAAGCCACTGTTCCAGTGCTTCAGTCCTTGATTGATTTAGGTCAGTATAATATATATACTCTTTATGAAATCTTTAAGCTAGTACCTCAGTTCTGCTGAACTTACCCCGGTTATAACATAACATGTTTCAGCAAAAGCAATAGTGTATGTAAAATTCATGCATGCATTGTTGGCCCCAAGTCAAAAGCCCATCATTAGTGCTACTGTATATGTGCAAGTCATGCATGTGGTTCATTCATACAGCAACTTACATCTATACAGTGCCTTTAACGCAGTAAAATGTCTCAAGAAGTTTCATGACAGCATTATCAAACAGAAATTAACACCATACCAAAGGAGATGTTGGAACTAAAGCTTAAAGCAAAAGCTTAATCAAAGAGGTAGGTATTAAGCAGCATCTGAAAGATGGGGCAGTAGAGAGATTTAGGGAGAGAATTTCAGAGCTTCAGACTTAAGATGACAGGAGGAACAACATAGTGCTTAATTAAATCGAAGTTGCATATCTAACCAGATGAGTCTGGCTGTAGTTCTCCTCTGATATCAGGAGAAGTATAGAAATGAGAGAAGTCTCAATCCAATCATGAACACAAAGGTAGATCTGACAACAAATGCACCTTGCCATCTGCCTATAGTATAAAATGAGGTAGAGGACGGTTGAATGGTTATTGATTTTTAAATAAAAAGCTAATGGATAATTGTGTCAAAAATGACACTGTGATCCAATTAACAGATTCAGATGTCAAAGCGGATGGTGGGTCTTTGCATTCGTTTGGGCCTGGGAATTATTTCTATTTACAATCTACATCAATGACTTAGATGAGGGGACTGAGTGTAAGGCATCCAAGTTTGCTGACGATACAAAGTTAGGAGGGAAAATAAGTTGCGAGGTGTATACAAAGAAATATATGCAGGTTAAGTGAGTGGGTAAGAACATGGCAGATGGAATATAATGTGGGGGTATGTAAAGTTTTCCATTTTTCCTTCCAAAGTGGAAAAGTAGAATTTTTTAAAATGGTGAAATGTTTAAACTGGGATGTTGGCATTCATTGTGACCTGGGTGCCACTGTAAATGAATCAGTAAGCAAACATAAATAAGGGGTTTAAATGGATATGCAGATACTGTGGAAAGGTGAAATTAAGATAGATCATCAGCCATAATCAGATTGAATAGTGGAGCAGGCTCCAAGGGCCAAATAGCCTACTCCTGTGCCTATTTCTAATAGTTCTTATGAGGTTAAATTATGATGTTAACAGAAGTGTGCCACTGTGTCATATGTACCAAGGATACTCAAGATATAAATTGGGTCTGAAGGACAGTCAAGAAACCAAAACTTAAATGAATGAGATAGCTGTGCAGCTGCTCACCTGCATTTCATACTTTAATGTCATGTGGAAGCACCAGGACCCTATTCCCACAGCTGAAACAATAAAAGGACAAGAATTAAAAGATTGAGAGATGAGAAGAACATGGGTTTAAACGGACAAATCTCAGTATAGATTCATAACAATGGCTCTAAGGACAAAGTAAGTTGCTCCACAGGTTGCATAAAGTAAATAACTTCATATGTTCCAGATTCATGTCAGCAAGTTCTATAATTTCACACCTTTGATATTACACTTAAGGCTTTAGTCCTTTTTAACATTGCTAAATCCAATGAGATTTTGCCATGTTTCAGTTAAATAAAACAAATTGGTGCTTCAAAACAATGCTGTTGTCTGACATAGTGGCATGCCACCATAGATGTCAGCAGTGCATCAGAAAGCCAACCTGTACACATTTAAGATTATTCCATCTGTGCATTATGTTCATTGATGAAAAATGCAAACCAGCTGAAAAGCATGTGGGAACAAATTAAAAGCTGGGTCTCTTGGTACAAATTATTTTGGTAACTGCATGCTGCTAACAAAAATGTTTCCTCCATTTGTAGCACTGATTCCTTTGCATAGCTAACATCTTCATATTTCATAAGTTAGGACAGAGTTGCTTAAAAACATATCAGGGGATCCTTGGGAGCATGATATAAACAAGGGTCACTAGTCATTTGGTATGATAAAGGTGGGAGGGGAGGGATAGCCCCTCTGGGAGCACTTCAGGATTTATTGGCTCCCCACTCAGCCTTCTTGAAAAATGTGAAACCACTGTTTGAAAGGTTTAGAATCAGAGATTTCAGCACAAAAGGAGGCTCTCTAGCCCACTGTGCAAGTGTTAGCTTCCACACAAGAGCGAGGTTTTTGGATCCCCAGCTCTGCTCTCTTCCCATACACTTTAAAAACAAAACGTAAAACGTTTTGCAATCTAATTTTTCTTGAACCATTCATTTATTTCCCTCTTGCATCTCCTTTTTCACCTGATTTGAATCACAGCAGTTGGCAAAATATCCCAGGAGCCTTTTCCATGAAGAAAAACCTTTTCCCCAGGTTCAAGTTCTCCTACAACAGTAATCCTGAGTTGGTGCCAGTTGTTACTTGGCAGGGCATACTGAGGGGCTCATCGTCAGGGCAAGCAGTTTGTCCAATCTCAACTTTGGTTTTCTTCTTCTCCTTATATGATCTCAGCCGCAACATTTACACATATACAAAGTTTAGAGTTTGCTCAGACAGAACACAGCAAAATGTTGAGCTGGCACTTTGAGCAACTGTGCTTCAGTAAAGCCACATATGATTCTCTACACCCCACCACCTCCCACACATTGCCAATACCAATTACCCAAACATCCATTAAACCTACTTCCTGTCTAAAATCACAACAGAGCCTATTTTCGTGCCAGTAAATTGCTTGAATTAACTCTGTTTCATTCTAATTGCCCATTTACATTACAAGGTCACATTTGAATGAGGCGCTGTGTTTTGTGAGTTCTTGGCAGATGTGAAAAAGCAAGTCCAGGCATCCTAATGAGTCAGGACAATTTATCACTAACCCTCTTTCCAATGCCAGGATCAGAGCTTTTCGCTCACTTCTTAGTATCATATTTTTCCAACAAGTTCCTGTGACAAGTTTTTGGGAGGGGAGAAAGGTCTCAGGCATTGAAATTCCATGTTGCTAGGGTTTTTTTTTGTGCTGAACAGGCATGGGTTATTGCCTACAACCTCCACTTGAATCTTCACCTAATTGGCGCCGACATCCCAGCCCTCCATCAAACCCCACCCCTTCCCAATGTCCTGACCTCCTTGGCCCAGATGTCCAAATCGCCTGTCAAGGAATAGGCTGGAGGCTAAACGACCCACCTCTGTTCTCATTTATGTTTCCTGATTAAACGCAAAAAGTCTACAACAAAAACAGAATTACCTGGAAAAACTCAGCAGGTCTGGCAGCATCGGCGGAGAAGAAAAGAGTTGACGTTTCGAGTCCTCATGACCCTTTGACAGAACTTGAGTTCGAGTCCAAGAAAGAGTTGAAATATAAGCTGGTTTAAGGTGTGTGTGGGGGGGGCGGAGAGATAGAGAGAGAGAGAGAGGTGGTGTGTGGTTGTAGGGACAAACAAGCAGTGATAGAAGCAGATCATCAAAAGATGTCAACGACAATAGTACAATAGAACACATAGGTGTTAAAGTTAAAGTTGGTGATATTATCTAAACGAATGTGCTAATTAAGAATGGATGGTAGGGCACTCAAGGTATAGCTCTAGTGGGGTTTTTTTTTTATATAATGGAAATAGGTGGGAAAAGAAAAATCTTTATAATTTATTGGAAAAAAAAGGAAGGGGGAAACAGAAAGGGGGTGGGGATGGGGGGGGGAGCTCACGACCTAAAGTTGTTGAATTCAATATTCAGTCCGGAAGGCTGTAAAGTCCCTAGTTGGAAGATGAGGTGTTGTTCCTCCAGTTTACGTTGGGCTTCACTGGAACAATGCAGCAAGCCAAGGACAGACATGTGGGCAAGAGAGCAGGGTGGAGTGTTAAAATGTCAAGCGACAGGGAGGTTTGGGTCATTCTTGCGGACAGACCGCAGGTGTTCTGCAAAGCGGTCGCCCAGTTTACGTTTGGTCTCTCCAATGTAGAGGAGACCACATTGGGAGCAACGAATGCAATAGACTAAGTTGGGGGAAATGCAAGTGAAATGCTGCTTCACTTGAAAGGAGTGTTTGGGTCCTTGGACGGTGAGGAGAGAGGAAGTGAAGGGGCAGGTGTTGCATCTTTTGCGTGGGCATGGGGTGGTGCCATAGGAGGGGGTTGAGGAGTAGGGGGTGATGGAGGAGTGGACCAGGTTGTCCCGGAGGGAGCGATCCCTACGGAATGCTGATAAGGGGGGGTGAAGGGAAAATGTGTTTGGTGGTGGCATCATGCTGGAGTTGGCGGAAATGGCGGAGGATGATCCTTTGAATGCGGAGGCTGGTGGGGTTTGTAATGGATATTGGTGGACAGTCTATCACCAGAGATTGAGACAGAGAGGTCAAGGAAGGGAAGGGAAGTGTCAGAGATGGACCACCTGAAAATGATGGAGGGGTGGAGATTGGAAGCAAAATTAATAAATTTTTCCAAGTCCTGACGAGAGCATGAAGCGGCACCGAAGTAATCATCGATGTAATCATCGATGTACCGGAGAAAGAGTTGTGGAAGGGGGCCGGAGTAGGACTGCAACAAGGAATGTTCCAAAAAGTCTACATTGTGAACTTCTTCCGTGCTAGCAGGATAGATGCCAATTACTGCTCCATAAACTATGTAATCATCTATGCTTAAAGTATTCTTAAAGAATTCATTGAATGAAATTCCAGAAACAAAGAGCTTAAAGCTAGGAAGAAAGGCCGGATAATTTTCACTAAATAAAGCTCGTGTGAATTAGAAGTTTTCAAACATATAAAAGCTTTTCAAACGGAAATGGAAAGACTGTTCCCATTGATTAACAAATCAGTGATAAGGGTCATGGACTCTTATCACTAGAAGAATGGTGGGAAATCATTGGAATTATTCTTTACAAAGAGGTTTTAACCACAAGTAACTGTTGAGGTAGTAATAATAAGTTAATTTGGAATTAAATACACATTAGAAAAATAATATAAAAGTACTGAATATAGGGAATTAATAGGGAAATAAGAATGGATAGCACCACCACAGGCACAATAGATTGAGTGGTCACCTCATGTGTTGTAATTCCTCAGGTTTGGGTATAAAAACATACAATATCCAAGGTTTTCATAATTTCAAGATTTCACTGCATCCAGTGAGTCTCTGATCCCACAATAAATGGGACGCTAATTTGGGGTTAGTTGTTTCCCTAGGAAGGGAGTACATAAAACACTGACTTCCATGAGGCATGTCCTAGCAACTCAGTGATGTCTTTGGCCAAGCTTAAGAGAAATGTGTGCTACTGCAAAATGTTGGGACAGGGAGAAATCGGGGCAACTATTTCCGCTACCATATGCTTTTAATCTGTAACTAGCAAAAAACGAATTTGCACTTATACAGTACCTTTCAAAACTGCAGCATGCTTTAAAGCACTTTACAGCCAATGAGGTTTTTTTTTTAATTGTAAATGCTGTCAGGTTACCCGAGATACTAATTTGCCTTTGTTTTGTTCCACAACTCAATGATGTAATGGGATGTCAATGAAAGTCTACTAATCTTGGATCCGTCTTCACTTTTTGTGTTAAGACAGGAAGCCGATTTGTTTAGAAACTGCCAGAAATTTATCTCAAACTATTCCAAGTTTAAGTTAAGTTAGCTGCACAACAAAATGCCTGAGCTGCACAATAAGGCGATATAAATCTATAAAATTGCAAACACATAAAAAGTGAGACATGGTACAACAAAATCCTGTTGATAAGGTTTGTTTCTACAATGCTTTTTGGCTACCATTTCTAATCAAAATGGAAGTGAGCCGAGAAAGTGAGATAACAAAGAGGGTTGGGATGGAAGGACTGAACAAACGGGAGGAAATGCCAGGAGGCACTATGGTCTTAACTACAAACTCAAAAATATGAACACAGTGTTCCTGGCATGGGTGCAATAAATGCAACAAAGAACTCACTCAATCTTTGAAACCATAACCAAAAACAAATGGCATCCTATCAAATGCATTTTGCCTCTCCATCAAGTTCTTTAAATTATTTCAGCATCAGTTATCTCAGCCAAACTTCTCAATTAGATTTGGATTCCAGGGTACATCAGGGAAAGGCCATTTGGTTTTAAATATTGCTGAAATGAGAGAAACATGTTGCCCAAGCTTTTCGTCTTGCATTCATCAGGACAAACGCAAGAATGCCAAATTTCAAACGATCAGAATAATTCATACTACAGAAGAAAAGGGTGCTGGAATGATTGGAAAGTTGACTCTAATTGGTTGAGGCATTGCCACAGAGAAGGCAATGGGGAACAAAAGGCTCCCCAATCTCCCAGTTAATTCAAAAAAGCTGCAAGGTTTGAGCATATTTGCTTTGTTTGCAGAGAACGGGTCCCAGAACATGAATTTATGATGCTTTTAGCAAATGTAAATTATGAGCTCAACTTAAATTGGTTGTTAGTGTAGCTTTTAGCGCACTCAGAACTGTTCAGCAAGTTCTGCCCAATCACAGAATCACTTCTAACAGTAGACATTTTGTTTTGGGTTTTGCAAGCGTGAGCTGGTTGAGTACGGTCTGTACTCTCCCCATTACGAACAACAGAAGGAACTCATTGTTCGATTCGATCATTTGGTCTATCCAATCCTTTTCTTCCAAAAGATCCATGTGCAGTTTGAACTGCAGTGGAATTCTGAAGGAAGTCGATCGAACAGCTACAGGGGAAATTTCAACAGAAAATTCTGTGAAGCTTTCCCAACCTCTAAAATGGTGAAACAGAATCTCCAGTGAATTGTACAGCACTTCAAATGTGTTGGACCATGCCAAGAATCTTTTCATTCTTTGTCCAGATTTTGATCTTTTCTCCCAAAGGCACTGATTCTTCACTGGAGCATAGCTCCACAGGTACCAGCAGTGCCATCTGTACTCACGTAAGTGGCTATGATTCACAAGTGAGCTTCAAAAGTGCGAGCTGGGCAAGTTACACAGTTGTGAACAGTAGAGGTTCCATTCTCATTCCATATTCCAGAAGAGGGCACTAGATGGTGATGAGAAATGGGGAACCTAGGCTGATTTGACTTTGAACTGCAGTATCCTCACCTCTGATCTAGTTAAAACGAACACTTATTAGCTGTGACTTTCCAGACCATTTCTTTCTGGACAACCCCAGCCAGTGCACGCTTCATCTAAACGGTTAATTGCAACGTCATATGCTGGCTTTATCCACAACCACTGGGGGAGTCATTAGCCACCTTCTTAACCAGATTAGCTTCGTTATAAAGGACGGAACATAACATTAACTGTTGTTGATAAAAATTGTATTGCACCATGCTGACCTGAAAGAGGCAGGGGCCGGGCATGGGCTCGGGGGACAAGATGTGAGGAGAGGGGCTTAGAAACTGATCAAGGTGAGTGATAATGGCCTGCAAGAGCAATCTGTCCATTGTCTCTACTGCCACTGAAAAAGATACTAATTTGGGAGTGTATGTACAACCCCTTTGAAGGTGGCAGGACAAATTGAGTTAGCTATTAAAATGGCATATGGATCTTCACTTTTATAAAAATGCACCGAGTACAAATGCAAGGAAGTTATGCTTCAGCTTTGCAGAACACTGGTTAGCCCCAGCTGAACTATTGTGGCCAATTCTGGGCACCAAACTTTAGGAAGGATATCAAGGCCTTAGAGGTGATTAGCCAGGATAGTCCAGAGATGAAAGACTTCTGTTACGTGGTGAGAAGAGAGGAGCTAGGGTTGTTACTCTCAGAGCAGAGAAGGCTGGCTAAGACACGATTAGATAGAGGTGTTCAAATTCATGCATGGTTTTGAAAAAGTAAATAAGGAGAAACGATTTTGAGTGACAAAAAAGTCAGTAACCAGCAAATACAGATTTAAGGTAATTGGTAAAAGTGCCAGAAGTGTCATAGAATCATTATGGCACAGAAGGTGGTTAATTGATCCATAGAGTGCATGCCAGTTCTCTGTTGAGCAATCCAGTCAGTCCAATTCCCCCACTCTAACCCCATAACCCTGCAAGTTTTATTTCCCTCAAGTGCCCATCCAACTTTCTTTTGAAATCATCCATCATTTCCATTAAGGTCATCCAAAATTTGGCTGCCCATGTCTTAACTTGCGGCAAGCCTTAGTCCCTTATCATCCCAGTGCTTGCTGATCTACATTGGCTTCCACTCAAGCAACAACTTGATTTTAAAAATTTTTATCCTTGTTTTCAAATCTCTATGGCCTTGCCCCTCCCTTTCTCTGTAATCTCCTCCAACCCCACAACCCTCTGAGATATCTATGCTACTCTAATTCTGGCCTTGTGCATTCCCAATTATAATTGCTCCACCACTGATAGCCATACCTTCTGCCCAGCTCTGACCTAATATATCCTTATGAAGCTCGTTGTCATACTTCATTTTATAGTGCTCTTGTGAAGTGCCTTAGAACGCTCCAAGGTTTATGTCAAAGGTGCTCTGTCAATATAAATTACTGCTGAAAAACATTTTTATGCAAATTCCCAGATTACTGAGACTTTTCCAATGTACAATTCAAATTGTATATCTCAAATTATTTTATGTGATGTTATGTCTCAAGAGAATGTCTCAAAGCGCAATGCAATCCTTTAAATATCACAGCCATTTTTGCTCAAAACAAGATCCCACACATGTAAGGTACAAGTTGATTTGTATTTCACAAGGGCAATTAGGGATGGGCAACAAATGTTGCCCTTGGTCGGCAATGCCCATATCCCATGAAAGAAGAAAAAAAAAAGTTGGTGGTGATTGCTAACAGTAATGCCACACAGGACACCAGAAGAACTCTTCTCTGAATGATGCCATGAGATTGTAAACATGTACATGACCATCAAGCCACCAGTCAAACAGAACTTCAGTCTGAATAATGTTATGACATGACAGGTGATGTGTGCCAGGCGGACCAAGTCCACAAGGCCATGCTATCACAACGGTTTTGCAACGTGTATTTATTATGAGAAGTTTTGTGCACTGAATTCAGTGAGCCCACTAACACAGTTAGAGATTTAAAATTTTAAATTAAAACATTTATTAACAAAAGAAAAGATTTCAAGCTCATACATAGGATTACAGTTACTTAATACTATAACAAGTCCCAAAATTCCTAATTAAGCTGTCTCCCAACTACACACCCTCTTTAAGACAACAGTTCAAAATAGATATTAAATTTATATAGGCAATCCAGCAAGTTTACCACAACACCCACTCCACAGTGGAATTTCAAAGGCTTTTTTCTAACTTTGGCTACTGGACTCAGCAGGCTTCTGCAAAAGTGGCTGAAGGCTTTTCCCCAAGGCTGTTTTACACGGTCCTTTTAGATCAAACATGCCCCCCCCCCCAACAAGCCTTCCATCCTTCTTTACATATGTTTCTCTCTCTTTAATCTGTAAATTCCATTGTTCTCTATATCTTTGGAAATTTACTTTTCCCATAATATAAAAATCCTTCATGTTGCCAATATGGTCAGCATCTTTGGGAAAAATAAGCATACTGCTTGGCCTTGCTTATCTTGTTAGCTGTAAACATCCCATCATCCCTTTGAAACCTAAACAACACCTTCACTTATCTAAAAATGCAAATTTCCTTCACACCCTACATGCTGCCTTCACCATGTTTATTCATTAGCATTTCAAATGCCTTTTACACCTAACTTCTTTTGATAATTTCAACCTTGCAGTCTATCTGACTCCAGTTCAATTAAATCACACAGACAGAACCATACACTCATAAACCTACTTTACAATAAACCACAATAATATTATGAAAAATATGATAGTTTCATGACAATTTGTTTTTATTCATTGGATGTGGGCGTCGCTGGCTAGGCCAGCATTTATTGCCCATCCCTAAATGCCCTTGTTCAGAGGTCAATTAAAAGTCGACCACATTGCTATGGGTCTGGAGTCACATGTAGGCCAGGCCAGGTAAGGATGACAGGTTTCCTTCCCTAAAAGACATTAGTGAACCAGATGGGTTTTTTGAACAATCGACAATGGTCTCATAGTCATCATAAGACCTTTTATTCCAGATTTTTATTGAATTCAAATTCTACCATCTGCTGTGGCGGGATTCGAACCTAGGACTCCCTGGGTCTCTGGATTACTAGTCCAGTGACAATACCACCATGCCATTGCCTCCCCTAATAAAAACAGAAAATGCTTGAAACACGCAGCAGGTCAGGCAGCATCTGTGGAGAGAAGCAGAGTTAATTGTTTCAGGTCAATGACCTTTTATCAGCGCGGAAGAAAGATGGAAATATAACATGTTTAAACCTAGTGAAAGGGGGAAGGGGGCAGTAAGAACAAAGGGGAATTTCTGTGATAGGGTGATGGGGTAGGGATAGGAGTGATTAAATAACAAAAGATTTCATGGGTACAAAAGCCAAAGTGAGAGGTAATGGGTATAGTAAAGAAACAAAAGATGTGGCAGATGATGCATAGTAGCCATCTGAATGCAAGAAGGGATAAAGAAATGAGTCACGATCAAATCAGAGGAAAAAAAAGATGGAGGCAGAGGTTATGTTCTGAAACTGTTGAACTTAATGTTGAGTCCAGCAGGCTGTAGAGTGCCCAGTTGAAAGATGAGGTGCTGTTTGAGCTTGTGTTGAGCTTCATTGGTACAATTTAGAAGTTCAAGGGCAGAGAGGTTAGAGTGGGAGCAAGTGGAGATTTGAAACAACAAGCAACAGGCAGTTCTGGGTCATGCTTGCAGACGGGACAAGATGTGTTCTGCAAAGCAGTCACCCAGTCTGCATTTAGTTTCACCAACGTAGAGGGGGCTACATCGTGAACAACAGATTCAGAATACTAAATTTGAAAGCAGCACAAGTAAAGGAGTGTGTTATGACCCAGAAGTTGGTAAAGCTGAGTTATTTAAAAACCCCAGAGGGAACATTTAAACAACTGTCATAACCTATATTTTTAAGTAAAATGTTTGAGATGCAACTCTAAATTCAAGAATCATACCACCAGTTCTCAAGAGGTTTTATATTAAACTAAATTAAACATTTAATTAATTTACACACGTTAAATATATTCACATGGGTACAAATTACTTCTATCATAACTTTTAACAAATTTCCAAACTAAACTCCATTAAGGCAACAGCAACCCATAGACTTAACCAGGCACCAGGCAAAGCATTTTCACCTTACGAATTCAAAATGAGGTTCTTTTCACTTTGGTTCCTGTGGAGACAGTTATAGGCTTACAGCTGCTTTGACCTTACATTGCCTCTGCCCTGCACACACAAAACTGCTGTCTGTGAAACCTAGCACAGCTCATTTAATGTAAATTCTCATTGTATCACCAGCCTCTTTGAACTCCACCTCTTTTAACAATAGTACCAATTCTATTAGTAATATAAACATATTGCTTGGTTTCTGCTAGCTAGGTGTTAGATTTCACCCCACTCCTTGAATGCTGTATTCAAAAAATGCACTCTACTTCTCTTACATCTCAAAAGTAGTACACATAAACAGGGTGCAGGAGCATAAGGACCTAGGTGTATATGTGCATAAGCCATTGAAGGTGGCAGGACAGGTTGAGAGAGCAGTTAATAAACCAAAGTATCTTAGGCTTTATTAATAGGCGCATACAGTACAAGAGTAAGGATATTATGTTGAACTTGTTTAAGACACTAGTTTGGCATCAGCTGGAGTATGGCTTCCAGTCCTGGGCAACATACTTTAGGAAAGATGTGAAGAAGTTAGAGGGAGTGCAGGAAAGATTTACAAGACTGGTTCCAGGGATGAGGAACTTCAGTTAAGAAGATGGATTGGATAAGTTACAATTGCTTTCCTTGGAGAAAATAAGACTGAGAGGAGATTTGTGAGAGGTATTCAAAATTATGAGTGGTTTCCACAGAGTAGATAAGGAAACTGTTCCTACCCATGAAAGGATCAAGAATGAGATGGCACAGATTTAAAGTAATTGGCAAAAGAAGCAAAAAAGTGATATGAGTGAATCCTTTTCCCACCGCGAGTGGTTAGGGTTTGGAATGCACTGCATTAGTGCACGGTGGAGGCAGGTTCAGCAGGAGATGGGCACTAAGTATCTGGAATTCACTGCCACAGGAGGTGGTGGAAGCAGGTACGATAGTGGTGTTTAAGAGGCAGCTTGACAAATACATGAATATGATGGGAATAGAGGGATACGGACCCCGGAAGTGCAAAATGTTTTAGTTTGACAGGCAATATGATCGGCACAGGCTTGGAGGGCCGAAGGGGCTGTTCCTGTGCTGTACTTTTCTTTGTTCCTGAATTGCTCATTTGGAAAGCCGGTGCAGACACGATGGGCCGAATGGCCTCCTTCTGAGCTGTAACGATTCTGTGGATATCAGAGCACCCAAACTAGCTGGCTTTAATCCAAATAAGGCACACCCATTGACTAAACCTCTATTTTAAAAGAAAAATATTTTCCAATAATATTATATACATTAATAGCTTCATGACAGAGTGTGGCATGTTGGATGGCGAGAAGAGAGAAGGTAAAAGGATGCGTGTTGCATCTCCAGTGTTTACATGAAATGGTGTCATAGGAAAGGGTGTTAGGGGTGACTAAGGAGTGGGCCAGGAGGGAAAGGGTCCTTCAGAATGTGGAAAGGGGAGGGGACTCTGTGTTTGTGGTGGCATCATGCGGAAGGTAGAGGAAATAGTGGAGGATGATCCATTGAATATGGAAGGCTGCAGTGGAAGGTGAGAACAAGGGGAACCCTATCATGACAGTGGGTGGGAGGAGAAGGGGTGAGAGTAAAAGTGCATGAAATGGATCGGGCACAGCAGAGGGCCCTGTCAATTATGCTGCAGGGAAGGAGGGGAGGGAATCCTCAGCTGAGATAAAGGCTGAAATATCAGAGTGCTAGTATGGAAGGGTACATCATCTTAACAGATGTGACAGAGACAGAGAAACTGGGAGAATGAAATATAGTCCATAAGGAAGCAGGGTATGAGGAAGTATAGTCAAGGCAGCTGTAGGAGTCTGGAACAAAAACAGAAAATACTGGAAAAACTCAGCAGGTCTGGCAGCATTGGTAGACAGAGAAACAGAGTTAACGTTTTGAGTCTGTATGACTCTTTTCTTGTCTAGATGAGTGCAGCTCCAACACTCAAAAAACTCAATACCATCCAAGTCAAAGCAGTTCATGCCATGCACTACATAAACATTTATTCCCTCCACCACAGGTGCAACATGGCTTAGGGTGCATCATCTCCAAGAGGCACTGCAGCAACTCATCAAGGCTCCTTTGACACCACCTCCCAAACCCATGACTTCTAACATTTACAAGGACAAGGACAGCAGGCATATGGGACCACCACCACCTTCATATTTCCCTTCACCTAACTTAGAAATATATTGCTATTACTTTATTGTCACTGGGTCAAATTCTAGAACTCCCTGTCTCACAGCACTGTGGGAGTACCTTCATCACACAGACTGCAGTGGTTCAAAGCAGTGGCTCACCACCACCTTTTCAAAGGCAATTAGAAAGGGGTAGGCAAATGCTGCACACAGCATGTCAATGAATAAATGGTTACACCACCAAGGTTTTTGGTACTCAGTTTCTCCTAGCATTGCAAAATATTTCTAAACGCATTTTCATTCTTTTAAGACTGGAAGATTTGAGCTTTCAATTTGTCTTACTCAGCAGGTTATTCAAGGACAGTATGAATCAAGAAGTGAGAAACAATGCATTACTCGAAGCCAGACTGATCAAGTGCTCAAAGACAGATTTCACAGACATATGCACATACTGTGCTATTCAACTTGAAAGCAAGACTGCAATATTTCTGAAAGTGCAGCCAATTTCATTGTTGTGACTAGAATTTCAATAATTGCAAAGCAGCGTGTGTGAAATTTTCAAGGTCAGGCTATTTGAAATATGGTAATGCCCTGCATTATAATTATGAATTTTGTTCTTCCAAGAATGGGTTGTGATTAAAAAGAAAACAACTCCCATATATATAACATAATAAAAAGATCAAGGTGCATTACAGGGGCATCATGAAGCAAAACTTGACATAAAACCACATGAGGAGGTGTTAGGCCAGACAACCAAAAGCTTGGCTCAAAAGGTACGTTTTAAGGAGCAACTTAGAGGAGGAAAGAGAGGACGAGTGACAAAAAGTTATAGTGAAGGAATTCCAGAGTTCAGGTCCAGAAGTTGAAGCCAATGGCAGAGTGATTAAAATGAGGGATGCTCAAACGGCCAGAATTAAAGAAGCATAGGTATCTCAGAGACTTGTAGAGCTGGAGGAGATTACAGAGATAGGAGGCACAAGGCCATGGGGGAATCTGAAAACGAGGATGAGAATATTAAAATTGAGGTGTTGCTTAATCGAGAAAGAACATAAGTCAGCGAGTTCAGGGGTGACAGGTGAATGGGACTTAGTGCGAATAAAGACATGGGCAGCAAATTTTAGTCATCCTCAAACATATAAACACCTTTTTAGGTTATTCATTCACACATGCATTTGCTGTTTATGAGACCTTGCTGTGTAAATTGGCATATACTTTTGCAACAACAGTGACAAGGCTTCAAATTGACTCACTTGCTTGTAAACTGCTTTGGGACATTGAGGATTTAGAAGTTGACCAAAACATGGTCGGACAGATGAGTTGGATAGAAGTTTTCAAAGGTGGACAAATATGCCACAAGGTGGTAAGGTTTAGGGAAGGAGTTCCTGAGGATAGAGTTTTAGAGGCTGATGGCTCAGCCATTAATTAAGATACACTGGGAATTGGATGGGGAGAGGAGGGGAAGGGAACCGGATAGGAAGGATGGAAACGGTACTGAGCAAACTCGAGCTGCAGATTGACAAGTCTCCGGGTCCCGATGGACTACATCCTAGGGTCTTAAAAGAGGTGGCTAATGAGGTAGTTGATTTTCCAAAATTCGCTAGATTCTGGAAAAGTTCCATCAGATTGGAATGTAGCAAATACAACCCCTATATTCAAGAAGGGAGGGAGGCATAAAACAGGAAACTATAAGCCAGTTAGCTTGATGTCTGTCGTGGGAAGTTATTAGAATTGATTAAGGAGGTTATAGCTGTGCACTTATAAGAGCTCAAGGCAATTGGGAAGAGTCAGCATGATTTTGTGAAAGGAAAATCATGTTTAATCAATTTATTGGAGTTTTTTGAAGGAGTAACATATGCTGTGAATAAAGGGGAGCCTGTACACATACTGTACTTGGATTTCCAGAAGGCATTTGATAAGGTGTCACATCAAAGGTTATTATGGAAAATAAAATCACATGATGTAGTGGGTAACATATTAGCATGGATAGAAAATTGGCTGGCTGGCAAAAAGCAGAGAGTATGTATAAATGTTTTTTTTGTGATTGGCAGGATGTGGCGAGTGGCGCCCCCCAGGGGTCTGTACTGGGACCTCAAATTCTTACGATTTGCATCAATAACTTAGATAAGGGGAGTGAAGATATGGTAGCTAAATTTGCAGATGGCACAAAGATAGGTAGGAAAGTATGCTCTGAAGTGGGCATGAGGAGGTTGCAGATGGATATAGATAGATTGGGCAAAAATCTAGCAGATGGAGTTTAATGTGGGGAAATGTGAAGTTGTTCACTTTGGCAGGAAGAATAAAAAAAGCAGAGTACTACTTAGATGGAGAACGGCTGCATAATACTGAAGTGCAGAGGGACCTAGGTGTTCTAGTATATGAGTCACAAAAGGTTAGTATGCAAGTAGAGCAAGTAATTAAGAAGGCTAATGAAACGCTATCCTTTATTACAAGAGGGGTTGAACTTAAAAGTAAGGATGTTATGCTTCAGTTATATAGGGCGTTGGTGAGACCGCACCTCGAATACCATGTGCAGTTTTGGACTCCTTATTTAAGGAAGGATGTAAATGCACTGGAGGTGGTTCAAAGGAGGTTTACTAGATTGATGCCTGGAATGAGTGCGTTGTCTTAAGAGGAAAGGTTGAACAGACTGGGCTTGTTTCCACTGGAGTTTAGAAGAGTGAGGGGCGATTTGATTGAAGTATACAAGATCTTGAACGGCCTTGACAAGGTCGACATCAAAAGGATGTTTCCTCTTGTGGGTGAGTCCAGAACTAGGGGGCACTATTTTAAAATTAGGGGTCGCCCTTTTAGAACAGAGATGAGGAGAAATTTTTTCTCTCAGAAGGTTATGCGACTTTGGAATTCTCTGCCTCAGAAGATGAGGAGGCAGGGTCATTGAATATTTTTTAAGGCAGAGGTAGATAGATTCTTATTAGACAAGGAGATCAAAGGTTATCGGGGTTAGATGGGAATGTGCAAATCGAACCACAAGATGATCAGCCATGATTTTATTGAATGGCGGAGCAGGCTCAAGAGACTGAATGGTCCACTCCTGTTCCTATTTTTTATGGGCCCTGACAATATTCCAGCAATAGTACTGAAAATTTGTGCTCCATAACTTGCCACCACCCTAGCCAAGCTATTCCAGTACAGCTAGAACATTGGCATCTACCTAACAGTGTGGAAAATTGCCCAGGTATGTCCTGTACACAAAAAGCAAGACAAACCCAACACGGCCAATTACTGAAGCAAAAACAGAAACAGAAATACCTGGAAAAACTCAGCAGGTCTGGCAGCATCGGCGGAGGACAGCACAGTTGACGTTTCGAGTCCTCATGACCCTTCAACTATTTTTACTTAGTTCTGTAGTGCTGCCAGACCTGCTGAGTTTTTCCAGGTATTTCTGTTTCTGTTTTTGTTTTGGATTTCCAGCATCCACAGTTTTTGCTTTTACGGCCAATTACCGCCCTGTCAGCCTACTCTCGGCCATCAGTTCAGTGATGGAAGGGGTCATCAACAGGCTGTCAAGCAGCACTTTAGCAATAACCTGCTCACTGACGCCCAGTTTGTGTTCCGCAAGGGTCACTCAGCTCCTGACCTCATTACAGCCTTGGTCCAAACCTAGACAAAAGAGCTGAACTCTAGAGGCGAGGTGAGAGCGACTGCTCTTGACATCAAGGTAGCATTTGACCGAGTATGGCATCAAGGAGCACTGGCAAAACTGGAGTCAATGGGGATCAGGTGGAAAACTCTCCATTGGTTGAAGTCATACCTAGCACAAAGGAAGATGATTGTAGTTGTTGGAGGTCAATCATCTCAGTTCCAGGGCATCACTGCAAGAGTTCCTTAATATAGTGTCCTAGGCCTAACCATCTTCAGCTGCTTCATAAATGACTTTCCTTCTATCATAAAGTCAGAAGTGGGAACATTTGCTGATGATTGCCAATGTTCAGCACCATTCGTGACTCCTCAGATACTGAAGCAGTACATATCCAAATGCTGCAAGACATGGACACTATCCAGGTGTGATGGAATACCCTGCACTTGCCTGGATGAGTGCAGCTCCACAAAATTCAAGAAGTTTGACAGCATCCAGGACAAGGCAGCCCGCTTGATTGGCAACTCATCCACAAACATTCACTCCCTTGCACAGTGGCAGCAGTGTACACCATCTACAAGTTGCACTGCAGGAATTCACCAAGGTTCCTTAGACAGCACCTTCCAAACCCACAACTGCTACCATCTAGACGGACAAGGGCAGCAGACATATGGGAACATCACCAACTGGAAGATTCCCTCCAATACACTCACCATCCTGTCTTGGAAATATATCACTGTTCCTTCACTGACACTGGATCAAAATCCTGGAACTCCCTTCCTAACACCACTGTGGGTGCACCTACACTGCATGGACTGCAGCAGTTCACCACTACCTCCTCAAGGGCAATTAGCGGTGGGCAATAACTGCTGGCCTAGCCATTGGCACATACATCCCATCAATGAATTTTCAAAAAAAGGGAATTTGACTGTTAACTGAAAGGAAGAATATGCAGAGTTATGGGGTGAAGGCTGGGAGAATAGCAGGAGGAGAGTTGTTCATTCCTAGATCTGATGAGGACAGGAAGGGCCAAATTCCCTAATTCTGCATCATAACAATTTTGTGCTTGTGATACTTTCATACCTATCATGGTGCCATCATCAAATTTTGCTACCATACATTCGGTTCCTTCATCCAAGTCATTGATATGGATTGTAAATAGTTGAGAGCCCAGCGCTGTTCCCTGTGGTACTCCGCTAGTTACAGCCTGCCAATCCAAAAAAGACCCATTTATCCCACTCTCTGCTTCTTGTTAGTGAACCAATCCTTTACGCATGCTTATAGGCTACTCCCTAAACATGGTGCTCTTGTGTAGTAACCTTTGATGTGGCACCTTATCAACTGCCTTTTGAAAATCGAAGTATACCACATCTACCGGTTCCCCTTTATCCACCTTGAATGTTACTTCATAAAAAAGCTCTAATCAATTAATTAAACACTATTTTCCTTTCACAAAGCCATGGTGGTTCTGCCTGATTATACTGTGATTTTCCAAGTATCCGGTTATAACCTGATTAATAATGCATTCTGGCACTTTGCCTCTGACAAATGTTAGGCTAACTGGCCTTTGGCTTCCTGCTTTCTGCCTCCCTCCTTTCTTGAATAACGGTGTTATATTAGCTATTTTCCAATCCACTGGGACCCTTTCAGAATCTAAAAAACTTTAGGAGATTATAACCAATGCATCTAATATTTGTGCCGCCACTTCTTTTAAGTCCCAAGGCCATGCAGTCCTGGGGACTACTATAAACTACTCCCACAAGTGACCTCTTACCTTTACTTTTTCTTATCTCTATCCAAACTCATTCTATATCCTGATCTTTCAAGCAAAGGTCATCTCTCAGTACTGAACTAATGCCATCTTTAATTAGCAGAGCTACCTCGCCACCTTTTCTTAGCTTCCTGTCATTCTGATACGTCAAGTGCCCTTCAACATTTAGATCCTAGCTTTGGTCACCTTTCAACCATGTCTCTGTAATGCCTATCACATCATGCACATTTATCTACCTTTGTGCTAATAATTCATCCCTTTTTGTACAAATCTGTGCACATTCAGATAAAGGGCCTTAATGGCTCTTTCTTAACCATCTTTGCAATCTCAGCCTTTTCTGCTGGTGCATTCACCTGATTGTATATTCTGACCCCTCTTGTCACACTGTGGTCATTATTTCCCAAATTGCAGCCCTGCTCTTATTACTTTGTTGTTTCGTTTTACTACATCTCCTCTCATGTGATCCCCTCCCCCGGCTATTTAGTTTAAAGGCCTCTCTACCACCCAAGTTATACGATTTGACAGAACTTGGGACTTAGAAGGAGTAGGCCATTTGGCCCTCTGAGCCTGCTCTGCCATTCAATAAGATCATAGCTGATCTGATTGTGGTCTCAACTCCACTTTCCTGTCTGCCCCCCCATAACCCTCAACTCCTAGATCTGTCAAAAATCATCTAACTCAGCCCTGAATAAATTCAAAGACCTAGCCTCCACATTCCATTTCTACAGTTAAGTTTTAATTCTTAACCCTACAAAAAAAATATCCTAATACGCATGAATTATGAACTAAATATTTGCAATAGCTGTCAATAATTTCGGTATCTCAGTTGAAGGAAATATGTAATCAAGATCCAAACCTTAACTGGAGGGGGAAGAATCTGTGTTCTTGGAGATATTCTAAAGCATCTCAATATCAATATTGCATTGGTCCCCTTGAACTCTGATCCTTTGATGAAATTAGAAATTGAATTCAGATGCAAATAACATTGAGATGGTTTGGGCTTCATGCATTCATGAGGTTGAGTATGATCACTCCAATCAGTGCGCTTGGCTGTCTGGACCAGTGGAGAACAAGAACAAAAACATAAAATGTTGCAAAATGCAAAGCAGGGTGATCATTTGAAAGATGGGGAAGAGAATTCCATATACTAATGACCCTGAGAGAGAAAAATTTCTTCTCATCTTCATCCTAAAAGGGAGACCTCTTATTCTTAAACTGTCCCCCTAGTTCTGGTCTCTCCCACAACAGGAACCATCCTCCTGGTATCCACTCTATTAAGTCCCCCCAGGAGCTTATATGATTCAGTAAGATCACATCTCATTTTTCTAAGCACCAATGGGTAAAGGCCCAACCTGTTCAACCGTTCCTCATAAGATAAGCCTTCACCCCAGGGAGGAGTTGAGTGAACCTTCTCTGAAATACTTCTAATGTAATTATATCTTTAGTATTGCTGAAAAAGGAGGGCACGCTAGCAAAGCTTTTCAGCTTGCACTCTTCAGGTTAGCTTGCAAGAATTTTCCAACCGTGAGAAGCAGTGAGAGCAGCGCAAGGTATGTGCACATTCAAGATTACTTATTAGATTACTGCAGTTTTGATTTGAATTTTGGATTTGCAAGTTTCTTTTAAATTCATTCATGGAATGTGCATTACTGGCTAGGCCAGCGTTTGTTGCCCATCCCTAATTGCCCTTAAGGTGGCTGTGAGCTACCTTCTTGAACTGCTACAGTCCATGTGCTGTAGGTACACCCACAGTGCTGTTAGGGAGGGAATTCAAGGATGTTGACTCAGCGACAGTGAAGGAAAGATGATATATTTCCAAGTCAGGATAGTAAGTGGCTTGGAGGGGAACTTCCAGGTGGTGGTATTGCCATGTGGCTGCTGCCCTTGTCCTTCTAGGTGGTAGTGATCATGGGTTTGGAAGGTGCTGTCTAAGGAGCCTTGGTGCATTCCTGCAGTGAATTTTGTAGATGGTACACACTACTGCCACTGTGTGTCTGTGGTGGAGGGATTAAATGTTTGTGGTGGGGTACCAATCAGTGGGCTGTTTTGTCCTGGATGGTGTTTTGTCTTGAATGGTGTTTTGTCCTGGATGGCGTTGAGCTTCTTGAATGTTGTTGGAGCTGCACTCATCCAGGCAAGTAGAGAGTATTCCATCAAATTCCTGACTTGTGCCTTGCAGATGGTAGACAGAGGATTCCTAGCCTCTGATCTGCTCTTGTAGCTACATCATTTATATGGTTAGTCCAGTTTAGTTTCTGGTCAATGGTAACCCCCAGGAGGTTGATAGTGGTGAATTCAGTGACGGTAATGCCATTGAATGTCAAGGGGCAATGAGTAGATACTCTCTCTTGTTGGAGATGGTCACTGCCTGGCACTGTGTGGAGCAAATGTTATTTGCCACTTGTCAGCCGAAGCCTGGATGCCTTCCAGATCTTGCTGCAGTTGGGCATGGACTGCTTCAGTATCTGAGGAGTTGCAAATGGTGAACACTGTGCCATCATAAGTGAACATTCTCACTTCTGACCTTATGATGGAAGAAAGGTCATTGATGAATGGCTTTCATCTTCAGCTGAAGATAGTTGGGCCTAGTATATATAGTTGTAATTTCAAAACTTCAACTTATTTTTCACTTACGTTTTAATACTCTTTATGAAAGGTTAAGTCAATTCTTGCATAGCTTTATTTCGTTACTCTGCTGGCAGTTTTATTTCCTTATTCTGCTGGCAGTTCAAGATTTGAACCTGGGACCTTCAGGTCTGCAGTGGTATAGCAATACACTGAAGAGTGTCTTCACCCACTAGAATGGTATATTTATACTGTAATCTATTAAAAAATCTTGCATCTGTGTGTATATCCTGTCAATTTTTTACATTATAAATTTCTATAATGTTTTATAATGGTTCATGGCATATGGAACTTCAGTTTAAGTGGGGAGGTGAGAAAAGGTAGGGTTCTTCTCCTTACAGCAGGGAAAGAGGGGGCTAAATTTGATCAAGGTGTTCAAAATCATGAATGGGTATTGAATAGGGATAGGAATGTTGAATAGTAAATACGGAGAAACTGGTTCTGGTGGCAGAAGGATCGATAACCAGAGGACACAGATTTAAGGTAATTGGCAGAAGAACTAGACGGTAACAGATTTGTAAATCCAGCAAAAACCTGACCTACAATAATGCTGTTGAACATGGGATTGAAACATTGAAGCATAAATACTGTTACCTGCTGAAAGTCCCAAGGTATGCATGACTAAAGGTCTCCACAAGCATTGTGATTTAACATTCTGAAATGAGCATCTCAATGATCAGTTGTTTATGTACTTTTGAAATTATAATTGAAAAAGCATCTTCTTTTCCCGCCAGAGGTGCAGCCAAGGTTTATATTTTTAGGAGGAGGATAACAAATATAATAGAAAGTGAAGAATGTGTGGTTTTAGGTTAGAGTTTTGTAATATAAGAAAATTGAAAATTGGAACAAGTTCCTTAAACAGGCATGGAACGAATTACAGATGCACTCAGGTAGCAGCTCTTTTAAAATTTGCCATGAGGTTATTAAATCCATGCTTAAGGAATGAAAGGTAGAGAGAAGATACAGTTCACTGCACTCCTCCAGCAAGATGTAGTGGCTGCCTTTGCGATGCCTTTCGGTTTCTCCATATTTTCTTTCTCTTCTCTTTATTGTTTTTCCCTTGGTCGTTCTTGCAACACCATAATGTAGATCACAATAAAGCTGTATCAATATTGGCAAGACAAAAGCAAAATACAGCAGATAAGGGAAACCTGAAATAAAAACAGAAAATGCTAAGTAGTATCCAGTGGCTTTGGCAGCATCTGTGGAGACCGAAAGAATGACCCTGAACTTTGATACCCTTGTAAGGAGGAATGGACAACTTCATTGCTCACATTAAGCCAAAGAGAGCGTGAAAGAGAGATTCGTTATTGTCAGTAACTCATCATTACAATGGTATAATTATCATAATAGATTTGTGTACAAATAAGCATAAAGTTTATCTTAATTGTAATTGTTTGCTTTTTGAGCGTTTATGGCTGGCACCCCCATACAATTTCCATACCGAGGTATGGCCCTCCAGCTGAAAAGTTCATCTACCCCTGGTCTAGAACAACAAGGAAGGCTTGAGTGATAGAAACAGTAGTCATCGACATCCACTTGGAAACGTCAACAGCCAGCACCTGCTACCACACAAAATCATCTAAACACAAATAAACTGCCAAAAGACAGAACAAATATGGCTTTCAGGGTGTATCCAATAGCTCTCTTCCGTCCAAGGGGTCCTTCTTACTGAAGCAGGATAATTCATTAATTTCAGCCTTTCTGCTGATTCAAAATGTGTAATAAATCATCATCCCAGGATCCTGGCGATATGGAAGCCAACCTTTAAAATTTATTACGCAGGTTTTGCAGTAGGCAATTGTGTAAGCAATTGTTTTAAGTCTTAATACGAGGCTTTATTTGGGGCCAATGTAGTTCAGTCAGTGGACGGGAATTGTGCAGAAAGCCAGCAGATACAAATAGAAACAAAAAATACTAAAATCCAGATCAGACAACATTCATTTTAATGCTGTGTTGCTCTCTCCACAACCTGATCCACTGGAACATTTACAGCTTTATCTGTTTTTATTTCCAATTTCCAGAGATCTGCAGCATTTTGTTTTAGGTACAAAAAATTACTTGATGCTACAAAAACGTCAGCCAGAAATCAACTCCTTCAAAATATCTACTCCGATCTGATGGGGATGGGATGGGGACGGAGAAAAAACATCATTAGTTTGTTGATTTTACCCACTGACATTGAAGTCAGGCTGCCAGCAGCAGCAGTTCAATAAATGGAGCTTAACTGGAAGTGCAACATGAGATAGCACAAACTGAAAGTGCCTCAAGAAGGAAGGCAAGATTGTCGCTTTTAGAAGCCACAACTGTTCCATCAGATTTCTGCATTCCCCTACAGTAATGGCAGGCCGCAATAACCATGGTGATCAGCAGCTCAGAAGAAAAAAAGGAAGCAAAGTGTGGTTAACCATTGTCGCTGACACAAGTGGAACTCCGGTCAACATTCATAAACATATAATCACCCACAGTTCCTCCTGTCCCATCACTGAGATACTGACCTATACCTATCACCCTGCCCCACAGAAGTACTGACTTCTACCAATTACCATGTCCTATTACTGACAGGTACTGACCTATAGCACTCGCCCTGCCAAATCATCAACAGGTATTGACCAGCACTGTTCCTCCTGTTCCATCCTCTTATCCTGACATAAAATGACCTAAAGAGGAAACCTCCATACAGTATACATTAGCATACTGCAATGGGGATAGACGAGTGAAATTTTCAGTTTAAGCCCACTTAAACTGTGGAATAGCTTTCACCAAGTACAATTATAGATTGCATCATTCAAAACTTATACTGTCTGATGAGATTTTTGAGGCTTTGCGGTTAAAGGTCTGTTACAGTGATCATAGTAATTTGAGCCAATGAAGTAACGTTGCATTTAGCATACAGTGTTGCAACTAGAGAAAGTTGTGACTTCAGTGGCACCAATGTAAGCTTAAAGGAGGCAGCCCTGCTGCCTTGGGGCATGAGAGTGCTTGAAGATTAATCGAAAGAAGATATTCACCATGAAGCCTCTAGATGTAACAAAGTCAGAATAGGCGACTTCTAGCCATGCGTCGACTGCACACACAAGCCAGCTATACAATTTACCTCTTTCTGTACAATATTCCTCAGTTCTAAACATGTTGCAGGACAGAGAGAATAATACACGCAACAACTTGTATTTATATAGTTCCTTTAACATAATAAAACGCCCCAAGATCTTTACAGGAGCATTATGAAACAAAATTTGACATCAAGCCACATAAGATAATGAGGACACATGAAAAAAAGAGGTAAGTTCATAGCAGCATAGAGAGAAACAGTGCATTTTTATAATCAGACTAAGCTTCCAAAATGCATACAACAAAGTAAGCATACTATCAAATGCACTCATATCTATCAAATGGGATAGAAAAAAAAGTGCTACATAAGGTCACAATCCCAAAGTGTCTTCAAATTCCCTTTTAAAATACTTCTTCTGATAAAGGCCTAGCTTTTCATTCAGAGAACGTGTGTTTAGGAAGATAGCATCTGTGAATCAACCGTTTGAAGAAGTTCCATTATGTATTGCTTTCTATATGTTGCGAGGGGAGTAGCTGGTCAGTGAAGGAGAGGGAGGGTACAAAGGGTGCAACCTGAACTAGGGCAGGGAACTGACCATTCCATCACATCAACTGCATTCCGGTTTACAAAATAATTGTCTCATAATTTAAGACATCTAAGATCTGATAGAAGTATCCACTCGAACCACACCACCTGGTTCTAAGTCTCGGCTGTCACAGAGGCAGCTCAGTTTGGCCAATGAAATCAATAGTAAGCAATACTTGGAAACATTGCGATGTCAAAGAAAGTCTCTTGAGCAATGCAGATTGCAGGTTAATACAATAAGGTTTTAAAATTACAAAAGGATGTTGTGAGACAGGATTAATAGAAGCAGGCATTTTCCAGTACTGAAGATCAAAATGAGGGGCCATGGAAACAAGCTTAAAGGCAGGAGATTTAAAACATAGCATAAGAGGACCTTATTTCCAGAGTTGTGAGGCTGTGCAGTGTCAGGCACTGAATGCTGGAAGTTTCTGCCTCAAAATTAAATTAGATAGGCAGATGAAGCAAAAAAGATTGAAGAATATCTTTGAGTGCAAAAACAATATGGCAATAATAGTTGGAGACTTCAACTACCCTAATATCAACTGGGATACGAACAGCGTAAGAGGTACAGAGGGCACAAAATTCTTGAACTGCATTCAAGAGAATTTTTTTTAGCCAGCCTGTAACAAGCCCAATGAAAGGGAGTGCAATTCTAGATTTAGTCTTAGGAAATTATACTGGGCAAGTGGATGAAGTAGCAATGCGTGACCATTTTGAAGATAGTGACCATAATACAGATAGATTTAGTATCATTATGGAAAAGATAGAACAGGCATAAAAGCTCAAATTGAAGTATGACAAATTTTACAAAGCTGAGGTAGTGATCTGGCAAAAATAGACCAATTACAGCTACTTGAAGGGAAATCTATGACAGACCAGTGGGAGGCACTTAAACGCGAGATTCGACAGGCACAGTGTAGACATGTCTTCACAAAGAAAAAGGGCGTTACTGCCAAATCTAGAGCTCCCAGAAAATGCTGGAAATACTCAAGCAGCATATGTGAAGAGAAAAACAGAGTTAATGTTTCAGGTCTGTGGCCTTTCACCAGCATTTGGTTTTTATTAGTCATTTGAATCTTATTCTTATCAAGACCACAAGACATAGGAGCAGAAATTAGGCCATTCGGCCCATCGAGTCTGCTCCGCCATTCAATCATGGCTGATAAGTTTCTCAACCCCATTCTCCCGCCTTCTCCCCATAACCTTTGATCTCCTTACCAATCAAGAACCTATACATCTCAGTCTTAAATACACTCAATGACCTGGCCTCCACAGCCTTCTGTGGCAATAAATTCCACAGACTCAACATTCTTTGGCTAAAGAAGTTTCTCCTCATCTCTGTTCTAAAAGGTCTTCCCTTTACTCTGAGGCTGTGCCCTCGGTTCCTAGTCTCTCCTACTAATGGAAACATCTTCCCCACGTCCACTCTATCCAGGCCTTTCAGTATTCTGTAAGTTTCAATCAGATCCCCCCTCATCCTTCCAAACTCCCATCGAGTATAGACCCAGAGTCCCCAAACGTTCTTCATATGTTAAGCCTTTCATTCCTGGGATCATTCTCGTGAACCTCCTCTGGACACTCTTCCTGAGATACGGGGCCCAAAATTCCTCACAATATTCTAAATGTGGTCTGACCAGAGCCTTATAAAGCCTCAGCAGCACATCCCTGTTTTTATATTCTAGTCCTCTCAAAATAAATGCCAACATTGCATTTGCCTTCCTAACTACTGACTCAACCTGCAAGTTAACCTTAAGAGAATCCTGGACTAGGAGTCCCAAGCCCCCTTGCACTCTAGATTTCTGAATTCTCTCCCCATTTAGAAAATAGTCTATGCCTCTATTCTTCCTACCAAACTGCATGACGTCACACTTCCCCACGTTCTATTCCATCTGCCACTTCTTTGCCCATTCTCCTAACCTGTCCAAATCCTTCTGCAGCCTCCCCGCCTCCTCAATACTACTTGTCCCTCCACCAAACTTTGTACCATCTGAAAACTTAGCCAGGATGCCCTCAGTTCCTTCATCTAGATCATTAATGTATAAAGTGAAAAGTTGAGTTCCAACACTGACCCCTGCGGAACTCCACTAGTCACTGGCTGCCATCCTGAGAAGGACCCCCTTATCCCCACTCTCTGCCTCCTGCCAGACAGCCAATCTTCTATCCATGCTAGTACCTTGCCTCTAACACCATGGGCTCTTATCTTACTGAGCAGCCTCCTATGTGGCTTGTCAAAGGCCTTCTGGAAGTCCAAGTAGATAACATCCATTGGCTTTCCTTTGTCTAACCTACTTGTTACCTCCTCAAAGAACTCTAACAGATTTGTCAGGCATGACCTCCCCTTGATGAAACCATGCTGACTTTGCCCTATTTTACCATGCACTTCCAAGTATTCTGAAATCTCATCCTTAATAATGGACTCTAAAATCTTACCAATGACCAAGGTCAGGCTAATCGGCCTGTAATTTCCCGTCTTTTGCCTCACTCCCTTCTTAAACAAGGGGGTTACATTAGCGATTTTCCAGTCCTTTGGGTCCCTCCCTGACTCGAGTGATTCCTGAAAGATCGCCACTAACGACTCCACTATCTCTTCAGCTATCTCTTTCAGAACTCTGGGGTGTAATCCATCTGGTCCAGGTGATGTACCCACCTTCAGACCTTTCAGTTTTCCTAGCACCTTCTCCTTGGTAATGGCCACCATACTCACCTCTGCCCCCCGACTCTCTTGAACTTTGGGGATGTCACTCATGTCTTCCACTGTGAAGACTGACGCAAATTACCTATTCAGTTCCTCCGTCATTTCTTTGTTCCCCACTACTACTTCTCCAGCGTCATTTTCCAGCGGCCCAATGTCCACTTTTGCCTCTCTCTTACCCTTTATATATTTAAAAAAACTCTTGCAATCTTCTTTTATATTACTGGCTAGTTTACCTTCATATTTAACCTTCTCCCTCCTTATTTCTTTTTTAGTTGTCCTCTGTTGGTCTTTGCAGGCTTCCCAATCCTCTGGTTTCCTACTGCTCTTCACCGCCATCAAAGTGCAAAAAAGATCACAATTAGAGCAACTAGATATTTCACCCATCTTGGCTTACCCTTCCTGAAGGTTCTACTGTTCTGCCCCACATTCAACATTCCAGTTCAGTTTCTGGGGTTACCACTGACCAGAAACTGAACTGGACTAGCCATATAAATACTGTGGCTACAAGAGCAGGTCAGAGGCTAGGAATAGTGCGACGAGTAACCCACTTCCTAACTCCTCAAAGCCTGTCCACCATCTACAGGCATAAGTCAGGAGTGTGATGGAATACTCCCCACTTGCCTGGATGAGTGCAGCTCCAACAACTCTCAAGTAGCTGGACACCTTATAAGACAAGGCAGCCGCCTTGATTGGCACCACAGCCACAAACATTCACTCCCTCCATCAACGACGTGCAGTAGCAGCAGTGTGTACCATCTACAAGACTCACTGCAGGAATTCACCAAGGCTCCTTAGACAGCGCTTTCCAAACCCACGACCACTACCATCAAGAAGGACAAGGGCAGCAGATAGATGGGAACACCGTCACCTAGTTCCCTCCAAGCCACTCACTATCATGACTTGGAAATATATCGCCATTCCTTCACTTTCGCTGGGTCAAAATCCTGGAATTCCCTCCCTAACAGCACTATGGGTGTACCTACACCACATGGACTGCAGCCGTTCAAGAAGGCAGCTCACCACCACCTTCTCAAGAGCAACTAGGGATAGGCAATAAATGCTGGCCCGGCCAGCGAAGCCCACACCCCATGAATGAATTTTTTTTTTTAAACTTTTTCTTAAAAGATTCCAGGGTTTTCACCTACAGCGTCCAAACTGGAAGTGCAGTGTGTTGATCACTTTCTTTGTGAAGAAATCCTTACACCAGTCCTGACTTTATTAGTTTCAACATGTGATAAAAATGAAGCATTCTTTAGTAGTATGTAAGGGGTTAAAAAATTGCGCAATTAAACAGCCCAGCTCAACATTACAAATATATCAATAAGTGCCTTGCCTAAACCAGGTGCATGAGGAAGAGGATAAGTCTTGAAATTCAAATTTAAAATCCTTGTAGGGATTTGTGTGTGCATGATTGACTGGTAGCTTTCAACAAGCTTTCATTCAACCAGTGCATAAAACAGATGACAAAACCAAATGAATCCTCATTTTATGTAGAATTCAAAAAACATTAGATTACCACCCAATCTGAAGTGTGAGCACTGAAGTATTATAGTGATTGTCAGTAACTGCCACTGTCAATAGGCAGAGGAAAGGAGCTATCCTGTAACCTTGTAGATTGCTTTGTTTACTATGGCAGAGACCTTGTCCCAAATCTTCCTTGTGATCTATGGCTTCAAGAGGGAGCCAGACCGGTCCTTTACTGGGACAGCGTTCGCATCATACAGAGGGCAAATGTCTTTAGAACATAATAAATAGGAGTTGGGGAATGCCATTCAGCCCTTTGAGGCTGTGCCACCTTTCAATAAGATCATGGCTGATCTTCTACCATAACTCCACCTTCCTGTATTATTTTTTATAGCTTTAATTCTCTTAGTGTCCAAAAAAATCTATTCACCTCAGTCCTGAATATACTCAACGAATAAGCATCCACAGCTCTCTAGGGTAGGGAATTCCAAAAATCCACAAGCCTGTAAGTTAACAAATTTCTCCTCTTTAGAAATAACACTTGGTCCATACAATCTCCAGGACAGGTTTCAAACACCTGAGAGAGTTGGAGCTAAATTTTCCTGAGTATTTTTTCCCCCTTATTGGTCCTCTTTATTTCTGCTTCTCCCAGGAGACTATATGGGCAGGAGTGGGGGTTGGGACTGTGGAAGAGAGGGAGGAATGGAAGGGCTATCTAATTATGAAGCTCCACCCATCGTGATGTGGGGAAGGATTAATGGATGGTTAGCCTTTTTCTTGCTGTCAATTTTGTATGTTCCTAAAACACAAATGGGATTTTTCAGCAACTGTGGATGTGCAATTTCTACCAGTGTTCAAAACTAGTCTCACAATGCAAGTGAGGTAAACTTTAAGCATCAAGCAACCTCACCACAGTACAGAACAGCCTCTGAAATGTGTAGGTATTAACTTAATTTTTTTTTGAAAAACCAATTAGGTCCAAGTTTCACTGTCATGCCACCATACATTCAAATATGCTTTAGCAGCAAAGTGGACAGTCTCGAACCTTCACAGGAAGGGTGGTTGCCTGGTGGTATAGGGAGAAGTTGCATTAAGACCTCAAAGCCAATTTCAGCAGCATGTGTCAGCAATAACCAACCTCTCTGTCTCAATCTCTGGTGATAGACTGTCCACCAATATCCATTACAAACCCACCGACTCCCACAGCTATCTCGACTACAGCTCCTCACACCCCGCTTCCTGTAAGGACTCCATCCCATTCTCTCAGTTCCTTCGCCTCCGTCGCATCTGTTCCGATGATGTTACATTCAAAAACAGTTCCTCTGACATGTCCTCCTTCTTCCTTAACCGAGGTTTTCCACCCACGGTCGTTGACAGGGCCCTCAACCGTGTCCAGCCCATCTCCCGCGCATCCGCCCTCACGCCTTCTCCTCCCTCCCAGAAACATGATAGGGTCCCCCTTGTCCTCACTTATCACCCCACCAGCCTCCGCATTCAAAGGATCATCCTCCGCCATTTCCGCCAACTCCAGCATGATGCCACCACCAAACACATCTTCCCTTCACCCCCCTTATCGGCATTCCGGGACACCCTGGTCCACTCCTCCATCACCCCCTACTCCTCAACCCCCTCCTATGGCACCACCCCATGCCCACGCAAAAGATGCAACACCTGCCCCTTCACTTCCTCTCTCCTCACCGTCCAAGGACCCAAACACTCCTTTCAAGTGAAGCAGCATTTCACTTGCATTTCCCCCAACTTAGTCTACTGCATTCGTTGCTCCCAATGTGGTCTCCTCTACATTGGAGAGACCAAACGTAAACTGGGCGACCGCTTTGCAGAACACCTGCGGTCTGTCCGCAAGAATGACCCAAACCTCCCTGTCGTTTGCCATTTCAACACTCCACCCTGCTCTCTTGCCCACATGTCTGTCCTTGGCTTGCTGCATTGTTCCAGTGAAGCCCAACGCAAACTGGAGGAACAACACCTCATCTTCCGACTAGGGACTTTACAGCCTTCCGGACTGAATATTGAATTCAACAACTTTAGGTCGTAAGCTCCCTCCCCCATCCCCACCCCCTTTCTGTTTCCCCCTTCCCTTTTTTTTCCAATAAATTATAAAGATTTCCCTTTTCCCACCTATTTCCATTATATAAAAAAAAACACCACTAGAGCTATACCTTGAGTGCCCTACCATCCATTCTTAATTAGCACATTCGTTTAGATAATATCACCAACTTTAATTTTAACACCTATGTGTTCTATTGTACTATTGTCGTTGACATCTTTTGATGATCTGCTTCTATCACTGCTTGTTTGTCTCTACAACCACACACCCCCCCCCCCACCACCTCTCTCTCTCTCTCTATCTCTCCGCCCCCCACACACACACCTTAAACCAACTTATATTTCAACTCTTTCTTGGATTCGAACGCAAGTTCTGTCGAAGGGTCATGAGGACTCGAAACATCAACTCTTTTCTTCTCCGCCGATGCTGCCAGACCTGCTGAGTTTTTCCAGGTAATTCTGTTTTTGTTTTGGATTTCCAGCATCCGCAGTTTTTTTGTTTTTATCTCAATATTAACGCGTTTTAAAAAAAACAAGAGGATAAGGAATCCGGAACATCTAGATTTAGTCTGCTTCACTAGATCTGCATTCATTTTTCTATAGAAACAGATTTTTAGAGTGTAGCATACAGCCAGAAATGGAATCAGTTCAGATAGAGATATGCACATGCACTTCGTCCCAAGTCTAGAATGCACCAAGTTGGAGAATCATACTGAGGTAAACTCAGCAAGCACATCACTCAATTCGCCCGCCACCCAGCTCACTAAATCAATCCATTTCCATTCTTTTACTTGACACAAGTAGACAGTAATTTCAAATTCAACCAGAATCTCATATATTTAATGTGTTGAAGCAACTTCCCAGATTGGCCTTCGTAAAAGGGTCCATTGCGTTTTGACTGAAAACTACAGTCTTCGGCAGTCTTTTTAAAATTAATGAGCATTTTGCACACGTTACAAGTAAAGAATATGTGATTTTCTGATTTTAGTCTTGGCAGAGTGACCCCCATGCACCAAGACCGGGAATTCAGCATTAGCACTAATCTTCACTTTGTGCCTTGTATTCAGGGAGGACTACAAGGCGTCACAAGCAATATTCTCTTTAAAATTTTAGTTGCCGAGTATGGTCTCTTTTATTCAGTGTGCAGTTCCTTTTAATTTTTTTTTTGCACAACTGTGCACATGCGTTATTTATCATTGAACCAGGCCAGCCTGGCTCTTTCCAGGTAACATTGGTCACACAGATAAGCCCCTAGTGAATTTAGTGTCCCATTTGTAAATTTTCTTTCTAATTCAAGAAATTGAATCTTAGGAAAGGAACACTGCAACAAGGTAAATTCCATTTTGTCATAACTGAAAGGTTGGCTTCAGTCACTGGTTCAGAGTTTGCAGCTTGTGCCTTGGGCATAAACACCAGTGTTGAAGAATGGTGGCCACTCCCCTAGATTTGAAAGAAAAGCGAAGTCATTAAAACTTTTTCTTTTGAGTAATTGATGCTAAGTCATAGTGGGAGGATGCAGAGCACCAAGGGCAATCGTGACAGATAAAGATCCAAGGACTCTCACTGCCGAGCAGCCTTTATCATGGGTATACACTGCCACTGAAATGTAAACAGAGAACCAGAGCACACCTGCCTTAGGGAGGCCTGCATGTCTGCACTTTTATACATTTAATGTTACAATCCCAGCTAATGTTAATACTGGACAAGTCAGATCCCAGAGTGAAAAGTGGCTTCATAGATCCTAACTTCTTTTTAAAGAAACCGTGGAGGTAAGTTATTGAACAAATTCTCAGGATTCCGCTGATGAACTTTTAACACAAAGCATAAAATATTTATTCAAGCAAGAAAAATGATCTATATTACACCAGACAAGAAAGGTTGGAAAGATATCATTTACAAGATGATGATTCCATTTCCCAATATTCCTTTACCCAGCAATATCTTTAAACACATAAACCAGTGAAGAGTTACCACTAGCTTGACACAAAGGCTCCTTGCTTGGGACTGGCACACGTGCAAATGGTTTTCTTCCAGTGAATTCTTGAGCATTCACTTGATGCTTCCCACCCAACTCGTACCTCTCACCCAGAGAGACCCAAAACAACATTCTAAACTCACTATTGCTTCAACTGCAGGACAAACATGAATTCCCTAAACTCAGTCCCCCAGTAGCCTTGTAGTATTTCTTCTGAGAGAGCTTAAAATTCCTGTCTTCTCTCTCTGACACACATTGACTGAACTCTCAGCTCCTGCCTTTCTCTGTACCTGTGTCACTTGAGCTCTGTGGCTAGGCAAGTAAGGCTTTTCTATTCTGCTTTTAAATCCATGACCTCTCGACCCCCTCCATGCATCTATTGAACCTCAAGGGCGTAAGACCGAACTAAAAGTGTAAACATATATAAACAAACCCAAAAGACTGACCTTTCAGTCACAGGCCTATCCAGGTTTCTAGGCACCAAGGCTCATACCAAACCCGCATGAAGCTGAAACCACTCTACCCTTCCTTAACACAAAAATACATATATATAAATTCAACTTATAAACTGTTCATAACACCTTCCCGCAGGATAAAAGGCATCTTTAAGAGGAGTTTTCATTTTCTATTAAACAATCCCCTCTTATTAATCTCTATCTTAATTATACAAACCTTACTCTAACAATAACGGGGTGTTTAGATCAAACATACTCGACTTTTCAATAACAATTATATTTCACATAAGTCAATTCTGATCACGACATCTATATTCCTCCACATTTAAACTCTTGATAAGGCATCGGCTACGATATCATCTCTACCTGCTGCATGAATAATTTTCAAATGATATGTTTGTAGCTTACACTCCAACGAAACAGTCTCAGATTCTTCGTACAAAATTTTGCTAGAAAGCTTAGTGGATTATGGTCCATGTAAATAATAATCTCTGCAGTGCTGTTGGAGATGTAGATTTTAAAATGTTGTCGAGCCAACTCAGTCTTTTTTTCTGCCGTTGAATACTTTTTCTGGCAAGAATTGAACTTGCAAGAAAGGCAGCTAACTAGACGTTCGATCCCCATCTCATTCTCTGTAATAACACTGCACCAACACTGCTACCATCAACAGCCAGTTTAAACAGATCAGCATAATTCGGCACTGCTAGAACTGGTACAGTAGTCAGTACAGCTTTCAAGTTGTCAAAGGGGCTTTGATACTCCTTTGCCCACTCAAATTCCTCACCTTTCTTTAACAAACTTGTCAGTGGAGCCACTACAGTGCTGAAATTCGGAACGAACTTCCAATAGAATCCCACTCATGCCTATATACCGCAAAATGTACCCAGTGTATTAGCCTGGGTCTCTGGAATACTGGTCCAGCGACATTACCACTACACCACCATTTCCCCAAACTACTGCCCACTCCTCATCTGCTGGTATTTGAGGTGGTCTCCATTTCCTCATTAGCACTTTGTCTTTTAAACAATAACACTAAGGTATTGGTTCTAATTTAATCTTCAGTAGGCCATTTGATACAGCTCTCTCAACTCAGGATCAACCTGTTGCGTTTCTAAAGATGAGCTAAACATGTCAGCCTTTTTTTTTTAAACCTTCCTTTTTGCTTAGGTTTTCAAAATATAGTATCCAGTCTTAGGCACTGGAAAATCCAAAATAGCCTTTATCTTTGCTTCTCCATGTGCTACTTGGCCTTGCCCCACAATGTGGCACAAATAAGTTACTTTTGCTTTGGCAAATTCACATTTGAAAATCTTTGAAAAGTTGCTGGTGAATTCTTCATTAAGAAAGGCATGACTTTGCATCCGGGGTTACAAAAGGCAATAATTCTTTAGCTGTATTGTTTAATGGAACTTGTCAATATCCCTTCAATAAATCAATTTTTGTAATGAACATTGTATTGAAAAGATTGGACAAGCAGATTTCTTACCGTGGAATTGGATATGAATCCACCTTTGTTGCCTCATTAAATTTGCAATAATCAATCATCATTGCAGCCCATCCGGTTTTGGCACCATTACAATAGGTGAGCTCCAGCTACAGTGACTCAGTTCAGTAATGTCTATTCCATCAAAACGTGATCTCTTCCCTCACTTGGGCTATCTTCTCTGGACATAGTCTGTAAGGATGTTGCTTTATGTGTGACGCATTCCCTACATTAGCACGTATGGCCAAAGATGTTTTCCCTGGCCTAGTCACACAAGTCGATTCATGAGTTGGTAATAGATTTCATAAGTCACCTTGACAGTTTCTGGAAGATAGCTTAATACTACAACTAATTTTTTAAGCACTTGTGTATTATCCAAACTGATTGCGGGAAAGTCAGTTTTAGAATTTGACTTCTGATTCATTCTCAGGGTGTTCGATATTTTTATTTCACTCCCTACTTCTCTTACCACTGTAAATGCACTCTTATCCTGACTATCTTCCCTGTCATAATAATGCTTTAACATATCAATGTGACACACTCGCTGACTTTTCCTCCTGTCTGAAGTACTTACTACATAATTGACATCATCAAGTTTCTTTTTGATTTGATAAGGTCCAGTGAACCTTACTTTTAAAGGTTCACCAAAGACAGGTAACAATACTAACACCTTGCCTCCAGCAACAACATTTCAAGCTTTGGCATTTTTACCTGCTCTAGCTTTTACCCTATTGTTGAGCGATTTTCACATGCTGTTTGGCCAACTCACACACTTTGGTTAATCTCACAAAGGTCAAATGTATAGTCTCTGAGCTTTGGTTTATAAATTTTTCCTGAATTAATTTGAGGTCTTCTCACCTCATGCCCACATATCAGTTCAAAAAGACTGAATCCTGCTGATTCATTAGGTGCAAACAGTAAAAATGGAATTCCTTTATCCCAATCATTAGGACATTCCTGATAATAGGCTTTAATCATGGTGTTTAAAGTTTGAAGGCATTTTTCTTATGTTCCTCGTGACTGCAGATGATACACTGAAGATTTAAATTGTTTTTTCCCTCAAACTATTCATTATTTCTTTGAATATTTGTGACATAAAATTTGACCCTTGATCTGATTGCATTTCCTTGGGTAATCCAGATCTTGTAAAAAAATTGAACCAACTATTCCACTACCACTTTTGCCTTAATTTTCCCCAAAGGCACCACCTCAAGGAATCGTGTTGAAACATCCATAATTGTTATAAGATATTGGTTCCCACTTCGGATTTTAGATAGGGGTTCTATACAGTCTATTAAGACTCTGCTAAACGATTCTTCAAAAGCAGGTATCGGAACTAAAGATACTGGTTTAATTTATGATTGGAGTTTCCTCACTGCCTGACATGTATGACACGTCTGGCAGAATTTAACTACGTCTTTATGTAATCCTGGCTAATAAAAGTGTATAATTATTTTAGCCTGCATTTTCCTAATACCTTAGTGGCCTGCCAATGGAATTGTGAGCCACTTGTAAAATTTCATTACGATACTCAGATGGAATTACCACCTGATGAATCTTTCATGGGGTGTGGGCATCGCTGACAAGGGCAACATTTGTTGCCCATCCCTAATTACCCTTGAACGGAGTGGTTTGCTAGGGCCATTTAAGAGGGCAGTTAAGAGTCAACCAGGTTGCTTTGGGTCAAGAGTCACATGTACACCAGGTGAAGACAGCAGATTTCCTTTCCTAAAGGACATTAGTGAACCAGATGGGTTTTTACGACAATCGATGATAATTTCATGGTCACCATTACTGAGACTAGCTTTCAATTTCAGATTTATTAACTGAATTCAAATTCCACCAGCTACCACAGTGGAATTTGAACCCATGTACCCAGTGTATTAGCCTGGGTCTCTGGAATACTGGTCCAGCGACATTACCACTACACCACCATTTCCCCAAACTACTGCCCACTCCTCATCTGCTGGTATTTGAGGTGGTCTCCATTTCCTCATTAGCACTTTGTCTTTTAAACAATAACACTAAGGTATTGGTTTTAATTTAATCTTCAGTAGGCCATTTGATACAGCTCTCTCAACTCAGGATCAACCTGTTGCGTTTCTAAAGATGAGCTAAACATGTCAGCCTTTTTTTTTTAAACCTTCCTTTTTGCTTAGGTTTTCAAAATATAGTATCAGATAACTGAATTTCTCCTTCACCTCCCTTTTTCATAGATTCTCCCACCTACTGTCTAATTTTATGGGCCTGAGATCTAGTCATTACACTGTCAGGAAACAATCCAGGGTGTTCTTCCTGTAGCATCTCAGTTTCTTTCACTTCCACTGGCTGTTCCAAAGCCCTTGGTGAAGCTAATATCTTTGAGACAGCCAGGTCATTCCCCAAGATAAAATCAATTCCTGTTATAGGCATTTTATGCACTACTCCTAATATAACCTCTCCATTTACTAAATCACTCTTTAATCCAACTCTGTATAGTGGAACAGGTTTATAACATTCATGGAGACCTCCAATTAATGTGTTTCCCTTCATTAGCCCCCACTCCCCGAAGACAAATTGTATCAGCCAGCTTTCATGACTGACTTGCTCCCTCGTCTTTCAATATCACTTTAGCTCTGAAGAGTCGTCATGCAGACTTGACGTTAACTGTTTCTCTCTCCACAGATGTTGCCAGGTCTGAGTTTTTCCAGCATTTTCTGTTTTGATTTCAAATTTCCAGCACCCGCAGTATTTTGCTTTTATCATTCAATATCTTTGTTGGTTTACCTCCTTGATTAGAAAAATAAAGGAATACCTCTCCTCTATAAATAAAATCTTTAAAACCTTCTGTAATTTGCTTTTCCAAATTTACTTAACTAGTCTGAGGAACTATCCTCTTTGGTAGATTATGAGCCTTCACTGTACACTTGCACTATGGATATTTTGTCACTTCTTTCCTTCCCTAAGTTAATTTTTTCTAAAGATTCTTTAGGCGTCCCTATTTCTGCAATAGGTCTCCCAATTAATTTCCAGCAATTCGCTTTAGAATGTCCAGTTTTATAGTAATGGCAGCATACCATTTTCGTTACATCACTTTTAGGTTCAAGCCTATCTCCTTTATTATTTTGGCATCCTTCTATCTGTTCCCTAGAACTAGTACCTTTTCCATCACCAGGTTCCTCCAATTCTATTCATCCTTCTATTCCTCCAATTTCGCTGCTGATTCCCATATGACCATTTTCCCACATGTAACTGTTTGAGAGAGATATAATAGGCCAAACTGCCACTTCTCGGATCTTTACTACTTGACATTTATCTAAATAAATCTTAATGGTCACTGGAATGCTGTTTTGGAATTCTTCCATAATCATAATTTCCCTCACATTCTCAATGTATTTTTCTAAATTCAGTGATCGAAACCACCGATCCCACAGAATTTCTTTTTCCCTAGAAAATTCAACAAACGTCTGATTAGGCTTTTTCCTTATGGTCCTAAACTTTAATTGATAAGCTTTAGGGACAGGCCCAAATATTGAATACTGCCCTTTTAACCACTTTATCGTCTGCAGATTGCTCTTCTGACAGACTAGTGTACACATTCATAGCTATACCTAACAGGTCACTTTGTAACAATAAAGGTCCAAACATCCTTTGGCCACTTCAACCTCACAGCTGTCTTTTCAAATGAGGTGAAATTTCTATCAACTCCATCCTCTGTAAAATTAAGCACTAAATAAAGATTTTTAGTTAAATCTTCAATGGAATCAGAATCATCCTCTGAATCATTATCTCTCCTTTCTTCCTTTATTCTAAACTTTTCTCTGGCCAATGATTTCTTTCTCTCTTTGAAGCTTGAGCTCTCGCATTTCCATTTTTTTATCTATTTCAAGTTTCCTCATTTCCATTTCTTTTTCAAGTTCAAGCTTCTGCTTTTCTCTATCTCCTTCTATCTCAAGCTGCCTCATTTGCAACTGATTTTAGCCAACTCTAGCTGTGAGACACCAATGTCAGGTTTCTCTTCTTTTAATTATAAATTCTAGGTAATTACTTTATCCATATAATCCTTGAGAGATCCTGCTTTTATTTCTACTTTCAATTTATTTGTTAATTCCTTTGGTATAGCCTTAGTCAAGGGTTTCAAATAAACCACTGTTACACTTCCTACTCCCAGAAAACTTAGCAATAGTCCAAGCCATTGTTGAATTCCAACCAGCGTAATATACTTAACAGCAAATCCTGCTCCTACAGCCAGCACCTCCACGTACTAGTTTCTTTAAGGATTCACACAGATTCCACAAATTTAAGGGTTTTTGATCCCTCAAGAGCCCCCACTTTGTTACGATCCTAACTGATATTAATGCTGGACAAGTCAGATCCCAAAATTAAACCTAGGTTGATAGGTCTGAACTTTTTAGAAACCTTGGAGCTAAGTTACCGAACAAATTCACAGAAGTCTGCTGATGAACTTTTAATACAAAGAATAAAATATTTATTAAACAAGAAAAATATTGCACCAGACAAAAAGGTTAGCAAGATCTCAATACAAGCACAAGATGATGATTCAATTTTCCAATATTCCTTTACCCAGCAATATCTTTATAGATACATAAGCCAATGAAGAGTTTCCATTAGCTTGACACAAAGGCTCCTTGATTAGGACTTGCACATGGGCAAATGGTTTTCTTCCGTTGAATTCTTGAGCATTCACTTGATGCTTCTTACCCAACCCCTATCTCTCCCCAAAACACCTAAAACCACATTCTAAACTCACTAATGCTTCAACTGCAGAGCAAACACATGAACTCCCTAAACTCAGTCTCCCAGTAGCCTTGTACCCTTTCTTATCAGAGAGCTTAAAATTCCTGTCTTCTCTCTCTGACACACACTGATTGAACTGCCTCTCAGCTCCTGTCCTTCTGTGTGTCACTCGAGCACTGTAGCTATGCAACAGTAAGGCTTTTCTACTTTGCTTTTAAATCCCTGGACCCTCAACCCATCTCCTGAACTTCAGGGGTTGTAATATGACTAACCTTTCAGCCACAGGTCCATCCAGGCTTCTAGGCACCAAGGTTCATACCAAATCTACATGAAACTGAATACATTCCTTAACACAAAAATACACATACATATATTCAACTTAAAAACTATGTATTCTTAATCACATTAAAAACACCTCAAAAACCACTGAAAAAACTGGGTACACAATACCTGCAGAAACCAAGCATTTCAACAGCTACATCTCTGGATTTTTTATACATATATTTTGTTTTAAATAAAAAGAAATTTGTTGCCACTTAGCCAAGGGGAAAGCACGTAAATTCTTGGTACGTAGCAAGTTCTTGTAGGTTTGTCAGTTTGGTTCAGTAGGTGGCATTCTCTCCTCTCAACATATAAATCCGAGCCAACTCTGCGACATTGTACCAAATGTAAACAGAGATACGGTTCTCAAGAGAATGCTGAGGACCTGCCACCTGTTCAAGCTGCTGTTGAAGCTATACCGGGTAGGTTAGAGGATTAGGATTCTGGAAGGATGAGATAAAATAGGCAGGGGCAGATTTACAATGAAACACGCTGTGCTGTGACATGGGGCCCCCCAAAAGCCTATTGCGGTTATTAATTCATATTAATCCTGCATTTCCTAAACTTTTGAAATAAAATTGTTGCATATTCAGACAATAAAATTCTTGGAAAATGTATTTCAAAGTAGATAACCACCATTCCATGGATAAAAATGTGCAAATGTCAGCAAGCCTATTTTCTCTTTCAAGCTTCACATGCTTGTGTTCATCCCATTTTGACATTTTAATTTCGAGGGTTTGCTCTCCACCTTATGCAGTGGTTTAAGCAGCTAACAGTGCTTGCAATTTTCCTACAGAATACCAGGGCGCCATCTCCATCCCACATGTCTAAGTGATCAGGAGAAATTTTTAAAACCCTATTTCACATCATAAGGGTCGTATTTAGTGAACAGGCCCAGTATACAGTGGTCATTTTGCTAATGCCACCAAGCCACTCGGGCTATAAAAGCACACCTTAGCAATCACACCCGTACAATCCATTTTATTTCAAATAATGATGGAATCTAATTCATTCGGAACATAACTCAAACCCATTGATTGAGAATTGCAGCGAGGCTGATTGTTTTGAGAATAGTGTAGGCACTTTGCTCTCTCTGATGATCTTAGAATCTAACTTGCCTGGCTGAAGCTTAAGGCTGGGCTAAACTATCCATCTGTCATTCAATTAACGTTTCAAGGCAGCTGATCAGTAACCAAGAAGGTAAGTGACCCCAGGACAACCCCAATTGTGCCAGAGAAAGGCGACAAAGTTCAAACGTTAAACACCTGGCACTTTCAAAATTTGGACTGCCTCAGACATTTGCCTACGTAAAGCTTGCATCAAGTACTCTGAGGAAGCATCGCCCAGATTTCAATTTAAAGATGTCGATATAGTTACACTGGCATCCCTACCCTCCCACCACCCCCCCAACCTCCCCACCACCCCACCACTTGCCAATGTCATGTTTAAAGTTAATTCAGCTCTTCTGGAGATGGGAGTGGACTTGAGCAAAACCAAACTGATGCTGCATTTGCAAACTTGAAAAAGGAAACGCCGAGTAAAGTGGTTATTTTTGGGACTGGGTCCTGTGTGTGATGGGAAAGACAGGGGCCCTGGCTGGTCTCGGCAACATCTTTTCCTCTGATCAGCTATAAAAACATACCCGAAGAAAACACCTTTCAGGTGCAATCGCTTTACTGACAAACGATCATTTCGCAAAGACCCCGTCAAACGTTCACAAAGGAAATAGTAAGAGCCCACCTATTCCAACAGGAAACTGACGCTTGGGAAAGTAAATTTGAAAGGAGATTGAAATGTTCAGAAATGATATAAACAGATAGCAAGGAATTGGTCCTTTTCCAACCTGGTTGGTGCAGCAATTATATCTCCCCCCTTTTTTTTGATAAATCTTTCTCCTCCCACATACACTCTCTGATACAAGGCATGCTACTTGCTAACAAGCCTAGAGCAGACCGCTAGGGGCACACGGTGAGCCAACACGCTTTACACAAGAGTGAAGTCTGTTTGCTCCTTTGCCCATGATCGCCAATGCAACTAGGGAGCTTACCCACTGGTTGTTTGAATGAATAGCCAGGAATACAGATTAAAGTTGTCAGTGGTGGCTCTGGTGCTAGCAGTCTGACCTCTGGGTCAGACGGTTGAGAGTTCAAGTCCCACTCCTGACCAGACAGATTCTCCAGGGATCTGATCTGTCAGAGATGCCACCTTTGGATTTAAAAGATCTCATGAGGCTATTTTGAAGAAGAGCAGGTGAGTTACCCTTGGTGTCCTGGCAAATATTTATCCCTCAAAACAGATTCTGGTCATTATCACATTGTTTGTGTGAGCTTACTGGATGCAAACTGTCTATGGCATTTCCCACTTTCCCACTTCTAAAGTACTTCATTGGCTGTACAGCTTTGAGACTTCTGGTGGTCACGAAAGGCACTATATAATTGCAAGTCTTTAAATTTTGGTATGGCAATGAGGTAGTTTTAAATGTACCAGCCCACCATGTTGGGGCAGGAGGAATTGTAGCCCACCCACACGCTTACAGCTAGCTTCTTACTTCAATAATGCCATGTTAGACTTAATGACAGGAAATAGATAGAAACAGACTCGCCTGGCACTGCTCTGGGCTACATCCTATCATAGTCATTTCTTCAGAATCATCCTTTGGCTCGAACTCCAGATATCATATCCAGCACAGAGACACACCAGAAACTGGATTAGAAAATGCACCGTGGTTAGATGTTGTTAGGGAAGATGCAGGGCAGCCTCACTCCACTCCAAGCAAGCTTTGATGGAGGAATTTCAGTAAAATCTCGGCCAGTTTGGTCAGGGGTTTTGAAACATTGACCTCGAGCCAAGTTTTAATTTGATTTTAAATTAAATGATTGTAATGCGGATTGAAACCAGAACAGCAGCTCATGCTCTTCCACTGAGCAACGCTGTTATGAGATTTTCCAGTAGGTGATGAGATTTCAGTAAAGTGCAATGTTTCTTAGGTCTCCTAGGCAACAGATGTGCTGTCAGTGCTATTTTGCCTCAGTAAACTGTTGACACCGAACAGGGCTCCAGTCTCCGTCTCTGAACAAAATTATACCAATAGACTGACATATCAACATTTGAGTGGTCATCTAGTCAGCTTCCCTCTCCTACTTGCAAACGCTCTCTCCCCCTCTCTCTCTATGTATAATCTGTCCTTGGTTTTTGGCTTTTCTCGTCAGCAAGTTCATGTTTGCTCGCCTTGCGCCGCAATATTTGCCACCGTTACCATCATTCAGACAAGAGGTAAGCTTGGATTTCAACAAGGCAATTATTCATACAAGCATATTTTTACAAGTGAAAAAGCACGGATCAATTTGTGTATTTTCTTGGCTTCGCCTTTCGGGTCTTGTGGTAGGGGGGTGGGGGGGCAAAAATGAAGCTGAGCACAGGGCCCCACTAACTATAAATCTGTCACTAAAAATAGAGCAAAGGGCTGCCTTCTTCTAAACTGATCAGATTTAAATTTAACTTCATGTATACCTGAATTCTCTGCACAAAAGATAACTTCCAATTCAGTTGGTGGACTAACATTCCTGTAATGGTTCAATCATCCATTTAATATTTTTCACATCTTGCACTAAACCACAAATATTAACAGAGTGGAGGGGGCTCATCTAAAATACACACACATAAAAAGTTCCAAAAATGGAGCTAAACTGTAAAAACACTCTCTCTGCTAAACACTCACTCCTAATATGAAATAGGTCAGTGGATAAACACATCTTGTGGCGCGGAACACAGAAAATACAGGCCACAAAAGCTCTCGGGGTTGATCTTCAATCTGTGCTATTAGCTGACTTCTGCCACGCTTCTTGTGAGACAGCTAAAACTGCCTTCAGCATTCCAAGCATGCAGACAAACAGGAATCTCCACAGTCCGACACTTGATTTTTTTTTTGTCCAAGGTCCCTTTGGGGAGTATAAATCTGTGGGCATGCAGTTTAGGTCAAAACCCAGGAGGTTATGTCAACACAGGCCCTGACCTGGATATCATGGTCTCCGTGCCTGAGTAATCTGTCAATGCTCACTGCTATGAGGCAGTGCCCTGGCTAATATTTATTCTTCAATCAACTTAAAAGAAATAAATTGCCCAGTAATTATTACATTGCTATTTGTGAGAAATTATTGTTCAAACTGTCTGCCACATTTCTTACATTAAAATGGTGACTATACTTCAAAAGTAACTCATTGGCTGTAAAGTTCTTCAAGATGTCCTGAGGTCATAAAGGCACTATATACATGAAAGTTGGTATTTGTCTGTTTCTTTCACAACTCTCACAAGACACTTCGTTATTTTTGGTAATAGACCAGACACCCTTGATTTAGCAAGGTTCCTCTTCCTTCCCACAAGTTTCATGTCTGTATGAATGAATTTCTCTTGGTTTCCCAATGATCTGTGTGGGCTAAACTGATCCCAGAAGCAACCACAGACTCCTGCAGGCCCTCGCCAGCAGTAAGAATGCCATGAGGCACACAACAGAAATAATATTTTTGGTCATTTTTAGGATCATTTTCTTGAACAGTCAGGAGAAAGGTTCAAGCAGAAAGACACCGAGCATGGCTGTTCCAAGCCAGCTCTTTCAGTGCCATCAATATAAAAATAAAAACTTTTTTCTTTAAAAACTTAAGGCACAAAAGATTGTGGTCAGTGGATTTAAAATGTACCTCTGTGATTTATGAAAGTCAACAATGCCAGTCTGGGTAGTGAATTAAAATAGTATTTTTTCACCCAGGGGTGAAGATATATGGGGCAATGGGGGACAGAGAATAGAGCAGAGAGGGGTAAAAAGGGCAATTCACAGAGTACTCAATATTAATATTGGGAGCAAGTTGCAAAAAAGATGTTTCATGCCCCAGCATTGATATTCCTCAGTGCTAAGCACCTACTGGAAATACAAAATTTAAAATATGCAAAACACTTTCAATTTTAACACCAAACATCTCAAATGGGAAGAGAAACAACATTTTAAATATGTGAAGAACATACCTGCAAGACCCAAAAATGCAGCTAAGTAGCGGGTTTCAAGGCCATCTTTTACAGTCTGAATCGCACCATAGATGGGAGGTAGAATCATAATCAGGTTACTTACTGTATTCCCTGCAGAATGAAAAAGAGAGTGAGGGTTAGTGCCAAGCACCCAACAACTGCTGCAGTGTTTGGTCTGCACATAAAGTACAGCTGAATTCGGTGCATAAATACATTGGGGTTTAACTACATATCTGGCCAACAATTTCTACAAGTGATTTAGAAAGCTTCTCTGGTAATATAACTTTAACAAAACAAGTAGCTGAGCCACACAAACCAGGAGGGCTATAGTCCATGCTAAGTGACAGAGTGAACTGACCTCAGCCAGGATGGCAGAGATACTAGAGCTAACTTCAGTATACTGTTGGTTTCATTTGATCTACTCGGAATAATGTCATGACATCTTCGATTTCCACCTAAACCACTGGAACATGCCTCAGGATTTTTGTGTGTGCTCCTCTTCATTTTTTTTTTATTCATTCATGGGATGTGGGCTTTGCTAGCTGGGCCAGTATTTATTGCCTGTTAGTAGTTGCGCTTGAGAAGGTGGTGAGCTTCCTCCTTGAACCACTGCAGTCCACATGGTGTAGGTACACCCACAATGCGGTTAGGAAGGAAGTTCCAGGATTTTGACCCAACGACAGTGAAAGAATGACGACATATTTCCAAGTCAGGATGGTGGGTGACTTGGAAGGGAACTTCCAGATGGTGGTGTTCCCATCTATCTGCTGCCCTTGTCCTTCTAAATGGGTTTAGCCGTGGGTTTGGAAGGTGCTGTCGATGGAGCCTTGGTGATTTCCTGCACTGCATCTTGTAGATGGTAAGCACTGTTGCGACTATGCGTCGATGTTGGTAAGAGTGAATGTTTGTGGATGTGGTGCCAATCAAGCAGGCTGCTTTGTCCTGGATGGTGTCAAGCTTCTTGGGTGTTGTAGGAGCTGCAGTCATCCAGGCAAGTAGGGAGTATTCCATCACACTCCTGGTTTGTGACTTGAAGATAGTGGACAGGTTTTGGGGAGGCTACCCTGAGGAACTTAAGTGGTGATGTCTTGGAGCTTTGTCCTAGGTATGACTCCAACCAGCGGAGGGTTTTCCCCCTGATTTCCATGGGCTCCAGTTTTATTAGGGCTCCTTGATGCCACACTCAGTCAAATGCAGCCTAGATGTCAAGGGCAGTCACTCTCACTTCTGGAGTTCAGCTCTTTTGTCCATGTTTAAACCAAGGCTGTAATAAGATCAGGAACTGAGTAGCCCTGGTGGAATACAAACTGGGCGTCAGTGAGCAGGTTATTGCAAAGCAAGTGCCACTTAATAGCACTGTTGATGACCCCTTCCATTACTTCACCGATGATCGAGAGTGGACTGATGGGGTGGTAATTGTCCGCGTTCGATTTGTCCTGCTTTTTGTGTACAGGACATACCTGGGCAATTTTTTACATAGCCAGGTAGATGCCAGTGTTGTAGCTGTACAGGAACAGCTAGGGGCGCGGCAAGTTCTGGAACACAAGTCTTCAGTACCATTGCCGGAATATTGTCAGGGCCCATAGCCTTTGCAGTATCCAGTGCCTTCAGCTGTTTCTTGATATCACATGGAATGAATCGAATTGGCTGAAGACTGCCATCAATAATGCTGGGGAACTCCAGAGGAGGCCGAGATGGATCATCCACTTGGCACTTCTGGCCGAAGATTGTAGCAAATGCTACGATCTTTTGCACTGATGTACTGGGCTCCTCCATCATTGAGGGTGAGGATATTTGTGGAGCATCTTCCTCCAGTGAGTTATTTAATTGTCCACCACCATTCACGACTGGATGTGGCAGGACTGCAGAGCTTAGATCTGATCCGTTTGTTGCGGGGTTGCTTAGCCCTGTCTATCACTTGCTGCTTATGCTGTTTGGCACGCAAGTAGTCCTGTGTTATAGCTTCACCAGGCTGACACCTCATTTTTAGGCATGCCTGGTGCTGCTCTTGGTATGCCCTCCAGGGTTGATCCCCTGGCTTGATGGTAACGGTAGAGTGGGGGATATGCCGAGCCATGAGGTTAGAGATTGCGTTTGAGTACAATTCTGCTGCTGATGGCCCACAGCGCCTCATGGATGCCCCGTCTTCAGTTGCTAGATCGGTTCGAAATCTATCCCATATAGCACAGTGGTATTGCCGCACAGCACGATGGAGGGTATCCTCAATGCGAAGGCGGGACTTCATCTCCACAATGATGGTGCAGTGGTCACTCCTACCGATACTGTCATGGACAGATGTATCTGCTGCAGGCAGGTTGGTGAGGATGAGTCCAAGTATGTGGAAGACAGCTTGAATACATGTGGTGACCCAGGGGAGAGGAACATCAGAAGGAGAGTTTGAAACCCTGGAGCTGAACCCTTGCAGAAGGCGTCTGAGAAAAAGCATCAGTTTGGGAAAAGATTCCAAAGCAAGGTCTTGGAGAGTAGAAATTGGAAATCGTATGAAAGATGGAGTGTAATGAGGCCAGTTGTGCCTCAGTGTCACAAGCATCTCGGTTGGTGGTGGTGGTGGTGGTGGTGGGGGGGGGGGGGGGGGGGGGGGGGGGGGGGGGGAGCGCGCGCGCAGGGAATTGCAGAGAGAACCAGGGCATCTGGTTGAGTTGGCATCTGTCACTTGGTTTCAGGGTGTGGAGTGCCTGACTATAGGCCTATTGGCTTACATGCACTATGCATTTACTATGAGCATTAAAGCATAAGATTGCTTTTGTAACTTGTGTTATCCTTACAGATCTGTACATATCTGTAAAAGTATAGTTGTGGATGAATCAACATTGTATTATTGTTCATCTTTTCTTATTGAATATATGCTTTATTCTTTTGTTAAAAGTTCGTTAGCTGACTCCTGTGACTGTTCAGTAGCTACTCTCCACATATCTAAGCAAACAAATAAAATTAGGATCTATCAAGCTGGGTTCCACCCTGGGATCAGGCTTGTCTAGGGGTAATCTAGAACATAACAAAGAAGTCACATATAAGGCAGGCTGATTCAGGATAGCAGGTTTCCTTCCCTAAAAATGGCCTCAGTGAGTCAGTTGGGTTTTTACAATAATCCAGCAGCTTCACAGTCACCTTTATTTACTGAGGCCAACGTTCCCATTGAGCTGTACGGGCACAAGGCCACGCAACAGCCTGAAAGATACTGTGAAGGCCTTGTTCAGTGACAAAGGGCCCACATGATGACTAAATTTTTTAAGGTTAACTTTGAGGTCAGCTTCAAGATTTGTTTATTTTTAAAACCAAATTTGAAGCCTTCAAATGACTGTGGTGGGATCTGAAAATCTGGATCATTAGTCCAGGCCTCTAGATCACTAGTTTAGCAACATCACCACTATGCTACATTACTCGTTTATCACTGGAGGATGGACGGAACAGCACAACATTCTCTCAATCCTGCATCAGACGATCACCATAGACTGAACACAAACCCTCAAAGTGGAATTTGAGTCCACGAGTGTTTAACTCCATGATAAGGAAGCTACCATTGGCCAATAAACACAGAACATCACAAGGCTTGTCAGGCAATCCAAAACAAAAACAGAATTACCTGGAAAAACTTTGTCAGGCAATTTTGTGACTCAACTATTTATTTGCCCAATCTGCAACACACTGTATAACAATAAGGTTTATCAATCAAAAACAGAAACAGAAATACCTGGAAAAACTCAGCAGGTCTGGCAGCATCGGTGGAGAAGAGCACTGTTGACCTATCAATCAGTTCCGGTCAGTGGTAACAGATAACGATTCAATAAAAACTGCAGCACTTGAAGGCTGTCAGTTTTTTTTAAAAAACATTACCTCCTGTTGCATAGCATTCTGCAGGTAAGTGAGAAAAAAAACTGCGCTACAGAAAAGACTGTGCTACAACAGCTTCTAATACATAATAAGTTCTAACTTTCATTTGTTTGGAGCATGGTGTACTTTTAATTTTGTTTGTAGCTTTAAAAACGTAACCAAAGAGAATATAAACTCCTCCTTTCCATCATTTACAGGGCTCAAGCCAAGCATGTAATGGAGCACTCACCACCTTCCTGGATGAGTGCAGCTGCCCACGAGACCCACAGGATGCACTGGTGCAACTCACCAAGCTTAATTCGCCAGCATTTCATAGCATGGAAACCCCTACCAACAAGAAGGACAAGAGCAAAAGATCATGGCAGGGAGCTTGCAGATAATGGTACTCCCATGTCAGGTACCATCCCAATTTGAATGTACCTTAGATAATCACTGGGTCAAAATCCTAGATTTCCTACTCATCACCATAAGAACAAAGTAAGACTACTGAGGCTATAAAGTAGCTTGTTGAAGTCAGGTCAATTGAAAATTTTAAAAGGGAAGTTGGCAATTTTTGGCAGCAAGAATACTAAGAAATAGAGTTGAGATACAGGTCAGCCATGATCTAATTGAATGATGAAACAACTAGAGGGCCTACATCTGCTCCGATGTGCCTGGGCAAGGACTGAAATAGCTCAAGGGGAAGGCCCACCAATACCAGCTTTGAGAAAAAGAGGAATGAACAATTGTGCTCTTTCCTGGGTCACCCATGCCCTGAAAATATACAAAAGTTATGATAGCACCTTTAATGTAGAAAAATATCCCATGGCATCAAGAAAAAGAGAGATACCATCAGATAAGGTGACTAAAAGCTTGGTCAGAGAGTTGTGTTTTATTAAATTTGTTCATGGGATTTGGGAGTTGCTGGCTAGGCCATAACTTTTTCTGAGTCGAGCACATTGCAGTGGGTCTGGAGTCACATGTAGACCAGACCAGGTAAGATCTGGTCAATTGAAAATTTTAAAAGGGAGGTCAATAATACTCTTGCTGACAAAAATATTAAGAAATAGAGTTTGAGATACGGGTCAGCCATGATCTAATTAAACGGTGAAACAGACTCGAGGGTCTACATCTGCTCCTATGTGCCTGGGCAAGAACTGAAATAGCTCAAAGAGAAGGCCCACCCGCTTTGAGAAAAAGGGGAATTAACAATGAATCTGGCCTTTCCTGAAGAAGGAAGGTTTCCTTCCCTAAAGGACATTAGTGAACCAAGTGGGTTTTTACAACAATCGGCAATGGTTTCATGGTCATCATTAGACTTTTTAATTCCAGATTTTTATTAAATTCAAATTTCACCATCTGCCATGGTGGGATTCAAACCCGGGTCCCCAGAAACCCTGGGTTTCTGAAATAGCAATCTAGTGACAATACCGCTATGCCACCACCTCTCTCCTGTTCAAAGGAGACAATGCAAAGAAGCTACTGGAGACAAAGTTAAGACTTGCTGGTGAGTACCATGCCACTACCCTAGTTTGGGCAATGTCTTGAGGTAACAAAGAGGCAATAAGAAGGATTTCAGAGGATTCCTATTGAGGTTACATCATTTCTAAAGCATAAAACAGTATCAAGGCAAAAATGTTCCTCAAACCTTCTGAAGATTAAACCACTAATCCAACCAATTAAGTAAATATTGTTTCACTTGCAACACTTCCAGAGTCTGCAGGCCTAACCACCACTGACATACTTAAAGTCAATGCAGCTTGCTGCAGTCACAACAACCATCAAAAGAGGAGTTTCGCCAGAGCTGCAAACAGCAGCAGCCTCCCCCACAGCCAATACAAATCCCGCCCTTGGAAGGCCAAGGAAGGTGGACAGAAGGCTTCACTTTCAAGCAACAGGGTCCACAGATTAAAAACAAAAAACTGCAGATGCTGGAAATCCAAAACAAAAACAGAATTACCTGGAAAAACTCAGCAGGTCTGGCAGATGCTGCCAGACCTGCTGAGTTTTTCCAGGTAATTCTGTCTTTGTTTAGGGTCCAAAGATTAGTTTGTCTTTCTGAACCTCGTTCTTGGGATGGGGGTGTTGCTGACATGTCCGGCATTTATTGTCCATCCCTAGCTGTCATGAAAAGGGTGGTGTGGTGGCCGCCTTCTTGAACCACTGGCTGCTGGTTGCTAGGCTGTTACGGATGGCAGTTAAGAGGACACCATGCCGATGTTAATGTGGGACTGGGTCACATAAAGGCCACATTCGATAAACAAAGGAGGCTTTCTTCCCAAAAGATCATCGTTGAACAGTTGGATCTGACATCTTCATGCTCAATCTTACTTATATCAACTTTTAGTTCCAGATTTTCTCAAACTTCCATGATGGGGTTTCAATTTATGTCCACTAGATTATTAATCCAGGCCTCAGATTATCCATACAGTTACCACCACAACAATACATGCAATGTCCTCTGCTCAGATGCTATGAAGACTATCCCCAGATGAGTTTCCTCATCTATCTCCATCAAGACAGAATTAAGAAGAGTCTTAAAAAAGAGAGGTGGAGAGGTTTAGGGAGGGGATTCCAGAGCTTAGGGCCAGGCAGCTGGAGGATAGCTACTTAGTGGAGCAACGAAGACTAGGGACACTCAAGAAGCCAGAGGTGAGAATTAGGGGAGTGTAGAGATCCTGAAGAGTTATAGGGCGATAGGATATTACAGAGATAGGGAGGGGTGAAGCCAATGAGGGTTTTAAAAAGCATTTTTTTTAAAGACATTGTTGCTGGACCAGGAGCAAATTCTCTAAATTGAGTGCAGCATCTGGTTTATGTCTTGAAAATGAAACAAATTTCTTTAAAACAGCATCATGGAATCCGTGGATTCAAAGCTTGTATTTTTTTGAGACAGCCCTAAATTGAAAAGAGAAACAGACCCTTCCAATATCTAAGAAAGCTGAGGCAAAATTGGAGATTGGAAACCAAAATTCTGGGGAGGCTGGATCTGGGTGAAAGGATATAAAAGGACAGAGCCATCACAGCTCAGATGATGATTCCAGTGGTGCAGTACAGGCAGGCTGAAGAAGACAGAGGCTAGATCTGAAGGTGAGAATACAGCAAAGATACAGCTATTGCAGATCTTTCTGTTACTTGAAGATAACATTGGTGGATCTACATCAACCAGACCATCATAAGCAAAGTCAAGGAGGTTCTGCAGACATATAGGCTGGATGGACTGCTAAACCAATTAGTAAGATCTGTCTTAGCTGTATCTGCCATTTAATGTAATTTATAGTTTATAAACAGCTGCAATTTGCCTGTTAATTCATGTTTAGCTTAAGCTGATTCTGGGTTTTAGAATTTGGTGGTTAGCCAAAATAGTAATTACCATTGGCTTTGTTTGACTCTTGCATAGTAAAAATTATTTTGGCTTAAACCGTGGAATCTTGCGGCTTCATCCTTTCAGTAAATGTCAGTTTTCTTCTTTTTCTCTCTTTCGTGATAGAGTTTTTGCTTTTCTTAACCTCTTTCCCATTCAACCTGCTTCAACTGTAACTGAATCGTAGCTCAATCTGCGATTTACCTCAGTCAGGCTTTTCTTCTTTGCATTCCAAATGTTGTGCTATTGCTCCAATTACTTTTGCTTTTTTAGACCTCGCTCTTATCTCTAATTCAGCTTTTCAGCTAGTGCTATTAACCTAACCTTTGTTAACTGTTGCAGATCACTCAGAGATAAATCTTCCCTCTCCATAAAAGTTAGCAGTTGCCAAAACCATTCCGTTTTCCAATAGGTAGAGTAAAATTCACCATGAAATCCTACTAACCTATGAAATCCTACTAACTTAAACATTAGTAAATCCCACAAAGAGCCCCCAATTTTGTAACAACCTCAGTCAAGACTTCTTAAAAATGTAGAAGAAATCTGAAATCCCAGTGATTTACTGAAGGAATGAAACCACAAGATTCCAGGGTTTAAACAAAACGAATTTTTCCTGCACAACATTCAAACAAAGCTAACAAAAGCCACTAAATACCATCTTAGGGAATGACCTATATTCTAAAACCTTGAATCAACTTAAGTTAAACATGAATTAACAGGCAAATTGTTGGCAATTCTAAACTGTAATTGGCAGATATGACTAAGAAAGATCTTAGGAATTAGCATAGCAGTCCATTCAGCAGATATATCACCAACCTCAGTCATAAAGTTTTTCAAAACTCTATCTTCCTCACACAGCATTTCAATTCCTTCTCATCCAGGTTTGAGCCTCATAACCCACCGACAGCAGGACGTAATCAACCCGAGTTCCAGGGGCTCGGTCTTCACCAAAAATGGCACATGTATATAGAACCTCCTCAACTACGCTTATGACACTCTGAATGACATAGATTTTTTTAATTCATTCTAGGGACGTGGGCTTAGCTGTCTAGGTCAACATTTTTTGCCCATCCCTAATGGCCCTTCAGAAGATAGTGGTGAGCTGCCTTCTTGAAACGCTGCAGTCCATGTGGTGTAGGTACACCCATAGTGCTGTTTGGGAGGGAGTACCAGGATTTTGACCCAGCATCAGTGAAGGAACGACGATGTATTTCCAAGTCAGGATGGTGAGTGACTTAGAAGGAACTTCCAGGTGGTGTTGTTTCCATATACCTGCTGTCCTTGTCCTTCTAAATGGTAGTGGTCATGGATTTGGAAGGTGCTGTCTAAGGAGCCTTGGGGAGTTTCTGCACTGCATCTTGTAGATGGTACTCAATGCTGCTTCTGTGCATCGGCAGTGGAGGGAGTGTCAATGATATGTTGATAGTGGGTGTTTCAACAATGGTAATGCCATTGAATGTCAAGGGGTGATGGTTAGATTCTCCCTTGTTGGAGATGGTCATTGCCTGGCACAAACGTTACTTGCCACTTGTCAGCCCAAGCCTGGATATTGTCCAGGTCTTGCTGTGTTTGGACATGGACTGCTCAGGAGTCACGAATGGTGCTGAACATTGCACAGTGAACATCCCTACTTCATAGCTTATGATGGAAGGAAGGTCATTGATGAAGCAGCTGAAGATGGTTGGGCCAAGGACACTACCTTGAGGAATTTGTGCAGTGATGTCCTAGAGCTGATATGATTGACCTCCAAAAACCACAACCATCTTCCTTTATGCTAGGTATGACTCCAACCAGCAGAGTTTTCCCCAATTCCCATTGACTCCAGTTTTGCTAGGGCTCCTTGATGCCACACTCAGTCAAATGCGGCCTTGATGTCAAGGCCAATCACTCTTGCCTCACCTCGGGAGTTCAGCTTTTTTGTTCATGTTTGAACCAAGGCTGTAACGAGATCAAGAGCTGAGCAGCCCTGGCGGAACCCAAACTGAGCATCAGTGAGTAGGTTATTTTTGATCAAGAGTAGACTGATTTGGCTCTGCTTGTCCTGCTTTTTGCATATTTGGGTAGTTTTCCACATTACCAGTGTTGTAGCTGTACTGGAACAGCTTTGCCAGTGTCGCGGCAAGTTCTGGAGCACAAATCTTCAGTACCTTTGCCGGAATATTGTCAGGGCCCATAGCCCTTGCAGTATTCAGTGCCTTCAGCTATTTCTTGATATCACGTGGAGTGAATCGAATTGGCTGAGGACTAGCATCAGTGATGCTGGGGACCTCCGGTGGAGACTGAGATGCATCATCCATCGGCACTTCTGGCTGAAGATTGTAGCAAGTGCTTCAGCCTTACCTTTTGCACTGACTTGCTGGCCGCTATGTTCTTTAGGACTTGACCAGCTCAGTCAGCAGATGCGCTACCAAGCCACTTTTGGTAATGGACGTTGAAGTTCCCCACTCAGTACATTCTGCGCCCTTTCCACCCTCCAAGTCGTGTTGAACATGGAGCACAGAATCATCAGCTGAGTGGGGGGAATATGTGGTAATCAGCAGGAGGTTTCCTTTCCCATGTTTGACCTGTTGCCATGAGACTTCATGAGGTCCAGAGCCGATGCTGAGGACTCCCAGGGCAACTCCCTCCTGACTAGAGTCAGGATAGATACCATTGTGCCGATACCTCTGCTGAGTCTGTCCTGCCGGTGGGACAGGATATACCCAGGGGTGGTGTCTGTAAGGCATGATTCCATGAGTATGACTATGTCAGGCTGTTGCTTGATTAGCCTGTGAGACAGCTCTTCCAATTTTGGCACAAGCCCCCAGATGTTAGTAAGGGGGACTTTGCAGGGTCGACAGGGCTGGGTTTGCCATTGTCGTTTCCTGTGCCTAGGTCAATGCCTGGTGGTCCATCTGGTTTCAGTCCTCAGACTTTTTAGCGGTTTGATACAACTGAGTGGCTTGCTAGGCCATTTCAGAGGGCATTTAAGAGTCAACCACATTGCTGTGGGTCTGGAGTCGCATGTTGGCCAGACCAGGTGAGAATGCAGATTTCTTTTCCTTAAAGGACATTAACGAACCACATGGGTTTTTACGACAATCAACAATGGTTTCATGGTCATCATTAGACTTTTAATTCCAGGTTTTTATTGAATTCAAATTTCACCATCTGCTGTGGTGGGATTTGGACCTGGGTCCCCAGAGCATTACCCTGGGTCTCTGGATTACTAGTCCAGTGATGTTACCTTAAAGTAACAGAAACAACTGCAGCAACAGTATGTCTGCCTACTCTCAGCTTCTGGGTCGAGCCTCTGTCTTCTTCAGCCTGCCTATACTGCGTCACTGGAATCATCACCTGAGATCTGATGGCTCTGTGTCCTTTTACACCCCAGAAGTTTTGGTTTCCCAATCTGAGCCTTAGTTTACTTAGACCTGGAAGGGTCCGTTTCCCTTTTCAAACAGGTTTGCCTCAAAAAAAATCCAAGCTTTGGAACCAGGGATTCCATCACTTCCTCTTAATCCAAAACTGAGGCAAGACGTGAAAATTATTATTTTTAACTTTCCTTTTTAGAAGAAAAATGGTTGGTGCTAGAATCATTCTGCAGCAATTCCACGACTGACAGAAGCAATCCAAGACTCCAAAAGAGTTACTTTAACATTCCACACACACTTGAGTAGAAATGAGTGAAGCACAGAATATTCCCTGTGTTAATTTTCAGTCTGCCTCAAAACAAAGAATCAATTCCCTATTGTGGTGGTCCTGGTTATGAAAAGGAAATACAGGCAGAATACATTCAACTGACAGCTCAGGATCAGTCCAAGGTATACAAAATGTAAATGCATTGGAGCCACAAGCAGTCTGAAAAACTCTGCTATCCTGGTTACACTGCACAAATGTGCCAACTCTCAAAAACCTCCAATATGTTGGACACAGCTCAACTATGGCACAGCAATTTATACACAGCCTCCTTTATCATACACCAGTTTTCGTGAACTGTGTGCTGCCGTGAATAATCACTGCTTCTTTCTCTTCATAGACCTGCTAAACCCAGCCCACACTGAGGGGACTAAGGTTTCCTTCCTTTGCCAGCTTCAAGGGACCTCTAGCATGTCGTGCGTATGGATAAAAATCAACCAATATGGGAACAATGCTTTAGAGATTTGGAAATTAGAAAATAGAAACATCACATCACACTATGGGGTGTTTTTCATAAGTTGCAGCCAAGGCACATTGTAAAGACAGTGTGTTGGTCAAAAATGCAAGTTCTAAGAAGGAAAGTTTAAAAGGAGGAAAGAGAGGTAGAGAGGTGGAGAGGTTTAGGGAGGGAATTCCAGAGCTTAGGTTATTGACAGCTGCTAACAATGAAGCAATTAAAATCAGAGATGTTCAAGAGATCAGACTTGGAGGCTTGGCCTAAATAGCCAAGTGGTTATGGTACTGGGTTTGTAACCCTGAGATCGAGAGTTCAAATCTCACAATGGCAAACTATGAAACAATGTAACTTCATCTGAAACAGATGGAAACGGGTTTGTACTCGAAAGAGTTACAGATGCTGCCAGACCTGCAGGAGTTAGGAGGCTGGTAAAAAGACTTGGAGGAGCGCAGATTATCTCGAAGGATTGCAGGGATGGAGAAGATAACAGAGCTGGGAAGTGATGTCATGAAGGGATTTACAAACAATGAAAACCAAGAGCCATTGTAGGTCAGTGAGCACAAAGGTGATGGGCAAACTGGATTTGGTATGAGTTAGGACACATGCTGAGTTTTGGGTGACCTCAAGTTTACAGAGGGAAGAACGTGAGAGGCCAACCAGGAGTGACTGCTCCAACAGCCTTGTAATATTTTCTTCTCAGAAGGCTGAAAATCCCTATCTTCACTGGCACACACTGAGCTCTCTCCTCTATCTTTTCTCTGCGTCTGTTTCCCTGAGCCACTGTTGCTAAGCAACAGTAAATTTTTTGCCTACTTTGTGTTTTCCTCCCCACAATGACAAAACTTTTAACCCATTTCTTTACCTTCAAGGGTTATAAACCCTCATTAAAATGTTTATATACAAACAAACCCAAAAGAGCTGACCTTTCAGTCAGGAATCTATTCAGACTTCTCAGCACCAAAGTTTACAAACAAATCCAAAATGAAACTAGAGCCCTTTTTACCTTAACACACAAATATATATATATATATTCACCTCAAAAATTATACATTGTTCCAACACAGTGAAGACATTGGAGGGGGTGGCATGGTCAACCATGACAACAGCTCCATTACAAGTCGAGGGGGCTGAGGAGAAATCATTTAACTTTGTCACAAGATGTCATTTGAGAGTTTCAGAAGAGCCATTTTAGTATTCCAGGAGAGAAAAAAAAAAGTGGAAATAGAAGTGACGGATTCAGGTCGGAGCAGCAGCCAAAACTTAACTTGCATAGGCCGGGTTACATAGCAATTATTAGGATATATACATTCTAGTAAATAGGGAGTGTCTGGAAACACTTCCTCATGTAAGGACAACTTATTTCTTGAAGTTATAGAACTCCAACAAATTGTAAGGAAATGTTAAAAAAATAAGCATATTAAAAATGTGAAGAGACGGTTATTTCAATGGAGACACCTGCAAATAAACTTCGTGAAATTACTGGATTTCTTTATCTCAGATTTAAAAGAAGGATTTATTTAGTTTTAATTTTCTGTGCTAAATTGTTAAATGTCTGTTACTTCAGAATACGCATTGAAAACATGTCATTTTAATGATTGATTGAAACTTAATTTTTTTGGTGAGTTCTGGTATAAGATCTGCCAAACCTGACTGTTAGTCTGGAATTTAGGTGAGTTCTGGTATAAGATCTGCTAGACCTGACTGTTAGTCTGGCATTTATAGTTCTTATATCAATGAGCCTAGTTAATAATGCCAATGAAATTTATGGCAAATCAGTTCTAACTTGGTACTAAAGCACAACATTTAAGATGCTGGCAATTTAAAATAAATTCTGGAACAGCAGTTCCGGCAACATCTGTGGAGAGCCAAACAATTGACATTCCTGGTCAGTGGCCTTTTAGCTTCGGAAAGGTAATTAACCTAAAAAGTTAATTGTCATTTCTCACCACACATGCTGCTCAACCTAATGCTGAGTGTTTCAAACATTTTCTGATTCATTCCCCTTTGGTCACTGGGCATTGCTGAGGCCAACCCCAGTGTACTGTGTTCAGTTTTAGTCTCCTCACTCAAAGGAGGACATACTTGTAGAAGACAGAGCGTAACAAAGGCTCACTTAAATTGTTCCTGAGTTGAAGGGATTGTCCTATGAAAGTCAGCATTAAATCATGACCTATTCAAAGTATATGAGGAACCTACAATGGCTGAAAAAGTAGTTTGATAAGTTCAAGAAAACCATTATCAAATTATAGCTAAAATAGACAAAAAGTGACCAAGTGAAGGAATTACACAAAATGGATCAAATGAGGGGCCAACAATTAAAACTGTAGTAGTAGTAGATGCAGCCAGATTCTTTCTCAACACCTAAAAAAAATCTCAATACTCACAGCTCCATTCAGAAATTTCTAATAAAGAGAAGAGACTTGCAGTTATATGGCTGCATATATTGACACCACCATTCTCAGAAAGAGTAGGGATTGGCTAATTTCCCCAGTCAATCAAGCCTTGAAACTGCTGTAAGTGACCTGATGTACATCATTTGCATTACATAACTATCATCCCATTCGCTGTATTTTGCTGGAGAAATCACCCTGCTTCCATGGGGAAAAGTTGCTGCAGTTGCAGTCATGGGTTCTTTCTGCTGCAGAACAGAGTTTATCTATAAAAAAGAGCCTCTGAGCAAAATTTGTTTGCTTAGCTAAATAAATAAACTTTCTCTGCTCCAAGTTCTGCCCTATCTCCAACTAATTGACAGGCATAGTAGTTTCAATAGGTAGACTCTTTTTTTTTTATATACAGCTTTCTTACAAATTTCAGGAATTCTCCAAAGGGCTTCACAATGATTGACGGAATGTGCAAATTTTAGTTACAGTACTTCACCATTACAGCAAATATCTATGCCCTCTTTCCTTTGTTAATATTTACTGAGCTTAATGTGATTTTCAGGTTGTATTTATTTCTGTGTGGCAATTTCTAAGCACTAATATACATAAGAAATAGGAGGAGTAGACCATTCAGTCTCTTGAGCCTGCTCAACAATTCAATACGACCATGGCTAATCTTCTGCATCAACTCTGCTTTCCCACCCTATTCCATATCATTTGATTCCCCGAGACACGAAAAATCTGACTCTTTCAACCTTGAACATATTCAACAACTGAGCAAACACAATCCTCTGGGGTAGACAGTTTCAAAGATTCACAACTCTGAATGAAGAATTTTCTTCTCACCACAGTCCTAAAGGACAATCCCTTACCCTGAGGCTGTGCCCGTGTTGTCGATCCCTCAGCCAGCTAAAATAACCTCTCACTGTCTACCCTGTAAAGTTCCTTCAGGAGCTTGTATGTTTCAATGAGATCACTTATCGTTCTTCTGAACTCCTGAGAGTATATGCCCAATTTACTCAGCCTCTTATCATTGTTCAAGCCTCTCATCCCACAAACTAATCTCGTAAACCTTCACTGTACTAACTCCAACACAAATATATCCTTCCTTATATACAGAAATCAAAACCGCGCACAATACTTTTAGCTACATAATAATTATGCCATAAAGATCAGCAGCAGTTCCTAGGTAAAAATTATGGTTCCAGCTATGGCTAACTGGTGCTGAGAATGAATGCACAGTTATGTTCTGTGGCTTGCTCTCTCTCCCCTCGCCAAGGTGCAGAGTCTCCCTGGGGTATGGTTCCACCCAACATCCCCAGATGTTCCCACTGCAGCAGGAGTCAAAGGGCAGCAATCAGGAATGAGAATTTTTCTCCCTCCTTGACCATTTGGACCAACTGCAGTGCCCCAATTGGTACGCTAGCTGAGATCAGCTAATTCTGCATACAGGGGTAAAGATCAGACAGGGCCAGCTTCAATACTACTCTGTCAGAGGTGGTCACGAGGATCCAGAGGCATGCTTTTTCCAATTGCATTACTTTGAAAAATTGTTAAATGGCACGATTGTTCTGCAGGGAACAGTTGGCTAGAAAATCTGACACCCACATAAAACACAAAACAATCAATAGCCTTAGCCGCAACATGTAAAATTAAATACTTTCCACAATAAAGTATACACCCACCACTGCTTCAAGTTTTGAGAAAAGATTCACTGTTTGCCAGATTAAATTTCAAAAGTGCAGATATTTCCTGCAGACCTTCCCCAGCAGTAACTTCAAATTCCACTTGCAGTGGCAACACGAATATGAATGGTTGATACTTCGGAATCAACGTTAATAGCTACATTAACTATAAGGACATAATTTGATGTAGCGGGGCAATTGACCCTGGAAGAGAGAAGACAGAGAGGTGACCTGATAAAGGTTTTTAAAATTATGAAGGGGTGTGATGGGATAATCATAGAGAATCATAGACACAGCGTGTCATACAGCAAGCAGGCAGCCATTCAGCCATCCAGACTGTACCAATGTGGGAGAGTCCAAAACTAGAAGCCATAAATAAGATAGTCACTAATAAATCCAAATAGGGAATTTAGGAGAAACTTATTTTACCCAAATCGTGGCAAGAATATGGAACTTACTACTACATGGAGTTGTTAAGGCACACAGCATAAAATACAGTTAAGGGGAAGCTACATAAACACAAGGGAGAAGGGAATAGAGGGATACAGAGGTAGAGATGAAGCAGCATTGGAGAAGGCTCGGGTGCAATCTAAGCTCCAGCATACACCTGTTGGGTCAAAAAACCTGATTCTGTGCTGCAAAATCCATATGGGTAGATTCCTCCTTATAACAAATACCTACTAATTTAGCTGAACTGTTGTTCCACTTCAAACACATCTTTGTTGTAGCATTTCTAGTACTTATGAAACATTTTGTTTCCTCTTTCCAGCCAAACACTTCCCTCAACAACTTCAAATCAACATTTAACTCTTTATAAAGATGCCAAATTCAACCAAGACTTCAACGCTATTCCCATATCTGGAGGAGGCAGGGGTGTGAGGTGGGGCAAGTTACAATAAGCTTATTGGTAGAGGATCAGGATGAAACAAATCTCCAATCTCCAGTACTCTAAACATCTTTGTTTTTGACATTTCTGCAGCTTGGCATGAGATTAACACAAGTCATTGACATTGCTAAAACCATTTCTCTTACCACAATAGCAGAACTTTCCCCATCTCTTTCTCCATTTTACTTCAACAACATGCTCATTTCTCCTCTCAAGGGTCAACCGTGGCTTAGATGGTAGCATTCTACCTAGTCAGATGGCTGTGGGTTAAAGCCCACTCCAGAAACTCGAGCACAAAATTGGGCTGACATTTCCAGTCCAGCACTGAGGAAGTGCTGTATGTTGTAAGTGCCACCTTTCAGGTGAGATGTTGAGCCGAGGTTCAGCCTTCCCTTTTAGTTGGACAGAAAAGATCCCATGCGCGATCGCAAAAAGAACAGAGAAGCAGGAGCTGCTCCATGTTTCCTACATTACAACAGTGACTACACTTCAAAAGACTGAAGCACTTCAGGATGTCCTGAGGTAATGAAAAATGCAATATAAATGGAAGCTCTTTCTTTTGTCACTTTTTCCTCCTAAGCTGCAATTGCTTCTCACTGCTCGAGGCTAGGAGAATCCTCTTCTCTCACCAATTGTTCACTTTCTGTTTCAGTACAACTATATGCTTTGACCTTCCAAACTTGGGTTATCCATTTTGACCTACTTAACAGCAAGTTACTTGTATTGACACATGTTACTAGCACCGTGACAAATTGGAAGCGATGACGATAAAGTACTGCAACTGTTTTGATCGTAGACCAGACCCCGAAGTTTTAGATAAAATCCAGTTAGGGACCAATAACATTTTGCTTAGACAAAATTTGAGATTCAAGACACTTGCTATGAGAATAAAGCTACAAGATTCTACGGGTTTTGAACAAACAAAAATATACAAGTCAAAAACTCTACAAAGTCAAAAAAGATAAAATAAACTTTAATAAACAGGGTCAAAAATATAAAACAATTTACAATATCTATCTTATATGTTAAGGGTTAATACGAGATACATATGAACTAACAGGCACACTGCAATCAAACACACCACACTGCATAATAAATGGGAGATACGACCAAGACAGATCCCAAGGATTTCTCAGCAACCCACCCAGACGTCAGCAAACACAGTCAAACTAATCTCATTAAAACCGTTCCCCTCACTAGGGACTCCAAACCTTTCACTTTCAAGGATCAAACCTCAGAATCCCTTCAAAGCTGCTCCAAGTCAGAGTGCCTCAATGACTGCACACTTCGCCGGTTTCAATCTCGTCTCCCGAGATCCCAATCCCCTGGATTTCCAAGTCTATATTCCAGCCTTTATTTCCTGGTGCAATTTTAGCCCTTTAACAGCCAGCTAGCTTCACTAGGCTGGCACTGCCCCTGGATTTCACCAAGCTCCAATTTCTCCAGCTATAAACCTAGAAATGACTCCCAGGGCTTCTTCTGAGCTCAAACTCTTTCCACCATGGAGCCAGTGACCTTCTGTCACCCTCTCAGCTCCCCAGGACATCTCCTGAGCCCTAACTGCACAGAGCCAGCTAACGGCAATACTTTTGCTAACTGGAGCCTACCGACAGCACCTCCTGCTTGGTATGGCCTTTTCCCCTTCTCCAGAACAGTCACTCCCCCAACAGACAGATAGATTGAAACCCTAGAACTTTCTTAAGCTACACCCGGCGACATAGCCTTCCAAGGCTCACCAAATGCTTTTAAATTAATTGTAGCTTTATCTCCCCAAACAAACTCCTCTCTGGCTGCATTCCTCTGCAAGCAATGTAGACACCTTGGGCAGAATTTTCCCTTCTTGCAGTGGCAGGCGGGTTTCACGGTACATTTTCCACTGGATGGCACGGTGGGAAATCGTTCGGGAGCTCATTAATTATGCAATGGCAAATAGCTCTCCGAATCACATGGCAGGGCAAGCGGTGATTCATCCGCTCCACTGTGACCTAATGGGGTTGAAGGTCTGGGTGCCATATTTAAATGCCACCCAATCACACAAATTACTCTCAGCAGCCCAGCTGTGTGCGGGGAAACTTCTTGAAATGGCTCCCAGGTTCAGCAATGATTTCCTTGAGGCAATCATCGATCATACAATAATCACGGGTGATTTTAACATGCATATAGACTGGACTAATCAAATTGTCAAGGGTAGCCTTGAGGGAGATTTCATAAGAGTGTATTAGAGGTTGTTTCTTGGAGAAATATGTTCTGGAACCAACCAGGGAGCAGGCTATTCTGGATTTGGTTGTGTGTAATGAGATGGGACTAATTAATGATCTCAGAGTAAAGGATCCTCTAGGGAAGAGTGATCATAGCATGCTAGAATATCAAGTTCAGTTTGAGAGCGAGAAACTTGGAGTCCCACACTAGTGTTCTGGAGTTAAACATAGATATGAGGGCAGATTTAGCCAAGGTGGACTGGGCAGGATAACTACAAGGTAGGACAGTTGATGAACAGTGGCAGATAGTTAAGGAGATATTCATTTCCTCCCAAGTAAAATATATCCCCATGAGGAAGAAAGATGGTAAGAGGGAAAAAAGCATCCATGGCTAAGCAAAGAAGTTAAAGATAACTTAAAGGCAAAAACTAAGGCATACCCAATTGCAATGGAAGATTGGGAAACTTTTAAAGATCAACAAAGGGTTACTAAAAAAAAATAAAGAGAGCAAAGGTAAATTATGAAAGAAAATTAGCGCAAAATGTAAAAACTGATAGCAAAAGCTTCTACAAGTATATAAAAGGAAAGAGTAGCTAAAGTGAATGTTGGTGCCTTGGAAGACGAGACTAGGGAGTTGGGAACATAGAAATGGCAGAAACGCTTAATCAATATTTTACCTCAGTTTTCACAGTGGGGGACACTAGTACCACCCCAATAGTAACAGGCAGTGCAGAAGATGTAGAGGAGGAACTTAGAACAATCACCAACACTAGAGAAAAAGTGCTGAGAAAACTACTACTGAGAAAAATTAAAGGATGACAAGTCCCCAGGACCTGATGGCCTACATCCCAGGATCTTAAAGGAAGTGGCAGCGGAGATAGTGGATGCATTGGCTATAATATTCCAAAATTCTCTGGATTCTGGAAAAGTTCCAGTGCATTGGAAAAATGCTAATATAGTGCCCTTATTCAAAGGGGGGGGGGGGGGGGGTGCTGAAGTTACGAAACTATAGACCAGTTAGTTTAACGTCTGTCATTGGGAAATTGTTGGAATCCATTATTAAGGAAGTAGTAATGGGACATTTGGAAAGTCAAAATGTGATCCATCAGAGTCAGCATAGTTTTATGAAGAGTAAATCGTGGTTGACTAATTTGCTACAGTTCTTTGAAAAGATGTGACAAGCAAAGTGGATAATGGGGATCCTGTAGATGTAGTATAGCTGGACTTCCAGAAGGCCTTTGATAAGGTGCAGCACAAAAGGTTAATGCACAAGATAAGATCACATGGAGTTAAGGGTAATATGTTACCTTGGATAGAGGATTAGCTAACCAACAGAAAGCAGAGAGTCGGGATAAATGGGTCTTTTTCTGGATGGCAAGCTGTAATTAGTGGGGTGCCACAGGGTTCGGTCCTTGGGCCTACTTAAAATCTATATTAATGACTTGGATTCAGGGGTAGAAGGTACTGTAGCTAAATTTGCAGATGACACTAAAACAGGTGGGAAAGTAAGTTGCAATGAAGAAATAAGAAATTTACTAATGGATGTGGACAGGTTAGGTGAATGGGCCAAAATTTGGCACATTGTGAGGTTATCTATTTTGGTTGGAAGAATAAAAAGGTGACTTATTATTTAAATGGAGAAAAACTTCAGAATGCTTCAGTGCAGAGGGATCTGGGTGTCCTCATGCATGAATCACTGAAAGCTAATATGCAGGTACAGCAGGTAATAAGGAAGGCAAATGGAATTTCGCCATTTATTGCTAAAGGAATAGAGTATAAAAATAGGAAAGTGTTGTTAAAACTGTACAAGGCATTGGTGAGAGCGCATCTGGAGTACTGTGCATAGTTTTGGTCCCCTTACTTGAGGAAGGATGTAGTTGCGCTGGAGGCGGTTCAGAGGAGGTTCACTAGATTGATTCCAGAGATGCGGGGCTTGTTTTATGAGGAGAGATTGAGCAGTTTAGGCCTATACTCGCTCAAGTTTAGAAGGACGAGAGGAAATCTAATTGAGGTATATAAGATGCTAAAGGGGATAGACAAAGTAGACGTGGAGCAGATGTTTCCCATTCTGGGGCATTCTAGAATGAGAGGCCATAGTTTTAGGATAAAGGGTGGTAGATTTAAATCAGAGATGAGGAGGAATTACTTTTCTCAAAGGGACATGAATCTGTGGAATTCACTACCTCAGAGAGCAGTGGATGCCAGGACGCTGAATAAATTTGAGGGGATAGACAGATTTTTAATTAGTAATGGGTTGAAAGGTTATGGGGAGAGGGTGAGAAATTGGAGTTGAAGCCAAAATGAGATCAGCCATGATCATAATGAATGGCAGGGCAGGCTCGAAGGGCTGAATTGCCTATTCCTGCTCTTAGTTCTTATGTTCATCTATGGAGTCCACCAGCACCGGGATGTTCTCTACACGAGGGATGGCTCCAGGAGACCTACCAGCCTCACCTTGCCGGACTGGGAGCCAGTTGCAAGACAGAGATCAACTTGTTGGGAACCTGCCCGAGAAACGCCATCCAGTACAGGAACAGGATGAATGATCTCATCCACTCCACCAAGATAAGTCAACTTTCAGCTCATTCCAATCTCATGCTCTCACAATGGCATTATGCACTATGCACAACAGGGTTACATTGCTCAGGTGTCTCACACAATATTAGCGGTGGAGACATCAGCACTAATTGTCTCACGGACAATCACAGAAATCAGGGGCAATGACAGCCCAGGTCTCTGGCACTCAGAAGGCTGCTGGAGATCAGGCACCTGCTGAGCCTTTCTCATCCATCAGTCTGCACAAACTCAATCCTCAGCCCTTACTGGGGAGGGCTCAGCACACACAACAGGCATGCATGCTTTTGCAACCTCTCCTCCATCTCTTCTCATCATGTTCCATTCCATTTATCTTCATGCAGGCCAAGCTCACCCACAACTGGAGAGTGATATCCCAGATGGGAGTGGGTGTGTGGGGGGGGGGGGCCCACAGACGTCCAGGAGCTGTCTCACTTTGAGGAGGATGCCACCGGGCTGGCAGGTGAAGACAAAAAGTCGTTCCTGTAAAGAAGGAGCGATTGGCCTCTCCCAGCAAGCCAGTATAGGTGAGCCCTCCAAAGAGTTGATCACATCCTGATAATCATAAAAACATAAGAAATAGGAACAGGAGTAGACCATTCGGCCCCTCGAACCTGCTCCGCCATTCAATAAGATCATGGCTAATCTTCTCGTATTTCGAGTTCCACATTCCCATCTACCCGATAACCTTTGATTCCCTTGCCAGCAAGGGTCTATCTACCTCTGCCTTAAAAATATTCAATGACCCCGCCTCCACCACCACCTGAGGCAGAGAATTCCAAAGTTGCACAACCCTCAGAAAAAAATTCTCACCTCTGTCCTAAAAGGACAAGCTCTAATTTTTAAAAAGAAATTATGTTCCTGATAATCATAGTGAGCGACATGCAATGTTGCTTATGACCTAAATCCATCTTCTCTCTCTTACAGGCACCAGCAAGCCCAGACAGACCACTATAAGCTCCAGCCCCCAGGCCACCTCAGAGGAGGATGCATCAGATGAAGACCCATCATTGCACTCACCTGCACCCTCCACCAGTGCAGAGAGACACAACCCAGTGGTTCATGGATCTAGATTAGGCTCAAAGTCACATTCTGGGAACACCTCATTGACACATCTCCGCAGAAATCAGGGGCAATGACAGCCCAGGTCTCTGGCACTCAGAAGGCTGCTGGAGATCAGGCACCTGCTGAGCCTTCGTCAGATGATAAGTCTCTGCAAGAAGCTGTCTCTAACATGGAGATGAAATGACAGGCAGCAGAAAATCAAGTGGCGTTGCGAGAGGCAGTCAGCAGACCTCAGTGAAGGATGGAGGAGTCCGTCTGTGTTCTGTATGATGTTGTGGCTCTGACATGCGAGTGCCTCGAGGTCTTCATGAAAAGGATGGCAGCCATCTTGGAAAGCAGATCCTGCCAGATTAGTGCTCAGACCTGCACTCCATTGCCATAGGCGTTGATGAGATCCATTGGTGAGATCCCTCAGTGATTGGGGGTGGGAGGGGAGGCATCTTGACCTCCCTCCAGGAGCACCTTCTACTCTGAGTCACACACAGGGAGGACCACCAGCAGCTGGAGACCACAGGGCCATCCACACAGATGACTCCAAGAGTGTCCAGCCAATCCCAACCCCATCACCTGTACAAGCAGAGGAGGTTGCACCTACCCAAGCAGAGGAAGGTGCACCTGCCCCACAGCAGGACACCCAAAGCAGGCCCTCCAGGTCTCAGCCCCCTTGAGGACACCTGCCAAAGTCATCAAAGACAAAAGCACATAGCAGTCAGCAAGCTTCCTCCACCTCTGCTGCAGTTGCCAGGGATGCACCAAGTCAGAGATAGGGTTAGAAAAAGTAAGAAACTTTGACATCACTTCTGGGTTACAAGTGTTCAATCACTGTATATATCACCTTTGTAAATATGTGCTCATGAGAATAGTCTTGTCATTTGAAATATATGCATCAATGTGTCCTCTTATTGCAAAAGGTAAGCTATGCTCCCACTCAGTGGGAGCCCCCTTTGAGTCTCACATTCACGTGATGTGTAGCGGAGTCATGATAGTTACTGGACCCTTGTGTTATGTCAGGAAGATGTATCACACTCTTTACCGAAAGTGTTTGCAAAATGCGTCAGTAACCTATACTCCTTGCAAGGCAACATGGAGTTAGGTGTGCTCAACGGCCTTGGAGGATTAGCTGTAATTGTTTCTCAAAAAGAGATGGCTGTCTTCACTGGTAGTGCCAAAGCACAGGACCTGCAGTTTCGATGGTCTCTCCAACCATGTGTGCATCTCAGTGTCCGTTAAAAGTTTCCCATTAAGGTGGAAATAACTGCAACAAATGCTTTGACAGCATTTGTGTTGTGCTGACTTTCACTTCCCAGAGCGCAAGGATACAGGATTCGCTGCTGATCTTTCCAAAGATTAGAGTCTGGTGAATCGTGAGTGTTGAAGGTCCAAGCCCGAATGCTGAACTTTCTCTCGATGTTACTGGTTGTAAAGGCCTTTCAGTGCACTGACATGGCACTAAGGGACAGAAGGAATGTGGGCGTGTCCCATTGTCTGCACTTTACTCCTCCTGGAATCTTGTGGCTATCAGTGAGCAAGGGCACATCTTCCATCTTGTGCTTCTTCAATGGCACCCTCACGTGGAAGCTGGCCCTCATCTCCTTCAGGTTACTGCCCCTGAAGCTCTTCTTCATCCAAGGAGCTCTCAGCCTCCCCTATGTGTCCCTTTGGCAAGGGATCCCCCCTTTGAAGCGCCAGGCTGTGAAGGATACAACAGGCCATGACTATGTGGCACACCCACTGTAGAGAGTACTGCAGAGGCCTACCCGAGTGGTCCAAACATTGGAAGTGCATCTTCAGGATGCCAATGGCCTGCTTCATGACGGAACTTATCTGCCACGTTGTATCTCTCCTCCGAGGCACTGTAAGGACAACACACGGGTGTCATGACCCATCGTTTGAGCTGGTAATGCTCATCCCCAAGCAGCCAACCCTGTAATCGCTGAGGACCATAGAATATGTGAGGCACCTGGGAGTGGCTCAGGATGTATGAGTAATGGAAACTCCCAGGATACATGCGTGATGTTCTTCTGATGATCGTACACCAGCCGAACATTAATGAACATCAAGCGCTGCTATCATGGAGCTCTCAAAGCCACATGTGTGCAATGGAACGTGCCCTGTAATTTAGGGAAGCCTAAGATAGCTGCAGACCCCAGAAATCTAGCAGCCTGGCTAGCTTCATCGAGTGTGAAATGCACATAAGGATGAGCCTTACTGTAGAGGGCATCTGCAACATCTTTCAAACATTTGTGTGTTGAGGACTGTGAGATGCCGCATAGGTCCACTGTAGATCCCTGGAATAATCCACAGGCAAAAAAAATTGAGCACAGCATCGATGTCCTCCCAGTCCATGGGGCATTAGACCTCTCTGCAGAATGCAGTAGATATGATCCACCTCTTCTCTTGACAAGCGCAGACATGCACGGCATTGTCTTTCGCTCATCTCCAGATAGGAAAGTCTTCTTCGGTAGACAGTTGGTCATGCGAGTCGCCTAAGTTGGATGAGTCTAACCCCTTCATCCTCTGGGTCTTACTGTGGCTCCCCTGCAGCATGGATCTCAGGCTGGGCCTCCTCTCAAAGCTGCACTAGGCGGTGCCGGGCCCTTTTCCTCAATCGGATCACTGCCATTAAGGCAGCAGCATTGAGTGCAGGCTTCATTATTCAATCCTCCTCTTCCCTGTGGACTAATAGATGCAACAGATTAAATAATACTGGGCAAATATAGTAGGCCTCCCACTCACAAACAGAAAACCACTGTCATGCCCTAAGGCTGCATCTACTCTACTAGCTTTTCATTAATACAGCCTTGTAGCTGAGGCGCAACTCTCAGATCTCGGTGACCAAGATGGCAGTCCTGATACTTGACATCTTTATCCCACAAAGCTTGGAAAAGGTTTTGACACATTCATGAAATGTACCACCTTATCAAATGCACTCCTACATTCTATGGTCTGGTATGCTAATTAAGCCCAACTTGAACTTCACCAATGGCAGGATGCCCTTTGGCCTATTATCCATGCCAACTGCAGAAAGCACATTAGAGGCCTTCACTGATGATCTGGCAGATATGCAGCAGCTGTTTCTCCTTAACGGATGCCTGCACTTCCCATTCGCACATAACATTCTGTTAATGTTCAAATGGAGCAACTGTGAAGCCAATGACTCCTGCAGTCTCTTGCTAAAGCGCATTAAAAGGCAGTGGCTCCAATTGCACCTTCTCAAGGAAGTCTTGCTCTTTTCTCTGCTCTAATTCTATTTCCATGTTGTGACTCTAAGCAGTTTGAGGGTGCCCCTTAAAAGGTCCCCTTAGTCCAGCTGTGGGCTCCTCCCACAGTCTCAGACCCCTCCCATGCAGATTCTTTTCCAGTTTCAATTTAAACTGTGCAAGAACTTTGGGGTTCAAGATGGTGGTGCTGCATTTTTACTTTGAGAACAGCTTCAACCCTCACCCTGTCAATGCACTGGTTCCTCCAATATTCCTGGAACCTCACAATGTGCAGGTAGACCTCCCCCCAGTTATTCTCCAGCCTCCCCCACTAGCCCTGGATCTCACTGGAATTGTGGTAAACATTCCAGACCTCCTCCTGATGTTCTCCCTTCTATTTTCCCTATTTAAAGGCTGCAGATGCAACCCCCCCCACAAACAATGACCATCCCATCTGCAGCCCAATAATAAGCCACACAAGCCCATCGCCACCAACTGTAAGACAATGAACATGCCCTACACACAGACATTGCCCCTCCCTGGAGTGGGACTACAACATGTAGACCATGCATAGCTCTCTAGCATGGCCTGCAAAGCCCCAGGACTGCCTTTAATCTCTCACGCCGACCTCTTGGCCTCAGACCAGGAACTATGAGCTCTCCTACTCCTTCATGACTGACCACAACACAGTCTGCCTTTCCCCAACACCCCAATGAGTCCCTGTGCAGCCCATCCCACTACTGCAATACTATCAATCCCCACATCCCTCTCCTCTCGTATTCTGGAGTTTGTGTGCATCCCCTCCCATTCATACAGTTCAATTCCCATCCACCCCATTCTGTGTCTGCATTCTAGTCTTCCATGTCAGGCTTCAGCTTCCCCACCCTCGGTCTTCTCTCTGCCTGCCATCCTTCCCCTCACCCCCCACCCACCCTCAACCCCACCATTCCCTATGTCTCTGTCATTCTTCCCCCCTACACTGCTCGCAAAGCTGGTTTCTGTTTGAGTGCAGCCCCGCCCAAGACCCACAGTCCTCCCAGAATATGGAGACGGCCACTGTGAGCAGACCAACTCTAAACCCCACCAGTGTGGTGTCATGCTGGCAGTGCTGAGAAACTGGAGAAGTGCTATTGAACGTTGCACTCACCCTCAAAGTCACGAGTGCAGTGAGGGCGGACAGCTGCACACCACATGTCCGATTGTGATTGGGACTGGTCTAATTTCCCACTGGTGTGGCACATAATTGGGGAGGGGAGGGGGGACACGATTCTGGCGAGTTGTGTTCTTAATAAGTATTCACGATGTGGTAATGCATGCAAATGACGTTTTGGGCATGGATCAGCAGGAAATCCGACCCGCTATCAGCCCGCCATGAAAGTGGTGTGGGGAAAATTCTGAATTAAATTTCTCACCAACACGATTCTGATTTTTGGCCTCTCTCCGAATTCTCCATTCCTGCCTGACACAAAACTCGCAACTGACAGGACCAGAAAATTCCACCCGTCGTCGCCAATTCTCCAGCTAAGTAAGCCCACCTCCTGTTTTATGATCTTACCTTTCTAACTGTCAACCCCTCAAGTCAACATGACCCCAATCTTTTAAGTGTAATTGTCTTCCAGCTGCTTTAGTTGCATTTATCCCATTTTCTACAGTTAAACTTTAATCTTCCCAGAATGAAATTTTTTTTTTGAAAAATACACTTTATTCATTAAATAGCTGAAAGAACATTACAAAACATTTCTAAATGGCCATCACAAGAAGTGCAATCATATTCAACTTTTACACATGGTTTACGAAGTGCTTCAATACAAATCAATGAATATTAGTCATTTCAATATGATCATTAGACAGTGCAATGGGATTGGAGTTATCGACATACATCATGTTGCACTCTGAGGTGCTTCAATACAATTATAGTACATTTATTGAGAGTCATACAGCCCAAAGGGTCTATAGGATTCCCAGCCCCTTGGTACACTATGGCAAAACAGTCCTAGACAGCGACCTTTCCCCATTGCGCCTTTGCAGTGGCTGCCCCAAGCTTTAGTGCATCCCGCAGCACGTAGTCCTGGACCTTGGAATGTGCCAGTCAGTCAAGGACAACTCTTTGCACTGAAAGATCAACGAGTTTCAGGCAGACCAAAGAGCGTCTTTCACTGAGTTGATGATCCTCCAGCTACAGCTGATGTTTGTCTCGGTGTCCCCCCGGGAACACCCTGTAGACAACAGAGTCCTGTGTCACAGCACTGCTTGGGATGAACCGCAATAGAAATCAATGCACCTCTCTCCAGACCTTCTTTACTAAGGCACATTCCACAAGGTGAACAATGGTCTTTTCCCCACCACAGCCACCTCGAGAGCAATGTGAGGCTCCTGGCATGTAGGAAGGATCTGACGGGAACAGCCTCTCTCACCACCAGCCAAGCTACATCTTGGTGCTTGTTGGGAAGTTCTGGTGATGAGGCATTCTGCCAAATGACTGACAGTCTGCTCGGGGAACCACCTGACAGGATCCACCCTCTCCTATTGCTATGAGCTATGAACTAGGTATTTATAACAAGATAAAAATGCAATGGTTCAAGAGCCATTTTCACTGTAGCGTAATTGTACCAAGTATACTGAAAATAAACCCTACAGTTAACACTGACTCCTTTTAACATGCATATTTAATAGTTCATCTGAGAAACTGGAAACAATAATATCTGGTTTTAACTTCTATAAGTCAAAACACCTTTTCAAACTGCCTCAGGGAGGAACAGGCTGATCAGAATTTTTTTAAATTCATTCATGGGATATGGGCTTCGCTGGCTAGGCCAGCATTTATTGCCCATCCCTAGTTGCCCTTGAGAAGGTGGTGGTTAGCTGCCTTCTTGAACTGCTGTAGTCCATGTAGGTACACCCACAGTACTGTTAGGAAGGGAGTTCCAGGATTTTGACCCAGTGAAGGAACAGCCATATATTTCCAAGTCAAGGGCGAGTGAGTTGGAGGGGAACTTCCAGATGGAGAAGTTCTCATTTATCTGCTGTCCTTGCCCTTCTAGGTGATAGTGGTTGTGGGTTTGGAAGGTGCTGTCTAAGGAGCCTTGGTGAATTCCTGCAGTGCATCTTGTAGATGGTACACACTGCTGCTACTGTGCGTCTGTGGTGGAGGGAGTGAATGTTTGTGGATGTGGTGCCAATCAAGCGGGGCTGCTTTGTCCTGGGCGGTGTCCAGCTTCTTCAGTGTTGTCGGAGCTGCCCTCATCCAGGCAAGTGGGGAGTATTCCATCACTTTCCTGACTTGTGCCTTGTAAATGGTGGACAGGCTTTGAGGAATCAAGAGGTGGGTTACTCATCGCATGATTCCTAACCTACGACCTGCTGTTGTAGGCACGGTATTTATACGGCTAGTCCAGTTCAGTTTCTGGTCAATGGTAACCCCCAGGATGTTGATAGTGGGGGATTCAGTGACAGTAATGCCATTGAACATCAAGGGACGATGGCTGGATTCTCTCTTGTTGATGATCATTGCCTGACACTTGTGTGGTGCAAATGTTACTTGCTACTTGTCAGCCCAAGCCCGGATATTTGTCCAGATCTTCCTGTATTTGGACGTGGACTGCTTCAGTTCCTGAGGAGTCGGAAATGGTGCTGAACATTGTGGAATCATCAGCGAACATCGCCACTTCTGACCTTATGATGGAAGGAAGGTCATTGATGAAGCAGTTGAAGATGGTTGGGCCGAGGACACTATACTGAGGAACTCCTGTAGTGATGTCCTGGAGCTGAGATGACTGACCTCCAGCAGCCACAACCATCTTTCTTTGTGCTAGGTATGGCTCCAAACAGCAGAGAGTTTTCTCCGACTCCCATTTACTAGAGTTTTGCTAGGGCTCCTCGATGCCACACTCGCTGCCTTGATGTCAAGGGCAGTCACTCTCACCTCGGGAGTTCAGCTCTTTTGTCCATGATTGAACCAAGGCCGCAATGAGGTCAGGAACTGAGTGGCTCTGGCGGAACCTAAACTAGACATCAGTGAGCAGGTTATTTCTAAGCAAGTGCCGCTTGATAGCACTGTTGATGACCCCTTCCATTACTTTACTAATGATCGAGTATATATTGACGGGGTGGTAATTGGCCGGGTTGGATTTGCTGTGTGTGTGTGTGTGTGTGTGTGTGTGTGTGTGTGTGTGTGTGTGTGTGTGTGTGTGTGTGTGTGTGTGTGTGTGTGTGTGTGTGTGTGTGTGTGTGTGTGTGTGTGTGTGTGTGTGTGTGTGTGTGTGTGTGTGTATACAGGACATACGTGGGAAATTTTCCAGGTAGATGCCAGTGTTGTAACTGTACTGGAACAGCTTGGCTAGGGGCGCGGCAAGTTCTGGAGCACAATCTTCACTACTATAGCTGGAATATTGTCAAGGCCAATAGCTTTTGCATTGTCCAGTGCCTTCAGCCGTTTCCTGATATCACTTGGAATGAATCGAATTGGTGAAGACTGGCATCGGTGATCCTGGGGACCTCCGGAGGAGGCCGAGATGGATCATCCACTTGGCACTTCTGGCTGAAGATTGTTGTGAACACCTTAGCCTTATCCTTTGCACTCCATCATTGAGGGCGAGGATATTTGTGGAGCCGCCTCCTCCTCCAACGAGTTGTTTAATTGTCCACCAGCATTCATGACTGGAAGTGGCAGGACTACCGAGTTTAGATTTGATCCGTTGCTTGTGGGATCGCTTAGCACTGTCTTTCACTTGCTGTTTGGCACACAAGTAGTCCTGGTTCACCTAACTTCACCAGGTTGACACCTCATTTTTAGGTATGCCTGGTGCTGCTCCTGGCGTGCCATACTGCACTCTTCATTGAACCAGGGTTGGTCCCCTGCCTTGATGGTAATGGGAGAAAGGGGGGATATGCCAGGCCATGAGGCTACAGCTTGTGTTCGAGTACAATTCTGCTGCTGCTAATGGCCCACAGCACCTCATGGACGCCCAGTCTGTTCGAAATCTATCCCATTCAGCACCGTGGTAGTGTCGCACAACACGATGGAGGGTATCCTCAATGTGAAGGCAGGACTTCATCTCCACAATGACTGTGCGGTGGTCACTCCTACCGATACTGTCATGGACAGATGCATTTGCTACAGGCAGGTTGGTGAGGATGAAGTCACGTATGTTTTTCCCTCTTGTTGGTTCCCTCACCACCTGCCACAGACCCAGTCTAGCAGCTATGTCATATAGGACTTGGCCCGCTCGGTCAGCAGTGGTGCTACCAAGCCGCTCTTGGTGATGGATATTGAAGTCCCCTACCCAGAGTATATTCTGCACCCTTGCCTCCCTCAATGCTTCCTCCAAGTGATGTTCAACATGGAGGAGACTGATTCATCAGCTGAGGGAGGGTGGTAGGTGGTAATCAACAGGAGGTTTCCTTGCCCACGTTTGACCTGATGTCATGAGACTTCATGGGGTTGGGAGTCGATGCTGAGGACTCCCAGGTCAACTCCCTCCTGACTGCATACCACTGTGCCACCACCTCTGCTAGGTCTGTCCTGCTGGTGGGACAGGACATACCCAGGGATGGCGATGGACGAGTCTGGGACATTATCTGTTAGGTATGATTACGTGAGGATGACTATGTCAGGCTGTCGCTTGATTAGTCTGTGAGACAGCTCTCCCAATTTTGTCACTAGCCCCCAGGTGTTAGTAAGCGGGACTTTGCAGGGTTGACAGGGCTGCGATTGCCAGTTGACTCTGGTGCCTAGGTGGATGCTGGGTGGTCCGTCTGGTTTCATTCCTTTCTTGTTCTTTGTAGCGGTTTGTTGCAACTGAGTGGCTTGCTGGGCCATTTCAGAGGTCATTTAAGAATCAACCACATTGCTGGAGGGTCTGGAGTCACATGTAGGCCAGAGCAGGTAAGGGCGACAGATTTCCTACCCTAAAGGACATCAGTGAACCAGATGGGTTTTTACAACAATCGGCAATGGTTTCATGGTCATCATTGGACTTTTAATTCCAGATTTTTTATTAAATTCAAATTCCACCATCTGCTGTGGTGGGATTCGAAGCTGGGTCCCCAGAGTATTACCTTGGGTCTCTGGATTACTGGTCCAGCGACAATATCCCTACAAGTTTATCCAAACCGCTGCCAACAAGACTTTCTGCTCCATTGTGATTGAACCAAGATCAGCATACACCATCAAATCTCTTTCAAAACGAGTTTCCACTTTCAAAAATTAAATCTTGAGATGTGGGCATCACTAGCAAGGTCGACATACTGAGCAGCTTACTCGGACACTTTAGTGGGCAGTTAAAGAGTTGAGAGCAGTGGGGCACCACCTGCACCAAACTTATCAATGCCGTTCCTATGAGAGCAAAAGTGATTCACCACTTGAACCATCAAAAGAGATGAGCTGGCTTCTTCAGAATTTAAGGCTTTGTTGGAGTTACATAACAGCCACCAATCTTAGAGAAGCTTTCCCAACAACAGAAGACCCCTCAAATCAATTTGATACAGCCAAAGCAGTTAAATTCTAATAGCTCCAGTATCTTTACGGCTGCAAACGTTGCACGACACTTTTGAACGTTCCATCGCAGAAAGCTCCCATTCAGTGACAGGTTTCTGAACACTCGTGCCCTGACCAAACATAATACCTTTCAAAATGCTTTCTCCGGACATAACCCAAAGTTTGGAGGCAATATTTAAATTTTTAAATGTCGAATGGACATAATATTATAAAATTGTACATGCCTGACATTACTCTTAACTGAAATTCTCACACTATTAATCATTCTATACAGCACTCAAGAGCAATATTTTTAAAGATAGATATTACATTACTAACTTCCCCCTCTCAATTAAGCACCCAACTACTGTGTCAGCAATAATGATCCAATTTTATTGTTATAGCATCACAAAGCTAGATTTAAATTACAAATATTGTCATCAACTACTTTTTTTAAAAATTGCTTGGTAGTAAAGAACTTGAATATTGCTGAAAACATAGGAACATAGGAGGAGTGGTCCATTCAGCCTGTCGAGCCTGCTCCACCATTCAATTAGATCGTGGCTAATCAAAGCCACTTTCCCGCACTATCCCAATATCCCTGGATATCATTAGTATCCAGAAATCTATTAATTTTGGTCTTGAACAGGCTCAATGATTGAGTTTCCACAGCCTTCTGGGTAGATACTGCAAAGATTCACCACCCTCTGAGTAAAGAAATTCCTCCTCATTTCAGTCTTAAACAGCCTGCCCCTTATTCTGAGACTGTGTCCTCTGCTTCTAGACTCACCAGCTAGGGGAAACATCCTATTTGCATCTACCCTGTCACGCCCAGTAAGAATGTTATAAGTTTTAACAAGATCATCTCTTATTCCCCCAACTCTAGAAAATACAGGCACAGTTTCCTCGATCTCTCCTCATAAGTCAATCCCATCATCCCAAGGATTAGTCTGGTGAACATCCGTTGCACTCCCTGTATGGCAAATATACCCTTCCTCAGACGAGATGATGAAAATTGTACATAATACTCCAGGTGCTAGGTACGTAAGCTGAACATCCCAAAGACTGGCAGGTTGCAATAAACAGCATGTCCTAACCACTGTTCACAATGGGCAGGGTACACACCATACCCAACCAGCCCGCGTTTGCAAAACTCAAAACAGCATGCAACTTTAGATGTGATTCTGCAATTGGACAACATTTGCTAAATAATCCTCAGTGTGCTAAGAATTACGCTGACAATCAATTTAAGATTGTCAGTCGGGCTCGCAGTGTGGCCAATTGCAGGTACTGGAAGCTACATATATACAGAGGGCCCTGTTCCTTGCAGACCCCAAAGAACATGTACACATATTTTGCCTGTTTCAGATAAACAAAATACATGACAACCATTCGCTGACTCATTCCTCAGGGTAATGCCATGACCAATCAGGGTCAAGCTGCCTGGCTTAAATTTCAAACAAAACTTGGCAGTTAAGTCACCAATCAGTACATTCTCTGTGGCAATGCCACTTGCCAACCAATCAGCACTGTCTTCACATACAGTATAAATTGTTTTCCCCTTAGATTGGTATTCTAGCAAAGTGTCCTGAAGAGTGCAAGACGAAGAGCTCAGACATCGCTTTTTTCAGCAATATTTAAGAAATACTCAGCCTTTGTTTTTTCTAACAAAGTGGATAACTTATTCCATCTGCCATGTTCTTGCCCATTCACTTAACCTGTCCAAACCCCCTTGAAGCCTCCTTGCATCCTCCTCACAAATTACATTCCTAGTTTTGTGCCATCAGCAAATTTGGAAATATTTTGGTCCCCACATCTAAATCATTTATTTGATTTGTGAACAGCTGTGGTCCCAGCACTGATCCTTGTGTACCACGAGTAACAGCCTGCCATCCTGAGAATGACCCCTTTATTCCTACTCTGTTTTCTGTCAGTTAACTAATGCTTAATCCATACCAGTATATTATCCCCAATCCCATGCACTTTAATTTTGTTTACTAACCTCCTGTGCGGTATCTTATCAAAAGCCTTCTGAAAATCCAAATATACCAGATCCACTGGTTCTCCTTTATCTATGCTACAAGAACATCCTCAATAAACTCCAACAGGCTTGTGTATGATTTCCCTTTCATAAATCCATGTTGACACTGTCCAATCGTATCATTTTCCAAGTGTCTAGTCCTTTGTAATAGTTTCTAACATTTTCTACAGGCCATCAGACTAACAGGTCTGTAGTTCTCAGTTTTCTCTCTCTCTCCCTTATTAAATACTTTCCAGACTGCAGGAACCTTTCCAGAATCTATAGAATTTTGAAGGATAACTACCAATGCATCCACTATCTCTATAACCACCTCCTTCAACATTCTAGGATGCAGCTCATCAGGTCCAGGGGATTTATCAACGTTCAATCCATTTAATTTTGAGTACTATAGCTTTATTAAATACTAATTTCTTTCAGTTCCTTAGTTTCACAAGCCCCTTGGTTTCTGGGAGATTTTCTGCATCTTTCTCCATGAAGACAGGTACAAAGTAATTGCTTAGCTTCTCCATTTCCCTATTCTCCACAATAAATTCTCCTGTTTCTGCCTGAAATGGACTCACATTTGTCCTTGTTAATATTTCCTTTTCACATAATTAAAGAAGCATTTACAGTCTGCCTTTATGTTTCACACTAGCTTTTCCCTTTCTCAGTTTCTTGGTCTTCCTTTGTTGAATTCTAAATTGGTTCCAATCCTTGAGTTTACCACTTTTTCTGGCAACCTTATAAGCCACTTCCTATGATGTAATGCAACCTTTAACTTCTTTTGTTAACCATGGTTGATTCACCTTTCCTGCTGAGTTTTTGTGTCTTAGAGGAATGTATATCTGTTGTAGGCCATGTAATACTTCTTTAAATACTAATCATTGCCAATCTACCATCAAATTTGTGTATTTTCACAATTCACAATAGCCAATTTGCCCCTTAAACCTGAACAAAAATTATGAAGGTACAAGACCCAAGTTTCAGAATGAACGATATCACTTTCAAACGTAATGTCAAATTTAATCATATTATGGTCACTACTTCCTGAATACTCCTTTTCAGCAAGGTTATTAATTAGCCCTTTCCCATTGCATAATACTAAATCTAAAAATGGTCCAATCCCCAGCTGGTTCTTCAATGTAGTGCACCAGAAACCCATCTCGTACACAACCCAGGAATTAATCTTCCACAGCATTAGTGCTAATTAGGTTCACCTAGTCTACAGGGAAATTGAAGTCACCCATTATTACTGTATTTCCCATTTATTTCACTATCCTCCACTCACTAATTTACTGAAAAAATAATCCTGCTTTTGTCAGGGGAATGCTGTAGCTCTGGTCATGAGTTCTATTCGCTGCAGTGCATAGATACTGTTAAAATATACTGTCTGTTGAGTAACTAGACTAGTTTCTGCAATTCCTGGCTCTCCTCCAACCCATTGTCTTAACACAGCTATGTCAATCCTCATTCAGAACACAAAGTTATTATATTTTACCTGTTACAGACAGGAGAGGGGCTAATTTAAACAGCCCTGATTTCTCCTCTCACCCGTCCATAAACAGAAAGGAGTTTTGATTTTCATTTCCCCCTTTATAAAACGGTGACATATTTCCCAACCTCTCAGTTTTGGTATGATCCAATTTCTATTAATAACCACACAGCCAACTCAAGATAGGGTGAACTCAGAGGGTTAGTTTATTTGAACACACTCAAAACGTGGGAGGTAGTGTCGCTGCCTAGCTTCCTGTGCATTCGTACAATAAACGAGGGATAAAGAAAGAAAGGTTTACAGGGCATAGACCACAGAATAAAGAACAGTGTACTCCAGAGGTCAGCAGGCTGTAAACTGATGCTGGAGAATATACTTTTCCAGTAGAGATGACTTCCACAATAAGAAATGCATGCAGGGATGAATGAGCATTGTAGGCGATGGTATAGGAGTTCAGGAATCCCAAAAGAAACAGGATAGATGGGGGCCAGGCATTTAAACCTGGACAGAACCCTTTTCTATGCTGCTGCTTGGTAGATGGGAGATGGCACACTGATTTGTAGCACAGCAAGACAGTATAACTGATTCTCCCAGATAGGGGGGTCATGTCACATGACTCCCACCTCTCCACTTTGGCAAGGGGTGTCTTTTGCATGGGTTCCTGAGATTGTTAATGTTCCAACCAATAAGAATTTGAAAGGAAGATTGCAGGGTCCTTTGTCCTAGCAGATGATTCAGCTCCGATTGGCCAGACTGGGCTTATGAAAGGGAGATGGCCTTTATATAATTTCCTTTGAATTTGCTCTCAGCAGTCCATGGGGGTCATTAGTGTCTCTTCAGAGATGATGAGGTACAAGTCTCTGCGATACCCGCTCTGACAGCTCTTTTGTGTCACAACCATACATAACTTCGGTCATTTTAAAAGGTCATTGCCCAGCTTTAAAATTTTAGGAATTAGACATGATGTCTCATGCAGACTATCATTACTGGCTTACTTAAAGTGGAATATTCTTCAAATCACAGAACACATAGGTACATGCCAAAAGACAACACCCATTACATCATTCTGCCACAATGTTTTTCTCTCCAGCTTTCTCTATCCCAACTTCAGCAGGCAGCAAGACGTGCTTGGATGCAGTTCCACTAAACTGTTAATATCTTACATGGTGACCAATCACGCTTTGACAAAGAGTGGCAGCAAGCTATGAGGCCCATCAAAGCCAGGCCATAGCCTGTCCTCACCCAACCTCAACATAGGTGTATTTTGCAGCAAGAGTCATTAGTTAACAATCAGGTGCAGAAAATCCTCCTGGAAGATTTTACTTTACTCCACACCCAATGGATGCTGAAGCCACTTGTACTATAGTCTCAGCTGAGATTAAAAACACAACACAGACCAAGGATCAAACCTGTGATCACCGTCGTCTGTACACCAGGGTAGGCATCTGCCTACTAACTCACAAAGAGAGTTAGGGAGTCCCAATATTTGACATTATTTACAATTATTTAATTGTTGTAACTACCACTTTCTTTCTGAATGCAGCAGTAATAAGTTTTTTTTAAGAGGACAGCTTTCATACAAACAACCTTTCTCATAAGCTTGAAGTTTATCAAAGTGGTTAAATCTTATGTATCTAGGCAGGGGAGATAACTGATGCTCAAGTTGCCTGAAATGCTAGTGAGCTGAGGAGATCACAGAATCAGATAGGCATGTTTAGATACTGACTGAAATGCTAGTAAGCTGCTTTACCAGGGTCTGTATCTCTCAGCTAATTGCCCTCTTTCTCTCTGACTTCACAATCTCGCCAGTTTTAATGGCAATATTTCGGCTGTCCTTGAGACTTAGCTGTTCTACCAGAGCATAAACAGATAGGGAAAAAGTAAAATCACAAGACATTACCAAACCCTGTTTATGCACTGGTAGAACAGCCACTCTCAAAACTGATTCAAATACAGGCCTGGTTTAGGGAGAAAAGTCACAGAAAAAGCACAAACAACAATCGTCAGTTGTGATTTCTATATGGTGGCCAAATTTGAGGCAAATCGATTTACACAAATGATTTTTTCACAGATGTACCTCCATTCAGCAGCTTTTATATTGATAAAAAAAATTTCAGTTACTTTCTACTACTCTATGGCATTGCTCACCCCCAGAGTTCACCAGCTGCAGCATGACTGCATCTCAGTATAACGCAGTCCGTATCACAGACCATGATCCGCCATAGCAAGTGCCATATGGTCTTCTGCCATAGCAAGTTCCTACAGAGTGAACATACAAAAAAATGCTGACAGGAAAAGACCTGCCATCGAGCATGTCCTATAGAATTGTGACACTTCACACCAAATCTGGGTATCCTGGAAGGGGTGAAAAAAGATATAAACCAAAGTTAATTAGGAAAAAGAAAACTGGGAAATTCCTCTCCAGCTTCATCAACACGCCAGCCCCCAAACCTTAGGCAGCTGAAACTAAACCAGAAGACCACTCTGGCCCCGAGTAACGTACAGTTACACCTCCTGTACAAAGCGATTTTCACCCTAGCCAGAAGACATTATCTTGACTCAATCCTTTTTTTAAATTAGGAAATAAGCTAACACAATTTAAAAAGAGTACACCATGAGAGACTTATGGAAACCTGCATTACTCATGTGCTTAGGAAACTGAGCTAATGAGGTGCGGCAAACACCTCTGAAGGCATGGTTTTGGAAAATGTTTCTATCTTTGCTTCAGGAATGTATCTGTTAATACATACCTGTATGCACCAAAATGTGTCAACTCCTCTTAATTCAAAGGCATTCAATTCAACTTAACTGACAATTCATTTTTGTTTAACACAACCCCATTTCAGTGTTATTTATGTCGCTTAATTCAAACTAATTTGCATTTTGTGCAAAGATTCTACAAATTTGCCCAAAGTAGTCTGCACCATAGATTTAGTTGGCACTAAAATACTAAACAGTTTTGCTGAAAAGAGAGGCACGTTGTTGAAGTTTTTCATCTTGCACTCATCAGCAGAAACACAAGAATGCCAAATTTCAAACAGTCACAACAATTTATACTACAGGAGAAAGGGGCACTGATTGGTTGGCAAGTTGATTCTGATTGTTTGAGGCATTCCAGGGTAATTTGAGGTAGACTGGGCACTTATCAGGTCCAGAAGCGGTGGCCTTTGGTCCGTTCATGAGTATGCACAATCCATAGAGCAATAATCTGATCAGGGTAGCCATTATCCCACTTTGACGCCTTATTTCAGCATTAAACATGCATGATGAGTAAATGATGAGATTGCTGATAAGGCCGATCTTGTAGCATGGGGAACTATAGAAATTTCTAACCCAGAAACAGATTTGTATAAATGTAGCACACAGTTAGCCACTCTATGTGATAGACTAGATATGATTTTATATTCTATGAGACTGCTGCAAGCTCCAAGCTCCAACACAGATACCGAAAAGTTTATTTTGAAACTTCTATTATCACTAAGATTTGCTACCAAGGAGACCCAAGGGAAAAAAAAACAGCCATTCCCAGCTGGTGGCAGTAGGAAATTTGATAAGTTTATATTCAAACTTCACTGTTGAAGAGACACACACGTCAGGAACAGTGTTTACATACTATGAAGACAGCTGAATGTAAAAAGTCTTGCCTTTCATGATCTGAGGCCATCCCAAAGCAGTTTACAGCCAATGAAGCACTTTTGAAGTATAGTCATTGTTGTAATGTAGGCAACGTGGCAATCAATTTGTTCAAAGCAAGCTCATAAAGCCAGCAATGCAAAAATAACCAGATAATCCATTTCATCACATTTCATTGGACTAGGCACCAAGGAGAACTCTCCAGTTCTTCTCTGAAGTGGTATCATGGCATCTGCTATGCTCAACTGAGAAGGCTGACATGATCTCATTCAAAGTGCAATACTTCTGACAGTGCTGTACTCCTTCAGAACTGCACTGGAGTGTCAGCATAGACTTTGTGCTCAAATCTCTAGAGTGGGACTTGAGCCCTCAAATTTCTGACTCCAAGGAGAGTGCTATCACTGAGCCATAGCTGGGTTAATGTTCAGGGTGTAAATCTTTTCCAGACCTACAGAGTCAAAACAGCACTAGCCAATACCAGGGAGCAAAAGGGAGAAACAAGCAAGCTCAACATTAAGTACATTGACAGCTTTCAGAGGCAAGCAGATAACTGGTTGAACTGTAAATAAATTGTGATTTCGAGGAAGCAGGAATGGGCTATAGAAGCTGGCTGAAATTTTACAGCAATAGAAACCACAAGTACTGGAAATCCAAAGCAAAAACAGAAAATGCTGGAAATACATAAGAGTCTTGCTGGTAAGTCTGTCACAGCTTAACACTGTCAAAACAGTTTTTTCCCCAAACACTTCTTATTTTGAGGTCACTGGCGGTAGCAATGTTCCTTTTCCAACTTGAATCTTATTTAAATAATAGCACTTTAAATAAGGTGAGATGACCTTGGGTTGCTAGATTAACAGATTGTTCAGCTGCAAGCATTGCAGGAAAACACAGGCATCTACCTGACAATGTACTGTCCACAAAAAGCAGCACAAATCCAGTCCAGCCAATTACCACTCCATCAGTCCACTCTCAATCAAAGTGATGGAAGGTGTCATCGACAGTGCTATCAATCAGCCCTTACTCACCAATAACCTGCTCAAAGTTCAGTTTGGGTTCTGCAATGGTCACTCAGCTCCTGGTCTCTTTGCAGCCTTGGTCCAAACATGGACAAAAGAGCTGAATTCAAGAGTTGAGCTTTTTTTTTCATTCGTTCATGGGATGGGGATGTCGCTGGCTAGGTCAGTATTTATTGCCCATCACTAATTGCCCTTGAGAAGGTGGTGGTGAGCTGCTTTCTTGAACCACTGCAGTCCATCTGCTGCAGATACATCCACAGTGCTGTTGGGGGGGTTCCAAGACTTTGACCCAGCGACAGTGAAGGAACAGCGATATATTTCCAAGTCAGAATAGTGTGGGGCTTGGAGGGGATCTTCCAGGTGGTAGTGTTCCTATGTAACTGCTGCCCTTGTCCTTCTAGATGGTACTGGTTGTGGGTTTGGAAGGTGCTGTCTAAGGAGTCTTGGTGAGTTCATGCAGTGCATTTTGTCAGTGGTACACATCGCTGCCACTTTGCATTGGTAGTGGAAGGAGTGACTGGTTGTGGATGGGTGCGAATCAAGAGGGCTGCTTTATCCTGGACGGTGTCAAGCTTTTTGAGTGTTGTTTGAGCTGCACTCATACAGGCAAGTGGACAGAGATCAGGTGAAATTCTGTTCTCTAGCTGGAGTCATAGCCAGCACAAAGGAAGATGTTTGTTAGAAGCCAATCATCTCAGCTTTAGGAGCTCCTCAAAATGGCAAACTACACCGAACACTCCTGAAGTGTTTCATCAATAACCTCCCCTTCATCCTAAAGGTCAGAAATGGGGATGTTCACCTATGATTGCACAATATTCAGCTCAAATTGCAATTCCTCATATAATGAAGCAGTCTGGGCCAAAGTGCAGCAAGACAAAGAGAATCCAAACATCCTTCCATCACAGTGACATTATCTTCACCAAATCCTCCATCAACATCCTGGAAGTCACTACTGACCAGAAGCTCACTGGACCAGCTGCATTACTGCCATTATACTAGATCAGGTCAGAACCTGGGTAATCTGTGGTGAGTGAGTAACCTCCTAACTGTCATAGTCTCTCCACCATCTACAAAACACAAATCAGGAGTGTGATGGGTCCAGCTACAACAAGAAGCTCAACACCATCCTGGAAAATGCAGTACAATTGTTTAGCACTTAACCAGCATCTATTCCCTCCAGCATCGCTCCGGTATGTACTATCCACAGGATGCAAAACAACAATGCATCAGCACCTCCTAAAACCATGACCTCTACCACTAAACAGATCAAGGGCTGTAGGCACATGGGAATGTCACTACCTACAAGTTTCCCTCCAAGTCTGAATTATCCAGTCTTGGAACTATAATCAATATTCCTCCATTGTTGCTGGCTCAAAATCCTGGAAACTCTTCCTTAACACCACCATGCGTGTACCTACATGATGTAGACTGCAGCAGCTTAAGGCAGTGGCTCACCACCATGTTCTCAAAGGGCAACTCAGGGGGCCAATAAATGCTGGGCTTGCCAGCAATATCCATATGCAAAGAATGTTTTTTTAAACAAAACTTGAGAATGCAATAAAAAGAAACATGCTGCTGAAGCTTTTCATTTTGCACTCATCAGGGCAGATGTAAAAATACAACATTTCAGAGGGAGAAATAACTTATACTGCATGAGAAAAGGGCGTGATTGGTCAAGGCATCGCCATGGAGAATGCACCAGAGTACTGTCACCCGGGTTTTTGTTTAGCTTAAAAAAAGATGCAATGCCTAGACATGTTCCTTTTGGCTGCAGAGGACAGGCCCTTGCATATGAATATATGTAGCTTCTAGCAAGCGTATAAGCCACATTGCAAGCCTGACTGATAATCTTAAATTGGTTGTTAGTGTCATTCTTGGCACACTCGGCAAAGAATGACTAAAAGACTAACAAGGAGGGAAAAATTAGAGTATGAGAGAAAACTAGCCAGAAATATAAAAAGATAGTAAGAATTTTTATAAATACTTAAAAAAGAAAAGAGTTAACAAAATGACTGTTGGTCCTATAGAATTCGAGTCTGGAAAATTGATAATGGTAAACAAGATGGCAGATGAATTGAACAGGTATGTTGCCTCAGTTTTCACTACAGAGGATACAAGTAACATCCCAGAAGCAACTATAAACCAGGAAATGGAAGTGGGGAAGGAAGTCAGGAAATTACGGGTCACCAGAGAAGTGGTACTGAGTAAATAGTTGGAACTGTGGGCTGACAAGAGCCCAGGTCCTGATGGATTTCCAGAAGGCATTTGATAAAGTGCCACATCAAAGGTTACTGCAGAAAATAAAAGCTCATGGTATAGGAGGTAACATGTTGGCATGGATAGAAGATTGGCTGGCTAACAGGAGGCAGAGAGTAGGCATAAATGGGTCTTTTTCAGGATGGCGATATATAACGAGTGGCATGCCACAGAGATCAGTGCTGGGACCCCAACCGTTTAAAATTTATATAAATGACTTGGATGAAGGGATTGAAGGGATGGTTGCCTAAATTGCTAATGACAGAAAGATAGCTAAAGAAAGTAAGTTGTGAAGAGGACATAAGGAGGCTATAAACAGATATTGATAGGTTAAGTGAGTGGGCAAAGATGGAGTTTAACGTGGGAAAATGTGAAATTGTCTATTTTGGCAGGAAGAATAAAAGAGAAACATACCATCTAAATGGTGAGAGATTGCAAAGCTCTGAGGTGCAGTGATCTGGGTGTCCTCATGCATGAATCACAAAAGGCTAGTATAGAAGTACAGCAAATAATTCTGAAAGCTAATAAGATATAATTTATTGCAAGGGGAATTGAATACAAAAGAAGGTTCTGCTTCAGTTGTGCAGGGAATTGGTGAGACCACATTTGGAGTACTGTGTACAATATTGGTCACCTTATTTAAGGAAGGATGTAAATGAATTGGAAGGTCAGGGAAGGTTTACCAGACTAATACTTGGAAGGGGTGAGCTGTCTTATGAGGAAAGGTTGGACAGACTATACTTGTATGCGCTGGAGTTTAGAAGAATAAGAGGCAGCTTGGTTGAAACATATAAGATTCTGAGGGGTCTTAACAGGGTGGATGTGGAGAGGATGTTTCCTCTAGTGAGGGAATCTAGAACTAAGGGTCACTGTTTAAAAATAAGAGGTTGCCCATTTAAAACAGAGATGAGGTGAAATTTTTTTCTCTGTTGGTCATGAGTCTTTGGAACTCTCTTCCTCAAAAGGTGGTGGAAGCAGATTCTTTGAACATTTTTAAGACAGAGGTGGATAGATTCTTGGTAAGCAAGGGGGTGAGAGGTTATCGGCAGTAGGTGGGATGCAGATTTCAGGTTACTATCAGATCAGCCATGATCTTATTAAATGGCAAAGCAGGCTCGAGGGGCTGAATGGCCTACTGCTCCTTGCTCGTATGTTCAGTAAGTGCTGCCAATCATGTCTCTTTTTTCAACTAAACTTAAACAGAACTTAAGTGATAATCCTACCGCCATTTTTTCTAGTTGGCAGTCAAATAATCCAGTTAATAGGTATGGATAACAAGTATAATTTTTTTTGAATTGTGATCAACAGTACACTGCTGGCACTGAACAGGCAGGCACAGAAAGACACAAGAAAAATCACTGTTAAGCAAAGGTCATCCATTACCTGTCTCATCCGAACATCCAATTGTATTATGCAAACCAAACATTTTAGCCTGCATTACTTTGTTTACTGCATTATCATCGTTGACCTTTCTACATTGTTCCCACTCTATCACATCATCCTCTCACATTATCTACTTCAGTAGGTCTGCAGCTTGTGTACTTCTACAGATACCTGACCCAACAAAGTCAACCCACCTCAAACTATCGCTGGTCCTTTAACCCACATTCGCCCCAGAAGTCACACAAACATCCATCCTTGCCTTCCTCTCCCTCCATCAAATGTTCCGCTTTGCAGACATCATCTGCATACACAGTTGTACTAACAACAAACTCTTATTATTCAGCTATCTTGTTTGATTCCATGACAATCAACACTGTCAGACATTAGGTTAAACCATTTCAAGAGACTGTTTCCTTGCCATAAACTCAATCTTCCTCCCTTGTTTTCCAAGTTGCATGCAAACTCCAGATTCTCCTTGGCCACAAAGCCTATATTCTATTCATTACCATGATTCCTAACTTCCATTTCTGCTCATCTCCACCTCTACTTTATTCAGACTTATGTCTTTATCACCTATTGGCTGAACCTATCTTAAAAGTGGTATATAAATATACGATTGTGTTGTCCTATATTCTTGGCACACTCAAGTAACCTGTGTTTAAATTATCAATACCATTTTATATTGTTTTCATGCTATTTCATCCAGAATATCACTGCAGAATCATTAGGAAAATTCACATTGGAAAAACTGGAACAAATATTGTGGCACAAAATACTATACCATAGTATGTTTTTTGTCCAAATACGGATGTTAAAATTCTTTTTAAACATTAATGTAGTTGCTGGCAAATTTTCTGTGCAAAATGATATTGATCAGTGACAATTCTACTGGTCCCGTGGTTCCCAGAACAGAGGGGGCCAAAATAAACAGCAAAATCATGGAAACACCCTAGGTACACAGCACTGACTTAGACGTACACCACCTTTCTAATAATACTGAGCCAAAATCTTGATATCCCCACCTAACACCATCGCCCCAAGGACTGCAGCAGTTGAAGAACATAGACAATCATGACCTTCACAGGGCAACGAGACACAGGCAATAAAAATAGCTTGGTTCGCGTCATCCAATGCCCCCCAAAGACAAATTCTAAAAAGACAAACTAGGAATCTGCAAATTTTTAAAAAGGTCCGAATAATTGCTTTGAAGAACATATGTAGATACAAACACGTCATTTTACTGAAGTCATTGAAAGGACACATGAAATGCAACCAGTGTCTAAGGGAAAATTCAGTCCCTCCACACAATGCACCAAAATTTTCACATAACGCATGGAAATAGTAATGAAAATAGTGTGCCAAGAGCTACAGAAAATACAAAGGAAAACTCTGCGATTTTAACACAATTCCCTTTAAATAAAAAAAACTTATAAAGCGACTGACACATGCGCAGTAGCATCCGGCCGGCATATTTTGCTTTTTTTTTTAAAAAAAAAAGCAGCAAGAAAGAATTTTATATTTTGCAGGGGCGGGGGGTTTAAAATAAAAGGGGTCGAATTTTTTATTTTAAAAAGAAAATAGAGAGAGAGGGAGGACGAGGTTTGAACTTCAGGTCACTTAGAGGAGGTGGAGGTCGAGAGAGTGTCAGGCCCCAAGCTGCTCGGAGGGTAGGAGACTTACCTTTTTTTTTGGGGGAGGGGGAAAGAGAGAAAATAAAAGGATAATGTCGTCGATGTGAGAACTTACAGAACTCGGCGATGTAATAGGACACGGCGTAATTCTCCTCGCACCAGTCCAAAGTGGAGGTGGGCTCTCCCCAGAAGCCTGGCCGGTCATGGACGGGCGCCATGTTTGAAGGAAGAGGAGGAGGAGGAGGAGAGGCGGCGGGACCAGGCCCCGTCACCATGGCAACCCTCCCCTGCCGGCAGCTCCAGCCCAATCTCAATCTCAGCCCTTTGCCTGACTTTGATCTTCAGACATTCCCTATCCTACTCTTCTCACTGAAGTGCTTTCTCTCGCTAAGGCATTTCTTCCTTATCGAATCGAAAGAATCCAAACAAAAAAAAAAACACAAAAATAATTTTCACAGTTTAAAACCTGACCTCCACTTCAGTGATGAAGAATAGATTGGAGAAGTTGGGTCTGTCTTCCCTGGGGGGCGGGCGGGGAAGAAGGCTGAGAGAGAGAGAGGGAGGGAGAGGAGATTTTTACTTAGTTCTGTTGAAGGGTCATTCGGACTCGAAACATTAACTGTGTTCCTCTCCGCAGTTGCTGCCAGACCTGCTGAGTCTTTCCAGGTGTTTTTGTTTTGGATTTCCAGCATCCGCAGTTTTTTTTTTTTGCTTCAATGATTTGTTAGAGGTATTCGAAATCACGAGGGGGGGGGGCGGTCTGGATAGAGTAGGCTGGGAGAAACTGCTCCCACTCGTGAACGGGTCGGGAGCGAGAGGGCATAGACTTTAAGTAATGAGCATAAAAAGTGATATGAGGAAAAACTTCATGCAGCAAGGGGGTTAGGGTCTGGAATGCACTGCCTGAGAGTCTGGTGGAGCCAGGTTTAACTGAAGCATTCAAAAGAGAATTGCTGTTATCTGAAAAGGGAGAATGTGCAGGGTCACAGGGAGAAGGCAGGGGAATGGCAATAGGTGAGTTCCTCATCTGGAGAGCCAGTGCCGACACAATGGGCCAAATGGCCTCCTCCTGCACCATAACAATCCTTTCTGTTAAATCCTCTCTCCAAAAAATTCAAAAGAATGAGATTCTACATTTACAACAGTTATGTTTCATTGTCAGTAATTAACCATTATTATTGCCTTTCACCACACCCAAACCTCAGCCACTCCATTCCATTACTCATATTCATACTCTTTCATTTAATGTTTCTTTCCTCAAGCATTTATTTGTGAAACTGGGATGAAGGATTGGATTAAAAGAAAGCAAAAGAAGAAATAATTTCCCTCATTTAAAACTTTAAATCTCCCTGAAAAATTCAAAAACATCAGGACATAAGAAATAGGAGCTGGAGTAAAAAAATGTGGCCTCTTGAACTTACTCCATCATTCAATACATTATGGCTGATTTTCTGCCTCAACTCTATTTTCACATCTACTGCCCATAAACTCCCTGAGAGACCAAAGCCTGTCTATCTCAAATCTTAAAGTCAACAATGGAGCATCCACAACACTCTGGGGTAGATAGTTAAACCAATTAAACACTTTTGGGCTGTAGTCATTTCTATAATGTGGGAAATGTGACAGCTCATTTGAGGTAAGCAGGCTCCCACAAACAGCAATGTGATGATGGCTAGATAAACCATTTTCTTAATGATATTCTTCTTCTTATCGTGTCCACGGACAGTCTATACATGGCCCAGCCAGTACTGGACACATTTTTGCGCCTTGTTGTTGAATTCAGCAGGATCTGCAACAGTGCAGGGTTCCTCTAGCGATAGGCATTGCAGGCGATGTTGCATAGTCTCTGGCTCAGTTCCACATTCACACGTTGTCGGGCTGGTTGTATATCCCCATTTGCTTAGTGACACCTTTGAACGACCTACACTAGTCCTAAGTCTGTTAAGGCACTTCTAGGTTGCCCAGTTAATTATTATCCCAGTTAATGATATTGATTGGGGGATAAATATTGACCAGGTGGCAGCCTTCCATCTTATAAATTATGGTTTGCACTGTGGTGGTTAACTCTGTTGAGGTATGTGAAAAGAAAAAGATTGGTGAAGATAAATATAGGTCCCTTACAGTCAGAAACAGGGGAATTTATAATAGGGAACAAAGAAATGGCTGACCAACTAAAGAAATACTTTGGCTCTGTCTTCACAAAGGAGGACACTAATAACATACCAGAAATGTTGGGGAACACAGAGTTTATTGAGAGGGAGGAACTGAAAGAAATCAGTATTAGTAGGGAAATGGTATTGGGGAAATTGATGGGATTGAAGGCCAATAAATCCCCGGGGCCTCATTATTTACATCCCAGGGTACTTTAGGAAGTGCCCCTAGAAATAGTGGATGAAATAGTGGTGGTCATCTTCCGAGATTCTATAGACTCTGGAACAATTCCTACAGATTGGAGGGTAGCTAAAGTAACCCCACTATTTAAAAAGGGAGGCAGAGAGAAAACAGGGAATTATAGACCGGTCAGCCTGACGTCAGTAGTGGGGAAAATTCTAGAGTCCGTTATAAAAGATTTAAGAGCTGAGCACGTGGAAAACAGTGGCGGAACTGGACAGAGTCAGCATGGATTTATGAAAGGGAAATCATGCTTGACAAATCTACTGGAATTTTTCGAGGATGTAACTAGTAGAGTTGATGAGGGGGAGCCAGTGGATGTGGTTTATTTGGACTTTCAGAAGGCTTTCGACAAAGTCCCACATAAGAGATTGGTGTGTAAAATTAAAGCGTATGGGATTAGGGGTAGTGTACTGAGATGGATAGAAAACTGGTTGGCAGACAGGAAATAAAGAGTAGGAATAAACAGGTCTTTTTCCGAATGGTAGGCAGTGACTAGTGGGGTACCGCAGGGATCGGTGCAGGGACCCCAGTTATTCACAATATATATTAATGATTTGGATGAGGGAATTAAATGTAATATCTCCAAATTTGCAGATGACACAAAGCTGGGTGGGAGGGTGAGCTGTGAGGAGGATGCAGAGATGCTGCAGTTTGATTTGGACAAGCTGAGTGAGTGGGCAAATGCATGGCAGATGCAATATAATGTGGATAAATGAGAGGTTATCCATTTTGGTAGCAAAAACAGGAAGCAGATTATTATTTGAATGGCTATAAATTGAGAGAGGGGAATGTACAACCAGACCTGGGTGTCCTTGTACAACAGTCACTGATGGTAAGCATGCAGGCGGTAAAGAAGGCAAATGGTATGTTAGCCTTCATAGCCAAGGATTCAAGTACAGGAATAGGAATGTCTTGCTGCAATTGTACAGGGACTTGGTGAGACCACACCTGGAATATTGTGTGCAGTTTTGGTCTCCTTATCTGCGGAAGGATGTACTTGCTATAGAGGGAGTGCAGCGAAGGTTTACCCAACTGATTCCTGGGATGGTGGGACTTTCATTTGAGGAGAGATTGAGTTGATTAGGATTATATTCGCTCGAGTTCAGAAGAATGAGGGGGGATCTCAGAGAAGCCACTAAAATTCTAACAGGACTAGACGGGGTAGATGCAGGAAGGATGATCCCGATGGTGGGGGAGTCCAGAACCAGGGGTCACAGTCTGAGGATATGGGGTAGACCATTTAAGGCTGAGATGAGGAGAAGTTTCTTCACCCAGAGAGTGGTAAGCCTGTGAAATTCATTACCACAGATAGTTGTTGAGACCAAAACATTGTATGTTTTCAAGAAGGAGTTAGATATAGCTCTTGGGGTGAAAGGGATCAAAGGGTTTGGAGAGAAAGCGGGACAGGCTATTGAGTTGGTTGACCAGCCATGATCATAATGAATGGCGGAGCAGGCTCGAAGGGCCGAATGACCTACTCCTGCTCCTAGTTTCTATGTTTCTATACCCTGATATGGCTCAGGAGTCCCTCTCTAGCATAGCAGTTTTTGCCCTGTTTGCTGTAGAGGAAGACAGTAGACTGAGAAGGTGCATGATTTGCTGGCCTCTGTTTTCCCTGGGCCCTCTTTAGCCAGCTGAGCTTTTTGTTTTGGCTTGCCTCTTCCAATGTCCTTCCAAACACTCGGTCTCCATAGATAACAGCCGTCAGCGATGGCCTCCCAGTTGTCAGTGTTGATGTTCTCCATCTTCATATCTCGCTTGCAAGTGTCTTGCAGTGGAGGTGTGGATGCCCAGGAGGTCATGATCCAGTGGCTAGTTCACCACACAGAAGATCTTTCGGTGTACAGCCATATCCAATGAAGTTGACCAAGCCAGCTCTGAAGAAGAGTCAACTGGACTCGAAACCTTAACTCTGTTTCTCTCTCCACAGATGCTGCTGGACATTCTGAGTTTTTCCAGCATTTTCTGTTTTTATCTCAGTGCAGATATCATTTACTTAGCAATGAGTGTATGCTGATGAAATTAGCATGCTGCAGGACCTCTGAGTTGGTGGCCTTGTCCTGCCAAGAGATGCCTTGGACATGTCTCAGACTGCAAAAGTAGAAACTGTCCAGCATTTTCTCCTGCCTAGCATGTGATGACCATGTCTCACTCTGTAGAAGAGTGCACTGAGAACGCAGGCTTGGTAGACTCAGTTTGGCGTTCTCAGCCAGGTTGCTGTTGTTCCACACCCTCTTACTCAGCTTAGATATAACAGCTGAAGCTTTTATGATTCATGCATTGATTTCAGCGTCAAGTGACAGATAGCTGGTTATTGTTGATTTTGGATATGTGAAGCTATTGATAACTCCCTTGGTTGAACATCTCATCTAAAATATAGCCCCTCCTACCATGCAACACTCCCTCAGTACTGCGCTGTATTTTCGGCCTAGATTATGTGTTCAAATCTCTGGTGTGGAATTTGAGCACACAATCTGCTGACTCAGAAGTAAGGTTACCAAACTTGCAGGATTGCACTGGTGTCTTCAGGAATTAAAGCTTAATCTCCAAGATATAATGGCGAGCAACTGAGGAGAAAAATTATTGGGGCAATAAAACAAAATTAATTGAACAAATTTATGTGTAAGTTATTATAAAAAATATTGGAGATGGGTGGGGGAAATGGCTGCATGCATGACAGGCAAGAATCATCTAATAGCATAATAGACTATCTACACATTTTCCAATTGGCCAAGGGGAAGCAGGGTACCTTGAGAATGGATATGTTGGGTGAGCAATGGCATGAGTTTGGGGGTGGGATAGTTGGTGCAAGAGGTCATGTGCTAATACTTTCAGGAATATGTCTGACCAGCATCAGTCACCCTACATGGAGGTGAGAGTGGAATGCACTGAACTACAACTGATTCTGCTTTTCCTCTCAAGCCCAGTAATTCTAAGGATAACATCTGCTGCTCCAGTTCAGATCGTTGAACTCATTATAGGACAGGGATTAATCCTGTGACCTGCCTGTTCTGTATAATTCACTATCACACAGGGCAATGCATTTAACCTGTGGGCCACCTGTCCCAGATGGTTCATATTTTTTTAAAAATAGAAAAGCTGGGGGAAACCAACTACAGCAATTTTTAACATCTAACAACCATTATTTTCCAGAGGGAGACAAGTTGAAACAGGCTACGCCTTTATTCAGCCAAAAGAAAGGATTTCCCTCCTAAAAGAAGGATGTTTTGGAAAAATCACTATAGCAATCAGGCACCCAATAATTACACATAGTTAATTAATGATATTAGTCAGCAGCAATAGGAGATTCAATTGGTAGGCACTTTAGCAAGTAGGAGCACCATGGCCTGAAATTTCACGAAGTCAGAATGACTCGGGAACCCTTTAAAAAAGGTGAGTGAGGCCTGATTCCGAAATCATAGGTCCCATTCTTGGGCTGTTACATTTTCAGTAGTGCCTTTAAAAGTCCACACCCGGCACTCCCGACCTGGCCAGTTCCATTGCAAGTATAGGCATGTCCTACCTCTCCACAATTTTCATGGAGTCGGGCTAGGTTTTAAGGAGTTATGGTTCACGGCACCTCAGAGGAGACATGAACCCTAGTCTCCATGAAGGGATCTTTTAACAAGTGAATTCCAAAGGTATGAAGAGATGCCCCCAATGCCAAGGTAAGACCCCCATTTTCACCACCCCAGGGCCCCTCATGCTCCCTAAGCCAAGGTAAGGCCCCCAGCCCTTGGTCCCCTTATGCCAAGGTAAGACCCCCACCCACACCAACCATGGCCCCTCAAGCCCCCTATGCCAAGCTATGCCCCTCCACCCACTCCCCTAGCCCCTCATGCCCTCTATGCCAAGCCATGGCACTCTACTCACCTCCATTGCCTTTCATGCCCACAATACCAAACTATGCCATACAATGCCCACTGAGAGGCCGGACATCCATTATTTTTGTTGAAACAGCTGCAGCCCAGAGAAAACATAGCTTGATTGACAGCTCAGGCTCTCTGATCTCTGCAGTCAATGTCACAATGTTTATTTGCATGGTTAAGTGGTTTCAAGTGTTTGTGGTTTCTGTTATTGATACTAAGAGTCTGGGTGATTGACCCTTTTATTGCCAATGTAATGAAATGACTTTTTTATTAGTGGAAAGTAATAATAAATTAATGACATTTTTAAAGCTTTTTTTACACATGTTACTCTCACTTTTGGAGTCATTGGTTCTATAAAGTGTATATAGTATGTCAATGGTGAGAAGTGCCATAGCTTGACATAGAGAGCATGAGGAGCAATGGGGAGTGGGTGGAATGCCTTGGCTTGACCTAGGGGGTATAAAGGGCCAGGGTGGGTGGATGGAGTGCTATAGCTTGGCATAGGAGCCATGAGGGGCCATGAGGGTGGAGTGCCATAGCTTGGCATAGATGCTATGAGGGCCTTGATGGGATAGACAGGAAAGACATGTTTCCCCTAGCTGAGAGGTCATTTACCAGGAGGCATAGATTTAAGTGATTGGTAGAAACATTAGAGGGGACATGAGGAAAAACCTTTTCACCAGAGGGTGGTGAGCATCTGGAATCCACTGCCTAAGTTGGTGGTTGAGGCTGAAATGTTCAACTCATTTAAAAGGTACCTGGGTCTGCATCTGAAGTATTGTAACCTGCAAAGCTACAGATCAGGTGCTGGAAAGTGGGATTAAAATGAGCGGCTATTTTCTTTTTTCTTTTTTTGGCAGGCACAGACACGATGGGCTGAATGATCTCTTTCTGCACCATTACTTTACTATTGTTTCTATGGGTGGGTGGAGGGGCATAGTTTGACACTGGGGGCATGAGGAGCCATGAAGGGTGGGTGGGTGGGTGGGGGGCATAGCCTGGTATGGGGGCATGAGGTAGCATGGATGGGGAATGTGTTGGTTGGGGGGGGGTGGTGAGGGATGAGAACAGGAAGACCTCTGTGCTTTTATTTTAACTGGTACGAAGTCCCACAACACTGAGGTGGGCCTTTTAAACAGACTGCCTCGTAACCCAGCAGCCCCAATGGCGACCTCCGAACTTCTTCCCCGGTCAACTGGCCTGACTGCAGCCCACGCACACCCCCAGGCAATGAAGATCCAGCATTTGCAGGCACTTTCTCCCAAGGCAGGAGGGCCTAGCTGAGAATTTTCCTGACTCCCGCTATTTGCCATTTGGATGAAAATTCTGGGGGTGCACTGCCAGAGAGATTTGGAAAAAAATAGTGCATATAGAAATAGAAATGAAGTCCAAGAATTAAACACAACACCATAAGAGAACATCCGACACAGCAACAACAACAACAACTTATATTTATATTGCACCTTTAACATAAGGAAAAGACCCAAGGGTCTTCACAGAAGTGTTAGAAAACAAAGTAATATGCAAGTCACAAAGAAGAAATTTGGTCAGATGACCAAAAGTTTGATCAAAGAGGTAGGTTTTAAGAAGTGCCTTAAAGGAGCAAAGTGAGGTAGAGGCACGGGGAGGTTTAGGGAAGGAATCCCAGAGCCTAGGAGCCCAGGCAGCTGAAGGCACAGCCGCCTGTGGTGGAGAAATTGTAATTGGGAAAGTACAAGAGAGCAGAATTAGAGAAGCGCAGATATCCCGGAAGGTTGTGGTGAGGAAGGAGACTCCAGGAATAGGGAGAGGCGAGGCCATGATGAGATTTGAAAACACTGCAAACATGAGCTATTAAAACATTAAATAAACAACAGTGGCAGAGTTCTTTTATATATCATTTTAGGGTTGCCAGGTCTCCAGAACAAGGACATTAATCTCCGGAACATGTCTGTGAGCAACTCAGAGGGACGTTTTTCAAAAATATATTTTTCTTTAAACATTTCAGTTGATTAGTCATAAAAACATTGCAGATTGGTTAAAAAAAATGCTGTCTGAGTGGCGGCAATCATACAGGAAGTTCTTTCTAAAGAAGAAAGTCTTCTATTTATCTAGCATTTTTCATGCCTTCAGGACATCCCAAAGCATTGGGACATTTACAGTATTAAATGTGCTCCATAGTGCAAGTTATTATTGTTCTATCATTGTACTAAAGGGAACATAAATATAAGGTAGTCGCTAATAAATCCAATAAGGAATTCAAGAAAAAACTTCTACCTAGAGAGTTGTTAGAATGTGGAACTTCTTAGCACAAAGAGTAGCTGAGATGAACAACATTCTTGCATTTAAAGGGGAGCTAGATAAGGACATGAGGTGGTAAGGTGGCAGGCAGGGTGAGATGGAGTAGGTTGGAGGAGACTCAGAGAGAGAGTATAAACACTGACATGGATCAGTTGTCCTGTTTCTGTCCTGTAAATGCTATGGAATTCTATGTAATGCATGTCTAGTTCAGCTCTTGCACTGCAGCCAGTCCAGCTGGTCCATTTCCTTCCTTGAGAACACCCACATTGTTGCCATTATTTCCAAAAGACCAATACCAAATCCAAACTACCACCTTCACTACCTGAGGTCACCATGACATGTTCCATGTGGCTGGTTCTATCTCCTGATACTGCTATAGTTATTCCCAACCATCTTCCAGCTATCCTTCCTTGGGTCACAGTTACTTCGCCCATACATGTACAATCAATGCTAAACTTGATTTTAAACATCGTTGAATCCTGTAGGTCTAGTTACGCTTTTCAACAAAAAATCTTTGACGTATCTAAGATTCGTAATACAACTGTTCAAAATGATTCATGTTTTTCTGGAATATGTAAAGAGAATTTGTGTCCACTGGCAGGAGGCTTGGTAACCAGAGGACACAGATTTAAGATAATTGGTAAAAGAACCAGAGAGGATATGAGGAGAATTTTTTCTTTAAAAAGTTGTTTGAAGATTTTTTTTCTTTTACACAGTGAGTTGATAGGGGGCTTTTTAACTCAGGTGGCTAGATGGCTAACGTGTGTTTCAGGATAATGCCAAGAGCCTGGGTTCTGCCTGAGGTAGACTTAGGACCTGCCTCCTCTCCCTGTCCCTGAGAGTAGAAGGCAATGGCAAACCACCACTGACAAAAACTGCCAAGAAAAATGGCTCAGGATGAAGCATCAGCAGACAATGAGCCAAAGACCTGCCTTCAGGCAGAGCACACATGAATGAGTGAGTTGATATGATCTGGAATGCACTCCACGAAAGCTTGGTGAAAGCAGACTCAGTAATAGCTTTCAAAATGTAATTGGATATATACTTAAAAAGAGAAATTGCAGGGCTTGGGGAAAGTGTAGGGTTGTGGGACTAATTGGATAGCTCTTTCAATGAGCAAGTACAGACGCAATGAGCAAAATGGCCTCCTTCTGTGCTGCATGATTTTATCTTATAACTATAAAATTAGATTTTGTTTTCCTTCTGATCTAAATGTTTCCTGAACTTTGAAATCGGTTATAAAGAAATCACTACAACTAACATGAAGCCTGTTTATCTTGTACATGTTCTAAATGAAACTGCCCTAGTTATTCATACACAATAATGCAATGTGGGGCGGAATTGTCCCGGATTTGCACTAAGTGCGATAGCGTACAGGGATTCACGCTGTATTGTTGCAAACCCGCCACATTATTTATGCTTTCCCAGGAAACATGCTGTTTCCATGGCAGGTGGGCTCCGATTCGCCCGTCCTCCATGTTTCCACCTCCCCTCCATTACCTACCAGCCACAAGCCCTTTCCTTCGGGTATGTCCAGGTGAACCCTCCCGTGCACATTCACCTGCACATAGCCCCTCCACACCCCTTCTCCCCGGAACCCCTTCCCGGGCCCCCGCCCCAGAATCCTGCCCACTTAATCCCTCCGCTCTCCCTGACTTCTTCCACCAGCTTTACCTCTTCAGCCACCCTTAGTCCCTCCCCCCCGACTCCTTCCTTCAGCCTTACCTCTGCCTCCAGCCACACTTCTCCCTCCAGCCTCACTCTTCCTCCAGCGTTACTCCTATCCCCTTCCTCACTCCTTACTCCATCCTTACTTCTTCCTCAACCCTTACTCCCTCCCTTCTCCACAGCTCTTCCTCCCTTATCTGCACTCTTTCCACCCCCTAGACACCCTCCCTTCTCCGCACCCCTTCCCCTTGGGAATGAGAGACTACCTGTATGCTGACTTTAAAGCCCTGCATGGAATGAGATTGGGCAGTAATAGGCATGTTCCACAAACACAAAAATACTCAGAGTTTGGCACAAAATTTGCCAACTCACACAGAGAGGCTTTTTTGAGGAAATAGAAACATTTATACTGATGTAGCGTAAGGTGATCTTCTAAGATTCAAGCAGTGACACAGAGTTGGGTACAGTAGAAGGAGCTTTATTCTGCAGGTGTCAATACCATATTGATCTGGTATTTCATTCAACACAGAAAAAAAAATTCAAGTGAACAGAAGAAAAGGAAAAGAATCACACGCTAGCTGCTTATTCTCAGAATCAGTCAAAAGAAAATCCAATACAGTCGAAGCTATGGTTTGATGGAGTGTTTATTAATAGTCATTTGGTAGTACAGAACTTGAGTATTGCTGTAAAAAGAAACATGTTGAAGCTTTTCGTCTTGCACTTATAAGGACACTTTGCAAGAATACCAATATAAGAGGAAAACAACAATTTATACTGTATGAGAAGAGTGCTTTGGTTGGCAATTGGACTCTGATTGGTACAGGCATTGTCATGGAGAATGCACCTACTGGTGGCAACTGACAGTTAACTGTATACACAATGTGCCTGTTTCAGCTAAACAAAATAAGTGATAGCCATTTCCTGACTCATTCGTCAGGGCAATGCCTTGACCAATCAGGTTCAAGCTGTCTGATTTAAATGTTAAACAATGTTGGCAGATAACTGGCAGTTATCATCAACTGGTGCATTCTCCATGGCAACACCTCTATAAATCAGAGTCCACTAATCTGCCAACTTCTGAAGTTTGCAAGTGGGCTTCAGGGACGGAGTGAAGGAATGCTTACATTAATGGAGATAGTAGCAGAGATAGTTCTGGCATGAACTGAGAAATTGGAAGGTGTCACGACTCACTGGGGATAGTGCACTGCAATATCATGCCCCACTGCTCCCTGGGCTGCAACAAATATGAAAAGTTTGATCAAACCACCTAATTGTTTAATTTAGGTTAACAGAATACAAGCACTGGGTTTGTAAACTTAATGAGCAGAATTTTACACTCAGCATGCGGGCGCGCGCCTGACATGCCTGAGCGTAAAATGACATGTGATATTTCGCTTGGCAGGCACGCACCAGAGTTGTACTTGCTGATAATTAAAAGGCCTATTAAGGCCATTAATAACCTAATTAACTTGAAATCTAGGCTGTCCATCCAACCTAACGGTTGGCGGGCAGGCAAAAAGGCCAAGCAGCCTTTACGTTTTTTAAGGAACCTCATCCATGAGCAGGATGAGGTTTTTGAAAGCTAATACACATTAAATAAAAACTTCATTTTGGAATTAAAAACATGTCCCATCTCATGTGACAGATTCAGATGAGGGGACATGTTTTATTACATTTTTACTGTCTTTATTAATTTTTTAAAAAAGCACTTCAATCTCCCTGAGGCAGCTCCGTACCTCAAGGAGATTGAAGCGATCTTTTGCGCACATGCATGAACTGTGCGCCAGGCAGAGCTCAGCGCTGCTGCTCATGATCCACTTAATGTGGGCCTTAATTGGCCCTCCCATGTGAAATCGCAGAGCTGAGCCTGCCCGATAAGTAAATAACTGTTTATTGTACAACTTGTCTCTAACCAGTGGCAAAAAAAAGAAGTATGAACTGCTAACTTCTAACTCTATAACCTAAACTCTACCCCTTCTTAAATCGCTATAAACACACATATAAGACACACAAAAACATGGATTTTAAGGATGGGATAAAACAGTTCAATAGCACCAATTCTGGAGTACAGAATTTGATGGATTGATTTTGATTGATCTCTTCCAAATTCCTTTCAGTTCTTTGTTGATGATCTTCCCAGCACTTTCAGTCTTTAGTTCACTGCTTCAATACTTGCTTTTCAATGTCTCTGACAGTGATTTTCCCCTTTTCCTCTTGACAGGGGTTTTTCCTAGAGAGAGCAGGTTATAGAGATATGAGGGGGAGAAAAAATAGCTAGCTATTATTGTAGAATTATTGGAATTTTACACACACAGGAGATAGAGGTTTTAGGTCTTTTCTCTTTGCAGGCTAGGAGCTTTTCTGCTGCACTGCTCTTACACAAACCCTGGGGACCTGATTAGGAGCCAATTAAAATGTTGCTACCAGGCAGTTCCCTCTTGGACCAGACTCCTCTTCAGCATTATCCTATCTTTCATGGCACACTCTGTTCCAGGACAGCAACATTGTATATGTCCCTCACACTTACAGTAGACATGTCTTTCGAACTGCAGCCATTGTAATTTTAATCCACAGTCCAACAAAGGAGAAAAGAGTTCCATGCTGAACTGGATAGAAAATAAGTACCATGTTGGAAGGGGGCAACAAATCAAGTTTGAATGGCAAAGGGAGGTGATGAAGAACGTTAATTTCAATTCGGAGAGGTGGTTATTTAGCGAGTTCCTTTATGAATGAATGTGATTGGATGATGTACAGGGTACAGATACATGGTGTATCAATGATGGTGAAAATGAAACTATCGGATTATCAAAAAGAAACCCGTCTAGTTCACTAATATCCTTAGGGAGAGAAATCTACTGTCTTTACCTAGTCTGACGTATGCATTACTCCAGACCCAAAGCAAAGTGATTGACTTACCTGTTCCCTGTAATAGTCTAGCAAGCCATTCAGTTGTAATGAAGAGGTGGCTCACCACCACCTTCCCAAGGGCAATTAGAGATAGACAATAAATCCTGTGAATGAATAAAAAAGGGGGTGGAGACAACAACAATAACTTTTGTTTATGTGGCACCTTTAACACAGTAAAACCTCCCAAGGCACTTCATACAAGCAATTATCAAATGCAATTTGACACCGAGCCACATTAAGTGCCAAATGGACAAGTGACCAAAAACTTGGTCAAAGAGCTAGGTTTAAGGGACAATCTTAAAAAAACAGGACGGAGGCAGAGTCCACTAACATCTTTAGAGATTTTAAAAATTAAATTAAAACATTATCAAAAGAAGAGTTAAAACACACACAAGATTACAGTTGCAATGTTACATAACATTATAATAAATCCCAAAAGTACTAATTAACCTGACTCCCTAATACACAACCCCTTTAAATCAGTAGTCCAAAGTAGATCATACATTTAGATAGGTAATCCAGCAAGATTACCAAAGGCACCCACTCGACAGTGAAACTCCAAAGATTTTTAATACAACTTTGGTTACTGGAACAGCAGATTTCTTCAAAGTGGGTTGGAGGCTGTTTCTACAAGTCTGCTTCACATGGTGTATCTTTCAGATCTTACATGGCCACCCCTCACAGCCGACCATCCTTCTTTAAATATATTTATCTCTCTTTAATATGTAAATCCCATTGTTCCCATATGTCTTTAGAATTTACTTGTCCCTTTTTTCTATTCATTCACAGGATGTAAGCATCACTGGCTCGGCCAGCATTTATTGCCCATCCCTAGTTGCCCTCGAGTAGATGGTGGTGAGCTGCTTTCTTGAACCGCTGCAGCCCATGTGGTGTAGGTACACCCACAGTGCTGTTAGGAAGGGAGTTCCAGGATTTTGACCCAACGATAGTGAAGGGATGGCAATATATTTCCAATCAGGATGGTGAGTGATTAGGAGGGGGACTTCCAGGTGGTGGTCATGGGTTTGGAAGGTGCTGTTGAAGGAACCTTGTTGAATTCCTGCAGTGCATCTTGTACATGGTAAACACTGCTGCTATTGTGGTGGAGGGAGTGAATGTTTGAGGATGTAGTGCCAATCAAGAGGGCTGCTTTATCCTGGACAGTGTCAAACCTCTTGAGTGTTAAGGGAGCTACACTCATCCAGGCAAATGGGGAGTATTCCATCACACTCCTGACTTGTGCCTTGTAAATGGTGGACAAGCTTTAAGGAATCAGGAGGTGAGTTATTCATCGCATGATTCCTAGCTTCTGACCTGCTCTTGTAGCCACAGTATTTACATGGCTGGTCCAGTTCAGTTTCTGGTCAATGTTAACCCCCAGGATGTTAATAGTGGGGCATTCAGTGATGGTAAAGCCATTGAACATCAAGGAGCGAAGGTTGGATTCTCTCTGGTAGTTAGATGGTAGTTGCCTGACGTTTGTGTGGCGCGCATGTGACTTGCCACTTGTCAGCCCACGCCTGGATATTGTCCAGGTCTTACTGTATTTGGACATGGACTGCTTCAGCATCGGAGGAGTAACGGATGGTGCTGAACATTGTGCAATCATCAGCGAACATCCCCACTTCTGACCTTATGATGGAAGGATGGTCATTGATGAAGCAGCTGAAGATGGTTGGGCTGAGGACACTAACCTGAGGAACTCCTGCAGTGATGTCCTGGAGCTGAGATGATTGACCTCCAACAATCACAACCACCTTCCTTTGTGCTAGGTATGACTCCAACCAGCGAAGAGCTTCCCCTGATTCCCATTGACTCCAGTTTTGCTAGGGCTCCTTGATGCCACACTCAGTCAAATGCTGCCTTGATTTCAAGGGCAGTCACTCTCACCTCACCCCTGGAGTTCAACTCTTTTGTCCATGTTTGAACCAAGGCTGTAATGAGGTCAGGAGCTGAGTGGCCCTGGTGGAACACAAACTGGGCATCAGTGAGCAGGCTATTGCTTAGCAAGTGCTGCTTGATAGCACTGTTGATGATTCCTTCCATTACTTTACTGATGATCGAGAGTTGACTGATGGAGCAGTAATTGGCGGGGTTGGATTCGTCCTGCTTTTTGTGTACAGGACACAGCTGGGCAATTTTCCACATGGCTGGGTAGATGCCAGTGTTGTAGCTGTACTGGGACAGCTTGGCTAGGGGCGCGGAAAGTTCTGAAGCACAAATCTTCACTACTATTGCCGGAATATTGTCAGGGCCCATATCCTTTGCAGTATCCAGTGCCTTCAGCCATTTCTTGATATCATGTGGAATGAACCGAATATTTTGAAGACTGGCATCTGTGATGCTAGAGACCACCGGAGGAGGCCGAGATGGATCATCCACTCAGCATTTCGGGTCGAAGATTGTTGTGAGTGTTTCAGCCTTACCTTTTGCACTGCTGTGCTAGGCTCCTCCATCATTGAGGATGGGGATATTTGTGGAGCCACCTCCTCCAATGAATTGCTTAATTGTCCACCACCATTCATGACTGGATGCGTTGGGACTGCAGAGCTTAAATCTGATCCTATGGTTGTGGGATCACTTAGCTCTGTCTATCACTTGCTGCTTATGCTGTTTGGCACGCAAGTGTCCTGTGTTATAGATTCATCAGGTTGACACCTCATTTTTAGGTATGCCTGTTGCTGCTCCTGGTACGCCCTCCTGCACTCTTCATTGAACCAGGGTTGATCCCTTGGTTTGATGGTAATGGTAGAGTGGGAGATATGCCGGGCCATGAGGTTACAGGTTGTGACGAAGTACAATTCTGCTGCTGCTGATGGCCCACAATGCCTCAAGGATGCCCAGTCTTGAGCTGCTAGATCTGTTCAAAATCTGTCCCATTTAGCATGGTGGTAGTGCCACACAACGTTAGAGGGCATCCTCAATGTGAAGGTGGGACTTCATCTCCACAGTGATTGTGCGGTGGTCACTCCTACCGATACTGTCATGGATGGATTCATCTGCGGCAGGCAGTTTGGTAAGGATGAGGCCAAGTATGTTTTTCCCTCTTGTTGGTTCCCTCGCCACCTGCTGCAGACCTAGCCTAGCAGCTATGTCATTTGGGATTCGGCCAGCTCGGTCAGTAGTGGTGCTACTGAGCCACCTTGGTGATGGAAAAGTTTCCCCACCCCAGAGTACATTCTGTGCCTTTGCCACCCTTAGTGCTTCTTCCAAGTGATGTTCTACATGGAGGAGACTGATTCATCAGCTGAGGGAGGGCAGTACGTGGTAATCAGAGGAGGTTTCCTTGCCCATGTCTGACCTGATGCCATGAGACTTCATGGAGTCCAGAGTCAATGTGGAGGACTCCCAGGGCAACTCCCTCCCGACTGTATACCACTGTGCCGCCACCTCTGCTGGGTCTGTCCTGCCATTGGGATAGGACATACCCAGGGATGGTGATGGTGGAGTCTGGACATTATCTGTAAGGTACGATTCCGCGAGGATGACTATGTCAGGCTGTTGTTTGACTAGTCTTTGAGACAGCTCTCTCAATTTTGGCAGATGTTAGTAAGGAGGACTTTGCAGGGTCGATAGGGCTGAGATTGCCGTTGTCGTTTCCAGTGCCTAGGTCGATGCCAGGTGGTCTGTCCGGTTTCATTCCTTTTTTGTGACTTTGTAACGGCTTGTTACAGCTGAATGGCTTGCTGGGACATTTCAGAGGACATTTTTAAGAGTCAACCACATTGCTGTGAGTCTGGAGTCACATGTAGGCCAGACCAGATAAGGACAACAGATTTGCTTCCCTAAAGGGCATTATTGAACCAGATGGGTTTTTACAAAAATTGACAATGTTTTCATGGTCATCATTAGACTTTTAATTCTCGATTTTTATTGAATTCAAATTCCCCCATCTGCCGTGGCAGGATTTGAACCCGGGTTCCCGGAGTATTACCCTGGGCCTTTGGATTACTAGTCCAGCAACATTACCACCACGCCATCACCTTCCTATTTGTATATGCAATTTGTATTTATTCTGAGACAGTTTGTGCACTGAATTCAGAAATAATGAGTCCACTAACATCTTTACAGATTTTAAAAGTTAAATTAAAACATTTATTAACAAAAGAAAAGAATTAAAACACATACACAAGATTGCAGTTACACTGTTACTTAATATTACAATAAATCCCAAAATTCCTAATTAACTGACTCCCAACTACACATCCCCTTTAAGGCAACCGTCCAAAATAGATGATAAATTTAGGTAGGCAATACAGCAAGGTTACCACAGGCACCCACTTGACAGTGGAATTCCAAAGGCTTTTAACACAACTTTGGTTACTGCAAAAGCAGGCTTCTGAAAAATGGCTAGATGCGGTTTCCCCAAGTCTGTTTCACAGGGTGTATCTTTTGGATCTTACACGGCTACCCCCTCACAGCCTTTCATCTTTTTTAAAATATATTTCTCTCTCTTTAATCTGTAAGTCCCATTGTTTGCATATGTCTTTGGAATTTACTTTTCCCATAATATAAAAATCTTTCATGTTGTCAATATGGCCTTTTCCTTTTGGGAAAAGTAAATGTAATAACCTTGCCCTATTTATCCTGTCAGTTGTAAAACTTTATCATGTTTCTTAGAAAACCAAATACCTCTCTACTTATCTTAAAATGCAAATTTCATTCACACCCTATCTGATGAGACTTTCACCCTAACTCTCTCATCAACATTTCAAATACCCTTTTTACACCTAACTCTTTTGATAATTTCAACCTTGCAGTCTATCCAATTTTAATTCAATTAAATCAGCCACACAGACAGAACCATCCACACACACACAAACATAAGCCTACTTTACAACACCCCACAATAATATTATGAAAAATATGGTAGTTTCGTAACAGGTCAAAAAGACAGAACTGCTACGGTTAACAAAGTGGCACAGAAGACTCGGTGATTTGAATGGCTTACTCTTGGCTCTTTGTGCAACAGGCCCTGGTTTACAATATTCATGTCTTCCTTGATTGATGAGTGCTCATTGAGCATAATTGACATGTACTGTGGCACTACAGATGGAACTCTGTATGGTCCTTACTAGCTGTTGGCTGACACCCTTTTCTTGGAAGTCCTTCAGAATAGATGGAGAGAGTGTTTTTCTTTAAAAAATTGCATCTTCATGGAACGTTCAGGGGTCAAAATTCTACTTTTTTTTATTCATTCACAGGATGTGGGCACTGCTGATAAAGCAGTCATATATTGCCCATCCCTAATTGTCCTTGGGGTGGGTAGTGGTGAGCCACCTTCTTGAATACAATTGAGTGGCTTGCTAGGTCATTAAGAGTCAACCACATTGTTGTAGGTCTGGAGTCACACATACAGGCCAGAGCAAATGAAGTGTATGTAGGTTTCCTTTACAGAGAACCAGATGGGTTTTTAATGACAATGTTGCAGTTTCATAGTCATGATAATGATACTAGGGGCAGAATCTTGCCCTCGGATGGCGTGCGGGCCCCACCGGCTTGGAGGCGGGCAGCCAGCCAACCCTTGCCACTGAAATGCGGCCTACTGCCATTTTAAGTGGGCGGGCCAATTAAGGCCTGCCCAGCAGCAGCTATGCACTTCCTGTTCCGGAGGGGGAGGGAATCCCCATCTGTCAAAGTGCACTTTTTCGCGCTAGTGCGTGAAAGAACGCACTTCTCCCTGAGGCAAAGTTCTGTCTCTGGGAGAATACTGACAGTGGAAAAGACTTCAAAAATAGAAACATTAAAAAATTATTAACATGTCCCCCTCATGTGACAATGTCACACAAGATGGGACATGTTAATAAAGAACACATAAACTTTATTAATTTTTTACAAAACGGACTTGAAACTTCATCCCGCCAGTGAATGAACTTTCATGAATAGTCTGTAGCCCACCGGGGCTCCTGGCCTGCCCGCCAGCCTTGAGGTTGGACGGGCAGGGTCTTTAATTACTTTATTTAGCTGTCAATGGACTCCTCCCGACATCATCCCGCGTCATTTTCGCGTTGGCGAGCGGGCCCCGCCCCTAAATCGCCGAGGGGAAAATCCTTGCCTAGATTTTTATTCAAGATATTTTTAATTGCATTTAATTTCCCCAGTTGCCATGGTGGGATTTGACTTTTGTCTCTGGCTCATTATTCCAAGTTTCTGTTTTGCTACTTCAGTAACATAATCGCTATGCTATTGTTATCTGTACCATTAAGGGTTGTGGCTGTGCCCAAGACATTAATCACTATTCTGCAGCAATTGTGTTTAAAGTTCCCATGGATATATGAAGTGGTAATACCGAAATTCTCCACATATAAAAATGAACTTATCATTCTTAAAAATGCCAAATGCTCTGCAACTCTGTTTAGATAAAGATTCTCCAGTCCAAGTACTCAAGTACATAGAAATATGACATCAATAATTATGCAAAGGTCAGCTGTTGTTTTCGGAATTGCTATGGTAACCCACTGACAGCATTTTGCATTAATTGCAGCATTATACTTGTCAGTCACTTACATTCTCTTGTATCCTGAAATTAAACATGTTAATCAAGGGAGATAGAAAGACCTGCATTTATATAGCTCCTTTCACAACAGCATGATGTTCCAAAGAGCTTTCTAGCCAATGAAGCACTTTTGAAGTGTCATAACTGTTGTGATGGAGGTGTAGTGGTAATGTTGCTGGACTAGTGATCTAGGCTAATGCCTGGGGAGTAAGGGTTCAAATCCCATCAAGGCAGGGATTTAAGTCTAATTCAATTAATTAATCAAAAAAATCTGGAATGCAAGCTATTATCCATAATGGTGACCATGAAACCATCATTGATTGTTACAAAAACCCACCTGATTTACTAATGTCCTTTTGGGAAGGAAATCTGCCGTCCTTACTTGTTCTGGCCTGCATGTGATACCAGACCCACAGCAATGTGGTTTTCCCTTAAAAATGCCCTCTGATCAAGGGCATTAGGATAGGCAATAAATGCTGGCATAGCCAGCGATGCCCACATTCCATGAACGAATAAATTAAAACAAAAAATTTTGACCCAGCGACAGTAAAGTAATGATGATGTATTTCCAAGCCTGGCTGGTGAGTGGCTTGGAGGGGAACTTGCAGGTTGTGGTGTTCCCATGTATTTGCTGCTCTTATCCTTCTAGTTGGTAGTGGTCGTGGGTTTGGAATGCGCTGCCTAAGGAGCCTTGGTGAGTTTCTGCAGTGCATCTTGTAGATGGTACGTACACACTGTGGCCACTATGCATCGGTGGTGGAGGAAGTGAATATTTGTGGAAGGGGTGCCAATCAAACAGGCTGCTTTGTCCTGGGTGGTGTCAAGCTTCTTGAGTGTTGTTGGAGCTGCACTCATTCAGGCAAGTGGAGAGTATTCCATCACACTCCTGACTTTTGCATTGTTGGTGGACAGGATTTGGGAAGTCAGAAAGTGAGTTACTCACAGCAGGATTCTTAGCCTCTGAGCTGCTCTTGTAGCCACAGTTTTTAAATGGCTGGTCCAGCTTAGTTTCTGGTCAATGATATGTTGATAGTGGGTGTTTCAGCAATGGTAATGCTATTGATTATCATGGGGCGATGGTTAGATTCTCTTGTGTTGGAGATGGTCATTGCTTGGCATTTGTGTGACGCGATTGTTACTTGCCACTTGGCAGCCCAAGCCTGAATATTGTTCAGGTCTTGCTGCATTTGGGCATGGACTGCTTCAGTATCTGAGGAGCCATGAATGGTGCTGAACATTGTTCAATCATCAGCAAATATCCCCACTTCTGACCTTTATGATGGAAAGTAGGTCATTGATGAAGCAGCTGAGGATGATTGGGCCTAGGACACTATCCTGAGGAACTCTTGTAGTGATATCCTGGAACTGAGATGTTTGACCTCCAACAACCACAACCATCTTCCTTTGTGCTAGGTATGACACCAACCAGCAGAGAGTTTTCCCCCTGATTCTCATTAACTCCTGTTTTGCTAGGGCTTCTTGATGCTAATTCTTACAATTCTAAGTACCCAGCTATAACCTCTTTACCGATTGACACTAACACAACAGATGTCAAGCTAACTGACCTATAATTTCCTGTTTTCTATCTCCCTTCTTGAAAAGAGGGGTTATATTTGCTACTTTCCAATCTGATGGAACCTTTCCAGAATCTAGGAAATTTTGGAAAATTAACACTAAAGCATTTACTACCTTATCTGCCACCTCTTTTAAGACCATAGGATGAAGTCCATCTGGACCCGGAGACCTGTCAGCCCGCAGCTCCATCAGTTTATTCAGTACTGCTTCCCTAGTGATTGCAATTTCACCAAGTTCCTCTCTCCGCTCCACCTCCCAATTTACAGCTATTAATGGAACATTTTTTGTATCCTCTATAGTGAAGACAGAAACAAAATATGTGTCCATCTCATCCACCATTTCCTTATTATATGCTATTAATTCCCCATTATCACTCTCTAGAGGACCAACACTCACTTTACCTACTCTTTTCCTGTTTAAATGCCTGTAGAAATTCTTGCTATCTGATTTTACATTTCTAGCTCACTTCTCTCTTACTCTAATTTCTTTCTCCTGATTAACCTTCTAGTCATTCTCTGCCATTCTTTATATTCTAACCAATCATCTGACCTGCGACTCATCTTTGCACAGTTTTACGCTTTTTCCTTAAATTTGATGCTTTCCCTAATTTCTTTAGTTAATCACAGATGGTGGGTCCTCCCCTTAGAATTGGATTAGTAGTGAAGGGGAGAGTGATTGTTAATTGTAACTTTTGGGAAAGTAATGATCTGATTGCCATCTTGGATATAAATAAAGCCAAATGCAATTTATATTTTTAAATTTTAAAATAATCTCTCAAGTTTTGAAGTAAAAAATTATTTTTTAAATGAACCAGAATGGTTACGTTCTAAATTTCCTGAAGCAGTAAGCCCAGGAACCCCACGGATGGAATTTTCTGGTTGGCATGCGGGGGGTGGGCCCCGACACGCTGACAAATAAAATGGCGCACGATGATGTTGGGCGTGCGTCCCAATGTTGTCACGCACCATCGCGATATTTCGTTCGGCGGGCGCGTGCCAGAGTCGGCTGCTGCACGCCCGCCGAAATGTAAACAGCCTATTAAGGCCCTTAAGAAATCGACTGAGCCACTTGTGAACATTGCCCGCCCAACAAGTGGGATGAGGTTTCCTGAACCTTTTCTTAAATAAATTAGTTAATTTTCATAAATATAAAAACATGCCCCCACTCATGTGACACAGTCACATGAGGGGACATGCAAAAATAAAATTTTAAATCAATTCTTTAATTATTTTAATATCCATTCAATCTCCCTGAGGCAGCTCCATGCCTCAGAGAGATGGTTGTGCTCTTGTGCGCACATGCGCGAAGGAGCGCTGGCACCGACTCTCCCTTCTCCCCACGCCCGCATGGGTAGCGCTCAGTGCTACCGGCTGCGTATTATGTTGGGCGGGCCTTAATTGGCCGATCGCGGGTGGCAATTGGCTTCGTGCCCACGCCCACCCCACCCCCGCCCGTTCCCTCCCAGCCCGCCCGACTTAGGAAAAGTCCTGGCCCATAAAAATTGGTGCACAAATCAGGTGTAAGAAAGACTTCGAAAAAGCTTATACAATTCTAAATTTGTTACAAATACTTCTGATTGTATATGATGCAATTTGAAGCATTTTCTGAGTGGTGTGATAACGCATTACTTAGATGTTAAGTCTTCCTTATCTATTGGCATTCCTGACCTATCTCTGCTGACCTCAAATGGAACTCCATCATCTCCTACAAGTAGCTCAGTTTCTTCTTTTGTATTAAACACTTCAGTTCTCCCTCGACAGATCTTATCTCACTGTAAAGCTTAGAAATTCAATTACTTCCATCCGGCTCTATTGTCAATCACGTTAAAGCTGTGCCCTCTGGTTATCGACCCTTTAGCCAATGGAAACAGTTTCCCTTTATTTACTCAATGTAAACTCTTCATGTAACATTCTATCCAATCTCCTCTTAGCTTCTCTGCCCAAAGTAGAACAACCCCAGCTTCACCAATTTATGCGCATAACTGTATAACCCATCATCCCTGAAACCATTTCAGTAAACCTCCTCTATAACCTCTTCAAAACCTTCACACCTTTCCTAAAATATGGTGCCCTGAGTTAGACACAATCCTCCAGTTGGGACTGTTACCTTTAGATTTAGCATTAAGTCTTGGCTTTTGTATTCTATGCCTCTATTTATAAAGCCCAGGATCCCATAAAACTTATTAACTACTTTGTTAAACTGTCCTGGTACCTTCCAAGATGTGTGTACAAGTGCCCCCTTTAAAATTGTTCCATTTAATATGTATGGCCCCTCCTTATTCATCAGACCAAAATGTCAGAGTCACACACCAGACATGTGCAAATAAGCACAATTAACTTCACTTTAAAAAATGAAACAACTTGCAATCTTGGGACATTCAAAAATGCTTTGTTTTTTTCTTCGCTTTGGCTCACTGGTAGCATTCTCGCCTCTCAGCCAGAAGCTTATGGGCTTAAGTCCCACTCCAGGTACGTGAACACAGATCTGGGGCAGAACTTTCCATTGTGGGGGTGGGAGGAGAGCAGGTGTGGGCGTGGGTGGGCGCGGACTTGATCACCGCCCGTGGTCGGGTCCGCGCTGCCATTTCATACGGGCAAGCCAATTAAGGCCCGCCAGTGTATTTGCTGACTCCCGTGGATAGCGGGAGTGTGCGGGTGGCTGCAAGCATGCACAGACCGCCGGGTCCAATGGCGACCTGGCAGTCTGTTTAAAAGAAGGCCTGGCAGTCTTTTGTAGGCTGCTGACAGTGGCCAGTTCAAGGGCGCAACACAGGGGGTCGGGTGAGCAGGCCAGGCTGGGGATAAGGGCAGAGGAGCAGGCCAGGCTGCAGGGTCTGCCACAGGAGCAGGGCAGGCCAGCGGGGTAGGGTGGGGGGGTAGTGGGGTGGTGGTGGTGGTGGTGGTGGGGGGGGGTGGGGGTGCTTGGGGTGGGTGGGGCAATGTGCTCCTCGTTTTTCTGATGAATGCCTTGCTGCCCTCCTGGAGGAGGTGGCAACACGTCCCCCAGGATGGAGGGAGGAGTCCCCCCCACATGACCAAACATGCCTGGGAGGAGGTGGCGGAGCTGTTGAGCTCCTGCGACATGGTGCCATAAGCGCTTCAATAATTTGTTGCGCTCTGGCAGGGTGGGTACCATGTTGGCATTGGACATTTAACCCAGCAGGTACTTAGCCTTTGAGCACCCCCCCCCCCCCCCCCCACCCCCCCCAACTAAGTCTTGTTGTTGTGACTGCATCGAATGTTGGGCATTTTTCTTTTGCTAGGTGGGCAAACAGATAGTGCTGATGCTTACATCAGCCTGAATGGTTCATGAGGAAATGAGCTCTCCCCCGCACCATTTGTTGCTTTCAGTCATACATGACTAGTCTGGGGGCAACCTGCAGGAGATGCAGCTAGGCGCATACTCAGAACTCCAACACATGTCATATTCAGGGTGATGAGATGGCAGAAGGGGAGCCTCAAGGTGTCATGGCAAAGAACCATCTGCTGCCCTCGATGCTGCACGTTGTTGTGCATCCTTGCTATGGGAGCAAATAACATGTGGTTCCTAAACTGATGTACGCAGCATGTGTCCAAGTTAGGGGGGAGGGTTGGGAAAAGGCGCACAATCTTTGTATGAGTGATCAGCAGTAGCGGGGAGAGGAGGCACTGGAGGCCTGACACGGCCTACTGTGGTTGGGGTGCGGCGTGCGCGTGCAGAGTCCATGTGCAATTTGCCGCAATGAATGGTGTTCTCTCTTTCTCAGGAGAAGAATGCTTATAATGCCTCGGAGCGTGCGAGGACTGGAGGCGGCCAGGCACACCTCCTCATGTTAAGCCGCTTCGAGCAGGAGGTCCTTGAGCTGGAGAGGCGGCATGCACCCAGGTCAACTGGTGTCAGTGAGGCTGGAGTGGCACGGCCAGGCATTTGAGGCCAACAGTGAGATCTGCAATGTCCCCCCAACATCCGTAGCACTGATGATTGTTTAATTAGTTATTGTTGCAACATTGCTCAGTCATAGAGTGATAGAGTCAGAGGTGTGGAGCACAGAAAAAGGCCCTTCGGCTCATCGAGGATGCGTGGGTCAAATACGTACCTAACTATTCTAATCCCATTTTCCAGCACTAGGCCCTTAGCCTTGTATGCCATGGCATCGCAAGTGCACTTCCAAATACTTATTACACATTATAAGGGTTTCTGTATCTACCACCTTTTCAGGCAGTGCATTCCACATCCCCACCACCCTGTGTGTGCAAAAGTTGCTCATCACATCCCATGTAAACCTCCTGCCCCTTAGCTTAAATCTATGCCCCCTGGTTATTGATCCCTCCGCCAAGCAGTAAAGTTCCTTTCTGTCTACCCTATCTATGCCCCTCATAAGTTTATACACCTCAATCATGTCCCCATTCAATCTCCTCTGCTCCAGGGGAAATAACCCCAGTCTATGCAATCTCTCCTCATAACTGAAACTCTCCAGCCCAGGCAACATCCTGTTAAACGTCCTCTGCACTCTCTCCACTGCAATCACATCCCTCCCGTAATGCGCATTTCAGAACTGCACGTAATACTATAGCTGTGGCCTAAGCAGCGTTTTCTGCAGTTCGAACATTACCTTCCTGCTCCTATATCCTACGCCTTGGCTAATAAAAGCAAGTATGCCATATGCCTTCTTAAACACCTTACATACCTGTCCCGCTACCTTAAGGGACCAGTCGACATGCACCCAAGGTCCCTCTGATCCTCGTTACTTCCCAGGGTCCTACCATTCATCGTCTATTCTCATGCTTTGTTTGTCCTGCCCGAGTGCATCACCTCACACTTATCCAAGTTAAATTCCATTTGCCACTCATCAGTCCATTTGACAACCCATCTATATCCTCCTGTAATGTAAGGCTATCCTCCTCACTATTTACCACTCCACTAATGTTCTTGTCAATTGGTTCTGGAAGGTTGAACGCATAATGAGCCAGGGGGACACGGATGAAGTTTGTCAGTGTGTGCACGAAACTAATCCACTGTCCTTGTTGTTCCTTTCAGCATCACCAGAGCACGGCCAGCAGGAGGTGCTGCAGATGCCCCCTCTCACACCTGAGGGCCCTCAAGCCTCACCTGCGTCACACCATTTCTGTGAGGCAGGCACCAGCACAGATACTAGCACCTCGGTGGGCATTGGAACATCGGCTAGTGTCCTGGTGCACAGTGGAGAGGGCACTTCACATTTGCTGGAGGAGCTGGCAGAGACAGAGAGTGCCAATGGTGCCAGCAGTTGGAGGACTGCAGGGGACCAGGCACATGCTTAATCGGTGCCTGATGAAGCACCTCTGGATTCGTCTGCGACGCGGCAGCTGCAGGAAATGCAGCTGGGTGTGCGGGAGCATCTGGGTGTGATGCATGAAGCTATGCTTCGCTTGGTGTCCGTGGTAGAGGAGTCTATGCGGACGCTTGCTGAAGCTATGAGCCACATGTCCAAGCGCCATGCATCCTCCATGGAAAGAGTGGCAACTCTCATGGAGAGTCTCCTCCAGGAGACCCACCAGCAAGCCCTCACATCGGCAATAAGCTCAGCTGCTTATTGCCAGTGTGGGAGATGGTGTGGGCATCAAGCTTCCCAGCTCATTGCCCATCCACCCACGGTGAGCAGAGAGGTCCGAGGTGACTTCACATCGGCGCAGCAGCTGCCTGTCGCCTCTGCGGGCTCCTCTCAGGGCGCTCCGGATGAGGGCACCAGCCTCCTCCGCCCCTCTTCCAGTGACCTATCATCCGGTGAGGCTGCAGCGACTGGGGAGATGGCAGCTGTGGAACTGGCCGCTCCCTCCCAGGCGGGCTCAGCACAAGCTCCATGGGCCAGAGGACGACCGCCAAGGTCATCGAGGTCAACAGGACAGCAGAGTCAGCAGGCTATCTCAGATGCCACTCCAAGCGATGGAGCAGCACCAAGACGTAGCACCCAGAAACAGAAAAGTAGGGCACGTTAGGCACACGACGGGTTTATCACTGGTGCTTTTGTGTTGACCCGAGATTAGGTCCTTAGGCTTTTGTTTTGCTTGATTACAGTATTGTTTAATCATTGGGAGAACTTCTGATTTGAAAATTAAAATTCAGATGTGTGACCATGGCTGAGGGTGGCTCGTATGTTCTGCATGTATATGTTTAAGAAAACTGTCATGAGTGTTTGTTTAGACATTCAGGTTTATGTACAAGACCCTTAGTTCCTGCTGATGACCTGGCAGATTTTGCATTTAGGTGTTGAGTATGGAAGCGCCAGGCAAGGCTGGTCCTGCTGATCCATTTGTGGTGTGCTAGCTTAAGGTATGTGGATTAAAGCCTCCCAGCTGTCCCTGCCTCCTTGGTGTAGTCCTGGGTCAGCGTCTACCCCCTCAGCATTCCCCTGTGCTTGCTCATCCTCAGAATCAGTGCTGGACTCATCGTGTGCAGCTGCAGACACTGGTTCGATGTCTTCATCGTCCACAGCGTCCCCCCCACTTTCCAGCACAAGATTATGTAGAGCGCAGCGTTACTGACACACAATCTGGAGTGCACCTCCTGAGTGGTCCAGGCATCGGAAGCGCATCTTGAGAAAACCGATGGCTCTCTCCACCACAGCCCTTGTGGTGCCCTGGCTCCTATTGTACCGCTGCTCAGCTTCTGTTCTTGAATGGCGGAAAGGCGTCATGAGCCACCTTCTAAGGGGATAGCCCTTGTCACCCAGCAGACATCCATCCAGCTGGGCTGGAGCACTGAAGAGCCCTGGCATCTGGGAGTGTCTGAGGATGTAGGCGTCATGGGAGCTGCCAGGTACCTTGCACAGACTCGCAGAATCAGCATCCTGTGATTACACACTATCTTCACTTTCATGGAGTGGAAGCCCTTCCTGTTGACTAAGGCACCGGGCTCACCTGCTGGCACCTTGATGGCCACATGTGTACAGTCTATAGCACCCTGGACATGGGGGAAGCCAGCAATGGCTGCGAAGCCTCTGGCTCGCTGTGTCTGGCTTGCCTGGTCCCAGCGGAAGTGGATGAAGGTCAATGCACGCCTGAATACAGCGTCTGTGACCTGCTTGGCACAAGTGTGGACAGCTGATTGGGAGACACTGCAAAAATCACCCACCGAGCCCTGGGAGGAATCAGAAGCATAGAAGTTAAGGGCAGATGTGACGTTCAGAACCATTGGCATGGGGTGTCTGCCCACACAATTAGGGGAGATCTCAGGGCCAATCATCTGACAGATATAGTTCACTGTTTCCCTTGACAATCAGAGCCTCCTTCGGCACTGCACCTCAGTCATATTGAGGTAGCTGCTTCACCGCCTGTATCCCCTGGCAGCAGGATAGTGGCGTCTTCTGCGGCCCCTTCCACCTTGGACTACCTCTTGGCCCTGCACCCCTTGTGCCTGTGCCTGTACTGCCAAAGGTGGCTCCCCTGGAGGCTGAATGTGCACCCCTGGCCTCCTCCTCCTACTTCTAGCCTTCCCTTCCTCCTCAGAGGAGCTGCCTCCAGTGGACATGTCAGATCCCATACCCAGGCTAAGGGGAGGCTTCCTGAAAGCTACTGGCCTGCAAATGATTCCTGACTGCAGAGTGCTGACCTGAAGATTAAAAGTACACAAAAAGCTGCTGGAATGCGTTTTGAACTACTGCAGACCGAACAGGCAAGTTTAAAATACTTTCTCCAATAAATACTCCACAAAGCAGATTGACAGCCCCACTAAGCCCTCTTATCCCGCCCGTAGATGAGGTTCATAGAAAAGTGTCTTACCCGCCTGTCCATTGCGCCCGTGCTCCGACCCGAAGATCGCACGGGCACCTAAAAATTGGCATCAGTTGAAGACTAAAGGGCCTTAACTGCCCGTTAATTAATGGCGGACGCACGTCGGACTTCATCGCGCGCCCACCCAGCGAAATATCGCGATGGCGCACGGTGATGTCGGGACGCTCGCCCCACGTCTCCGTGCGTCATTTTACGCCCCCTGCAGGCCGCCCCCCTGCACGTCAAACTGAAAATTCTGCCCCTGAGCTCACACTCCTGTGCAATACTGTTGGAATACTGCACTGTCGGGGATGCCACATTTTGGATAAGATGTTAAACTGAGGCCGTCTACCCTCTTAGGTGAATGTAAAAGATCCCAAACCACTATTTCGAAGAAGAGCAGTGGAGTTCTGCCTGGTGTCCTGGCCAATATTTAACCCGCAACATCACTAAAACAGGTTATCTGGTGATGATCACATTACCATTTCTGGGAGCTTGCTGTACGCAGAATAGCTGCCACTTTTCTAACATTACAAGTGACCACACTTCAAATGTATTTAATTGACTATAAAGCACTTTTCAACAACCTGACGTCATGAGAGAAAGTTCTCTTTTTCTTTGGAGACTTAAGCACCTGGTCCAGGCTGAAACTCCAATGCAGTTTTGAAGGAGTGCTGCCTGCACTGTCGGAAGTGCTATCTTTCGAATAAGATATTAAACTGAGGCCCTGTTTTCCCTCTCAAGTGGAGGGATTATTTGAGGAAGAGCAAAGTTTGCCCAACATTTATCCCTTGAATATCATTACTAAAATAGATTATCTGTCCATTATCTAATTGCTGTTTTTGGAGCCTTGCTGTGTGCAAATTGGCTGCATTGTTTCAGTTTGCATGGCACAGGCTCTGAACTGTTTAGACCTAAAATAGTAGTCAGGGTTCTATATACATTGTAAGACACCTGGTAAAATGGGAGTTGACTGAATCACTGGTATCAATGAGACAGTTAAGGCTCTTTGGGCTTGAGCACTGCATCACACACATGGGCCTGAATTTTTCCCTCGTCGGGCAGGCTCGGTGGGAGTGGGAGGGGGCGGTCGGAGAGCTGACCACCGACCGCCACCCACGATCGGCTCCACACGGTGATTTCATGTGGGCGGGGCAATTAAGGCCCGTCCTGTGTGGATCGCGAGCGGCATTGCTGAGCGCTACCTGTGTGGGAGGGGGGAGGAGGGAGAGCCGGGCCTCACTCTCAGTTTGCGCAAGCACACAAAAGAACGCTTCAATCTCCCTGAGGCAGCTCCGTGCCTCAGGGAGGTTGAAGTGCTTTTTTAAAAAATTAAAAAAATACGATAAAAATTTAATGGAACATGTCCCGTCATGCGACATGAATGGGACATGTTTTTAATTTCTAAATAAAGTTTTCATTTAATTTGTATTAGCTTTAGGAAACCTCATCCCTCTCGTGGATGAAGTTTCCTAAAAAATATTCAGGCCGCTTGGCTTTTTCACTTGACCGCTAACCTTTAGGTTGGACAGGCAGTGTAAATTTAAATTTAAATAGCTCATTAATGGCCTTGTTGGGCCTTTCAATTATTGGCGGGCGCACAGCCAAGTCCAGAGCGCACCCCTGCCAAATGAAATGTTGCGCGAGTGTGCGATGACACCAGGATGCACGGTCAACACGCATGTAGGGCACACGCCCGCACGCCCAACGTAAAATTCTGGCCATGATTGCACAGTGAAGTTCTATGAAGTGATTGGCACATTTTTTTTAAATAAAGAATTTTCGAGGCCATTACTGCTAGTCGAGGGTGGTGAAAATCAACCCCGGTGGCCTCTGCTGGGAAGTATAAGGAATGGGTCAGTGTCTGCTGCAATGCCCATCACACTTTCATAGCCACCTGATTCCCGCTAGTAGGGCAGGGATGAATGGCCATTTGTGTGAGGTTGTGGTTGGCAGCAGGCCTCTTATGGATTTCTATTCCCAGCAGGATGCAGGGTCTTCATCAGAGGGTGGGACAGACTGGCGCTGAGATGGGCAAATGGTGAAATGGCATTTCAGAGCATTCTTAGGGCAAGCAATCTGTCGTCAGTGATTTCACAACCTTTCCAGCCAAGTGAGTACTTTTGAAGAGTTCATTGTTGTAATGAAGGAAACACGGCAGCCAATTTGCGCACAGCAAGCTCCCACAAACAGCAATGAAATAATAACCAGATAAGCTGTTTTAGTGATGTTGGTGGAGGGATAAAAATTTACCAGGAACCTCAGGGAGAACTTTCCTACTTTTCTTCCAAATAGTGCTGTGGAATATTTAATGTCCACCTGAGAGGGAAAATGGACCTAGATTTTACATCTCACACAAAAGTTCCAATTGGAATTACAGCTTCTTAATAACCTTCATCTTTTTCCATGCACAATCATGGGAGATGAATAACAGGAATCAGTGACAAGCATATAAACCAGTGGGTGTGTTGTGCCAAACCACATTCCCTTACCAAAAAAAGGGTCAAATAAGTCAAAATATTGGCTTCAATGTTTTGGAAGAGTCACATCTTATTCAGCCAAGTGAATGTGTGCTGCCATGCTGTGGATATAAAGTTTCTTGTATAATACACTGGTTAGGCTGTAATATTCCCTTTTGAAAAAAAAAGTGTAGCTCACTTAATAGAGCTCCACTGTGTAATTTCATATGTGACGCAGAGCTCAAACCCACAGAGCCTGCCTATAACAGTATTCCAGTCTCTCCCCAGCTTCTCCTCTATCTTGCAAACATAGTGCTGAATACATTCTGTGCGTGGCAGAAGCTCCACAGACTAATTCAGGAGCACAACCTGTCTTTTCTTAAAATAACTCAAATTAGACCAGTTTAGCTGGTTCCCCATCACTTCAGTGCAAAGTACCTTTCATTAATACTTAAGTACGTTTTGTGTGTTTGTTGGAGGGGTTGAGAGGAAGATCATAGTTTGGTGGACATGCAAAGCAGGGAAACAAAAATGCAATAAATCTCGCCATACAAAGGGACCAGTAGAATTGTGGCTGAAACACTGGTAATATTGTGAGTTGGCAGATATGAAGGGCTTTCTGCATGGAGTGAAACAGAATTTAAAGAAAGACTTGCATTTATATAGTGCTCCTTGCAACCTCAGGACACCCCACAAGGTTTAATAGCCAATTAAGTACTTTTGAAGATGAGCCCCTGTTGTAATGCAGAAATGCTTTCATGCTTTTCAGACCAAGAGGCCACTTTCAGGCATTTGGTCGCCTTCTTGGTGACATTAATTGGCAAGTTCTCGATGAACGAGCACACAGAGAGACCACATGTAGATCATCAGCTGGACAATCAGCTTGTGCATAAATAGAAGATGAGGGACAACCCAAAGTGTAATTGTGGCCATGGGTCTCAGACTATGGAACCCATCACATCAATCTGCCTTTGTTGCAGGAGGCACCTCACTTCTCCACTAGACATATCAAGAGGCCGTTGAATGGATAACTAAATTCAACATCCTCAGTAGAAGCTTTTCGCAATACAAAAAGATAGTAATAATGAAGGAAGTGCACACAGCAATATCTCACAAACAGCAACATGGTAATCGTCAAAGCATTTTCTGTTTAAAGTGAAGCTGGTTGAGGGATAAATATTAGCTGAGAAACCAGGGAGAATTCACAGACTTTTCTTAAAAACAGTGTTGTGTTTTACGTCCACCTGAGGGGACAGAGTGGGCCTCAGTTTTAACATCACATCCAACAAATGGAACCTTCGACAGCACAGCACTCCCTCAGCGCTGCACTGGGAATGCCGTAGACTCTAGAGTGGGACTTGAACCTATGACCTTATCCCTCAATAAACAAGAGTTGAGCCATTAACAACACTCTTTAGCGATGATTACAGTGTGACTCTTGGTAACCTCTATAAGCAAAGTAAGAGGACAGGGAATTTTCCGTATCCAATGGTTGACTTACAGGATGAGTCTCATTGTCAAGCATGACTGGAACTGCCAGAGTTCGAAGATCAAGGGGAAGCACCTTTTAGTTTTTTAACTTTGACTGATGCCATCTGTAGAAACACGCCTACTTTTAAAAGGGCTAGCTTCATCAATATAAAACACTCACCTCATCACAGCAACCCAGAGGGTTTAGTGGACAAGGGCACCACCTTGTAATGCAGTACTAAGCAATACAGACCAGCAGGCACCCGCAAGATCAAGATGCGAGGCGATGTTGAGTAAACCTATCAGTGCTGAGCTGCAAGCTGCTGCTGTACTGTTTTGCCTCAATGACCACGTTCTAAATAAATCAGAGCACAGAAGGAGGCCATTTGGCCCACTGTGCCTGAGCTGGAACTGTGAAAGAGCTATTCAATTACTCCTACTTCCCTGTTTTGTCCTCGGGGTCCCAGGGGAAGGGTAAATAAAAAAAAAAGCCAGGATTTTCATTACTACTCACGATCCAGTCACGCTTACCGGTACAGGATGGGATTTGGCTGTGATACCCTCTACAGTGCGATAGCCCAATGATACATACATAAATGAGGAGAAGTGCTCAGCAGAGGTTGATTGGGGTACATAAGTTCAAATACCAGCAGAAGCCAGTGCCTTCAGGAGGGCGGGTGGGGGAGGGGGTGGGGTGATAAACAAGTTGCCGGAATGCAGCACAAGTCCAACCTTTCAGTTTGGAGGTGGGGGCATCAATTACTTAAAGCACTCTGCTGGGAAGCTCATGTACCTGTAAAAATGTACCGCAGTCTTTATCACAACATCAAGCAATTAAATGTAAAGTGAGCTACTGCAGCACCCTGCTTGTCGTTTAGGTAGTGGGAGCCCATAAAATCCCCCCACCATATAAGACTAATTATTCCTATGGCCTGGTATAAAGATGTTTACAGCCATGGAAGGATTATTGACATCCTGGCCTTTCAGACTGTTCAGCAGCATGCAAACCCTTCCATGATTTCACACCAAGGGAAGAGTGCGAAGATAATGTCAATGTTTGTGAAACCTTTCACGATTTTGCAATTTTCTCTCCAAGGATAGGCTGTGAAGATCCAACAAACAGCAATGATTACACCTGTCAAATTATGCGGAGGAGAAACAGAAGGAAAACAATTAAAGTAGGGAGAACCCATCCATTATTCATATTTATTACACAACTATGCTTAATTACATTTTTAACTCCTATCCCACTAGGAAGTGACCCTTTTAATATACTCTCCCCCAGCAAAAATATGAATAGTCATTACATTTTATTTTTATCTAAAGAAATTCATATGTATGACCTGATAGACATTACAGAGACATGGTGAACTACAGACCTCTAGCCTGACATCTGTAGTAGTGGAAATACTAGAATCTATATAAAGGATGTGATAATAAGACACTTAGAAAATAATGGTAGGATTGGGCAGAGTCAACGCGAATTTATGAAAGGGAGATCGTGTTTAACAAACCTGTTGGAGTTTTTTGAGGATGTATCTAGCAGAGTAGATGAGGGGGAACTGGACACAGAATCACAGAATCTTTACAAAGCAGGCCATTCTGCCCATTGAGTCTTCACTGGCTCACTGAAAGAGCATTCTACCTAATCTCACTCCCCTGCCTTATCCCCATAACTTTGCATATTCTTTTCACATAGTTATCCAATTCCCTTTTGAATACCTCGATCGAACCTGCCTCCACCACCCTTTCAGAAAGTTCATTCCAGACTCCAACCACCCTCTGGATGACAAAGTTTTTCCTCACACCACTTCTACTCCTTTTACTCATTATTTTGAATCTGTGCTCTCCAGTTCTTGATGTACTCTTGAGTGGGAACAGTTTCTCACAATTTACTCTGTCCATATCCCTCAGGATCTTGAATACCTCTACCAAGTCTCCTCTCAGCCTTCTTTTCTCCAAGGAAAACAAACCCAACCTCTCCAATCTAGCTCATAGCTACAGTTGTTTATCCCAGGAACCATCCTTCCTCAAGTATGGTGCCCAGAATTGGACGTAGTACTCCAGATGAGGCCTAACTAGTGTCTTATACATGTTCAAGATGACCTCCTTACTCTTGTACTCAATGCCTTTATTAATAAACCTAGGACATCACAAGACAGCGCGAGAGAGCGGCGGAGAGATCAGAACCAGCATGAGTGCGGGGAAGCTTCAAAAAGTGACATCAGCACGAAGGTGAGAGCTGATTGGTGAGTAGTGGGTAAGTGTTTATCTCCAGTTTAAAATAGATTAAGCTCAGGAAAGGTGAGGGTTCCAGTTTTTATTTAAAGTACATAAATAATTTAACTTTTTTACTGTATTTAACTTAAAGTAAGGGGTTTTTTTCAACTAGAGGCATGGCAGGGCAGCTCAGTCCTGTGTTATATACCGCCTGCAAGTGGACGCTCCTTGCGCTCTGACCGACCATGTGTGCAGGAAGTGCCACCAGCTGCAGCTACTTGAGCTCCGAGTTTCGGAGCCTGAGCAGCAGCTGGAAGCACAGAGATACATCCGTGAGGCTGAGAGTTTCGTGGATAGCACATTTTTAAACGTGGTCACCCCACAGCTTACAGAAGTGCAGGCAGAGAGGGAATGGGTGACCATCAGTCAGAAGAAAGCATCTTGCTTGAGGACCATTTTTCTATGTTGGAAAACTGTGAGTGACGATTCCTCTGGGGAGCAGCGACGCTCATGGCACTGTGAGTGGCTCAGCTGCACAGGGGGAGGAGGAAAAAGAGAGGAACAGCAATAGTGTAGGAGACACGATAGTAAGGGGAACAGACAGGTTTTTCTGCGGCTGTAGACGTGACTGCAGGATGGTATGTTACCTCCCTGGTGACAGGGTGAAGGATGTCACTGAACGGCTGCAAGGGAATTCTAAAGGGTGAGGGCAAACAGACAGAGATTGTGGTCCGTATTGGTACCAACAGCATAGTTAGAAAGAGGGATGAGGTCCTGCAAGCAGAATTTAGGGAGCTACGAAACAGATTAAAAAACAGGACCTTAAAGGTAATAATCTCTGGATTACTTCCAGTGCCATGTGCTAGTGAGTATAGAAATAGGAGGTTAGTCCAGATGAATGCGTGGCTGGAGAGATGGTGCAGGAGGGAGGGCTTTAAATTTCTGGGACATTGGGATTGTTTCTGGGGGCGGTGGGACCTGTACAAGGCAGATGGGTCGCACCTGAACCAGAATGGGACCAACATCCTGTGGGGAAGTTTGCTAGTGCTGTTGGGGAGGGTTTAAACTAACTTGGCAGGAGGATGGGATCCTGAGAGGAGGTTC